>NC_057817.1:11388000-12082000 GCF_910594005.1 Cervus elaphus | reverse complement strand
TATGGAGGCAATGCCTCACATAATTCATTTGCTGTTTATAAGACCAAGTTAAATGTCAATTTTAACAGCTACTGAAGTTAAAAATTCCAATTATACCATGACTTAACAAAATCACAAATTTAGAATTAAAGTTTAGGAATTGTTAAGTTTATACACTGTTAGATTGATTTGATATTAATCTTATAGAATTATTTCTTAAATCCTAAGTATCCTCACAGTAAGAAAATGATTGTAACTTCTGGACTTGGTTTGAAGACCTTCCTGTCCTTGACTACATTACTTCATTTTGAAGTACATTTTGGCAAATCTAATTTTAAAATGTAGTACATAGAATCCTTGTCTTGAAGATCAAGAAGAATATTAAGAACAAACCATAATACAACAAAGGCTAACATTCCTTAGCACAACTATTTCCTATAGAATAATAGTATTTGAGTTAAAATGGATACAACAAGGCAAAGTGTTGCTAATTAGTGAAAAGACCGAAGCATCTCTCTTATTATTGACCATCTCATAGCAAAAGACCAACAAGCATAGATATTCAACCGGTATTTGTAAGACATATAAGGAAGTGCTAACACTTATCTGTGCCTTCTGTGGCGCCATGCCTGGGTTTCTGGGTTAATAAAGTCACGTGTCCTCATGTGATGGGTTTTACAAGATAAGCAAGGTAAATTATTTTTAAATGATATAGTTTCAGACTTTACTTCTATCACATTTCTTATTACATGATTAAACTTTGATCATGTTCTCAAATTTTCTGAAGCATTTAAAATTTTATTTAAACAATTCTGATGTTCTTTGTTTAAAAAACACTATATCCTCTTTAAATGTGCTTCAATGAATCATACCCTTCTGTGTTCAAATTTCATATATCTACTCTCAAGATGGAAAAAAAAATTCAAGTACTTTTTTTTTAAGTGCACACACAAAAAATGGAGAAAACAATTTCAAATTTTTAAACACTATAGTCTATACATACATGGTTGCAATGACTATGGTTTCCCATCAGTTGTTTTTCTACATTCTGTCCAATGACCAAGCCAAATGATGTGTCCAAAACACAGTACTTATACTTATGATCACTTTACCAAAGTTCATATCAAAGATTCATTTCATTAGTCTCCCTGTGGAAATAGCCCAGCTGGAAAATCTTATTTTTAACTTTACTAAGATATCAGGTATCTCTGATTGACAATCTGTGAATTTAAATTTAATTGAGAGAAATCTTTAAATAAGTTACTTATGACACATTTTGAAAAACCATATGGGAGAGAAATCAGAGAGCAGCGTTCAAGATATTCCAAATGCTTGTAAAGTTCAGAAATTTACAATGTTGGCAGTCCCAGACAAAGGTCTAATTTGAGGTACACTTACCATCCAGCAACTAAAGTCATATAGATTAAAACATCTTACTAGGTCTGTGTTCCTACTTTGTTCTGCTTTTGCTTTGCTTTCTGGTGCAGCCTTTTGTTTTTCTTCTATTTCTTGCTATTGTCCTATGATGAGAAATAGGAAATCAAGAATACGAGATCTGCTAAAGCATCCACTGTTTTAAAAATTATTGAGTTGAGTATTATCTTCCTGAGTTGTATATTATCACACTGGTGCTATTCTTCCCTCAGAATAGCATCTAACCTGAAGGTCTAAAGTCAACCTATTGTTGTTCTGCCTGGTTCATTTTTATTATATCTTATCTTTGTTATACTTTCCTTTAAAGCTTCAATTCCATAAATTTCCTCAGCAGGCTTACATGGAATACAGTTAATACCTATGATAATTATGTCAAACTGAAACCCATCTTGTAATTCTTTGAGCTGTTGTTCAGTAGCTAAGATGTGTCTGACTCTCTGCAACCCCATGGACTGCGGCACGTCAGGCTTCCCTGTCCTTCACTATCTCCCAGAGGTTGCTCAAACTCATGTCCATTGAATCCATGATGCCATCCAACCATCTCATCCTCTGTCGCCCCCTTATTCTCTTGCCCTCAATCTTTCCCAGCATCAGGGTCTTTTCCAGTGAGTCAGCTCTTCGCATCAGGTAGTCAAAGCATTGAAACTTCAGCTTCGGCATCAGTCCTTCCAATTAATACTCAGGGTACTTCACATTAATTTGTCTAGTCTTCCCTTTTAAAATTGGACCAGCGTTTCTGTAGTCTTGTGATATAGTTCTCCCAATCTTAAAGGATTGAGTCACTTATTATTTTCAATATGTCTCCATATTAAAATTGTGATTCTCCAGAGTTCTCTTAATGTGTCACTAATATCTGAGGTCTTTTCTATCATCCTTTGTTTGATTTCAGCGGATGGCAAGCATCTTTTCTAATTTAATATTAATTGAATATCTTTGCCATTCCCCAGACTAAACCTGAGAACTTCACTTCTTCCCTTTTATACCTTCCATCCTGATCTTCAAGAACCTATTTCCCTTTCTTAACTCTCCAGCAAATGTTTTAGACTAAACCCTAAACCTTCTTTCTCAGGATGGCCAGTTAAAGTGAACCACACAACTCTATAAAATAACTGCACCTTTTAAAAGAAGCTACTGCAAGATCAAAAATGTACATGGCCTAGTTCACCAAAAACCTCAATTTATAAATATTCTTTGACTCCCTAACTCCCGGAACTTCGCTTAGAATCTGGTGTTGGTATTAATGTTTTAGTACGCAGTGAATAGAAACTCTGTTCTTTGACAAAGTTTAGAATTTATTTGCTGATAAACAGAGGAGTCAGACAACAAGAGATCAAAATGTCAGCTTTGTTACTGATGCAGCTGTTAGAACACGGCTTAGGTATGTGGAAATAAAAGGAGGTTCCTAAAACTGAACCCCAAGTTAAAGTCACTTGACAGAGAAAGAAAGAAACGCTAGTCACACGTTTCCAGGATGTACAAGTGTGAGGTCTGTGTAGTGTAGTGAAGTCGCTCAGTCGTGTCCGACTCTTTGTGACCCTTTGGACTGTAGCCTACCAGGCTCCTCCGTCCATGGGATTTTCTTCTTAAAAATAGCATTTCCATCATTATGATGCCATAAATATGTTACTCTATAATCAATAGCTATGAACTCACCAAAAAAGAAATGAAATTTTGTCCTTAGCATCTTTGCCTAAAAAAGAGCTTTAGAAATATCCATTATATGTATTAATACCTCTTCAGATTTCTTATCCTTTTTTTCCTTCTGGAACATATTTAGCTGCTAATTTCCCATATCACCATCTCTATAAATGTGTTGGAAAGGTTTATGACAAACTTCCTATATCCTTAGAGATCTCTAAATATATTTTATACCTAAATTAATTGAAAATTGTAAAAGTATTAGTTTAAAATAATTTCTCCTCAAAGCTTTAAACATACTAATCTTTTGGTTTCCACTCATGTCTAATATCAGTTGATTGTCATTGTTTTGTGGTATAACATATAGGATTTTCCCTTCTCTTTCCCTGAAAGCTTTATTTCTCACTTAATCCTGAGGTTCAGAAATGTCATAATATATTTATATTCAAATAACTTCTATGTTTCATTTTTCTACTTTATACTTTCAATCTAAAGACTTGTTAGATTAGACTGTTTTACATATATTGACTTAAAAGATTTTTATTTCTAGGCTTAACTTCGATTCTAAGAAGCTTATTTTTACAGAGACTGACGAGATTAAAGAGCAGTTGTCTGTTTCAGTAGTAATACACTTGTCTAACACTCATGACAACTCTTGATAGTCAGTAAGCATATTAAAATCGACAGTTACCCAGTGAATAGTTACTGAGCTCCAGAAATATAAATCCTAAATTTTTGTATGTTTTTTATCTGCTAATGTTTTCCTCCTGCATTTTTAACACTGTATAATTTTTTATTAAAACATATATGCATGTTGAAATCTGTATTTTGAGACTAAATTGGAAGACACTATATAAATATTAATATACTAATTTATCATTTTTAATCTTTAGTTATAATATAAGTAATATATTATTATATGTTAGATTTGTTATGCTCTCTTGAATGGATACCACTACAAAGTGAATATGGATTCCGTATTTGAAATCAATTTTTCAACATCATTAAAATGAAATTAACATTCCAACTTGGCAATCAGCAGCATCCTCCAGAGAAGCAGTTTTCTCCTTGGAGCATAACAGTCACAGTTAATCACTACCAATGAATCTTTATGTTAGAACATCAAAGACATAAAAGTGAAGCTCTATAGATTTAGTTAATTTATTTCTATTGCAATCCTAAGGGTCTCCTTCAGTGCATAAACATTAATGTGTTTTGAGACTTGGCATTTTTAATCTTTAGCATTTAGAAGTTTCAGAGCTTGCATATCTCCAAGCAAAATAAATGTCACTGAAAATATTCATAACTAAAGGTATCACAGAATCTCCACAACATTCTTTCATTCAATAAATATTTATTAAGTACCTATGTGCCAAGTTAAACTTATAAAAGAGTTGTATTTCAGAGGTTAATCTGTAAGACATGTGTTATTAGCTTTGAATACATTTTTCCATCTAAGTAAGGTCATATATATGGAAGGTAAATGTCTTTGCTTCCCTCCACAAAGATATGTTTTGAAGAATGTTATAGAAACTAAACTTGGCCATATAAAGCCAAAAAAAAAAAAAAGGAATTCACCTGTAGGATATTAGAATGTCTCAGAAATTAGAAACAACAGAGCCAGGACCACTCTAAAACTTCAACCAAGACAGATTATAAAATGTTTCTCTAGAGTGTTGTCAATAACTTATCTTTTCCATTTCACATTTTTAAGTTCCTGGGTGAAAGAATCTGACTGGTCTAATATGGAAGAGATATTTGTACTTGAATCAATTAGTTATAGTCAAGTGTTCCTTTAGTACACACATGGTTAAAGGGGACATTCTTGGGCAATCAACACAAAAAGATTTAATAAAGTAGACTATTTCAGAATCCCAGTGTTCTCAATATTTATCTGGGAAAATATATCTCAGTTTCCAGCTTTGAACTCCAGAAATTTTCCCTCTCTGCCTGCACTGAGTTAGAGCTATCGTTGCCTTACCATCTGATCATGCATGTCCTGCCAAGCTCCAGCCGTGAACAATTCTAAGGCTTCCCTGAACCTAAAAAATAATAATAGCCAAAGGCTAAAGGCCAAAATCTACTGAAATTTGTTAGGAAAAAAATAAATCTAAGGAAAACCAGTGTGCCCTCTTGGAGGAAGGAAAAAAACATGGAAGAAATAGGGATATTGTTATGAACCTGTGGTGCAATGTTAATAGATTACAGAGTCAGTATCAATAGAATCAGAATCCCTGTATAGCCTTTGTATTTTCTGCCCATAAAAAATGAAAAGAATAAAATAAGAATTAATAAATAGTAAGTGAAAACTCAAGATAGTTACATGTATCAGAAAAATGACCTCCTTTTATAAAAAGATCCATATTATTTGTCTTGACTGAAGTAAGTCCTGGATTAATGAAACATACAAATGATAACTTTTCAGTCATTTCCTTAGTGCCTATTTTTTTCCAAGAACTGTGTCAGAAGCGACTGATATTTGAATTATACAGTTCTACTCTTCAGCGAGCTTGTAGAGAGACAGTCATGAAAACAGATTATTGCACTTTAGTATTTCAGCGTCCATGATCCTTTCTCTAAGTCTCTGGCCTTTGAGCAGAATGAGAAGAGTGCCATATGCCTAAAACCACTTAATGTTCTTATTTAAAAGATGTTCTCCGAGTTAAGACTGTATATTGACACCCTGCTTAGACTGGTTAGTTTTTCAAAATAAACATAAAACATCCAATAGGTTATTTTTGAACAGTAAGAAAGGGATTTTCAATCACCAAGAACAAATGGAATTCCTTAAGAATAAACTGTGTCCTTAAACTTTTCATTTTCTATACATGTAGATGAGAAAAAGGCTGTAGAAATACCACATATTGAGTTCAGCAAAGTGTTTTGATTACTTTCTAAACGAACATAAGATTGGAATGAGACTGAAAACATGAAAATATAACTGGTGGGATCATTGTAATCGCAGAGGCTGGATAAGTGAATTCATGATAACTGAGTGAAATGGAAGTTGGTGGACTCAGCACTTTAATATTTGACTTAAATATGAATATGATATTTGTAAAAGCATGAAGCTAGAAGACATAGTTAAATTTAGATAAACGATTTTGTTTAAGGGAAACCTTTGAAGAGAGATGCAAATCTAAGAAGATGAAGTTTAACAGGGTCATTTATATGTTAATAAATCTGCATCCAACTTCATACATACTGATTGCCTTTGTATAGGCAGATATGTATAATTTAACTGCAACTCCTAAGAAAAATGTTTCTACAAAAAAAGACAAATTGCCAATGCCTGATAAAGACATTAATGATTTTCAGTACCCAAAAAGCAACTGATAAGGCCAAAATTCTATGCACTGACCAGAGCATAGCTGGATATTATGTTAATTTCTGGGAAATATGCTTGAAGCAGATATATTCAAACAAGATATATTCAGAAGAACATGATCAGCATAGCAAGATGACACCGAACACCTTCAAGGAGTGTTGGAAACAATTAGGAATATGTGGAGTGTAGATAACAAAGATCCAGATGCTCCTAAGAAAAAAGAGCAATCAAACGTGTTCTTTTGGCTGCATGAGAAGATCTTGGGCCCAAAGTGAAAGGCTGTTAACAGATAAATGTGAGCTGCGTATAAGTGAGGACTGCTAACAATCACAGATCTGAGAAGAAAGAATTGATCCCCTTTCTAGAAAGAGAGCTGTTTCTCGTGATTATGTCCAACATAGACCTGCCAAGCATATGAATGTGGCAAGATTGTTAATGAGGGATTCGGATTTCAGTTGAGAAATTGAATTACATGCTCTTCAAATTGTCCCTGCCCTGGATTCTGTGTTTCTCTACATAATTCAAAGAGCTGGACTCAGAGAACCTCCGCTTTTTTAAACAAGTGCAGTGCCTGGCACAGTGTGGCTACTCAAGACATGCATTCTGAATAACTGAACACATAAATAGAATCTGGGTGGAAAAAGAAGAACAAAAACCTAAGAATGTGTAGCGGGAACTAGGGCAGCGACTTCCGCAGACTAACCCAACCGGAAACCAGGGCTTCATCTCTGCCCTCGTCCGGCCTTGTCCTCGCCCTGCCGTCTGTGCCTCCACACAAGGTCACGTCACCTCCCTGTGGCTCTAGGTACTAGCTTTAAAATCTCTCAAGCTTGTTGATTTTCTTCTTTTCTTGCTCAGGGCATCATGCTAAAACGATGTCTGTACTTCTAGTCCTGCCTTCTTCTAATTCATTCTTCACACTTCAGCTAAAGAAATCCATCTAAATCATTATTTCTAAGCTTGCCTAAAATCCCTCAATCATTTCCTAACATCCCTAGGATAAATCTCAAATGCCTTCATATAGCCCAGAAATCCCCACATTATCTGCTTCCTATCTATCCCTTTGTCTCTACTTCCCATCTTGCATGTTCTGTTCTTAATATACTTAATATCTATGTCTTTTTTATGACTACTTCTGTCTCCTTGTGTGTGTATATCCTGTTCTGTTTTCCTCCTCATCCTTTGTGTGGTAATGATAATAATGATCTTCTTTTTATGTAATAAATGTTTAATAACCACATCAAGTAGTTGCAGTATGCTAGGCACTGTTCTATACATTTACACATATTGTGTCTTTCAGTTTTCACAAAGCCTTTGAGGTAGAAATGCTGTTGCTTCCACACGTGAAGAAACACAGCTTTCCAAGCACTGTGGTATACAGAAGTGCAGACCTCCAGAGCCCTATTTTCTCTGAATTATTTAGAATCTCAGGATAAGGCTGCAATTTAAAGACTATGTAGTCCAAACTTTCAGCTGGATCTTAAGTACCCTATCTAATTTTAAATGGTCTCCATGGGGAATCAAAAAAGAATCTCTCTCTTTATACTCTGAAAAGAGAAGCATAGTTTTTTCCAAAGAGAATAATTAGTTTCTTATCTGACCCCATCCCATCCTTCCAAATAGGCTACAAATGTATTCAAATCAAACACTTATTTAAGAATGAGAAATGGAGGTAATTTCAAAATAGTGCAGTTACTTTATAAAGTTGATTTTGTTCTGATGTAATTAGCCACACATACTATCACCAAAGTTTGATATAAGTATATTAATGATTACTAATAAGTTATGTAAGAAATGTAAATGTCTGCTTGAACCAAACTAACATTATTTATCCCAATAAAGCTTTCAAAGTCAGTGTCTAACAGCAAGGATGACAAAGTTCTTTTGTTGAAAGAAAAAAGTGACTAATTAAGGTACATTTAAATATAATGCTCACTGACATCTTAATTGAAAGGGTGTTCTCTATATTTATTTCCACAATGTAGAATCTTATATTAGTTCTGTATGGTATTTTTATAAGGTCTTTGAAGATGTGCTTTTCCCCTATAGTTATTTAAAGTTAGCCTTTCAGAAGCAAGCATCTCTACATTTTGTTTCCACATTTCTAAGGTCAGTGATTACCTATATCCTATTGACAGGGTTTTACGAAAAAAATAGATAACAAGAGACTTTTCATTCAAAAAATATATGTATGCATGTATATATATATTATATATATGTAAAACTGATGCTGGGAAGGACTGAAGGCAAAAGGAGGAGGGGCTGGCAGAGGATGAGATGGTTAGATAGCATCATTGACTCAATGGACATGAATTTGAGTAACTCTGGGAGATAGTGAAGGGCATGGAAGCCTGGCGTGCTGCAGTCGATGGGGTCACCAAGAGTTGAACATGACAGCGACTGAACACACACAGATGTATATATCTAGCAACATATTAAAAAGCAGAGACATTACTTTGCCATCAAAGGTCCGTCCAGTCAAAGCTATGGTTTTTCCAGTAGTCATGTATGGGTGTGAGAGTTGGACTATAAAGAAAGCTGAGTCCCAAAGAATTGATGCTTTTGAACTGTGGTGTTGGAGAAGACCCGAGAGGCCCTTGAACTGCAAGGAGATCAAACTAGTCCATCCTGAAGTAAATCAGTCCTAAATATTCATTGGAAGGACTGATGCTGAAGCTGAAACTCCAATACTTTGGCCACCTGATGTGAAGAACTGACTCCTTGGAAAAGACCTTGATGCTGGGAAAGATTGAAGGCAGGAGGAGAAGGGGATGACAGAGGATGAGATGGTTGGTTGGCATCACTGATGGGATGGACATGAGTTTGAGTAAGCTCCGGGAGTTGGTGATGGGCAGGGAAGCCTGGCATGCTGCAGTCCATGGGGTCACAAAGAGTCTGACATGACTGAGGGACTGAACTGACTGATACATATATATATATAGCATACAATTAAATGTATTTATTTTAGATTCTACATACTTAAATTTTTAATTTGGGGCTTGACTGGGATATAATCACAGGCAAAAGAATAACAAAATCCCTGAAAAAATAAAGATTTCTCAACCTCTTTTAAAGAGTCTTAAATACTTCAGCTATTTGGATTCAATATTGACTTTAAAGAAAAATTATTTCTGAAGAAGTACAATAAACCATACTTAAAACTTCTGAATCATTTTCTTTTGTTTATAAGGATCACTAGAAATGTGCTTGGCTATTTATTTTTATCTATATCCCATCATTGTATATAAAGCAATTTCTGCCATCACCCCTGGGTGCTCATATCCACATAAATCAACTGTTCGCAACTTAACCTTTAAGTTCATGGCTTCATTACTTCCAATGTCATCCTCTCTTCCAGGTCAGACACATCCCATATTATATTCTGAATCTTGTCATTACCTCCAAATCACCCCTACTCAAAAGTTACTAATTCGTGCATATCATTCCTTTCTATCTCCTCCTTTCAGCTTGTTTTATCAACTTCTTCTACTATCATCTTTTTAAAAACTTCTATCACTTTTTAGTGCATCAGCTGAATTCAGTCCTCTTCTGTCTCCCTATTTCGCTTGGATTCTATGACCATAATTTCACCATGCTCAAAAATTCCAAACCCATCATTTCTTTTTCATTTGGTTATGTCCATATCTTAACTACAGCCACCAATGAATTTTCTTTCTCCATGGCTCCGTTTGGGTTACCTGAATGCTACAAGAGAAAATTAATGCAAGGGAAATTGAATCAGCTTCATGTGGGAATTCAACACTGCCAAGTAATCCCAGTATTTTTCTGTCACCAGTCTTCTTTCTACTCTCTGCAACTTTTGTCAGAGACCTCCACTGTCCTCAAACCTGTATCTTCTGCACGTGCGTTCACATTCTACTCTAGAGGGAGAGATAAAGAGACCATCTCAGCCCTCTGAATTATTTGCTGCTGAATTCACGCTAACTCTCGCCCCCATCCTGCTTTAACACAGGAAACTAGGTTAGTTTCTTCTCATTTAAGACCATCCCTGCTGATTTTGTCTGTCCGGTTCTGCCAGTTTTCCACTTGTGCTTCAAATTCTCTCCAAATCCTCCTGTCTTCTGGCTTGTGATCTTCAGCATTTAAAGATTCTCAAGTTTCACCTATTAAAAGAAATCCCTTCTTCATTCTACGTTTTTACTTCAGTCACTACCTGTTCACTCCTCAATCTGGTGTTAACAATTGATTTTTAAAATTTCTGAGTCATCAATTTGAACTTTAAGAAGCAAAAGGCAACTACATTCCACATATGAAGTTCATTTTATAAATATTTCTAATGTGAAATTTTACATTCAAAGTTAACTAGTTTATAAATAGAAGGTCCATTCACTCAGTAGAAGATCTAGAAGATTAAAGTGAGGCAATTAAGCATTTAAGAATCCTGTTTTTGAATATAAGATATATGTTAGTTGATAATATCTTGTTTGTGTCTGGATGTATGCCGATGTTCCCAAGGAAAATATTGTGCCAGTAACTGACTTGTTCTTATTGGTTAAAGGGTAACTTAAAACCTATTTTTTTCTAGGTCAGTGAAAAATTGTTATTTGTCTATTATATACTACAGTGGTATTTAACTGAAGAAGATTAATTTTTGACAGAATCTCTCTTGGTATTCTCATAATTTTGACAATCTGTAGTAGAAAGAAAAAAAATAAGTTGTATGTTCCTGTAAATAATTGCATGTGGAAAAGAATGTCAATTTTTATAAGAAGAAAACTGTCTTTATCTAGACCAAAAGCACCACAAATATATATTACCTCTGATATGCATTTATGATATATTATCACAAACTCTCTTAAGAGTCATTTATAATTACAGCTTTTTGTCCTTTGCAGAACATGTCTTTTTGAAAGTTGTGAGCTGAAATACTTAATTCTAAAGTGAAATAGCTAGTCAGGATTGCTTTTAAATTAATTGGCTGTGGAGGAGAAGAAAGTTAGTAAAAACTATGAGAAGTCAGATAACTTACACACACTGATAAATATATTAGAGCTTTAAGCAATACTTTTTGAGTCATATGTTTGTATTTCCTGTTTATTTTCACAATTTCTCTTATGTTTTATATTTAGGGTATTTCTATAGGTACAGATTTCCTATTTTAAAAATGATAAATATGTGAAAAATATTAATATTCCACTGTGTGCATATTTATTCAACCCTATTGGAGAGCAGTGCCCAGGTCGCTTGTGGGCTGAGGATTATTTTGTCCACAGTAATAACTGGCCCCAGATACTTCATGAAAAATAACTTTCATGAAGAGCTCAGAAATTGCTTTTTTCTCAGAACTCATCAAAGAGTTCACAGGTATGTTGACAGGAAAATCATTCTAACCACCTAGAATGTATCTCTTTGGGTCTTAATTTTCTTTCTGTTGCATATATGATGCAAGAAAAATGCCTTAAATGTCTTAGGACATTGCGATGCCAATTTGTAAGGACTGCTATGTTTTTGTTTATGTGAAAAATTTAAAAACTTGTCACAGCTGTTCTGAAGTTAAGGTCAAAGAACATGCATTTCTCCAAAATGCACATTTAGTGAAAGAATACACAGTTTCTCTGAATGAATGCATTTGGAGGAGGCACGTGCAGGGTGTTCATTGCACTTCCAGCTTTTCTTTATAATGATTGTGTAATTAAAAAAAGGGAACTCTCTAACTTGCCTCATTTCTTAGATAGGAATATCTGCTTCATATTTTGTTACATTGATTATATTTTATGTAGTAAATTTTATTTTTCTAAGAATCTATTATGCTTTTATAAAAATTTAAAATAATATTCTCATGACTTTT
Source organism: Cervus elaphus (assembly GCF_910594005.1). Taxonomy (NCBI): domain Eukaryota; kingdom Metazoa; phylum Chordata; class Mammalia; order Artiodactyla; family Cervidae; genus Cervus; species Cervus elaphus. The sequence continues at coordinate 12,069,812 of NC_057817.1, read as the reverse complement.
TATTGGGTTATTTAAACTCCATATTTTCCCAGTGCCTCTACTCTACCCAGGGAACAAGTGGGCTACTTCAAACACCACAACTAAATCCACATTTTTGTGATGACATCTGGTAACATTGGTGAACTAATCTAGTTCATTTTCCCCCTCAGAGCAATGTTTATCAACATCTGTCCAAATAAATAAATGTGTCTACTTAAAGACACCCAGTTGGCACAAGCTCAAACTTTATTTTGCCAGCTCAAATAGAGGAGGAAGAATTGGTGTGGCAAGGGGAGAAGAGTGATAGAATTTTTTAGAACTTTTTCATGGCCTGATTACTGGCACATAATTATTATTATTTTATAGCACTTGTGTAATGTCATAATAAAATTATAAATCTGGGATGTGAAAATTTCTTCCTGCCTCAAATTAAGTTCGGGAGGTTGAACATCAGAAACTTGCCAGTGACTTTGACCCAACCATGTATGTGAGCTAGAATCCAGATAGTCCCACCCTCAAACTAGTGCTTTCCTCGAGTCCCTGCCTTTCCAGAGTCTGCTGTATTTTCCTTAAGCTCTAAGCTTATAAATCTGTTTGAGATCCCGAGCACCACTTAATAGGTTACTGCTTCTATTTGGAAAATAACCTGAGTGGCCCGAGGTGAAGAATATTTTTTAACAAGCTGCCTGACTTCCTCCCGGGGTTTACTACAGGCTGGGAAAATGTGGTCATGCATGTTTCAGAGTGGCTCATTTTCAAGAGACAGACTACTGGTCAACTATTAGAACTGCCTTCAGCCTGATTATGCTTTTGGATGCAGTGAGTATGTGTGTATTGGTGAAATTAAAAAAAAAAAAAAAAAACCAGAACACCATGTCTTTCTCGTATCTGAGCTTCAGCACATCTGAAATGATGCTCTTGTTTTATTCCATGGCTTTCTTTGGATTGAAATGTATCCATTAACATTTGTGTGCTTTTCTTTTTCATCTGTCCTCCTTCATCTCATGAAAAGCACATCAGGGTAAGTTGAATCACAATGGCTGCTGAACATGTTTATTTTCAGCACCATCCTCTTTTTCTTTTATCTTTAGTATTTCTCCTTTCAGTTGTAACACAAGCTGCACTGCCTCTGACCTAAAATGAAAATTGTGAAGTGTATTCATTTTCTTAACCATAAAAGGAATCATTGGTTCAGAGAAATGTTCACATTTAAATGAATCATGTTGGCCTTTCAGGCACTTCAATTTCTTCGGTTCTACTAGACACATATCAAAAGACAACCCAGATGACATTTTCCCTAGTTCTTAAGTCACTCTCTAGGGGTTAGTGTGACATTCAGTGAGGCTTAAGTAATAGCTGCAGGTCACTTGGGTATTTTTGACTGTGCTGCATGGCTGACTCCGCCTGTGTGTTTTGAAGTGCTTTGTGGTTCTCCACTAGCTTTATATTCAAGAGATAAATGAATTTGTCAGTTACTAGAACTGCCCTTAGATGAAGAGGGTTAAATGCTGAATCTTCCCCAGTAGGACATACATTTAGAGTCCAAAGTAATCCTTGGTTCTGACTGAACCCTTTGGTCTTGTGTGTTCTTTCCCCCGTTTTCCTATACTACGAGTTAATTCTTAAAGCTTTGAAAGGTGTATTACTAAGATTACTGTTCCAAATTTCAAATCCTGCTTTTTGAACTAAATTTAGAATATGTTATTTATTTCTAAAACCAAGTAGGCTTCAGTTTATGCATAATATAAAGTATTACATTTCTATAAATGCCCACATGGACAACATGATGAGCTATAAAGCACTTTAGATGGAGAGAGGTATTGATTCTTACACTTTAAGCAAAACATTTTGAGGGAGCAAATAAAACGGCTCAATGAGATGCAATTATTCAGGGAGCTATGGAAAGTGGCACTCATTGGCAATGTGTATATTTTATACCAATGCAAGGTCATGTGCTTTGTTTATTAGTTTGGTTTACATTTGTTATATTTTTCCTAGTCAACTTTAAGATATAATTACTACTACTAATTATTTAACAGTGCAGTGTTTTCTTAAGTTAGGATAATTTATGATATTAAGGAAAGCTCTAGGAAGTGTTCTTGAAAACGCAAGGCAAGCTGTGATTGGAGTACTATTCAACTACATTGGCCAAGTGCAAGTTGTTAAGACCTTACTTTTTTAAAATACTGAATACTCTGACACTGGATTTTGAAGAATTATTTCCATGTCATCATGTAATAGTGGCCTTCTCTTTTCTAATGATTTTAAGTTTCATGAGGAAAATAACGCGAAGAAATAAAACTTTATTCTCCCTTTTCTTTTTGAATGAAATATTGAAAATTAATAAGTTCATAATACATCAATATCTGTGGACTTTAAGAAATTGATATAATTACCTTAATTCTAAAATTCAGTTTCTTGTCTTGCACATGGTCCTAGAATTTAAACATTTTAAGACCTCAAAATCATTTCCTTGGTCCAATTACTAAAAGGAAACTCGGGAAGTTAAATGTCAGGAGAAGATAGTACAAACATAGTAAAGATGTGGGAAGATTTGAGGTGGAAAGAATATTGAATTAGGAACAGAAGACAAGACTTTAAGCTCCATGTGTTTTCTGCATACCTTTGAGTGAATGCCTTATATTATCTGTACTTTCTGCCAACTTCCTAATACAAGAGTATGAGAAAAAAAGAATCTCAGAAGCGTAGAACTATAAACTTCAAATCTGATTTAAAGAGGACTCAAAATTAGATGAAGCACCAAAGCAATCTAGTCTAAATGGCCTCCAAATAAACCTGAAAACTTACCAATGTCTCTCCAGTAAGTTCCTATTTAACAGTCAGGAAGGGACTGTGGAGAACAGACCACAGTATATTGCAAAAGTGAAATTGTTTACTGGAAAGAAATACAAGCCCCTCTAGCTTTCAGTAACAGCATGAGTAATTGCATTGCTCCATCACATTTGTGCGTGCATGTGTGTGTTTACACCTTTTTAATGGTTTTGAAAGTAATTAAATTCAAAATAAAATGAGGAGTGAAATTATGTAAATCCCAACTCAAATTCACAAATATATTTCTTTCCTGAGGCTGTGCCCTCCATTTCAAGTAGCTTGCAGGAAAAAAAAAAAAAAAAAGGTTTCAACATGAATGAACTTAGGATTTATGTATTCAAATAATTTCAGTTCCAAGCAATGTAGCATGTATCTGAGGATCTAAATAAAGCACTACTTAAATGTGCAATGGACTTTTATATGTACTACATGTGAATATGTGCCATAATAGGATATACCTACACATACACTTGCACTTACCCACATACAGAATCACAGCATGCTGTGCTTTCAAAATCAAGTCAACCTTGTTAATGTTGGATTTGAAACTCTTAATTTTATGGAGCTAAATGTGTATATTTAGGTAATCAATGTCTGAAGCAGTTGATTGGGATTTATAATATATTTCTGTTTAGAATAATTATGTTAATTAAGATTATATATTTTCAACTTACATATGTTTAAAAAAAATTGACATGGTGCTATATTTCCTTCATATTTACTGACCAGAATTTGAAACAGTTTTTTGTACTTTTGATTCTCACAGAATTGGTCAATAGCTATAGATTTCTGAATAATGGCATTATAACCCATTGTCTGGTTGAAATTCAAAGAAATCATGTTTTCTTTACCCTCTTGACTGTTGAAGTTTATAGGACCAGGATACATTTTATAATTAATAATAGTGTAAAGTTATGTAAATTTGCTTTTAGAACTATGTGCAGATTCATACTCTGTACTGTACTGTTAAGAAGTAGGTTCAACTGTCAAATTATTTTGACTTACATTTCATTCTTGGTTTTATCAAGTCATTTATTTCTCCTGGTTATATCAATAAGTAAGTACTTGCTGTGTGCCACAGTAAATAAATAGACCCTAAAGATAAATTTTTCAGCCAGAGAATTACTTTGTATTACAATAATATAAAGTTAAACTGAAACAAATTACAAATTCAGCTTTTCCATCCTGATTATATAAATGGGGCTCACTTCCTTCCTCTGGCCAAGATTCAGAACCTGTTTTTAATAGGAAACAGCAAGAAAAGGAAGGTTCCTTTTTTGTCTTATAGTGTTGGGGACCAAAGTGTGTGATGGTGAAGGTGGTAAAGACTACCTATATTACCAGAAGTCAAATTAATGTGAGTCTGCACATGAATGAACAATGAGAGGAGAAGTAAAGATGGGAGAGTATCATTGCCTTTCATTTTAACGAAGAGGTGGTTACTCCTCTCCTCCTTTAATGATCATGTAGAGTTCAGAGAGGTTAGTTAGCCCGAGGATAACTGGGGGTTCAGAGGCTGACTCTGGCCAGGCTGTTGGTGCTCAAATTCTGGCTCTGCGCTCACTGACTCTGTTCCAAGCATCTCTGTCTTCAGTGTCCTCATCTGCAAATGTTTATCAGCATGTATCTTACTGGATGGCTGTGAAGATTCAATGACTTATACAAATAAAGCCCTAAGGATGGTGCTTCACACTGTCACTTACTATCACAGAGTAAGTGATAAATGCATGCCAGCAATTATTATCTAATATCCAAAGCCTAATTTGTCTGCATGCAGAAACTTTAATTTTTCAAACCATGATATTTTATCTCAGAATATGAAGTGGTTCATATAAACAAGAAAGTACAATAGATTCAATAACTCACTGTATTCAATTGTAACACATTTTAATTACATTTAAATATAATATTAAATCATAAATGATAAATATAGCAAGTGCAATAACTAGAATATATACAAGTTATAATATTTGTGTAGAAGAGAAAATGAATTCTGCCTGGGAAAGGTCTTGGAATCTTAACAGGAAGGATTAAGTTTAAACTGAGTCAGAAAGATAAGTGTGAGTTTGCCACAATTATGATGTAAAGAAGGATGTCCTAAGCAAAAGATAAAGGCATATACAAAGTCATGGAGGGTAAAAAAATAGAATGAGGTATTTGGAACATAGCAAGCACTGAAGTATTGATTGAGCAAAAGAAGCTGGGAGAAATCCAAGGGCCATTTCACCAAAGGTCTTTTTAGTTGTGCCAAGATATTTGACCTTTATTTTCAGTTCTGTCTGTGCACTCAGTCATGTCCAACTCTTGGTGACCCCATGGACTGTAGCCCACCAGACTTCTCTGTCCATGGGATTCTCCAGGCGAGAATATTGGCATGGGTTGCTATTTCCTCCTCCACGGGGTCTTCCTGTTGAAGGGATCGAACCTGCATCTCTTATATCTCCTGCATTGGCAGGTGGATTCTTTACCACTGTGCCACCTGGGAAGCTTATTTTCAGTTGCCTGCTTTAAAAACTTCAAAGTGGGATGGAAGTTTTTAAAGCAGGCAACCCTTACAAAAATATTTGTGTTAGAAAGGTCTTTCTAGAAGTTGGAACAAGGATGAGAAGTAGGGAATGCTACAGGAGAGGCAGACTGTGAGTTTACTGCCATGAGCTACAGATGAGTTTGAACAAAATCTTTGGTAGGAGCCAATCAATTTACAAAATATCATATTTAATTTTAGAGAGGGCATTTTAATCTCTTTCTGCAGCCAATCTTTGTAGCTGCTAAGCAAAATTCTTACTCCTTATTAAGATGTAATAAGTAGTTGGATCTTAACAGAAACATAGAATACTTAAAAGTCAACCTTCGATCAAGGATCCTGGATGGTTGTCAACACTGAGATTTTCATGGATTACGAGACAGCAGTCTATCAAAAGATACTCTTGGCTAGATCAAGCAAAGATGCATGGTGCAGTAGAAGAGTAACCTCTTACTCCTGAATGTTAGTCTTGGGAGGGAGATGAAGCTCATGCATTTGGTGCCATTAATGGGCTTCCCAAGTGGCACAGTGGTAAAAAAACCTGCCTGTCAGTGAAGGAGATGCAAAAAACGCCGTTCAGTCCCTGCTTCGGGAAGATCCCTTGGAGTTGGAAATGGCAACCCCTTCCAGTTTTCTTGCCTGGGAAATTCCATGGACAGAGTGGCCTGCCAGGCTAGAGTCCATGGGGTCACAGAGAGTCGGACATGACTGATCGCACAGGCAGGCAGGCAGGAAGCAGACTTTATGAGTGACGCTGACACTATGAATTTCCAGATTTTAAAGGATGAAAGAGTCATTGTGGGATCTGGGATGGATCAAAAGTAAGAGGACGTTTTATGATTTAGATATCCCAGAGCTTCTCTGATAGCTCAGATGGTAGAGAATCTGCCTCTGCGGCATGAGACCTGGGTTCGGTCCCTGGTCAGGAAGATAACCTGGAGAAGGAAATGGCAACCCACTGCAGTACTCTTGCCTGGAGAATCCCATGGACAGAGGAGCCTGGTGGGCTACAGTCCACGGGGTCACAAAGAGTCAGACATGGCTGAGAGACTTTCAGTTTCAGTTTTCAGGTGGCGCTAATGGTAAAGAACCCGCCTGCAAATGCGGGAGATATAAGAGATACGGGTTCGACCCCTGGGTTGGGAAGATCCCCTGGAGGAGAAAATGGCAGCCCACTCCAGTATTCTTGCCTGGAGAATCCCATGGATCGAAGAGCCTGGCGGGCTGCAGTCACAAAGAGTCAGACATGACTGAAGCAACTTAGCAAGCACTCACGATTGTGATCATCAAAGAAGAGAAACAACTTACAATCACTGGAAAATGGTACTTGCAAAGATGGAATTATTCATGTTCAAATTATTTGCCAAAGTAAGTTTCCAGGTCTAATTAGAAGTCAGAGAAGACTATCAGAAAGGAAGATCAAGACTAAAACAGGTTTAGTCCAAGCTGATGATTGTGTGGTAGGCATCTGAGGAACTGTTGAAGGGTTTTCAGAGGACAGTTCAATAATAATTAGCTCACATTAATTGGCTGTTTCTTTTGTACAAGTTATAGGTGTCATCACATTAAATATATTTTCTTATTTAACTCTCATACCAAGCCTCTGAGGTAGGTACTATTATCAACTTCATCTTACACATGAGGAAACTGATCTACAAAAAGGAAAAGTGACTTGTCTGTGGATGCACAGCTAAGAAGGAGGGCCCCAGGAATCCAGCCCAAGCATCCCCATCTCAGAGCCCATTGTACTTATTACCGGATCTGCTCTTACAGATTTATTTTCCATGGCAATGTACCGCAAGGGTAAGAAGCCTGGAGAGTAAGGCCAATTACAAGCCTGAGAAAAAAGAACAGTGGCAGTGAAAACAGAAAGTGAAAGGAGATAAAATAGGAAGTAAGAATGGAAATAGACAGGCATTACATGGACGGTGACTGAAATGGCCAGCCTGAGTGACAGAAGAAATGGAACCATGTGGTATTTAGATAGTCCTATCGCAAATTGGCAGTTCCAAAATAGCCTCCTAGGCTAAGTGGTCTGAGAATAAAGTCTCTTTTCTCTGACAGCAATGAACCATCCACGCTGGGAAGAATATGGAGAAGGAGACCTCACAGCCCCCAGGGTTGTGAATTTTTGAATAATGAATTTCATTTCTCAGCGTTTAACATCTTAGTGAAATTGTTGATTTACAAGTTGTTCTCCCAGACTGTAAGAGCTTGAGGTCAGGGACTCTGTATGCCCTGGGACTAGGGTAGCAGGCAGTCATTAGATTCTTGTAGACCTACTATGTGTTGAGATTTTGACCTCAAAACAAAAAATAAAACTAACAAAATTTCTGACTCAGCAAAATGTTAAAGATAGTCTAAGAAAAATTGCTTGGTACTGAGGGGCCTAAAAAAATAAGTACTAAACATTGCCTCCAGGTCCAGGGTAGGATGGTTTAGAGAGAAAGCGTTTTTGTTGTGTCTTGAAAAACAAGATACAGTGGGAAGACAAAGCAGAAGAGCATGTGGATATCATTTAGTATGAAAGGCACAAAGCTAAGAAATGCAAACACACTCTACCTATGAGGTCAAAACTGAAACAGTTGAAGATATAAAACCTGTAAAGGAGGAAGCAGACATTTCTGTTTGGATGGAATCACTCAAGCAGAACCGTCCTTGCTTAAATTAGTCTGAATTAGGATTTAGGAACTACAAGCCCAGAAAATGCCCTTGATAGATCTACATTTTTTAGACATTTTCAGCCCTTCATCTAGATGTCCTTGTGGTGGTGGTGGATATTACTAGGGTGCCCACTCTTTGCTCCTGTCTTTGGATCAGGTACAACAAGTGCAGGCTGCCCTCTGCACGTTGCCCTATGAACTTGCCAATTATTCACACACCTGAGTGTTCCCCACATGCTGGGCCTTCTTGACGTGCCGCATTCCATTTACAGTAACTCACTGACTCTTCTCAAGAGAGTCTGAGGCCTTTGGGGAAATTAATGGCATTCTTTACTGCAGACGAGAATGTGTTTCCTGAAAAAGACTCAGGAGTTTTTCTGATTCAAAAAAACTGACCTTCCCTTACAATTAGTACTTTGTTTCCACACAGGAAATGACAATCTTGTACCTGAAACTTCCTGTAGAAGGAAGATTGTCCTCTAAAATCTGTTCTAAAATTTAAAACAAATATGGGTGCCCCTGTTTATAGTGATGTGTGCATGTAAGTGATTTGAGGGGAAAGGATGGTTAGATATTAGATTATCTAAAAGAAAGAAAGGAAGAAGGAAGGGAGAAAGAAAGAAATGGAGAGAGAGAGAAGGAAGTAAGGAGAAGCGAGGGAGGAGGGAAGGAAGAAGGACAGAGGACACCCGTGTATCCAAAATGCCTGTTTATCCCAAATCACTTTTTTAAAATTTAGTATTTCCTAATAGTTCAGGTCACTATTTCTCTGAAAGTAACTTCAAAATATCTGATGGCCACAAGCATGCCTTCATGCAATTAATGCTATGCTTACCCTTAATCATCTCTCATGAGATCACCATGTGTTAAACTCAGTGATTTCCAAGAATTTTAGCAGTAACCAAATTGCTTTGTTTTCCTAACCATGCCTCTCTCCCAAGCCAGCATGTCCAGATATATGTCTCTTAAATAAATTCCATATGATGCAGATTTTTTTAATAGAGAAAAATGAAATATTTCTTGGAGAATTTCAGTGCATTGCTTTACATAATTACTACCACCCTTGGGTTAAGGAAAGGCAGATCTGGATTAATATCATGCAACACAGCCCTAGAGTAAAAGCCAGTCACCCACTCCAGTCTGGCCTGTTTCTCACAGTTCCAAATGTGTCCGTTCGGAGGCCTCTATTTGCGACTTAGCCCAGCCAGCTAAGGGCCAAAGGGCAGAATCCCCTGGACCCTTATCTCATTATCTTTGTGTTAAGTAGCTAGAATAGGAAAAAGAAGTACAGAATGTCAGTGGCTAAAAGACAAAGTAGGGAAAAGCCCATGAAAATAGAACAGAGGAAGGTCGGAGGACTGGAGTGAGAACCTCAGGTGAAACAAACAGCCCTCCTGGCTAGCCCAGTTTACATAGGGCAGGCTCAGGGGGAAGAGAAAAACCGTTTAAAAAGAGGAGCCAAAATTGGGCCTCTGGCCTCTCTTCTGTTCGCCTTTCCTTTAGGGTCAGCCTGTCCTCATGCCTCGAGGGTGTACGTTCCTTTGCTAGCCAAGTAAAACTCTGAGCTATAATCGAGCTGTAACATGGGTCTCCTGTTTCAGTTCTTTGCGGTGAGACAGAACCAAGGAAATTACACACTCCCCTTGACACTTGCATACTCTTACTAAAGCTGTTGTGCTGTGAGTGTTTGTGATTTAAAGGTAACAAACAAAGCACAAAGAAAACTTTTCCAAGGGGTATAATGTCCAGTGATTTCTCAAACAACTGTATGGTAAATTTCTGTTCAAAAGGAGAATAGGATTACTTGAGCTCATTGGATTGCCTCTTAACCAGATTCCTATCAGGGATCGCAAACCAGATTGAACTCTTAGAATCATCTGCAATGGGTGCTGTTCTCATAAAGTGACTGAAAAAAATGTACTAAAAATATATTATGAGATGTAATTTATTGAAACCAGAAGCAACTAAATGTAAATAAATATCGGCTGACTTGTTCAACATTCACTACTGCTTACAGAACACCTCTTTGGTGCCTGACTTTGTTCTAGATGCTTCAGATGCACCTCTGAACAGAGTATGTACTTGAGGCATTGGTTCCCCTTGAGCTTATTTTCTTTCATGAGATGACAGGTCGAGGAATAAATGATACATTATGTTAGAAGATAAGTGATGTGGGAAAAAATAAGGCAAGGAATGGAGATAAGGAATGTCTGCTCGGTATTATGGGAAAGAGGGGAAGAGACATTCAGAGAGAAAGTGACATTTGAGTAAAGATTTAAAAGTATACAAAGAGTAAGGCACGTGAAGATACAGGAGACAAGCATTCAGAATGAGGCAACAGCAGATGCAAAGGTCCTGAGGCAGAAAAAGGTCTGGGCTGTGTCCAGGCAACAACAAGGAAACCAGTGTTGCTTGCTGATGTGGGCGTTGAGTCAGAGAACAAAGGGTAGAATGGATCCTAACAGCTGGTTTAGCTTTTATTCTCAGTGAGGCAGATATTAATTGGAGGGTTATGAGCAGAGAAGTTACATTATCTGACTTAACTTTTAACAGGATCACTCCAGTTCCTGTGGCACGCTTTTAAAATTAGGGAACTCGTTAGAAGATTCACAATTGAAACGTTCTACTTTTCAAAAATGGCTTATGTACAATTTATGTAATTTCCTTGTGAAAATGTTACGTGTTTTCCAGGTGATGAGTGCATATTGACTTGCTTTTTTTGGCTAAATGTAGCAGAAACCAGGTGTAAATGTGTATTTGTCTCTTCCCCTGTAATGCTACTTACCTGTCACATAACTGAAGCATTTTCCCCCAATGGATATAACATTACAACTCTTGATAATGCTCCTGGGCCCTGTGGAAACCCACTCTAAATTTTCTTGCACGTGTCCTGTGTTCAGTCCTGCCTCTGCCCCTCCACCCTTACTGCTCATCCTGCTTGGAATGTCATCCCTGACTCCTTTCCACCAGCCCTTCAAAGTCAGTTCAGTTCCTCTAAAGTCTCCACTGCTCATTTCCATTGCTACGAATATTAACCCCTTCTCCAAAACATCATACTCAGAATGTGCATCATCGAGTTTAGCATCTATTTGTGAATTGCACTATGTTTTTAAACAGTTTCATGTATTTGCTTTTTCTATTTAACCAGGGATCTCCTGTAAAACTGGGTGCTTGTCTGTGTGAGTCTCAGGTCTCAGCTCACAATAGGTGCTCAATAATTACCTGATGCTTTGTAGTTTAACCCTTCGACTCATTTCTAGTCAATATATCTATCACAGTGAGACTAGGCTATTCAAAAAGCCGAGTTTTCAATGCAGGCATGTCCTCGGAAAGCCTGAGGGGATGGCTGAGTCCAGCGAACCAGGTGAGGGAGCTACTCTAGTTTCGCTTTGGAGTTGGGACGCCAGTGTCGCTGTTCCCCTTCCCAGGTGCTGAATAGCTGAGACACGTTTCTTTACTATCCCGTGAAGTGAAAAAGCAGTTGATTGGTGTGTCTTTTCAGCTACTATTAACTTTAATCTTTGTTTTGCCTCCTTGTTACTTTGTTGCACTGCATTTTGTGGTAGCATCTATTGCACACGGAAAGCTTTTGTGTTAGAAAACATTTTTATTATATATTCTAACATGTTATAGTCCACCACAATAAGCAATTAATCAATTGATAGCAGGAAGTAATCAAATGCTTCATTTCAGAGTTCCTAAGCATGAAAGACACACATTCAAAATAAAACAATATGTATAAAATGTGTGTGTAAGATCAATGTATCTAAGGAATAGAGAATATATTTTCCAATATAGTCCTGGCCAGGTATATATCAATTTGAGTTTCAAAGAAACACAAACTTGTTATTTCAATCATGAACGAGCTGAAATTGGTTTTGTAAATGGATGTCAAGGGTCAGTAGTAGGGATAGTGATTAAAGATGCATTTGTCTAGGCTCTTCACATATTTTTGTTATCAGAAACAATCATTTCTTGTCATTGAGATGCTTTGCTTTCTTTAAAACCAGTAGTGATTGTAAATGAAAATAAGTGTACTATTGAATTTTATACCTTACATTGTTTTTAGTGATGGAAGTCAATGTACCTCGGAGTTCCCTTCAAATGAGATGTAATGTTGTAGTCTACACAAAAAACTAACTCCTAAGATAGCCACCTGGACCCAGAAAGCATACTAAAATCAAGTGTATCATTTGAATGGGGCTAAAATTACTGCCTTGATCTTCTGCCTCTATAAACAGGCATTTGTTTCTACCGTTGAAATGAGGAGGAGCAGACAGGACAGATGGAAGAAACTCCACTTAGACCCTGTAATGCATGCAGGAATATGTTTATGTGGGCACTTTCTTGTTTAAGGGATAAAGTTATTTGCTGATAATATAATTCAGTTTCTTAGCCCATTAACATTTGATGTTTGACTTTCAGTGAATCAGTCTTGAGGAAGATTATTTTTAGATATCAGTGTTTCATTTCTAATAAAATCAATGGATGATTTGCATGTATTATTCAAAGGAAGAAAGAATTCTGTTATTCTGTATTAACTCATAAAAAGCTTATAAAGGATTATGGGGCTTTTAAAAAATATTGTCATTAAAAATAATCACAGCCATCTTTTCCCATATTATCTGACTAACAATCCTTGCTGTATACTTCAGGCATGAACTTCTAGAAGAAGCTCGGAGAAAGGGATTACCTTTTGCCCAATGGGATGGGCCCACTGTAGTCGCATGGCTAGAGGTAAGAGAATTAAATCAGAAGACTTTCAATCCAATCCAATTTTTAGAGACATGTAAAGCCAGGTTCCTGACATCTTCATTTTTCCGGTAGTCTGGAATAGCTTATAAAGAGAATGTTTGCTTTATCTAGGGACCCACAGTCATAGCTGTGATTTTTCTCTGATGCTTTCTTGTGACTGTGGCAGAGCAGTAGGCAGAGAGATGAAAGAAAGTTTTAGTAAATTCCGTGCTCTTTATATCTAGAGTTAGTCAAGAAACAATTCTTGAGTAACACTCCTCGGAGAGTAAAGCATCTGCCTGCAATGTAGGAGACCTGGATTTGATCCCTGGGTCAGGAAGATGCCCTGGAGAAGGGAATGGCAACCCCCTCCAGTATTCTTGCCTGGAGAATCTCATGGACAGAGGAGCCTGGCGGGCTACAGCCCATGGGGTCACAAAGAGTCGGACATGACTGAGTGACTAACACTTTTGCTGTGTGGTTGCTAGGAAGCATCTGTCTAGTACATTAGTCCAGGGCCCTTCCTCATCAGCAGGTTAACAGAGAAGAGCCATCTCCATATTTTTAGCACTTCTGTGTGATCCAAGACTTTTGCAGCCATTCCTTTGCTTGTAGAACATTCCTGAACATGAAGGAGCCAGCTAGATTTAGACATTTGTGGAGTTTTGCAGAATACACAAACCGTTGTTCCCTTCAGTGTCTAGACTGAATGTTTTTAATGAAATGAGAACTACATTTAGCATATCCTGCACAACACAATGGCCTGGATAAATGAATCAGTACCTGATCAGCAGAAGCAGACCAGGATGGTGAAGAAAATACATATTTGACCACAAAGGGCCCTTTCATACCACTTCTCAATAGTTTCACTGCCCCTTCCATTCAGTTCTCTAATGTGGGCTGTTGGCAGCTGCTAGGATATGCTGATGTCAAGATGAAGGGGAGTATGGTCAGTCCACCATATCCATGGGTTCCCCGTCCATGGATTCAACCAAACACATTCAATCTGAAACAAATCCCTGGATGAGCCCTGGATAGTCAGGCCCCATAGGGACTCTAGCGTCTGCAGATTTTGGTCTGCGACATCCTGGAGCCAATAGCCCAGGAACACCAAGGGACTGACTATATGAACTTTTGTTGCTTGGCAGAGGCAATTAGAACCCATTGTTTTAAAAGGTTCAGGATTATAAAATCGTTCACCTTCATTATTATATCAAATCCAGAGCTAATGAATTAATCAATGAGAGACAACAAAACTCATTTCAGTTTAAAAAATTATCTTGCACAGATAAATATAAAAACATGCTTTGCATTTTTTTTTCTTTTGGACTGAGTGAAAGAAGCCTGTGTCTTGCTTTATTTTATTTTTTCATATCAGTCAGGAAATTTTTTAGCTTATTAGTGATCAGAGCTGTTCTTCCAAATATGTCTTTAAAATTACTATATTTTAAAAATCAATTTTAAGACAAAATGTTTAAGAAAGCCCACCACAAAACTGAGAGCAACTCATTGTGCAGTTTCTCTCCAGCAAAACAAGCTACAGTTTCACAGAGTTAGCTGCTATTTTGGCAACTGATGAAAATATCCTTTATTTAAAAAAAAGATTTACTGACATTAAGGGCCTAGGAAATGACAGGCAGTGACGTTTCTGCTAATTAAAGCTATCCTGAGCACACAAAAATTGCTCCTAGTCTGCTCCCTAAAGTGACTGAAATTATAAAATGGAATAAACACAGTGAGTGAGGTGGGTGATCCAGTGAATGAGAGCTCTTAACTTTCACCTCCTTTAGTACCTCCTTGAGTGCACAGCCCACTGAGTGGTGGATACAAATAAGTCTGATGCTTCACACACCATTTATAGACACCAAGAACTTTGTGAAAGTCTAATCAGGGATGGGGGCTTTCCAGGTAGCGCTAGCAGTAAAGAACCTGCCTGCCAGGGCAGGAAATGTTAAGAGTCGTGGGTTCCATCCCTGGGTCTGGAAGATCCCCTAGAGAAGGACATGGCAACCCACTCCAGTATTCTTGCCTGGAGAATATCATGGACAGAAGAGCCCAGCAGGCTATAGTCCATAGGGTCACAGAGTCAGACATGACTGAAGTGACTTAGCACACAGAGCACAATTAGCAATGACCTTGGTAACCAGGTATTGGCAACCATGTATTGGTAATGTTAACCAGTATGGAAGTCCAGATATCTTAGTATAGAGGAGGTGAAAAGAAGTGAAAATCATCCAGGTCCAGTGAAGGTATATTTAGATGTTTAGGTATTTTGAACAACTTTAGTTTACAAACTATGAATTCAAATCCATCTTTTCTTGTATATAATCATATCTGTCAAGGCAAGGTCAATTCCTGTGCCTAACACGTAGGAGATGCTATTGTCAGCCATGCACCACACCTGTCTCCTTTCTCTTATCTCAGTCACAGCCCAGGCCACATTGGATGAATGATTTCACTTTTTAATTCCTCTACAGAAGCAAGCAACCCTTTAACATGGAAGAATTTTTAAAATTAAAAAAAAAATCAGTATTAGTTATTTATCATCACGTAGCAAATTATCCCAACACATAGCATTTCTTTTCCTCATGACTTCTGTGGGTCAGGAATCTGGACATGGTTTACCTATGGCCTCTATCCAAAGTCTCTCACAAGACTGTGGGCAGAGTGTCAGCCCAGGGCCCCAGTCATGTCAAGACTTGACTTGGAGGAAAATCCAATTCTGAGCTGACTCTGCTCCTTGCTGCTGTTGGCCAGAGACATCTGTTCCTTTCCACGTGAGCATCTCACAGGAGTGCTTGCAGCTCGACAGCTGGCTTCCCCCAGAGCAAGAGCTCAGAGGAGAGGGGCAGAGAGGACCAGCTGGAATGAAGCCCGTCTGTTCATAACCTAACCTAGAAAGTCACATCCCATCACTTTCGCATGTGTGCTAAGTCGCTTCAGTTGTGTCTGACTCTGTGCAATCCTATGGACTGTAGCCCGCCAGGCTCCTCCGTTCACGGGATTCTCCAGGCAAGAGTACTGGAGTGGGGTGCCGTGCCCTCCTTTAAGGGATCTTCCCAGGGATCGAACCTGGGTCTCTGGCAAGTGGGTTCTTCACCACCAGCGCCAGTCCCTTTTATCACAGTCTTTTCATTACAGTAAGACTCCAGGTCCAGCCCCAACTTGGAGGAAGTGGGTGATACAAGTGCAGGAATATCAGGAAGTGAGATAATTTGGAATCATCTTAGAAGCTGCCTAAAACAAAGCCTTAGAAATAATAAAGCCAAATCCCTTCCATTTTACAAATGAGGGCAATAGGGCTGAGGTACAGAGGACTTCTACAACTCACCAGGGACAGGGAAGGCCCGAGCCCTCTGATTGTTCGTCTAGAGCTCTTGACGTTATATATTGCTGATTTGTGGTTTTTCTTCTCTTGTTTCTTCACTTGCGCTCACTCTCAGCGCTCTCTCCTTTTGCTCAGTCTGTTCATATCAACAAATAAAATACCCCCCAAAATAGTATTTTAGCTTCTTAAAAATTTAAACTCACCAGTAGGTGCCCCACTTCTTATTCACAGCTAACGACAAGGGAGCGGGGAGCGGGATGGCAAGAATATTCCTTACTAAGCGTGTGTAATTCTGATGTTCCAGCTCAGTGCATCCACGCTGGGCTTCACATGTGTGCTGGGCATTATGCTCTGTTCATTGCACTCCCAATTCAACTGTCTTTCCAAAGCCTCACAGCAAAGTTGAAAAATCAGAATCCGTAATTTCTAGAGCATTATTCGTTTCGTAACTCTCTTTAATTAATGTTTTACAGGTGCTGATACTGTTAGCCTCTTCCATTAGCCCATCATTTCATTCTCCAAAAAGCATTTTCCTATTTAGCATCTAATTGAGCACATACAAATTAGCACATAGCATAGGTAGGTAGGTTGGAAATGTCGCTTAGCCACATTAAAGCCTTTGATCAAAAGCACTCAGAATTCCAAAGGAGAATTATAAATTGAAGTCATTTATTAAACAAATGTGTTAATTGAGCCTTTACCAAATGTGGCTTGTAGCTGTTCTTCTCCTTAAGCTCTAGAGGAGATTTGGTGAGGTGCAGCTATTATATTTATCCCTCATAAATTCGTTGTTAAATTGCAGACCCTGAAGGCTACCTTTCCGATCTTTATTTCCGTTACTGCCTAACTGGTTCTTTGAATAAATTAGTTAATGTCTTTGTGCCTCTCTCTGCTCTGGGGGAAGTAATAATAGCACCTCTTTCACGGGGTTGTGGTAATAAATGAGTTCATACAAGTAAGGTAATTAGAATACGATCTAGCACATAGCGTTAACGGTTAACTATGGTTATAATCTGGGTACATTTTTTCCCCAATCCAACAGCTCTGGTTGGGAATGCCTGCTTGGTACGTGGCAGCCTGCAGAGCCAATGTGAAGAGCGGTGCCATTATGTCTGCTTTATCGGACACTGAGATCCAGAGAGAAATTGGAATCAGCAACCCTCTGCATCGCTTAAAGCTCCGATTAGCAATCCAGGAGATGGTTTCCCTAACCAGTCCTTCAGCTCCTCCAACATCCAGAACTGTGAGTCCGTTTGCACTCCTCCCCTCTCCCAGGGCTGGGCGGACAGCAGCCTCCCCAGGCCCACAGAGCAGAACTGTGGCAGCAAGCATGTCAATGTCAGCATGCATTATTCCCAGGAGATCTAGCTTGCTCTTCATTAACCTTGCTGCTACTTTTAATAGGTTTTCAATTGAAGAGCTGTGAGTCCTATCAGAATTGAAGGCTGCAACCAAAATAGACTTTCGAGCTAGCCTCTAAAATTTAGATTTTTCTCCCAAGCAAGACCAAGAGTTTATTCTTCCGTGAGATTTTTCCTTTTTAATGTAATCCAGCATCTCAAGAGATGAACTCTAGGCAGCAGTACTTTTTGAAGATGTAATGCTAAACTCACTACCTCTTAAGCGGTTTTCATAAATGAAAGTACCTTAATATTTAATGTTTTATAAATACCATGTGAATTACCTGCCCCCAAAACCTGTTTGCTTTTTATTTATAAATCCCTATTTCTCTCATAATTTTGTCCCTGTCTTAATATTAGAAAAGAACAAAATATTTTAAAAAGGAATGCCAGATGACAAATTCAAACATTGAGAAAAACTCGCAAATACCATTCTTTCTTTCCTTAGTCCTTCTCCAAATTATATCATTTTCTGATAAAGAATGTGATTTCTGATGTTAATTGGATTTTTCTGGTTCCATGTCTTATACAAAAAAGAGAAAAAAGGAAAAATGAGGTAAGTTCAAATACTGGGCAAAAGATAGGAAAGTAAAATTATTTCAATTTTCAGGCACACAGCTAACTTGAGTATAACTTTTTTTTATATGGTCTTAATGTATGGATGTGAGAGTTGGACTGTGAAGAAAACTGAGCACAGAAGAAATGATGCTTTTGAACTATGGTGTTGGAGAAGACTCTTGGGAGTCCCTTGGACTGCAAGGAGATCCAACCAGTCCATCCTAAAGGAGATCAGCCCTGGGTGTTCATTGGAAGGACTGATGCTAAAGCTGAAACTCCAATACTTTGGCCACCTCATGCGAAGAGCTGACTTATTTGAAAAGACCCTGATGCTAGGAAAGATTGAGGGCAGGAGGAGAAGGGGACGACGGAGGATGAGATGGTTGGATGGCATCACCAACTCGATGGACATGGGTTCGGGTGGACTCCGGGAGTTGGTGATGGACAGGGAGGCCTGGTGTGCTGCGGTTCATGGGGTTGCAAAGAGTCGGACACGACTGAGTGACTGAACTGAACTGAGCTGAACTAAACATCACAGTAAATTGGAGAATTGGTTTCATTTTATTACATATATTCTTATATTCCTTCCCAGTGCACTAGATTCCAGTGCTAGAAACACAAAGTCAAAATTTAAAAGTGTTTATCTTTCTTATAAAATTCCATTTTAACTTTTTCCTAAGATATATTTAGGAGAAAATATATACTTTAACAAATTCTTATATATAACTTCTTGAAAGTGAAAGAGGAGAGTGAAAAAGTTGACTAAAAACTCAACATTCAGAAAACTAAGATCATGGTATCTGGTCCCATCACTTCATGGCAAATAGATGGGGAAACAGTGGAAATAGTGGCAGACTTTATTTTGGGGGGCCTCCAAAATCACTGCAGATGTTGACTGAAGCCATGAAATTAAAAGATGCTTGTGCCTTGGAAGGAAAGTTATGACTAACCTAGACTGCATATTTAAAAGCAGAGGCATTACTTTGCCAACAAAGGTCTGTCTAGTCAAGGCTATGGTTTTTCCAGTAGTCATGTATGGATGTGAGAGTTGAACTGTAAAGAAAGCTGAGCACTGAAGAATTGATACTTTTGAACTATGGTGTTGGAGAAGACTCTTGAGAGTTCCTTGGACTGCAAGGAGATCCAACCAGTCCATCCTAAAGGAGATCGGTCCTGGGTGTTCATTGGAAGGACTGATGCTGAAGCTGAAACTCGAATACTTTGGCCACCTCATGCGAAGAGTTGACTCATTGGAAAAGACCCTGATTCTGGGAGCAATTGGGGGCAGGAGGAGAAGGGGACAACAGAGGATGAGATGGCTGGATGGCATCACCGACTCAATGGACATGAGTTTGAGTAAACTCCGGGAGTTGGTGATGGACAGGGAGGCCTGGCGTGCTGCGATTCATGGGCTCGCAAAGAGTCAGACACGACTGAGCAACAGAACTGAACTGATAGCATATTAAAATGTATATAAATGTTATATACTATAGCTGAAGTACTACTGAAGCTAAAAAAGTAATTCAGAATATATTTAAAATAAAAGCTGAGAAGGCCATTAAAATAGTTACTATAAACAGAATTCAGATCTGATGATGAGTTTTCCTGAGTAACTTCCAACTGAGAGAGAAGTTATCATGACTGGTTTCTGTTAACATTCTCCTCCCAAGAGCAGATTTGAACAAAAATATTTAAAATTCCTAATCTTGCAAAAGTAAAAGCAACGGAAGTCCCAACTTAAAGATGGAAAATAGAATGTAACTGATTTATATTTGGCATCCTGTTTCTTAAAGGAAACTTGAACAATTAAGCACTGTTTTTCTAAAAATGTCTAAGCAAACTGAAGGAACTTAAATCAGAAGCTGTGAAAGGTAAGGGCATACTCAGTTGTTCAGAGAACAGTCAAATGTGAAGAGAGCTTATGAGACCCTCCTTCATCTATTCTCAGTTCACCTCAAAGGCTTTATTTCCTCAGATCAGGATCCCAGGAACACAGAACTACTTTAAATTTCCTAAACTTTTATGATTTGGGTTGATCATAAGCTTTTTCAGTTGTTCTTCTCCTGCCTGGCACATTCTTCCCACTCCAGGGTCACTGGCCTCCAATTCTTCCTCCCTCTGATGATCCCTGAATGTCCTTCCTCTGAAAAGTTTTCACCAAACTCCAAAGTCTGGATTTGCTTCCCTTCCCAAGTTATCGCTCTGTATACTTACAAAAAGCTATTACATAATTTTCTCTCCTTGATTCATCCCACACTAGGCCAAGAAGGTATATTACCAGGTTTTCCATAGTCCCTAGGCCTTAACTCCGGAGAAGGCAATGGCACGCCACTCCAGTACTCTTGCCTGGAAAATCCCATGGATGGAGGAGCCTGATGGGCTGCAGTCCATGGGGTCGTGAAGAGTCGGACATGACTGAGCAACTTCACTCTCACTTTTCACTTTCATGCATTGGAGAAGGAAATGGCAACCCACTCCACTGTTCCTGCCTGGAGAATCCCAGGGATGGGGGAGCCTGGTGGGCTGCCGTCTATGGGGTCGCATAGAGTCAAGAACAACTGAAGCGACTTAGCAGCAGCAGCAGCAGCAGGCCTTAACTCAGTGCCTGGCAAATTGTAAGTAGTCAATAAATATGCATCTTAATATCATGATTTTATAAGTCATACTACCCACCACTACACAGGATATGAAATATGTATGCCCTGACTACAGAGAGAGGTAACCATGCTAAGAAAATGAAGACATGTTCACAAGCAGGTTTAGTAGAAGATGACAGTTTTATTTCTTAAGGTGAGATAGAAGCAGAGTGCTCTGGCATTCCAAGGAGGAAAAAGTCACTCCTGATTAAGGCTCAAAGAGAAATTAACATTTGAAAGACAGGTAATATATTGTTAATTATTAAAATCATTAATATTTTCACTCTTAACTTTTTGATAGAGACCTTTACATTCTACTTTCTTTCTCATTTTATAAAAATTAATTATTTTTACATATTATTTTGTACTTTTAAAACCCAATAATAATAGAGCATGAATATTTTCCCCATTTTATTAATATTAAATATGTAATGTAGTATCATTGTTTTTTTTTTTGTTTTGTTTTGTTTTGTTTTTCTTTTCTTTTTTTTTTAATTTATTTATTTTTTCAGTGGGTTTTGTCATACATTGACATGGATCAGCAATAGATTTACACTTATTCCCCATCCCGATCCCCCCTCCCACCTCCCTCTCCACCCGATTCCTCTGGGTCTTCCCAGTGCACCAGGCTCGAGCACTTGTCTCATGCATCCCACCCGGGCTGGTGACCTGTTTCACCATAGATAATATACATGCTGTTCTTTCGAAACATCCCACCCTCACCTTCTCCCACAGAGTTCAAAAGTCTGTTCTGTACATCTGTGTCTCTTTTTCTGTTTTGTATAGGGTTGTCGTTACCATCTTTCTAAATTCCATATATATGTGTTAGTATACTGTAATGGTCTTTATCTTTCTGGCTTACTTCACTCTGTATAATGGGCTCCAGTTTCATCCATCTCATTAGAACTGGTTCAAATGAATTCTTTTTAACGGCTGAGTAATATTCCATGGTGTATATGTACCAAAGCTTCCTTATCCATTCATCTGCTGATGGGCATCTAGGTTGCTTCCATGTCCTGGCTATTATAAACAGTGCTGCGATGAACATTGGGGTGCACATGTCTCTTTCAGATCTGGTTTCCTCGGTGTATATGCCCAGAAGTGGGATTGCTGGGTCATATGGCAGTTCTATTTCCAGTTTTTGAAGAAATCTCCACACTGTTTTCCATAGTGGCTGTACTAGTTTGCATTCCCACCAACAGTGTAAAAGGGTTCCCTTTTCTCCACACCCTCTCCAGCATGTATTGCTTGTAGACTTTTGGATAGCAGCCATCCTGACTGGCGTGTAATGGTACCTCATTGTGGTTTTGATTTGCATTTCTCTGATAATGAGTGATGTTGAGCATCTTTTCATGTGTTTGTTAGCCATCTGTATGTCTTCTTTGGAGAAATGTCTGTTTAGTTCTTTGGCCCATTTTTTGATTGGGTCATTTATTTTTCTGGAATTGAGCTTCAAGAGTTGCTTGTATAATTTTGAGATTAATCCTTTGTCTGTTTCTTCATTTGCTATTATTTTCTCCCAATCTGAGGGCTGTCTTTTCACCTTGCTTATAGTTTCCTTTGTAGTGCAAAAGCTTTTAAGTTTCATTAGGTCCCATTTGTTTAGTTTTGCTTTTATTTCCAATATTCTGGGAGGTGGGTCATAGAGGATCGTGCTGTGATTTATGTCGGAGAGTGTTTTGCCTATGTTCTCCTCTAGGAGTTTTATAGTTTCTGGTCTTACATTTAGATCTTTAATCCATTTTGAGTTTATTTTTGTGTATGGTGTTAGAAAGTGTTCTAGTTTCATTCTTTTACAAGTGGTTGACCAGCTTTCCCAGCACCACTTGTTAAAGAGGTTGTCTTTTTTCCATTGTGTATCCTTGCCTCCTTTGTCAAAGATAAGGTGTCCATAAGTTCGTGGATTCATCTCTGGGCTTTCTATTCTGTTCCATTGATCTATATTTCTGTCTTTGTGCCAGTACCATACTGTCTTGATGACTGTGGCTTTGTAGTAGAGTCTGAAGTCAGGCAGGTTGATTCCTCCAGTTCCATTCTTCTTTCTCAAGATTACTTTGGCTATTCGAGGTTTTTTGTATTTCCATACAAATTGTGAAATTATTTGTTCTAGTTCTGTGAAAAATACCGTTGGTAGCTTGATAGGGATTGCATTGAATCTATAGATTGCTTTGGGTAGAATAGCCATTTTGACAATATTGATTCTTCCAATCCATGAACACGGTATGTTTCTCCATCTGTTTGTGTCCTCTTTGATTTCTTTCATCAGTGTTTTATAGTTTTCTATGTATAGGTCTTTTGTTTCTTTAGGTAGATATATTCCTAAGTATTTTATTCTTTTTGTTGCAATGGTGAATGGTATTGTTTCCTTAATTTCTCTTTCTGTTTTTTCATTGTTAGTATATAGGAATGCAAGGGATTTCTGTGTGTTAATTTTATATCCTGCAACTTTACTATATTCATTGATTAGCTCTAGTAATTTTCTGGAAGAGTCTTTAGGGTTTTCTATGTAGAGGATCATGTCATCTGCAAACAGCGAGAGTTTCACTTCTTCTTTTCCTATCTGGATTCCTTTTACTTCTTTTTCTGCTCTGATTGCTGTGGCCAAAACTTCCAACACTATGTTGAATAGCAGTGGTGAGAG
Source organism: Cervus elaphus (assembly GCF_910594005.1). Classification (NCBI taxonomy): domain Eukaryota; kingdom Metazoa; phylum Chordata; class Mammalia; order Artiodactyla; family Cervidae; genus Cervus; species Cervus elaphus. Next base: position 12,046,517 of record NC_057817.1, on the reverse strand, counting down.
TGGGCATCCTTGTCTTGTTCCTGATTTCAGGGGAAATGCTTTCAATTTTTCACCATTGAGGGTGATACTTGCTGTGGGTTTGTCATATATAGCTTTTATTATGTTGAGGTATGTTCCTTCTATTCCTGCTTTCTGGAGAGTTTTAATCATGAATGGGTGTTGAATTTTGTCAAAGGCTTTCTCTGCATCTATTGAGATAATCATATGGTTTTTATCTTTCAATTTGTTAATGTGGTGTATTACATTGATTGATTTGCGGATATTAAAGAATCCTTGCATTCCTGGGATAAAGCCCACTTGGTCGTGGTGTATGATTTTTTTAATATGTTGTTGGATTCTGTTTGCTAGAATTTTGTTAAGGATTTTTGCATCTATGTTCATCAGTGATATTGGCCTGTAGTTTTCTTTTTTTGTGGCATCTTTGTCTGGTTTTGGAATAGGGTGATGGTGGCCTCATAGAATGAGTTTGGAAGTTTACCTTCCTCTGCAATTTTCTGGAAGAGTTTGAGTAAGATAGGTGTTAGCTCTTCTCTAAATTTTTGGTAGAATTCAGCTGTGAAGCCATCTGCTCCTGGGCTTTTGTTTGCTGGAAGATTTTTGATTACAGTTTCGATTTCCTTGCCTGTGATGGGTCTGTTAAGATCTTCTATTTCTTCCTGGTTCAGTTTTGGAAAGTTATACTTTTCTAAGAATTTGTCCATTTCATCCAAGTTGTCCATTTTATTGGACATTGTTAATTACTGCATACCTCCTTTAATTTATTTAACCAACCCCCTAATATGGGACATTTTGCTTATTTAGCAGTTTTCATTGTATTTACATACAGTACCATAGTGAGTATGACTGTAGTTATATTATTACATTGACTGTGGTTATTTCCGTAGCAATATTTGTATAGAGGGCATTTATATTTTTATTACTTTTGAACCTTAGTTGCCAGATTCTATTGTGTAGTCTTTTCTCCCTGTTTGTCAGTGTTAATGACTACATTGCTTAAGTTTACATTTTAAAAGTTACTAGGAAAGTTAAAAATGTTTTCATATACTTATTTATTTTAGCATTTAAACGAATTTCCTATTCATAGCTTTTTTCACTTTTCTATCAGATTATAGGAATTTTCATTTTTTTTTTTGCTAATGTGTGAAAGCTCTTTATTCACAGAAGACATATGCCTTTAGCTAGATACCAATACAAGTTGCACAAGAGAGAATTTGTCTCTATTTGCTTTAAAAATAATCTACTGAGTGCTTTTTGTAAATATTTCTTTAACTCTATCTACATGAAAGTATTTACTTATTTTTAATATATTTCAAATATGATTTGCTTTGCAAAAAAATTGCATGTGATTTTAATCCACTACATAAAGTGAAGATGAAAACATTTTAAAGTCATCACCTAAAATTATATACTAGGATTCACTCTTTGAAATTTCAAAAGGAGTTGGCTTTTTTTTTTTTTAATGTTATCATGTCTTCTAGAACACTGCCAACAGTTCTGATCATACAAGATATTCCATGTGTTTAGGTTTGGGTTCCTGAGAAAGATGTACCTTGTTCATTCACTCAAATTCTTAAGATAAAAAAATAAGATACTTAGATTAAAAAACAAAAAAACCAAAAAACTGAACAGAACTCTGCCTCCTTTCTGTTTAGATGAGATGGACTAATAGAAAAATCTAATGTTTTCATTCATTATTATTATTTACATTTTTTATTTCTCTGGGCCAGCCCTAATCTTCCAGCTTTCTGTTTCTTTTTCCTAAGCTGTTACTATAGTTACTATAGAAGGCCTCCTATATAATAGAATAGAGATGGAGATATCCGATAATTGAAATATTTGGTTTAAGGGGTGTATCATAAAGAATACATAAATTCTTTAAATATTTCATCTTAAGTAAAAATATGTAAATATTCAAGCACTTGCAAATTTAGATGAAACCCTAGGATTTTTCTTTTAGTATAATTCCAGTGCCTGGAGTTTCACATCATGTTTATTTGATAGCTTCATCCTTTAAACATTTTCAACTTTTTAAGTTTGAGTTTCTTTTTAAAGTGATAACTAAGAGACTCGAAAAGCTATATGAGTGTAGAATTCTCCTGGAAATTTACAAATTCTTCCCTAGACTTTGCTGAAGTTGTATTTCTCATTGATAATGTGTTTTAATATTTGCCCTTATCTAGTCTTTCCAAATAATTCAGCTTAGTGTTCAGACATGAACCAAGTTTATTTAATTTTTGGCTCTATATAATATTTACTTAAATTGCCTAATTAAAAAAAAAAAGTGCTGTGAAAGTAAAAAGGTTTGGGAACAAAAACAAATGATCTTTGATAAACATATAATTTAGCAATTTTGAGCAGACATGGAGGGCATAAGATAAGCTTCAACACAATGTACAGGGGAAATACAGAGCATTTATTAAACTAAAGATTTACTTGGGTAGAGATTGTTTAATGAGATTTCTAGTAAAATTGTAGTAGCAGCCAACATCAGTGAGAACTAAGTGCCAGGCCCTGGTCTAAGTGTTCTACATGCCGTAACTGATTTGAGTCTGAGGACAATGCTGTGAGATGGGTACTTTCATACCTGTTTTACAAATGGGAGGGATTGAGGAACAGAGAGGTTAAGTGACTGGTCCTAAGGTCGCACCCCGGGTGGTTTTGCCCCAGAGTCTGTGCTCCTGACAAGGGTACTTTCCTGCTTCCTACACTCTACCAGTTTTCCTTCTTTTTCACAACATTTTTTCAGGCTACTTTGGTTCCCCTTTACATAATTATTAACCTCCTAAGCCTCAACCTGTAAGTAAATAAGGTGAAATATAGTTGTGTTAAATTAGTCTTATTATATGAGAAATATTTTTCCTTTTATGGTAGAGAAACATCAAGTCAGATTAGGGAGAAATGTGGATATAGGCCATTTTAAATGTGGAAAGTAAATTTCAAATTAATTTACTCTGAAGGTCAATTTTAAAGTAAAAAATGCTTCAAAATGATGTAAGTCATTACAGAAGTTACAGCTAGATAAGGTTCAGGGTTGTTCTGAGGTCTGGCTGCTTTATTTATTTTGTTTTTCTGACAGCAAGAGAATTATTTCCCCCCAATTACCTTTCATAAGTTATCCCTTTAAACTCATTTTAATATTTATTTTTATATCATAACTCTCTCCTGAATGATTTAATTAGGTAAGTGCTTTAATTCTTAACCTCCTTTAGGAATTTCCCTTCTAGATGTCAATTGATAATACTAGCTGAATATTCTACTGCCTCTGGGCTAAGGTAAGGCTAGCAAGGCACCTCCAAGGAAACTGAATGGGGGTCTCACTGTCAGTGAGGACCTTGCATTTGCATGATCCTGAAAGTGACTGCTTCCTTAAATGGAGCCCCCTTGACACCCCACCTACCTCATCCTAGTCCCAGCCCTGGATCAGAATATTGCATCATAATTCAAAATTATTAGCATCTTTTATAGTAAGAGTATGTAGTTTTAGCCTACTTAACAGATGTAGAATCTGGAGAAGCTTAGGAAATGTCCTAGCTACTGAGAAGTGGCACTGCTAGAAGTCAAACCTCTTGATTATAATTTAGTAAATTTCCAGATAACTAAAATTTTAGAAATCATTTTCTAGGCTCAAATGGTATTTGCCATACACATACCAAAAAAATCATTTACCGGTTTGCATTCTCCAGTTCATTTATTGGGAGATTGCAGCATGGATTACCAAGGGCAGTGAGTAAATGGTTTTCAGTGGCTCTGAGAAAGCCACAGCCAAATGATACGATGCTTGTCCTTATGCTTTTCCAGGCCACTTTTTGCAGTCTTTATCCTTGGACTCAAGGCACCAGTGTCCTATGGCCTCTGCTTGCTTGAAGCATCCCAACTCTAGCTATTCTCTAAGATGTGCTCTTTGCTGAAACGCTCATGCTCTAAAGCACCCTTTTTATGACTTATCCAGACAGAAGTTCCATCCTTGAAGCTGGTGATAAAAAGAAACAAATCTTAATAATTGACTTACTACCCGTGGGCTTGCTTATAAAATAAACTTGTTGAAAACCTCAACTAATGCCTAAGTGGTTGGGCCGTATAGAAGTCATTTTATGGGTTACTTTTCAAGTCTCTAGAGCAGGCAGTGTTCCTCCCAAGTAAAACTGCAGAGCACAAGTGAACGACCAGCTTACAACTTCTGGAAGTTTGCCAACCATACTTTAGAAAATTGTCCTGGATATATGCTCATTTTGCATGCAAAGGTACAGATTAATTCATAGCCTTGAATCCTACTCACTCCAGAATAAGGTGATAGACTGGCAGATATAGACTTTAAATAACCTGCAAAAGAGATTATGTGAAGTGAAGTGAAAGTCACTCAGTCATGTCCAACTCGGTGACCCCATGGACTATTTCCATGGAATTCTCCAGGCCAGAATCTGGAGTGGGTAGCCGTTCCCTTCTCCAGGGGATCTTCCCAAGTCAGGGATCGAACTCAGGTCTCCTGCATGGCAGGTGGAGTCTTGACTAGCTGAGCCACAAGGAAAGAGATTGTACATATCTACATCTCAGTATGAAATAATACCGGTCAGGTTTCTTACAGAAGGAGGGAGATCTTCATTTCTTGGATTCACAAACAAGGTGGAATCTGTAGACAGCATTGTGAAACAATCTGGCTTAAATGAATTTCCTCTCGAGTAACCATCACTGAAGCTCGTGATGAAGAGACAGCACAGCCATTCAGGCAAAGCGGCGTCATCACTGAATTTAAGGGGAACGTGACAGCTGAGTGTAAAACTCTTCTTCGCAGAGTACACTCCTCAAAAGCAGCTTCTGCCAAGTGGTTTAATAATCATACATTCACATGCAACTTTCTGTTTATAATGAGCACCATTTTTAGAAGCTGGGGATAGAGGGAGGGGCTTTTGATGACATGGATGCCTCCTGTATTATATTTTACAGTTGTGTAGTTTTATCTTTTAAGGAAAAATTCATTTATACTCAAAACTCCAAAATGGTAGGAAAATGAGAATTCTATATGTATAAATGATACTTATCCTTTGAGATCTTTATGCCTGTATGATTTACTTATAATAATGAATATTTACTGTTTCATTGCTCAACCATGATTAATTCTCTTCTCCATGAGATTTACCATATGTTGAATTATACTCATCAATTTAGCTTATATGCAGTTATTTTTAAAATTATATTAAATTGCATTATTTATAATAGAAGCTAAGTTAACATGGTACTGTGTTGGTAGAAAAGGCCAGAGAAAATTATGGTAATGATGTATATTGGGGTATCAATTTCGCTACTTCCAATTCTTTAAAACGAGACCCCTTCCAAAATAAGTAACAAATAATACATAGGATATATATTTCACTGTACCTGTAGAATTGATGTACTTGGACAATGTTGAAATGTTCATAAAGATATCCCAGGGAAATGGTATTTGATGGGAAGTGGTTCCCAGTGATCTGTATGTTACTAAATGGACTTTGGTTTAGAAATTGTATGTAAGTCAGTGTATAAAACAAATACCATGGGTTGTTTTTCTTAAAAGGAAAATGAGACTTCATAATAGAATAGTGCCTGGTAGAGGGAAAATTCCCTTTTACAATTCTTCTTCTCTATAATGGTGTAGGATACTGCTGAAAAATCAGGTAACCCAAGTTTTGTGACTTCTGACAATATTTACTGAAAAAAAAAACCTTTTATTACATCCAAAATAGCATTCCCATTCTTTTTTCTCTATAAGAATGTAGGAAAACAACATATTCACTGAACTGTAAAAGGAAGAGGTCATTTGGGAAAAACTGATATTGATTTCCAGGCAGGTTATGATAGTACTTTCAGCTTTGTATTGACAACCAATTTTCTCTTTCCAAGGGCATTGAAGAATCAAAACTTTGTGAAGGAAATATTGGTAATAACATGACAAAACACATGTGCCTTTGTTTACTGAAGAAAAAATATTCTTCTACAGATCGAATTTATTCAGTTCTCCATGATTACAAAAAGATGGATGCAATAGCCACATACCTTTGAAATGCAAATTTTGATTAAGCCTTTTTCCTGATTAATAATTACAGAAGTGTCATGTTAAATCTGTCCCACGTGACCTTCACAGCATGCCTCTTTCTATTTAATCTTTTGAAATAGAAGCAAAAGGGAGCTGTGAGCAGCCAGCAGTGCTGTCTCTTGCACACTATAGAAGCAAGAGCGTGGTGGTGTTACTGTGGGGTACCATTAACTTACAGAGGCGCTGCCTTTCTTCTTTTCCACTGCTTCCTCCTGTGGATCCCCCCGCTCCCCTCTGGGCCTCCTCGCTAGCCTTCAGGCAACGTTTGGGTGACCCATGAAGAAATGGAAAATCTTGCCGCTCCAGCAAAAACGGTTAGTCTTTACAGCTTTGTTGAACATACAAAAACATTATTTTGCTGCTATTTGCATGGAAAAGCTATTTTGTTTACCGTAGAATCAGAGTAATGGGTATGTTCACACAGTGATATGCAATGATTATGGTCTAATTTCACTGCATTTAGACATTTTTAAATAAAGTCATACTAGATTATCATAATGTGGTTAATATAAGAGTTTGTAACATGCAAACAAGTAATAAAGGATTTAATAATATTTATCTATTCCGCAACATTGGAAATGTTTGATAGCAAATATCACTTAAAACTCAGCATATTCCCAGGTAATGCATGTTACCAAACCCAATTAAATTTGTAATAGAATGTATAGATTGAATATCCTTTTTAAATGCAATCATTTAGCTTCTTGTACTTTCCCATCTCAGATACAAAGCTTCCTTCTCATCACCCCCATGAAAAGTGTCCATTTGGTATTAAAAGTACATGCTTAAAGAAATTCATGGTGACTCATAATTGTCAGCTTTTAAAAATACAGTATTATGTATAGTCATTTCTCATTTAAAGTAGCAAAGTTGGGCATGCCATGCATTTTATTATGAGCAACTTATTTTAATTTAGTGTCCTTTTCATTTGATTCATGTTTGAAATTGATTATTTAGCTTATGATGAATAGAAATGCCAGTGTTGTTTACTAATTACATTTTTACTGTAGTTTGTTGCACTTGGTCTTCTCTTATTGAGTTTTATTTGTTGCTGCTTGTTGAGACCCATTTCATCACTGCAAAGCTTAGCTGGAGGGATGCAGTTCCTTTGTCCACTCCATTAATTTACTTTGTACAGGATTTCTCCATCATCTGTATGTATACACATTTGTGCATTGTATATTTGTAGGTATATAATCAAAATTTTTTATTATAACTTATTATGAAAAATCCCACAGTTTTAAGAGTTAAAAAGGTTTGGAATGACCAGATCAAATGTATCATGAAAACTCCATATATCACATGTGTGTATTTAATTAGCCTAAATTAGAAATTACATAGGTGCCCTTGTAGTCGCCCTTGAACTCCTCAGTTGATTACTGTGGATCTGAATAAGGATCTGTGTATTTATCTTCCTGTGTCCTAATTAACATTTTAATAGCAAAACAATTTTGCTTCTACTAGGAAAAAATTTACTGTATTAATTTGAGATTAATTTATATTTATCTGCTTTATTAATCATTTCCTGCTGCTAACACAGAAAGAATCTGAGGAAGGAAGCTGGGCCCAGGTAGGAAATTCATATGCTTTAAAACAGTATCATTTAGTAGGCTATGAATATATAAAGTAAGAAAACTGTATGTCGTAATATTTTAAATCTTCACTTGGTTTAAGATTAGCTTAATTGTGTATTCAACTTTATTATGTTTAATACTATATAGGTCTTTTTAAATCACCATATTTTGCAATCAAGAAGATGACTGTCATTTTACACCTGGCCTCTTTTGAAAGGAAAATTTCCTTTATCCTTTAAAAGAACTACAATGTAAACTTCTTGGAAATCGCCCTCTGAATATATTTAATCAGGAATCATTTATGTTGGATGTAAGGGGAAGAGGAGAGATTTCAAAAAATTTGTTTGGAATCACCTATTCTTTAGGTGGCACTAGTGGTAAAGAATCTACCTGCCAATGCAGGAGATGCAAGAGACATGGGTTCAACCCCTGGGCCAGGGAGATCCCCTGGAGGAGGAAATGGCAGCCCACCCCAGTATTCGTGAGAAACCCCATGGAAGAGGAGCCTGGAAGGCTGTGGTCCATGGGGTCACACACAGTAGGACACGACTGAGTGACTGAGCACACACAAGCTTTATAGTGTAATGGAAACTGTGTGAGAAATGGAGTTGGAGGGATGTGGGTTAGCTTTGTGACTGCACGTCAGAAGTCACTCCCGTTTATTGAGACGGCATTATGAGCCAAACATCTGTAATTTGAACATACAGATATGTTTGTAGGGAAGCTGTTCCTTTTCAACACTTCTGCATTATACTACTAAACTAAAAGAATTAATGTGTTACAGGTAATGTGATTCAAACTCTGTATGAATTTTTCGGTAGTTATTACTAGGACCTTGCTGCTGTTGCTGCTTAGTCGCTCAGTCATGTCCAGCTTTTTGTACCTTCATGGACTGTAGCTGGCCAGGCTCCTCTGTCCATGGGATTTCCCAGGCAAGAATATTGGAATAGGTTGCCATTTCCTTCTCCAGGGCATCTGCCTGACCCAGGAATTGAACCCGCGTCTCCTGTGTCTCTTACATTGCAGGCCCATTCTTTACCACTGAGCCACCAGGGAAGCCCAGATACTACTAGGACCTACATTTAGTAACTTAGGGCTGCATTAGGTTTTTATTTTGCTAAGCATTTCATTTTTTAAGAACACACAAAATAAGAGGGACACCTCAATTTTAATTAGAAACACATGTTCTAATTGGGACTTTGATAAGGATCTGAATGGAAAATATTGTCAAATTAATAGAGAGTAATAATTCTTTTTAAAAATTGTTTTAGTGGCGATGGTTGATTTTTTGGGTTTTATTTTTGACTTTTACCAACAGTGTTTGGTAAGATCAGTTTATATTGTTATATTAAAGAATTAGATTATATTTTACTTTTTGGTCATGCTCTGATTCTTTAAACACAAAGTCTGTATTGACTGATATCTATAAAAGAGTGCATCAATTTTTATAGAGTCCTGGTTGCATGCTTCACTAGGTAACAACAGAGGCCACATAAAGCTTCAGCATTCTGCCCTCTAGCCTTGGGGCTCCTTTCTCCCTTCATTTACTGGAGTTTCTGTTTTCATGTCAAGATTTGCCATTACGCCACCGCACTATAAGAGTAGCATTGAAGAGAAGGAAATGGTGGCGTACTGACAGATAAAGATAAAATAAGTTGGGTTAAATAAATCTATCTATACAAAGTCAGGATCTTTCAGCTCAGCCTTTGTTTATATCATTCATTTTTAACTTTTGAATTTAAAATGTATTTTGTATAAAATGTACTTCCTTTTGAGAAAACAGAAGTGAGCATAATGATTCACTCTAGGCAAGGACCTTGTAGGCAAGGACCCAGACTTCCACTTTGTACAAAATAAATCAAATTTAGAGGCTAAATATAATTTCTGCTTCATTTCAATATATAAAAGAATTAAATATCAATTAAAATGAAGGCCCATATCCTCCAATTACCATCTCATTTTATTGGTTAAGAAACTTGACTGCTATAAAACAATTCTAGTGTCCGGTTTTTCTACAGACCCTGGCATATGGAGATATGAACCATGAGTGGATTGGAAACGAATGGCTTCCCAGTCTGGGGTTACCTCAGTACAGAAGTTATTTTATGGAATGCTTGGTAGATGCAAGAATGCTAGATCACCTAACAAAAAAAGATCTCCGCGTCCATTTAAAAATGGTGGATAGTTTCCATCGGTAGGTTTTAGGTTTTTTCTGAGATAATTTAAGTGAAAAAGTAATTAATGTATCTATTGCTAGAACATAAAGAGATATTTAAGAAATATAGAGTATGTGCTCTTTGAAACATCTGTGTACATCTACTTGGCAAAAATATCTTCATGTAATGAATTGCAGGGACTGTCTAATGTAGAGCTGGGTGCATATTACATGCCCAAAGATGACAGAATTAGACAGTACAAAATTCTCATACAGTGTGGATCTTTTCTCCCCCCTGTATCTTTAGGAAATTTCATGTTTGCAATTTGAATCTATGTGTTCATTGTAGAAAAATATTTATTAAGAATAAATTGATCAGTTTCAACTATAGATATATGTAGTTATAAATTAAATAACTTAGGGATATGCTAGAAAAAAATTTGAGAAGGAATTCTCCTCTGAAAAACATTTTTGTTTTTATATAAATCTTTCGGTGCTTTTGCTTATTTGTGCATTGATTTTCAGAAAAAAAAAAACAGTGAATAATACATAAGACAGTGGTAAGAACACAGAGAAGTAAATTGCTGTGATTGAAAATATGAAAATTCTTTTTTCAAGTTGTTTATTATCCAGGGGGTAAAAAAACACTTTTTATAATACCATGTCATAAATGTAATGTTATAGCCTGATCTCTTTGTAAGTCATCTGCAAAACTGTCAGTTGTATTATTATCATTTTATATATAGTTAATTATAGTAAATAAATATAAATCTTTACAATTTGGCAAACTATTTGCTCACATCCTGTCCAACATTTAATTAATGACTGAAATTAAAAGGTATAAAAATCACATATGTTAATGACATAAAGTTAGGATGAAAAGATAATAATTGAGATTCTTCAGTCAAATTTATCAAAATCTTTTGAATTTCAACAGTTGTTGACACTATTGGATTAAATTTAGTAGAGATAAATATAATACCATTTTTAAAAACCATTAAAATGCTTGATTGGGAATTCATTATTTAAAAGCAGTTCAATTGAAAAAAATATTTATAGTTGACACAAAAGTCTCAGTTCTGGTTAATGGCTTGACAGGGCATATCTGTACTGTGTTTATTGGCAGGCACAATAAAAATCCTACTCTCTGGTGAGATGACGACAAGAAACTGTATTCATTTATGGATATTAAACTGTGATAGAGTGGTAGAAGTCTAGGGGAAAGGAAGGAATTAAATTTAGATTGGATAGGGAAGAATTCAGATAAATTTACTTATGTTTTAACATATGTGATAGAAGAATAACATTTGCTCTCTTGAATATATACTTTCCTATTTCAAATAGGTGTAGATTATAGAGTGGGTGATTTATGTCCAATAGAAAAACATTGTATCGCTATTGCTCTATAGCACACACTGTGAGGCAGTGAGTTCTCTGTCCTTGAATGTTTAAGCCCTCAAATTCTGTGTGGTTGCAACAGATTTTTGCATACCAGAATTTCTGGTGATACACTTGTGCCTGTTTTGTATTCTTCAGTAGATCAGTTTTAGTTATTATTGTTATAAGAGAAATGGTTAACACAGTGATCAGGTTTTAAAAAAAAAAAAAAATCAACATTGTTAACTGGCCACAGCCCAATAAAAAATGTTTTGGGTATTAAAAAATATTTTAAAGGAAACAAAATTACTCAAACGGCAGAGTTCTTGTTTGTTCTGAGCTCTGACCTAAAGCAGGTAGTACTTGACTGCATATGACAACCTGCTGTCTTTGTAGCTCAGTTTTCCATATGACTGACATTGTTATAACAATATATATATATCCCCTTTATAGCACAATTTTGCATTACATATAAAAGTCTGGCAGAAATTAGGCAAAGAGCCACTGGTTTAATCTCAAGCTGGCTAATGTCTATGATGGTTTTCATATCAGTATTATCTGGTATCCACTGAATTAGTTTAATTGGCCTAACATAACAAAATGCCACAGACCAGTGGCTTAAACAAGAGAAATTTACTTTCTTAAAGTTCTGGAATCTAGGAAACAAAGTGTCAGCATTGTTGGTTTCTTCACCTTGACTTGCAGACAGCTGCTTTCTCAGTGTATCCACACGTGGTCTTTCCTGTGCATGAATACTTCCCAGTTTTCTGTGTTCTAAATTTTCTCTTCTGTAAGGACACTGGTCATACTGGATTAAGGTCTACCCTGATGTCCTTATTTTATCTAAATTACCTCTCTTAAGACCCGATCTCTAATTACAGTCACATTCGGAAGTAGGGTGGGTTAGGGCTTCAACACAGGAATTTGGGGGAACACAATTCATCCAATAGTAGCAATTAATGTAGTTTTTTTTTTTTTTTTCATTTTCCTGATTCTGAACTGTTTGAACTCAGCATTGTTTTACTAACAATGCTTAGAAGTGCATCCAGCATGTAAGAGTAGCCTGACCAGTGTATTGTGTCTAAGTGAAGTGAAGTGAAAGTCACTCAGTCATGTCCAACTGTTTGCGACCCCATGGACTATTGCTCACCAGGCTCCTCTGTCCATGGGATTTCCCAGGCAAGAATACTGGAGTGGGTTCCCATTTCCTTCTCCAGTGTATGTCTTTGTCTATAATTCTAAACATTTAAGAAATCACTAATAATCAGTGCTCTTCATTCTTGAGGCCTAGAGATTCTTTCTACCTACTATACTCTTCCATAACCTTTATATATAGTGTCACTGAGTCTTCTTTCTTCTCTTCAAACATCTCTGGGTTTTGGATTTTCTTTTCATGCTTTTCATTGTCTCTATTGTGACCATAATTTTGACAGCCTTGATTCTTCAACTTATTTCCCTGTTACCTAGAATTACCTCTTTTTCCCAACTCCTGTTTTGCTATCATATTCATTCTTTCTTAAATCAAAACCTTTAATGTTTTTCTCCTTTGAAAATTGTCCAGTAATTTTCTATCACCTTGACATGTCCCACATTATTCTGAATGCATGTTTTTCTTAATGTAACCCCATTCTCCGTGTGAAATCACATTCCTCCTTATTTCCTGACATGGATTCTCAACTCTGGACAGTGGGTCTCACTATCACCACATATTTAACATTTCATCAGCAATCCTATGTTCATGGTGCCCCATCATCTTTCTCTGCTTGATCTTTAAGGATCAGTCGGTTCTCTGTTCATCCACAATATCTTCTCCATAGGGAGTTCCATTGTTTGTTGACTTTTTCCTTTCACATACTTCTCTATTACTTAAGAGTTGGTGGCCATTTGTTATTTGCTTCTATATGTTAATACTTAACTTACTCATATTTTTATATTATTTTTCTCATCATGAAAAGGAGGGTAACCATTTCCTATAAATTCCTTCTTGACTCCATAATAGTGACTCTCTTTAAGTTATTTTCAAGTGAGTAAGATGTTCATTTGTCTTCAAACAATGCTAAAATAACTTAACAGAAAACAAAAATGTGGATGAACAACAAAATCCAAGATTATTTTAAGACTATGCTTAATTTATTTAAAAAATACTTTCTTTGCTCTTTAGAAACACTGAGGGCTTAGAATAACTATAATTTTATTTCCCTATAATCCTAAAGAATTTAATTACAGATATAACTTATTAACATGTTGTCAAAGAAGTAAGGCATAGTGTTGACTGTGCTTAATCATCTACTGAGTAAACTCACTGTGTTTTCTCCTTTTTTAAAAAAAATAACAGAACAAGTTTACAATATGGAATTATGTGCTTAAAAAGGTTGAATTATGACAGAAAAGAACTAGAAAGAAGACGAGAAGCAAGCCAACATGAAATAAAAGGTACTATGTCTTTCTTTCATATCAAATCATAAGTCTTTCTTTGGGGGGGTATTTTTAGTTTTCATTTTTTTTGTGAACCTAAAATGTTGTATGCATTACAGTTGTCATTAAAAAACATAAATATTCAACTAGAAGTATCATCATTATTTCTTTTTCATTACTTTTCTGGTTAAAACTCAGAAAGGGTTATCATCATTATATAAGATAGATATTCCATTGGGGGCATATTCTTGATTTTCTGAATTGAGGTCTGTTCCTCTGAACCTATTAATTCTATTAATTATACATTGCTTATCCTACAGATGCCTCCACATAGATATTTTTGTCAAACTTTTAATAGAACCTTCTTATTATGATTCAGAGAAACATGGTATATAATTTATTTATAGCAGTTCATCTTTGACTTGTATCATTTGATTTTATTTCAGTGCCCAGAGATTTTTTCTGTAAGACATAGAAATTATATAGGAATTTTAATATAGAAGTTACAGAGGGATTTTTTCCCATGAGACTAATTCACTAATAATTTTAACTAGAAATGGTTTTAGAAAGATTACTGGCTGCTGCAACTAATATTTGTATGAAAATATTTGATTTGAATTATAAGAAAAGACACTCCCTGTAACAGACTTAGTAGAAAAGTACTGTATTTAGTAACTGACCTTTAAACATTGAGATACACCTTAGTATACAGAGGAAAGAACTGTTTAAAAAGAACAACATGTTAGGTCTTACACTTGTTAGAGACCACTTTATTTTTATTATTGTTGTTGTTGAGGGAAAATTTAATGACTTGATGTAAGATATAAGTTATCTATAGGACTTTTGGAGTGGGGGGCAATCATGTCCTTTTATGTCTATTTTTAATGGAAAAAAGGCCCAAAGTTTTTGAAAAGAATTTTAAGTATAAGCAAAATGAACTTATAAGTTATTATTTGTTTGCTATTTCCTGGGAGTTTATATTTAGAAGTATTTCATTGAATCCAGTAAGTATTTGTAATTAATTTTTCAAAGTTAGGCATGAGTTTGTTGTTATTTTCACTGCCTTTAGGGCTTACTTTAGATATGAAAACAGTATATATTACATGTTATCCATCTTCCCCATATTAAAGTTTAGCACTGTTTTATTCTTTAAGATGTTAGACTTCTGTAGTTTTCATTTGTGATAAGCATTGTCAGAAATTACTTTTACCTTTGGCAGTTCTTGGACAGTACATTAGTTATAGTTGAATTAGTCTGAATGCCTGTGAAGGTGATTGATTAAAAATATTTTTCTATAAATGGTTCATTGGAGACTAGACAGACACAATGGATTTCTTGTAACACTTCATTGGACTCATTGCTTAGGAGCAAGAAAGTGTTTTTCCATGATCAAAATTGAGTTGTTTGATTTCACTTTGTTTTGGGGACCCAGGAAATTGCAAGCTATCTTTACACCACACTGTTCAGTTGAATTGAAATTTGGGGATTAATTGGCCAAGAAAGACCCCAAAAGGAAGTCTGTGCTTAACCTAACAAAAGATGTTTTAGCACACAAATAGATTTTACCATGGGATATGCCTTTCTGGTTTTCTTTTTGAAGTGCTTTTTTCCAATTAGATTTTATTATGCTTGGTTTCACCACGGAATGCTTCAGATATAGATGTTTTTGGCACTACATCAAATATTATATTAGTACTTGGCAATTGTAAGCATAACTCTGAGAAAAACTGCCATGATTCACCATGATTATACACAGGCAACTCCATGTGTGATGTAGCTGTGAGTGAGATCATAAAAATAACCCATTTCCTGTGACTGATCTGATGACATTTACAGGAATAACTCTTGACTATGACTAGGGGTCTCTGTTATTATCTGAAGTATTTATTAACCTTGACCTTAATAAACAGCTTTCTGAAGTGAAGAGGCCATGTGCATATCAAGGATCTACAAGCATTTAATTTGTTGCTAGGAAACCATCAACACTGATCTCTAGCCATTTATTGTTTAGGTCAAGAGGAACCTTACAAAGCTTTAAAGTCAGAGCATAAGTTTTGCTTCGAAACAGATTTATAGAATGGGATCTAATTTACAAAATGAAATAAAAAAAAACTATGATGTTCTGAAGAAGATAATTTGGAAGTAGTATCTTATTTACCTTCAGCCTGTAAATAAATGGATTATTTTATATTTATTATTTCATAAACAGCTATAGGTGTGTCAGTGGAATTTTTGGTAGACATATATTTATAGAAATATGGTAACTATATATGTCATAGACTAACAAAACATAGACCCAGCTCTAGAAAAGAACGCTTTCTATTTACAAATTTGTTTAGCATAAAAAGAACTTGACATTTTTGTTGAACTGTTGTGCCATTAGTAAAAATAATTACAGAACTGTTACTGCCAACCATACATACCTACCCAACTTTTGAAGTACAGTGTGGTATAATCAGTAGATAGAACTACAGTAACTGATTAAATGTAATCAAAATATAATACGACCAACTTACATCCTATTTTCTGAGGTCTAACACCACAATGGAAAAAGTTAATGAACACAGAGGAATGCATATACTTTAGGACTGACCCAGGGAAACCCAGTGAATATACATAGTATAAAATGTCCTTAGATAGTAAAGATTATTACTGAAGTCCTTTGCTTTGATGAAGACATGGGGAAAGAAAGAGCTAGAATTCTGAGACAGTAAACACCTACTTCCTGAAGAAATTCATTCTGCCTGGGCTGGAGCAAGATATAGTAAAGCGATTCTGAAAAGTGGGCATTTTGAGTCTTTCCTCACAGGTTTCTCATTAAACCAAATCCAAGAGAATCTTAGGGCCTTTGTTTTGAAATAAGATTGTTCAAGCCACAATAGGAGTTAAGTAGAATTATGTGAAGTAGCTATGCCTTCCAGATTCATATGCAAATACTTTACCATCACCATGGATTGGCAGAGACAAAAAGAATACAAACTAATCTGAGGAATTTCTACTTCTGACTATAAATGGAATACATTCAATCAGATCAATCTTCAACCATGAACAAGTAGAAAAACTAGGTCAATCAATAAACAGATGTTTGAAGGCAGCAGAAAGCAACTAAGACACCCAAGCCTTGAGAAAAAGAGAAATGTGTTGAGAGGTAAGCCTGTAGCACTGGGGGTTTTAAATTGTGAGAGTGGGTATTTATTTAGCAATATCTGCTAACATTAAATGTATGTATATAACATCAATTCTATCATTTGCTACTCAGTAGCTATATATATATTCACAATATACACCAAAATACATAAATAAGAGTGTTCAAAGCAGCTCTATTCTTAACCCACAGTAGAACCCACATTTCCATCAACAGTAGAGTGGATCCATCATGGCATAATCATATAATGGAATATTAAATAGCAATGAAAATAACCATAGCATGGGTGAACCATATATTGAGTGAAAGACACAAACACAAAAATACATGGTGCATGATTTCATTTATAAAAAGCTAAGAAATCAGACAAATCTAATCTGTGGTGAGAATAGTCAGAATATTAGTTACCGTTGGAGTGAGGATAGTGACTGAGAAACAACATGAAGGCCTGGTGCTGAGGTATTACTGCTTTAATATTACACAAGAAATCCTAAATTGGTTATTAATTAATGTATTAGGACAAATTAGTATAATGTTTTTGAAATTAATGTATAAATACCCCACATACATATTAAAAAGAAAATAATATTAAGATTTTTGCAGATAATTTGGGAAATAAGCAGTTCCCAAAGTATTCTTTATACATTTTGTGGATAAGGTATAAATTTCACTCGAAAAGAAAAAAAATTTAAAAATTAAGGAAAACTTACTTTTATTGCACTAGTAAACTATGGGCTTCATTTCCCTTTCTACAGGATTGAGAAAAACTCCCTCCACCCCCCCCCCCCCCGCCTCATTTTCCCTAAGTTCTTAAAAATTCTTTTTTTTTCAGTGAAACATTCTGGTACTTCTATTTTGATGGTTTTTATATAGTATTCTGTCACTCATAATGAAAGGAAATGAGGAAAAAATAAAACTTTTGATATGTTTTGATACTTTTGATACTTTGATATGTTTTGGTCCAAATAAAGGTGTACCTAATATTTTTCTTTAAAGGTTTTAATTTTAGAAAATAAAATTCAAAGTATTTTATACCTCAGTAAAATACTGCTTTTCAACCTAAAAGGAAAAAAGAAGTTATGACTTGAGAGTCATTGATTTTTGGATTAATATGTAACTGAGAAATAGTGGGTTGACAAAATAGCAGTGTAAGTATTAAACTATTCAATGTCTGTTCTATCTTATTCTGACTTATTGCTTCAGATGAAAAAAGAATTTCTTCCAGTCTATGTAATAATTAGGTAGTAGTTTGAAGACCACTCTGACGAAGAACAATATTAAATTCTCATCTTGCTGTCTTGACAGAAGAGCTGTATAATGACACAAATAAGAAATGTCCCCAGTTCAGTAAATTCAGTCACTCAGTCGTGTCCGACTCTTGGCAAACCGCTGGACTGTAGCATGCGAGGCTTCCCTGTCCATCACCAACTCCCGGAGCTTACTCAAACTCTTGTCCATCAAGTCAGTGATGCCATCCAGCCATCTCATACTCTGTCGTCCCTTTCTGCTCCTGCCCTCAATCTTTCCCAGCATCGGGATCTTTTCTAGTGAGTCAGTTTTTCACATCAAGTGGCCAAAGTATTGGCGTTTCAGCTTTAGCATCAGTCCTTCCAATGAATATTCAGGACTGATTTCCTTTAGGATAGACTGGATCTCCTTGCAGTCTGAGGGACTCTCAAGAGTCTTCTCCAACACCACAATTCAAAAGCATAAATTCTTTGATGCTCAGCTTTCTTTATAGTCCAACTCTCACATTCATACATGACTACTGGAAAAAACCATAGCTTTGACTTTGTTGACCTTTGATGGCAAAGTAATGTCTCTGCTTTTTAATATGCTGTCTAGGTTGGTCACAGTTTTTCTTCCAAGGAGCAAGCATCTTTTAAGTTCATGGCTGTAATCACCATCTGCAGTGATTTGGAGCCCAAGAAAATGAAGTCTCTCACTGTTTCCATTGTTTTCCCATCTATTTGCCATGAAGTGATAGGACCAGATGCCATGATCTGTTTTCTGAATGTTGAGCTTTAAGCCAACTTTTTCACTCTGCTCTTTCACTTTCATCAAGAGGCCCTTTAGTTTTTCTTCACTGTCTGCCATAAGGGTGGTATCATCTGCTTATCTGAGGTTATTGGTATTTCTCCCAGCAGTCTTGATCCCACCTTGTGCTTCATCCAGCCTGGCATTTCTCATGATGTACTCTGCATATAAGTTAAATAAGTAGAGTGACGATATGCAGCCTTGATGTATTTCTTTCCCGATTTGGAACCAGTCTGTTGTTCCATGTCCAGTTCTAACTGTTGCTTCCTGACCTGCATACATATTTCTCAAGAGGCAGGTCAGGTGGTCTGGTATTCTCATCTCTTTCAGAATTTTCCACAGTTTGTTGTGATGCACACAGTCAAAGCCTTTGGCATAGTCAGTAAAGCAGAAATAGATGTTTTTTCTGGAATTCTCTTGCTTTTTCAGTGATCCAGTGGATGTTGGCAATTTGATCTCTGGTTCTTCTACCTTCTCTAAATCCAGCTTGAACATCTGGAAGTTCACAGTTCATGTACTGTTGAAGTCTGACTTGGAGAATTTCGAGCATTACTTTGCTATGGTGTGAGATGAGTGCAATTGTGCAGTAGTTTGAATTCTTTGGCATTGCCTTTCTTTGGGATTGGAATGAAAATTGACCTTTTCCAGTCCTGTGGCCACTGCTGAGTTTTCCAAATTTGCTGACATATTGAGTGTAGCAGTTTCACAGACTCATCTTTTAGGATGTGAAATAGCTCAACTGGCATTCCATTACCTCCACTAGCTTTGTTCATAGTGATGTTTCATAAGGCCCACTTGACTTTGCATTCTAGGATGTCTGGCTCTAGGTGAGTGATCACACCATTGTGGTTATCTGGGTCATGAAGATCTTTTTTGTAGAGTTCTTCTGTGTATTCTTACCACCTCTTCTTAATAATGAGTGTAGCAGTGTGTGCATGGGACCTTTGGAAGGAGGTCCCATTATCTTCACTACCTCCACCATAGTCTGGCCTCAGGTCAAACAGGGAGGGAACACAGCCCCACCCATCAACAGAAAATTGGATTAAAGCTTTACTGAGCATGGCCCTGCCCATAAGAACAAGAGCCAGTTTTCCCCTCAGTCCCTGCCTCCCATCAGGAAGCTTCCATAAGCCTCTTATCTTTCTCCATCAGAGGGCAGACAGAATGAAAACCACAATCACAGAAAACTAACCAATCCCATCACATGGACCACAGCCTTGTCTAACTCAATGAAACTAGAAGCCATGCCATGTAGGGCCACCCAAGATGGACAGGTCATGGTGGAGAGTTCTGACAAAACGACGTCCACTGGAGAAGGAAATGGCAAACCACTTCAGTATTCTTGCCTTGAGATCCCCATGAACAGTATGAAAAGACAAAAAGATAGGACACTGAAAGATGAATTCTCCAGGTCAGTAGGTGCCCTTATATGCTACTGGAGATCAGTGGAGAAATAACTCCAGAAAGAATGAAGAGATGGAGCCAAAGCAAAAACAACACCCAGTTGTGGATGTGACTGGTGATGGAAGTAAAGTCTGATGCTTGTAAAGAGCAATATTGCATAGGAACCTGGAATGTTATGTCCATGAATCAAGGTAAATTGGAAGTGGTCAAACAGGAGAAGGCAAGAGTGAACATCGACATTTTAGGAATCAGTGAACTAAAATGGATTGGAATGGGTGAATTTGACTCAGATGATCAAGAAATGTCCCCATCTGGTGGTAGAAGCACTGAACTTCAGACAGACCCCGAGAGCTCGAGAATGAAAACAAGAAATGCTTTGAGACATTATGTTCCATGTGATGGAAATGCTCTCATTTCAGTGATAACAAGCACTCTTAAAATGACAAAATTTTTCTAGGCTAAAAGTATAGTTATTAGAAGAGTAAATACATGTAGCACAAGGGTGCTAGGTGCCTTAGGAAGTAGATAAAGAAGTTAGCATAAATGATCTGGCCAGACGCCCATGACTCATTTTAGTTAGCAGTTTTTTATTTGTTATGCAAAATACCGAAGCCTAAAATATTGCACCTCTTTTCCTAGATGTGTTGGTGTGGAGCAATGATCGTGTTATTCGCTGGATACAAGCAATTGGACTTCGAGAATATGCAAATAATATTCTTGAAAGCGGTGTGCACGGCTCCCTTATAGCCCTGGATGAGAACTTTGACTACAGCAGCTTAGCTTTGTTGCTACAGATTCCAACACAGAACACCCAGGCAAGCCCCTCCGTGCTGTAGTTGTGTCCTAGCTGATATAAGTGAAAGTGAATGTCACTCCGTTATGTCCAACTTTTTGCGACCCCATGGACTGTCCTGTCCATGGAGTTCTCCAGGCCAGAATACTGGAGTGGGTAGCCGTTCCCTTCTCCAGGGAATCTTCCCAACCCAGGGATCGAACCCAAGTCTCCCTCATTGCAGGCGGATTCTTTACCAGATGAGCCACCACGGAAGCTGTATATAAGGACAAAGTAAACTTTTAGGGAAAAAAAAAAATAGTTGGCTCTGTATTCATGATTCTGAAGGGAGTTAGCTCAACCTTTGAAATATGTCACTGGGGCTTTAATTTTAAGCTACTGGATTTCTAGCCAAAACAAAATCATAAAATGAAGCAGCACGGGATTTAGAAGTTATGTGGTCCACCCTCCCACCTGAATGCCAGATTCCCCCACGCAATGGCCCTGACAGATGGCCTTTAGTCTCTGCCTCTCTGTGGGCCAGTCATTTCTATTCACATGTCTGAATTATTTAGACAAGCGGCTTTGCTTTTTGCCATTGATTCCCAAGTCTGGGTAATTACTTGAATGACAGGAGCTCCTTAAAAATTTAAAAGAAAATCTGCAATCTACATCACAGGCCTAAGAAATCAGATATCAAGAGAGAGGGCACAGAAATCCTAATTATCTAGTCTCCCCAAATGATGATCCTTGGTCAGATTTGAGAACTATCTGCGTAGATTTGATAAAAATACGGCAGTCTGACTTTACTTTCCAGTTCATTTTTGTGCATTTCAAAGTTTACATCAAGGATTCAATTAGAAAAAGTAATAAGTGAGGTCAAATCCCTTTACCTCAGATGTTTGTGTGAGGCTATATGTCTGCTGTCCACAGACTAAAGAAAATCGCCCTTCCTTGTGCTTAGTTAAAATTTACAATGGCTTATACACGGAGGACCGAAAAAATAAGACCCTTGTAAATAAAACAGGGAATTAGGATGTTTTCTGAGGTAAATATAATCGCTATGATTTTTCCAATAAAATGTGCCTTCAGTGATGGTAACTGTAATTGGATGTCAACAGGCAAGGCAGATTCTTGAAAGGGAATACAATAACCTCCTGGCTCTGGGAACCGAACGGCGCCTGGATGAAGTAAGTCCTTGTCTGTCACTCAAAAGGGGCCTTAGTGCAAGCAAGATGGCTTTCAAGGACCACTGCTCAAGTTAACCAGATGCTTGTATAGACGGAGTCTAGAATTTCCTCCACTTAGATATTTGTTATTCATTTGATTTGGAAAAGAACTTTATGGATTCATAAGTATTATCATATCAGCAGTTAGATATAGTAAGAAATAATTCAGAATCAGCCATTTTTCATGGGTTGTAACAGCAAAATACTGTTGAGCAACATTTTTTAAATTATAAGTAATGGTAACACACGTCCTGATAAATTCAGCTTTTTAATAAGGAACATGCTTATTTCTAAACACCAGTTTATCTTCACAGGAAATTTTAGGATATTTAAAGAAACAGAAAAGTTGCTTTCAATAAATGGGAAGCTTTATTTTAGATATCGTTATTGTGTTTTCCTTAAAAACATGAGTAACATTTTAACAGTCATAGGAGTTGATAACTATATTGAGTATGAGAATCTCTATGCATAGTATATGCATGTTTAAATGATTTGAAAATAGTAAACAGGTAAGTAGCCTCCTGAGATGAAGGAATACAGGGGACTTTATCACACTCTGCACTGATGAACTGTGGATTTTAATAGTCCTTTTGAGGTTTTCAAGGATCTTTCTGGAAGAAATGGGGAGGAAAATCTGAGTATGAGGTGGAAAATACAGAGATGCATAATTATGTGTTGCAAAATGCAGGTGTTTCTTGGCTGCAAAGAAAAGCTGATTACAATAGCTTTGTGAGTGAACCCAGCAATTCTTAAAAATGGCACAGTAATACCACATTCAAATGGGCAGGGAACATGATCTTGGTTTTATAAAACTCAAGCTTTGTGAGGAGATTAGAGGTTTGAGGTTAGAGGTTAGACGAAGTTCTACAGTCTGAACCTCAGCTAGCTTCCTAAAATTCTTACTCTTGTCCAGTTAGGATAATATTTATTATGTTTAAAAGCCAGTTGATATTTAACTGACTTTAATTTTATAATTTGTTGGATAATATTTTCAATCCTTATTCTTTTTAAAAAAAATGTATTTAAAAAAAATGTATTTAAGTATAGCTAATCTACAATGTTGTGGTTTCTGGTATACAACAAAGTGATTCGGTTCTACATCAATTCTTTTCATAATATTTTTCCATTATGGTTTATTATAGGATATTGTATATAGTTTCCTGTGCTATATAGTAGGACCATGCTGTTTATATATTGTGTACAAAATAGGTTGTATCTGCTTTTAATCTTTATTCTTAATTGTTGAAACAAAAAGAGTGTACATAAACCCATACACAGTTTAAAATACAATTATCCTTACGTAAAAGTTAGAAAAGGAATTTTAATAAAAATTGTTAGAGATCTGTTATATTGTTAGAGTCTAAAACACAGACTGACGTGAAGTAGATGTCTAGGCCGAGGTACACGTCTATGTGGGTTCTAGTGTTGCTTCTTGAAAATAATGGACAAGCTGAAAAGCCTAAATGGAACATGACTATCTGCCCTTAAAATATGCTGCCTCTTTTTCTTAAGAGCAGCACATGACTTTATCATTCAAAACCTCTAGTCTCTTATTTTAGTGTTCTGTTTGTTACTATGCTTGATTTTGGTTTTATTCTTTGAATGTGAACAAAAATGTCTAAACAACTTAGCTAGAGCCAGAACAGACTTGTTTCTGAGAGAAGCTAATTATTCATATCCCACTGAAATAATCTCATGGGCGTCTATAGACGCCAGTGAGAGCACATTCTCAGTTGAGATTAGAGAGCGTATCTTTTAATATCCTCGCATGGAAACCTTTTCCTGTGATGTTGTTGCTTATCGTTCTCATTAACTTTCTGTTACATGTTTCTAAGCACACGGTTTTAAGCACCTGGACTAGTTTACTTGTTTTCATTACATCAAATTATAACTCTGTACTGGCAGAGTGAGGACAAGAATTTCAGGCGTGGGTCAACTTGGAGAAGGCAGTTTCCTCCCCGTGAAGTACATGGAATCAGCATGATGCCCGGGTCCTCAGAAACACTGCCGGCTGGATTCAGGTTAACTACAACGTCTGGGCAGTCGAGGAAAATGACAACGGATGGTACAGTAGTTTTGCATTTCTGCTTATAAAGTAAAACGCTTGTTTAGCAAAAGCTATCATTCTCTGATCTTGCACAGCTTTCTGAAATTGACTCTTAAGTTGGTTTGCTTTGCTTGAAGTTTGCTTTGCTTTCATCAGACTATTCTCTTTTGTAAATTGCTAATGCATGAACTCACAGCACTTTATTCACATTTAAAAAATAATTTAAAATTAAATCCTAAAAAGGACAATTTTGGCTAATGTCCACATCTAGGAAGAAAAACATCTGCATGATTTGTGTTTCTTTACTCTTCTATTCACCAAGTAAATAATTTGTTTAGAGTTTGGATTTGGACTAACTGTCCTTAATAAATGGAAATTAACTCCACGGTTGCCCTACATGCTTGAATATTGCAAAGTTTTATATTTCATCTTAAAAACTTGGACTCATCAGATATTTTCATCTCTGACCAAGGCAGAAGGCCTTAAATAAACAAGCACAACCATGAGAAGAGAATTAAACAAACACAAAACCGACAGTAATTTCCCAATTAGTATTTCCTTCTGTGGACATTAGACTTGTGTTATATATTTCACAAAGGAAAACAGCCAATCTGGAGGAGAGAGACAACCCTGAAATTATAGTCACAAAGTTTTGTCTGTTTGGTAGGCACTGAACCAAAAAGTCCCACTCTCTTTTATTGAGAAAACCACCTATAAATCATTATTTCT
Source organism: Cervus elaphus (assembly GCF_910594005.1). Classification (NCBI taxonomy): domain Eukaryota; kingdom Metazoa; phylum Chordata; class Mammalia; order Artiodactyla; family Cervidae; genus Cervus; species Cervus elaphus. The sequence continues at coordinate 12,021,566 of NC_057817.1, read as the reverse complement.
TTTCAAGGTGATAGTTATCATGGCCCTTAAAGTTAGTTCTAGTATAAGCCATGAGTTTTGATCTACATTTCTTCTAACGTGTTACTATTATGGAATACAATATCAAAGTTCATGAGGAAGTTAATATGATTAAAATGAGTGTAGAAGCTTTTCAATATGGGAGGGGAAGAAAATCCATCATACTGCATTCTCCAAGAGCAATCTTTGCTTCAAAAACAGGAGTACCCAAGGGAACCGTTCCTATGAACAGACTTCATCTTAGGAGGAATACACAACTTGAAAGCTCAGATGAATCACACTGGAATACATTTTCATTAGTAGCTTGGTCTCAAGAAAAGGAACATGAGTGGCTTCTGTCTGAGAGAAAGAAGATCTATTAATATGTCCAGATCCCTTTATGCAGGGAAAGTAAACCTTTCTCATCTGAAATTTTGTACTTCATCACCTGAGTCCCTCTAAAGCCCTTTTCTCCATTTGCAGTTGCTTCATCAAGACTGCAGAGGTTAGACAACTCCACTGTTCGCACATACTCATGTTGACAAGCCACTCAAAGGAGGCAGCACTGACTTGCTGTGAGTAGTTTTCGTTGGCTGACAAAAACAAACTGCCAAAAAAAAAAAAAAAAAAGGAATCTACATAGACTAGAAATATACACGATGCTCTCTTTGGTAGGGCCTAGCAGTACAGAAGTGAAGTAATAACCCCTTTGAATTTCTAGAGAGTACAAAGGCCTCTTCATAATGTAACTCTTAATCTAGGATTTTCTGTCCCTCTCTGTCTGCTATGGTTTAAGACCTCTCTATTGGAGGCCTGTCACTATCTTATTTCACATCGATGCGTTGCTACCACCCTGGCTTCTACTTTTTAGGAGCATTTTATATTGATGCACATAGCATTTGATTGATGAGAGTTTGGCATTTACAGAATAAGACACTATTAAGTGAGTATTTTATATAGGGGAAGCTGAAATAGGCAAACAGTATTCTAGTAGGTATCCAGAGTCAAAATAGTAGCAGAGACAGGCAAATGACATGGAGGTGATTTCATATTAAAAAACAAAAATATAACTGAGAAAATCGAATTTCTGGTATGTTGTTTTTCATCAAAATGATTTATATTTGTTGAAATATATAGGAATTTTAAGTATATCAGATGTACAACATAGGAACAAAGTGAAATAACTTTATAACAATGGTGGACAGAATAGAAAACCGTGCTGTATAATCATTAAGATATAAGGTATTTGTACTTGGAGAAATACTAGTTGATGGAACCTACTTCCAAAGTTTCATTAAAGAACAGTCCTAGTAAAACTGAGTTTTCCTAGAATATAAATGTCAAGGACATTTTTTAATCTACAACTCTACTAAAATAGTCTACCATGGACATGGATCAATATTTTGGGAAAATATTTTTTAGGGCAATATTTAGAAACAAATGTGTGCACAGGAATGGGGAGAGGAACAGCTCATCTTGTGCTGTTTATTCATTGCCTTGAACTAAAAGCTCCACACAGTTTACTGATGGTCTTTGGGGCCTAGTAGAGGAGCTGGTACGCTGCCTTATTTGGGTCACTATTTGAAGCTGCTGATGATAAAACAAAAGCTTTCAGATAAGAGATTTAATTTCAGAATGTAAAACCCTAACATTAAAAATTTCATTACAGTATACAATTAATAATTTGGCTAAATGAGGTTTTCCAAAATACCATTTATAATAGTTTCTACACATAATAATTTACAAGGAACTGAATACATCACAAATTTACAAATGACTATTTAATATACTGAGTACTGCTTGCTTCTTAGCTCTTAACTGATGGGTAGAACTACTCTTTAACTATTTGCAATCCGTATTTTGTGCATGGCATTCTAGTCCTTATTTCCTAGCTTTTACCATTAAATGGGATAAACATATATATTTCCAGTAAATTAATCCGGAACAACCACTTTCTATTTTGAGGAACTGTCAGCACTTTTGTCATTATGTAATTCAGAAGATATTGGGTTGGCCAAAAAGTTCATCCTGCTTTTTCCGTAAGATCTTGTGTAAGTGTATGTACATCTGCATGCACTCAGTCACATCCGACTTTGTGGTCCCATAGACTGTAACCTTCCAGGCTCCTCTGTCCCTGGAATTTTCCAGGCAAGGATACTGGAGCAGGCTGTCGTTTTCCCCTACTCCAGGGGAATTTTCGTGACCCAGGGATCAGGTCTACATCTCTTCTGTCTTCTGCATTGGCAGGAGTGTTCCTTACCACTAGCGCCACCTAGGAAGCCCCCATAAAACCTTATGGATGGAAAAGCCTAAATGAACTTTTTGGCCAATCCAATGTTAATATTTTTCTTGTGCTGGGATAGTAATTGTGATCTTTTCCTTATTATGACTGGAAAGAATCTGTGATGACACATCACTGACCCAGATTCTTTATGTCACTGATTACCACTATGTTCTTGTCACTATTAAACAACAGTGTCTTTTGAAGACCATATAGAAGTTAGACTAGAGATCTCTTCCATGGAATAGGTCAGCTCAGTGTATTAATGAGCAAGCCGTACATTTTTCAAAAAGGACTGCTGACATTTTCTCTGAATATCTTTGTCTTAACTGCCATACTTTCCATGAAGTTGAGCACATCTTATTTTTGAAGCTTGCCTGCACAAAATTAGGAGCAAATATTAATTACATACAGCTTATTGGTTAGCCCCAAGATAACCCCCTACTCATTATCTCTTAGGACAAAAGTGGGCAAGATGCATGGAAGTGCACCAGGAATAGCAGAGGGAGCTTTTCCAGTCTGGGATCTTTCAGTAAACTAATGTCCATTACACATTTTAGATGCCGTCTTTTCAGTCTACTCTGCCTAAAAGTGCACTACCGTCTACGAAGACAGCAGTGAAAACCTTTGTGAAGACTGAATTCTAAGGAAATAATCACAAGTAATGGTTCATTCACTGAAATGTGATTTTGGGGGGAGTCAGATATTAAGTTTGATTAGTTTACTACAACTGTAAGAAAATGCTTAAGTCATTTGAATAATAAGCATCATCCACATCATAAATTCTGTACAACAGATGCTTTTATGAAATGGAGCCACTTGTTTTTTCATGTTTTATTGTAATATACTAGGCCTTTATGTATTACTGTGTATGTATTTCTTTTTAAATGTGTAAGTCTTATGTAAATGGATATAAATATGATTTTTTAAAAAATAAAATATATGGTTCATGGAGTCTTGAGTGCAAACATTTGACAATTCCAAGTACTGTTTGTATTTTACCATTCCACCATTTTTACAGTTTTTGAATTGTAACAGTCAAATCGGTATGTTTCCTGGAAGCACGCTTCATGCTTCCACATGGTTCTCCTTCAAGTCTGTCAATCCTTAAAGCTGAAAACCTGCCTCTGATCATGTAAAAAAGAATGATTTAACCTGGAACTGGAGCCAAAAATAGACCTTTAAAGGCAATCAGGGATGTCCTATATCTTTAGAAATAGCACTGTGATGGCTCGATCTCCTTTTCAATACAAAACAAAGCCAAACTGTTTACAAGAATCAAAGCAATTATTTAAAAAAAATTTATAAAGAAAAAACATTATCTTCTCTTGTTACCTGTGGACCAAGGAACAAAAACCTTCTTTACTAAGAACCACATGTTCATCCAAATATCCTGAACCGCCAGCCAGAAGCACTGTTCAGTGACTGTCAACCACTGCAGAGTCTGAGGTCATCTCCACTGGAAAAAACAAAATCCCCAGAAACCCTTCCTTTTTGTCAATGTAACAGGGCATTAGCCAGACTCATGTCTAATGTTATAAGCTTTTAGCCCAGAAGGCCTTGTTGGGACTTCCCTGAAGTCAGTCTTATCAGAGGAAATAACTGAAAGACAGAATGATTAACATATATAGTGTATAAAAGTATAGAAGAGTAATCTCTTCCCTGTGGCTTTATTTGGTGGTGTTAACTGTTGTTTATTCTTTGTTTATATGGGAAATTTCAAAGTAAAATCTATTTAATAATATCATTTATCTAACTGCTGATTTTCTGCTGCTTGATCTTATTAAGAGCAAGACCTGTCATTAGTAATTCTTTTTTTTTGTATTTAATTTGCTATGTTTGCACGTACATTACATTTGTTTGGATGTCGATTTTTGTTTAACAGACTCAGTCAAAAGGTAATGGTAACAGAAAACCTCTCCATTGTCAATAAAAAAAGTACTTCCAGTTCTCTGTTTAAGCTTTGTTTTCTAGTCACATATAAAGACTTACTCAAACTATAATGAAAATCATTCTTTTCAGTGATTCTCAATCTAATATTTATCTACAAAAGTGAGGCTGCCACAAGAGGGTGCACTAAACTGGCTCATGAAAGTGATTTTAAATTTTCTAAAAATGCTGCTTGATTAGAAACAACGGGAAAGAGTTCATCTGAATATGGGGATCTTGACTTATAGAAATGAAATATAACATAGAAATTATGGTATCATAATAACAAACTAGATTTGTATCTACTGTTATGCATGACTTAATTGTGTAATAGTTTTTCCCCTTTAGAGATCACCTAGCAAGACATATTAATCGTTCAGAATAGACTGTAATATACAGAGATACAAGAGATCCAGTTACTTACCTCAAAACCCATAAAAAAAAACCCCATAAAATATTCTTCAGTGTATAAGATCATTTGTGTCAGATTCTAAAACCCAATTAATTGATTAAGCTTAGAACCTTGGTTTTCTTGCTTTTAACCACCATCATCATGAATTTTTATGTTTTTAATAATCAGAACTTTTACAAGTATAATTCCTATAAATAAAACTGCTTCTTAAATGTAAAACAGCTCTCATTTATATATACTTAGTACATTTTAAAAAGCAAACTAGCTTCATTAATTGGCAAACACTTTTCTATAGATTTTTAAATATTTACATTTTAATTTTTCTAATACCTTATAGTAAAAAAAATTCTATGAAATGACAAAAGAAGATCGTACAGAATTTATTTCAGCAAATTACATTTTTTAGTAACATTAGTGTTATTTTTAAAGACACGTTTAATTCAAAGTATTTTAAATACTATCAAGTGAAAGTACCTTATAGTCAGTATTAAGATAGAAAATTCCTTTTTTTCCTTCAATATTTAAGCAATCTGATGACTTGACTGTATCTTTCTTGCCCCACATTCAGTCTTGTGAGAATAACAGTACTTTCTCTGACCCTGCGAAGGAGATCAATTTCCTCAACCAGATACAAGAAAACATTACTTGCCCGGTCTTGTGCAATGTTTTCCAATCCCACTCAATGGGAAAATAACTCAAGCCTGCTTGCTGAAGTGTCTTCTCCAGGAAAAATGTGCAAGAGGATCAAAGACAATCTTTACACAATTCTTGGATCTGCCTGAGCTTATACCTCACAAATGAACTAATAGAGAACGTGCCATTTCAAATTAACTGAATTTTATATGAAAAACAAGGCAATACATCTTAATGCTAAGACATTAAAAAGTGTATTATTTGTTAAGATTACAGTTGTGACAATAGATAAAACGTACCGAAGAGAAGAGACAGTTTAAGGAACCTAACAGCTTCAAATTATAAATTGAATATCTATCTAATCAGTTTAATTCGGGCTTCTAAAATAAAGGGAACAATTAGATGAATATATTTTTTCAGGGGTAACAATCAAAAAGTCAATTTTAGCAAATGACAATTTACTTTGAGAAGCCATTTGTTTTATAGTGTATGATCCAAAAACTCATAACATTTTCAGAATGTCTTCATACAATTTGTAAGCAATTTTTATGGAACAAACAAGTAAATAAGCTCACCTATTGTCTCTCATATATATTTCTTCATATGTTACCAGACTTTTATGTTAGGACAATTGCTCTTAAAATAACGTTACTGATGGACTGAAAGATTGAGGAATACTTTGAAAACTGTCAAAGACCCAATAGGTATGGCTTTTCTTTTTTTTTTTTTTAGTTTGAATGTATTCTTTAACAACTGATAACCATGTAGAACCCTAAGTAAACCAAATATTTAATTATCTGTATATACTCTGGTTAATTGGCACAAAGACTCATTTCTAGTTATTTTTTAATGCTCAATAATTTTACAAAAGTTTAAATAGAAAGATGTGCTTTGGATGTGACAACTTTTTTTCAGTGAGTTATTTTAAAATTAGAGATTTCACATAAAATCTGGAATTTTGGTTTCTCTTAAAACTCCTCCTGGTCTTTAGCATATGTACAATGTAAAAAATTTTACATTTCTTCCTTAAGAGCTTTCCTTGACAGTTTACCCATTTCTACATCATTTCCTTTTTTCCAAAAGAAGTTGAGATCATTACAAAGCATATAGTCAACTCTGAGCCTGAAAGGGTAAGAGGGGCTGCAGAGAGGCCTCATCTGCATGACTAAGAAGAGATTGGATTGGATTAACCGACCTCTCTGCTGTCTACCAGGCCTGTGACCGCCCTTGACTAAGGACACAGGGCTGAAGAGAGCTGCACCTTTGTACCCAGCGTTCCCTCAGAATGTGTGAGGAGACAAATTCTCCTACCTAGAAAATCCTGTCTCAATGATTATCTGGAACTTCCCATTTCACCCATTTAAAATAACCAAGCCTGTGGGCATCTCAAGAATATTCAAAGATACTCAGAACTTCTATAAGAAAATAATAACTGTTTTCTGACTTCAACTTGAGGTTTAGGTCTTGGATCAAAGCTGCAGAGTCCTAATTTCAGCAAGAGGCTCGATATTAGTGTCATTTTTTTGGTAGGGGGTGGGGGTTACAATTTATAAAAATCACACATTGGGTATATTTTTCTTAAATGGAAGTTCTGGAAAATCTATATAATGAGTGTGGTCCAGGCAACTGCTGACAGTGCTCACTGGGCTCAAACAGAAGGCACAGGTCTTATCAGTCTTCAAGTACATTTTTTTAGACTAAGCCCCACAATTTACATTTCAGTTTGCATGTTATTTCTATTTCAATATTTATTTCTGGGAAGTAACTCTAAAAACTTACTCCATTTAGAAAAGTGACTCAAAAAAGAAGAAAAAAAGTCATGAAGCCTGCTTCAGCATGTCTTCTATGTGCCCAAAAATTCCAGGATCTTCAATTGTAGGAGACACCTAGAAAGATTAGAGTCCGATGAAAGTGCTTTCATGAACCCCTTCCACTCTCTATACAATTAAGCAGTTCAATGCAACTTTGTATTCCCTATTATCATATACACATGGAAAGGTTCAAAAACAGCAGACTTGAACCTAATATTTTAAAATGGCTTCCCTGGTGGCTTAGACAGTAAAGAATCTGCCTGCAAAGCAGGAGACCTGGGCTCGATCCCTGGGTCAGGAAGATCCCCTGAAGAAGGGAATGGCAAACCACTCCCTGGAGTGGGATTCTTCCCTGGAGAATCCCATGGACATAAGAGCCTGGTGGGCTACAGTCCATGCAGTGGCAAAGAGTCGACATGACTGAGCGATTCACATTTTAATAGTAAAATAAACGGTTCAGTTAGAAAACTGTCAGTCCTAGATGCACTGTGCCTAGTCGTTCAGTCATGTCGGTTGTCAGTCCTAAATGGTACTTTCTTTATCAGTCTTTCAATGAGCCTCCATAGAAAGAATTTTTTTTTGCTTTGCCCATACAACCACTCTTTATTGTTGTATCACTTTTTGCAAAATTTTTATGATTAAAAATATGTGTATCTATGCATATATAATGTGCAAAATTAAAAGAATGCATATGTTTGAATCAGCTTAAATACCCTAAAATAATTTTCACTCAAAGCAGGAAAGATAATGAGCATATATATCAAGTTAGAACTGTTAAAATATCTATAACCAGTCTCAAGTGTTTGCTTTCTCACCAACAGTTACTATTGACTGCAATGAAGCAAAATTTATCCTTAATTTAATAAGACTGAGTTTCCACAAGTTTGTTTGAAATTAACTGACATATTCACTAATATTTTATTAAATAATAAAAATATTTTAAATATTTTTGCTTAAAAAATAAAAAATTTTTCAATTAAAAAAAAATTTCACATACTGGTTCTTACAATCAAAGAATATGATCTTAACGTGTTTCCTCCAAAACCTCATTCCTACAGACAGAATGGCTATGCAATCTCCTCCTTAACTTTACTATTTTTTAGGAATATAATTCATGATTGAGAACCATTTAAAGAGTTTTGTTGACACCAAAGAAATGGGGGAAAACATTTCAGAACAAAGCACTAAACATCCTTGATAATTTACCTTATATGGCTTGCCATTGACAAGGGCAGAGAGAGCTGAGCGGGGAATTTTGCCAGATCTGGTTTTGGGTAACTGGTTGACAAACACCGCTTTCCGGAAAGCAGCCACAGGACCAATGCTCTGTCTAACGTGTTTCACAATTTCTTCTAAAACTTGTTCCTCTGTTGTATTTATATCTAGGGAGAAAGTTCAGATGGTAAGCTCTGAATTAACCTTAATCATTCAGGGCCCAGTCAGTGAGGACAAAGACAACTTACCTTTTTTCAACACACAGAGGGCTAATGGGATATGACCTTTCAAAGAATCTTCCTTCCCAACAACAGCACAGTCGGCCACAATGCCAAGGGAAAGGATAGACTGTAATTTAAAAAAGCATTCATTTAGATATCTATACACATATATATGCAGTATATATAATTTCAATTGGGGAAAAAAGTAAGTGACAGGGAACTTAAAAACCCAGAGCTGTCTCTGTGAAAATGACTATCAATTCACTATTCATATCTTTATGACTGAGGTGAATGGTTAAGATGCCCATGTAGTCACTCACTAAAGACTGGCAGTAATTAAGACAAATTGCTTTAGCTTACCTGGAAAGTAAGGGAATGATTTCTTCATCTCAGTTTATTAATGAAGTCAGGGAAACTATACAATGGATACCACTTGGGAACAAATTGCAATGGGCCTTGGAAAACAGGTGGCCTTATGGTGATTTGACTTTAGGGCTGGCTATCAGAAGAACCCCAAATCATGAATAAACAGTGACTTTATTTCTCTTCTTGAGTGCCCACCTATCCAGAGAGGATTTTCCAAGAAGTGGAGAGAGAAGTTGGACAGAAAGGAAAGCCCTGACATCAGATAATCACCATTGTTGAGCACCCATTTTCATATTGTTCACCCTAAGCTCTAGAAAATGGGCTTCCTTGGTGGCTCAGACTGTAAAGACTCTGCCTGCAATGCGGGAGACCTGGGAGCAAAACTTTGGGTTGCAAAGATCCCCTGGAGGAGGGTATGGCAACCTACTCCAGTATTCTTGCCTGAAGAATCCCCATGGACAGAGGAGCCTGGTGGGCTACAGTCCATGGGGTTGCAAAGAGTTGGACTCAACTGAGTGACAAAACACAGCACAAACTCTAAATGCCGTAAAGAGTAAAGCAATTTCTATCTGGAATCATGAGAACCCACAGAATAGAGTAACCACATGAAATACAGGCGCTTAGGATTAAAAAACAAAAAAAATTCTGCTGTGATGGGACCTTTAAAAATGAATGTTCAAAAATTTCTTTTCCATGAGATTAATATACATTTCTTACGACTTCTCTCCTGTGGGAAGCTACTGGTGCCCATCGAAGGCTGAGTTTTCAAGGAAGGTTTTCCCACACTCACTACATCTATAGGGCTTCTCTCCTAGATGAGTTGTGTGATATACATTTCAGTGACTCCAAACCCTCAATAGCTGGAGAAAACAGTAAGCAAACTTGTAACCAAGGGTTGGTGTGGCAGTTCCCATTCTTTTTTCAGCAAACATTTACGAATACCTCCTAACCTCTAACCCCCTATATTGCAGTAGGCTTGGTGGTGAGCAAAAATAGGCTGGGTACTGTCTTAATACTACTTGCAGTTTAGAAAGGAAGGCTTCCCAGGTGGCGCTAGTGGTAAAGAACCCCTCATGCCAATGCAGAAGAAGGAGGAGAACTGGGTTCAATCCCTGGGTCAGGAAGATCCCCCGAGAAGGGAATGGCAACCCAGTCCAGGATTCTTGCATGGGAAATCCCGGGACAGAGGCGCCTGGGGGCTACAGCCCATGGGATCACAAAGAGCTGGACAAGACCAAGCAACTGAGCAGGCAGGGTGATTAGACCAAGAGGATGGCGGGGCTAAAGCCCAAGGGAAGCACTGGGCATGTACCATTCAAATATAAAGGAGATGAGTGTGGCTGGAAGTTCAGTTCAGTTCAGTCACCTAGTCATGTCCGACTCTTTGCGACCCCATGAACTGCAGCACGCCAGGCATCCCTGTCCATCACCAACTCTGGAGTTTACTCAGATTCAAGTCCACTGAGTCGGTGATGCCATCCAACCATCTCATCCTCTGTCAACCCCTTCTCCTCCCACCTTCAATCTTTCCCAGCATCAGGGTCTTTTCAAATGAGTCATCTCTTCACATCAGGTGGCCAAAGTAATGGAGTTTCAGCTTTAGCATCAGTCTTTCAATCAGTATTCAGGACTGATCTCCTTTAGGATGGACTGGTTGGATATCCTTGCTGTCCAAGGGATTCTCAAGAGTCTTCTCCAACACCACAGTTCAAAAGCATCAATTCTTCGGTGCTCAGGTTTCTTTATAGTCCAACTCTCACATCCATACATGACCACTGGAAAAACCAAGGCTTTGACTAGATGGACCTCTGTTGGCAAAGTAATATCTCTGCTTTTTAACGTGCTGTCTAGGTTGGTCACAGTTTTTCTTCCAAGGAGCAAGCATCTTTTAATTTCATGGCTGCAGTCACCATCTGCAGTGATTTTGGAGCTCAAAAAAATAAAGTCTGACACTGTTTCCATTGTTTCCCTACCTATTTGCCATGAAGTGATGGGACTGGATGCCATGATCTTAGTTTTCTGAATGTTGAGCTTTAAGCCAACTTTTTCACTCTCCTCTTTCACTTTCATCAAGAAGCTCTTTAGTTCCTCTTCACTTTCTGCCATAACGGTGGTGTCATCTGCATATCTGAGGTTATTGATATTTCTCCCGGCAATCTTGATTCCAGCTCGTGCTTCTTCCGGACCAGCGTTTCTCATGATGTACTCTGCATATAACTTAAATAAGCAGGGTGACAATATACAGCCTTGACGTACTCCTTTCCCAATTTGGAACCAGTCTGTTGTTCCATGTCCAGTTCTAACTGTTGCTTCCTGACCTGCATACAGGTTTCTCAAGAGGTGGGTCAGGTGGTCTGGTATTCCCATCTCTTTCAGAATTTTCCACAGTTTGTTGTGATGCACACAGTCAAAGCCTTTGGCATAGTCAGTAAAGCAGAAGTAGATGTTTTTCTGGAACTCTCTTGCTTTTTCGATGACCCGGTGGAGGTCAGCAGTTTGTTCTCTGGAAAGCCTAGAGCAAAAGTGAGGATGGTGGGAGAGGAAACGCAGCTACAGAGGCAGGAAAAGGGCTGTGCCTGGGAAGGATTTTCTTATTTTAGTAGTATTGTCTGTGTTCATTCACCTCTGACTCTTTGCAACCCCTGGCACTGTAGCCCTCCAGGTTCCTCTGTCCATGGGGTTGCCCAGGCATGGGTTGTCATGCCCTCCTCCAGGGGATCTTCCTGTTCTAGGGATCAAACCCCTGTCCCCAGAGTCTCCTGCATTTCAGGCAGGTTCTTTCCTGAGCCAGTGGGGTTTCCCTTTAGTAGCTTTGGAAGGTGGTAAAGCACTTTCAGGAGGTAAGGAGGCTATGCAAGATCAGAATGGATTTTTAAAAGACTTTGGTTTTTTTCAGAATAGTTTTAGATTCATAGCAAAACTGAGCAGAAAGTCTGGAGTTCCCATGTATCTCCTTTCCCATTTACACACAACCTCCTCGTCAGCAAAATCCCTCACCAGAGCAGTGCAGTCATTACAGTGGGGGAGCCAACACCAACACCACTATCACCCTACTCCAGAGCTGACATCGGGCTTGGTGTACACTTCGTGGGTTTTATGCCACATAGCCATGATTACAGTATCCTACTGAGTACATTCACTGCCCTAAAAATCCCATGTTCCGCCTCTTCATCCCTCACTTCTCTATAACTCCTGGCAACCACTGATCTTTTTTACTGTCTCTAAAGTTCTTATCCAGAACATTAATATATTTGGAACCGTACAATACGTAGCCTTTACCGATTGGCTTCTTTCACCTCAGTGTGGATTCTGAAAAACACAGACTTACTTTGGTCTCATCGTGAAAAATAAACAAAGGGTGTTGAATGGGGCGTCATAGTTTACACAGGGCAGACCCCAGAGAGGCTGTAAGAGTAGGCTGAGGTCATAGGAGGGGGTATAAAAAGATCCAGGGTTTTTTTAGAGGTAAAATGGACAAAATTTGATGATAAATGGGATATGAAGCAAGAAGTCAGAGGGGTTAAAGACGATTCTGTGGCTTTGGCTTGAACAGCTGGTGTCATTTTCTAAGCCAGAAAATGCTAGTGGAGGGCTAAGCTTGGGAGGAAAAATCATGTGTTAAGTCTTGGAAATATTACATTTGAAGTACTTTTAAAGATATCCAAGTTGAGGCAGTTGGGTCTGAAGCGAGTCTTTACCTTAAAATGTGTATCTGAATGCAATTAATGATCATGAAAGCTATGGACATGGATGAGATTATTTGGGGACAAAGCAGGGAGAAAAAAGGGCAAAAGCCTAAAAGAACTCTGATATCTAATGACCGTATGAAGAAGGAAAGGCTGACAAACTCAACTAAAAAGTTACATTCAGAGAGGGAAGAGAAGAATCAACAAAATTTGACATGCCACTAAAACATCCCTAACTTTCCACAGAAAAAAGTTAAAAATTAGTCCAATTAGTCCGAAAATGAGCTTTCTCTTCTCCAAACTCCTAGAAGCCTTGATGAACTGCTAGAATGTTTGATACAAGCCCAGTGGACTGTTACACACTGCCCCTAATTAAGCATGCAAGTCAGCATTTCCCATATCCTATCACTAGCATCAATTGTGAGATAATTCAGTGGTGAGGCTTGCCATCCATATAGTTTTTAACTCCTACAGTGCTCTGGATAGTATGAGTTAAATAAATGATTTTTACACTACTGTTTTATTAACTTCATTGCTGAGGTAAATGTGTCCACACCCTCTCCTTCAGTTGGTACCGACTCAAAAGCTTCTGCAAAACACACTATGCAGATGATAAAATACCACCTTCTCTTACTGCTTCAGCATGAACTCTGAAAATGTTTCCAACAGCTTTCCCATTTGTTAAGGTCTTATTTAGTTTTCAGTCCATATGTTAAGAGTAGAGACACATTTTACTGTGAGAGTTTTGTTTGGGCAGTTCATATTGACAGTCGCCGATCATGGAAGACAATACCCTCTCGATAGCACGGAGGACTTGCTAGGTCCAATTTAAGACTTTCATTCCAATTTAAGACTTCCTTCGTGGATAGAGAAAAATAATTTAACCTAGCTAGCCAGAGTTTTAATTGTCAAAAACTCATTTACTGAAGTGTTCACTGGTGCTTCTATACCTGAGTTTTTAAAGTTTTAGTTTAAATCACTGTTTAAAAAATCATACATCCAGATATTTTGTCACCTATCCAGTATGACTATGATTCTAACTGAATTGAACAACAAAAACTAATGTGCTATTATTTCACCTTGTTATTTTAATTTACATCCTCAGTTACAGTGTTTTTAGAATAGGATGGGAAAATGCTGACTGGTTTTTCTATAAGGGCTGAGAGTATTTTAAAATCAGAAGTAATATATAACACAATTGTAGTATCAAAGTGTCCCGTTTTTGCAGACTGAGGACAAAGTCTTAAAAATCTGTGACAAACATGTCGTTTCCCAGAATTCTACATCATCGGTAAATAAAGTTCATTATAGTGGATAAAACATTATATTAATCTATCAGTGCTAAAAAGATGCCATACAGGCAGGAGGCAGCTTTCTATGTTGGCTCCACAAACAGTATTTGCATGCCAAATAATGATTTCAACAACTGACTCGTTAAAAAGAAAAGCATCAAAATATGTCTTGGCAACTTTTAAGAGACAGAAGCCAACCAAATGTCCTACAGAGGGGGAGAAATCAAAAGCCACATTCATATATTCCCTCCATATAAAATCCATGAAGCATCTGTAGTGATCTGGCACTCAAGTACCCAAAATGTGATACAACGTAAAAGGTGATTGTTTCGCCCAAAGTGAGCACATAAATGCTATGGTAACAAATGGTCTTTCTTTGTTTCTGGGGTACTGCCATTTTTGTGTAAATTTTAATGAATTTTAGGGTTTTAGTTGGCTAAATTACACAGGTTTCTCAATTATGCTTTAGATAATTTTAGAAAAATTAGTTTAAATCAAGCACCCTGGTAAGAGGCAAGGAGCCACTCTGCAGTGGAAGATTGTCTCTGCAGTAGGAAAAGGAGGAATATTGTTTTCTTTGCTCTGATACTGGAGTGATCTAGAAAACTGTCAGCTTCCACATCTTCATCAATATTCACATCAGTGCCTAGAAAAATATTCAGCAATTTCACAACTATTTAAATCAATATTCCTTTAATATTGGGTGGAAATGAAATTGCATGGCATCTTTGTTGAATGCATCCTTTATAGAAATGTATCCAATCTTGATGAAATCATTCCTAAAATAGCGAACAAAATAGCTAACTTGGAAAAACAAACAGTGACAGTTTGGTCAGAACAAAGGGCAAATTTTATGTGAACACTCCCCTAGGCTTTGAAAGTGAGTGTTAGTCGCTGGGTCATGTCCAACTCTGCAATTCCATGGACTGTAGCCCTCCAGGCTCCTCTCCCCATGGGATTCTCCAGGCAAGAATACTGGAGTGGGTAGTCATTCCCTTCTCCAGGGGATCCTCTGGACCCAAGGATCAAACCTGGGTCTCCTGAATGGCAGGCAGATTCGTTACCGTCTGAAGCAACTAGGGAAGCTCTAGGCTTTAAATACAGTATTTTAATATCAGATTTCCAAGTGCCCAAGGATACTCCTAGTATTGTTTAACAAACTAAAACTTAAGTTACAAGCAAAAGAATGAAATCAGGGAGCCCAATTTGCTCCCTGCAGATGTCTTTGCATGAAAAGATCTGCTCTCAAAAGTAAAAGAGAGCTAAGCAGAAGGACCACACTGACTCCTAGTAATTTGGGCTCACAAGACCTGAACTAGGAGATTCAGAACACAACTTTTTTAAGAATACCCTGAACTTCCACCAGAAGTCCCTACTGTCCAGCTAGATGCTAGGCTTTCAAAGATCAACTGTTCAAAACAGATTTGCTTATTACTTAATATCTATAGAAGGCATGCATTGAGATCTGCAAGAATAACGTCCTCTTAAATTTCTAAAAGCCATCCTAGAATTCTCTTTTCTTATGGTGGGGCTTCCCTGGTGGCTCAGTGGTAAAGAATGTGCCTGTAATACAGGAGACGCAGGTCCGATCCCTGTGTCAGGATGATCCCCTGGAGGAAATCCCACTCCAGTATTCCTGTCTGGGAAATCCCATGGACCAAGGAGCCTGGCAGACTTAACAGTGCATGGAGTCACAGGAGAGTAGGATATGACTTAGCGACTAAACAACAATGTTGAGAAGAGAAAGACACATATTAATAGTTCCCTGATGTATTTTTGATATAGTCATTTTAGTAGAATTTCTCTTTGATGTAGTCTTAAATAAGGTAATAAACTGTCAAATGGTACCATGGGAAATTAAAAAAGCTCAGATATTTTCACTGTATATAAAAACAATAGTATTTTTATTTCTACAAGTAATACTCCCAACAGATTAGGACACTCAAGTCCTATTTCAAAAAATTAGAGTAGAATCCAGTATTAATTGCTGAGAATCCTGAAAAAGCATTTAAGGATAAAATTTGGGGCACTGTAGTAAAAGCTGGTGATGTCATCAATATAAACATCTCGTATACATATTATCAATTTGTTAAGCAATTTTCCTAGGGGCCAGGAAAAAGCCAGTAAAAATATTGGCTCACAACCCTCTAATATATTCTAATATGGAGAAGACAAACTTGATATGAATTAAGCTATTATTAATAATTTCCTTATTAGACATAAATATGCAGTAAAGAGAATTATTTCATTCATATGAAGGGAGACATTCATCCCAAGAAGGCTTAACCCTGAGAGCTGACCTGTTGTGAGCTATAAGTACTCCTAAGACCCACTGCAAAATTATTAGATGCCATGGGTCCTGTCCTTTTTTTTTCAATTTTG
The DNA here is from genome assembly GCF_910594005.1 of Cervus elaphus. Lineage (NCBI taxonomy): Eukaryota > Metazoa > Chordata > Mammalia > Artiodactyla > Cervidae > Cervus > Cervus elaphus. Next base: position 12,005,341 of record NC_057817.1, on the reverse strand, counting down.
CTATTTTTAACTGCCTATCTTCTGCTTGCCTTACTCTGCTGTTACATACAGTGAGAAGCGTGTCAGTAGAAACATATTAAAGCACAATATATATTGGAATAAATTGGCATTTTTCATTCTAAAAATAAAAGAGAACTAAGAATTTCGACTGACAAGAGTTATGCATATGTAAGCTCTGTATTTTGATCAGCTGAGTCTGGCAGAAATGCAGGTGAATACTGGAGGTAATCTGTGAGTAAGAAATTAAAAGTTCATGCACCTGGAACCACCTTTTGTCAACACGCCAAAATACATGAAGTGTAAATTTCAATTTCAGGTTATCACAAAATTCACAGTTGGTTAAAAACAAGACAATATTATAATAGCAGGTAAAAGTCACATGTTCCAAAATATGTTATAAAATTATTTCCTTTTACTCAAATAATATCACACTGACTGTCACTAAGGGGAAAGAAGGCCTACATGACAAGTAGTGGTAAGTCATTAAGTCTGAGCTGAAGTATAACCTTTAGAGAAAGTGATCATCTTTTAAGTAGAGAAAGGAGAACTAAAGTATGTTTCTGCATACACTTCCACTACTTGCAATGGAATACTCTGGGCCATAATTTGTGTAAGAAGACTCCATCGGAACTTGAGAGGCAACCCGGTGGTTGAGTCCCCTGTTTTCTGCCTGCTCAGAAGCTTTTGGGTTTTGTTGTGGTTATGGTTTGTTGGTTTTGCCTCCTACTGCTTGGGTTCTACAGCAGTCCAAAATATGGATAATTGCAGACAGAAAAAGCCCTAGAAATGCTTGCAGGGTCTACCCAGAGGTATAGGAAAAGGAGCAAAGCAGCTGGGGACAGAATCATTTGGTTTTATCCTCCCTACTCCAACCCCGATGGCCACCAGCCAAGAAGTGGTGCCCCTCTTCCTTCCTGTAGAGATGTAGTGACCTTGGAGATGCTTCACACCTCTCACCACAAATCCGTGGCCTCTCCCGTCTCCATCATCAGTATGCAGCAGATCCTGGGGCTGGAACCCCAGGCGCTCCCCTATCCTACACCAGGAGAGCCTGGGAAGATCCGGTATCAGTTGCCCTCCCCACTAGTGAACATCCAGTCCCTGAGAGTGGGTCCCTATTGATCCCTTTGTCCTATTGTAGGCAAGTGCTAGCAAAGAGATGAATTCCTTCCTCCCCTCAGGGACACTCTACAGGACTGAACCCTGGGAGGGCTGCCAGGAGGCTGAAGCCCTGACTTTATACTGAGTAGAACAGTAAGAGCCCTGAGAACCAAAAGGAGAAGGTCGCAGAGAGAAAGGAGCTAAAAAAGGGATACTTTAAATCCGAGTATGATGTCTTGAGCCTACTCCCAAAATTGTGCATGCATGAATCCCACCAGAATCAGCACAACAAAAATTCTGAGCATGTGAGTTTCAGATTGGCCTCTGGGAGAAAGACACAGTGAGATGGACCAGAATAGCACTGTAAAGGCTTTGAAAACAAGACTGACCCTGGAACCACAATCCACAGAAAGTAAGGACATGTGGTCTGATCTGAACTGGGCTGACCATCTGCTAAAAGAAACAATCACAAGAACATAAATCCAGATGACTTTAAAAGGATCCAGAATATCATAATGTAAAATTACGGGACATAAAAAGAATTCGGAAAACCTAAACACCCCAGGAAAGGAGTATTTCAAGGCTGTATACTGTCAGTTTGAGTAAACTCCGGGAGTTGGTGATGGACAAGGAGGCCTGGCGTGCTGCGATTCATGGGGTCGCAAAGAGTCGGACACGACTGAGCGACTGAACTAAACTGAACTGAACTGATACTGTCACCCTGCTTATTTAACTTCTATGCAGAGTACATCATGAAAAACAATGGGCTGAATGAAGCACAAGCTAGAATCAAGATTGCCGAGAGAAATATCAATAACCTCAGAAATGCAGATGACACCACCCTTATGGCACAAAATGAAGAAGAACTAAAGAGCCTCTTGACTAAAGTGAAAGAGGAGAGTGAAAAAGTTGGCTTAAAGCTCAACATTCAGAAAACTAAGATCATGGCATCTGGTCCCATCACTTCATGACAAATAGATGGGAAAACAGTGGAAACAATGACAGAGTTTATATTTTTGGGCTCCAAAATCACTGCAGATGATGACTGCAGCCATGAACTTAAAAGATTCTTGCTCCTTGGAAGAAAAGCTATGACCAACCTAGACGGCATATTAAAAAGCAGAGACATTACTTTCACAGCAAAGGTCCATATAGTCAGAGCTATGGATCTTCCAGTAGTCATGTCACATGATGGATGTGAGAGTTGGATTGTAAAAAAAGGCTGAGTGCCAAAGAAATGATACTTTTGAACTGTGTTGTCAGAGAAGATTGTTGAGAGTCCCTTGGACTGCAAGGAGATCCAACCAGTCCATCCTAAAGGAAATCAGTCCTGAATATACATTGGAAGGACAGATTCTAAAGTTGAAACTCCAATACTTTGGCCACCTGATGTAAAAAACTGGCTATCTGAAAAGACCCTAATGCTGGGAAAGACTCAAGGTGGGAGGAGAAGGGGACAACAGAGGATAAGATGGTTGGACGGCATCACTGACTCAATGGACATGAGTTTAAGTAAACTCTGGGAGTTGATGATGGACAGGGTGGCCTGGCATTCTGCAGTCCATGGGGCCACAAAGACTCAGACATGACTGAGCAACTGAACTGAACTGAGCTTCTTTAAAAAAGAAAAAACACCTCTTTAAAAAAGATGCTCAACAAATGCCAAACCCAAGATGATCCAAGTATTAGAAATACCAGATAAAAATTTTAATGTAGCTATTGTATCTGTAGGGCAATGTTCCCCAACCATTATGGCACCAGCGACGGTTCATGGAAGCCAATTTTTCAATGGAACAGGGGCGGGGGGAAGGGGCGATGGTTTCAGGATGATTCAAGCACATTGCATTTGTTGTGCACTTTATTTCTATTATTATTACATCAGCTCCACCTCAGATCATCAGGCATTAGATCCTGGAGGCTGGGGACCCCTCCAGTGCAGGGAAATAAAACTTTTCTAGATTTCTCGTTGCTCCTATAAAAAACCTAGCCTTCTGAGACTCTTCAAATGCTTTGAGAATTTGATCAATAGCTGTTGGTTTAGTTAATTGCTCTGATATGACAGGATAATAAAAATTTTCTAATTTTCCTGGGCTATACAATGCTTGCAGCCTAGACGAGATCCCTGGGGCTTTCCAGGTGGCACTAGTGGTAAAGAACCCATCTGCCAATGCAGGAGACTTAAGAGATGCTGGTTTATCCCTGGGTCAGGAAGATCCCCTGGAGGAGGAAATGCCACCTCACTCCAATATTTTTTGACAGGAGAATCCCACAGACAGAGGAGCCTCATGGGAACCAGTCCATAGGGTCAAAAGGACAGACTGAAGCAACTTTGCATGCAAGCACAGACTAGATCCCTAGGTTAAACTCATAAGGTGCCCAGGAGACTGGCTCACTATCTTCCTTGGCATTTACATGTCAAAAAAGATGGTTTTAGAAGTTGGAAACATTGCTAGGTTATAAAAGTTAAGACACACAGGGCTATCTGCCTCCTGGAGAGATGTTATGTACATATCAAAGAGCTGGAGTTTGGATTCAGGCCATTATGTTACCAAGGAGACCTCTTTAGGAGGAGTGAAAGACAGTTGCCTCCTGCCTCTTTATAAGCAGAGAAAAGTTATTTTCCTTGTCTCTCATCTGTAGTGTGTCTGGCTACTTATGTAGAGAAATTTCCCATTGACTCTTGTTGGGTCACCTAGGGATAAGACCTAGAGAAAGAGAGCACTTACCATTAAGAAATCCGTTTTTGACCCAGAACATCACATCTACACATTAAGGGTAAAATTAACAAAGATAAATATTAACACCCCACAGCAGCATGGCCCAAAGTCCATACCATTCCAAGCACCCCTGGAATGAAGGGAGAGGTTCTCAGCAAAGAAATGGAAGTTACAAAAAGCAACCAAATGACCTACAAGAAGGGACAGGGGTTTCCCTGGTGGTGCAGGGGATAAGAATCCGCCTGCGAAGCAGGGGACCTGGGTTCAATCCCTGGTCTGGGCAAGATTCCACGTGCGGCAGAGCAGCCAAGTCCATGTGCCACAGCTACTGAGTCTGTGGGCTACAACTCCTAAGTCCCCGTGCCCAGAGCCCATGCTCTGCGACAAGAGAAGCCGCCACCACGCGCAGCCCCAGCACCGCAGCAAGGAGTGGCTGCCTGCCCCGATTAGAGAAGGCCTGCGTGCCGCAGTGATGGCTCAGTGCAGCCAAAAGTAAATAAATAACTTAAAAAAAAAACAGGAAACAAAAGGGAGAAAATATATCATGAAGGAAATAAAAAGAGAAAAGTAAAAAGGAAGCCAATAATAAACCTGAAGACATAAATATATCAATACTTCATTTAAATGTAAATGGTCTTAAAAGCATCAGTTTGGAAACCAAATTTTTTTTTTAAAACTTCTATTTATAGTAGCCAAAAAAACTAAATACTTAGACATAAATTAAGAAAATATTCTACATACTTAAACACAAAATGTTAATGAAACATCAAAAAAAAGACTAAATAAATGGAGAGGTGTATGAAATTCATGGATTAGACAATTCAATATAGTCCAGATATCAATTTTTCTACAGATTTAACACAATTGCAATCGCAAATCCATGCAAGATTAATTTTAACTATAGAAAAGCTCATTCTAAAATATATATGGAAAAGTAAAGGAACAGATATTCACAATAATTTTGAAAAAGTGGAGCAATTTTGAAAACTGTGGACACTATTCAATTCTTAGACATTATATAATGCAATAGTATCAAGTCAGAGAAGTATTGGTGAAAAGATAAGCACAGAGATAAAAAAAAAAAAAATGGAAGACACTCTGGAAAAAGAGCCACTCAAATATTGTCAGCTAATTTTCTACAAAGGTGCAAAGGCAATTCAATGGGGAAAGTCCAGTCTTTGTGACAAATGACACGTGGAGTAATTAACACCCATATTAAAAAAATCTTCAACATGTACCTTGCACCATATACAAAAAAAAAAATGCTCAAAATGTAAATGTAAGCTGATATAAAATGTAAAACAATAAAACTAAGGGTAAATGGCAAAATTACATAACATTTAGATGAAAACAAAGAAGAAAATATGACCTTGGTTTAGGAAAGAGTTCTTAGATAAATACCATGACCCATAAAAGAAAAAAAATGGTGAATTAGACTTTTGCTTTATTAAGATGGCTTAATCCTGGGTCAGGAAGATCCACTGGAGAAGGGATAAGCTACCCACTCCAGTATTCTTGGGCTTCCCTTGAGGCTCAGCTGGTAAAGAATCCACCTGCAATGTGGGAGACTTGGGTTCAATCCCTAGGTTGAGAAGATCCCCTGGAGAAGGGAAAGGCTACCTACTCCAGTATTCTGGCCTGGAGAATTCCATGGACTACACAGTCCATGGGGTCACAAAGTCAGGCACGTCTGAGCGACTTTCACTTCACTTCATTAAGCAGTAAAGAATTCACCAGCCGATGACACAGGAGATGCCACCAGACACAGGAGATGCAGGTTCATTTGATCCTTGGGTCAGGAACATCCCCTGGAGTAGGAAATGGCAACCCACTCCAGTATTCGCGCCTAGAAAATTCCATGGACAGAGAAACCAGGCAGGCTACACTCCATGGGGTTGCAAAAGAATTGGACATGACTGAGCGAGCAAGTATGATTAAGAGCACTTTTAAAGAATAAAGAGACCAGTCAGAGACTAGAAAATATAGGACTTGTATCCAGAATATATATATATATATATTTATATTTATATACACACACATATATGTATCTTCTTTGGTGAAAAATCTGTTAAAATCTTTTGCCTATTTTTTAAAAATTGGGTTTTTTTTTTTTCTTAGTGCTCAGTATTGAGAGTTTATATATATATATATAGGAGCCTGACAAGCTACAGTCCATGGGGTTGCAATAGTCGGAATCAACTTAGCAACTAGATCATCATCATCATCATATATATACATATATACATATACTCCCCAGGAGTTTATATATTTTTAAAAAATAGGCAGAAGATTTTAACAGATACTTCACCAAAGAAGACACATGAATGGCAAATAAACACAAGAAAATTTCGGTTTCTAACATCACCAGTCATTGTTGCTGTTGATTGGTCGCTCAGTCGTGTCTGACTCCTTTGCGATCCCATGGACGGTAGCCTGTCAGGCTCCTCTGTCCATGGGATTTCCCAAGCAAGAATACTGGAGTGGGTTACCATTTTTTTCCCCAGGGATCTTCTCAACCCAGGGATCAAAACCCATGTCTCCTGTGTTGGCGGGTGGATTCTTTACCACTGAGCTACCAGGCAAGCCACATTAGTCATTACAGACCAGCAAATTTAAAGCACAATGAGATACCTTTACATGTCTATTAGGATGATTAAAATTAGGAATAATGACAATTCCAAGACTAATAAAGATGAGATGAAACAGGAACACTCAGATTCTATGCATGGGAATATAAAATGGCACAGCCACCCTAGAAAACCATCTGGCAATTTCTTATAATCTTAAACACACACTTAACCAGTGTAACCCAGCAAACTCACTGTTAGTATGTAACCTAGAGAAGTGAAAACTAATTTTCACACAAAAACTTGAACTTGAATGTATACAACAGCATTATTTACAACTGCCTCAGACTAGAAGCACTTAAAAAACCCTTTAACGGTAAAGGAAACACAAATGGGTTAGTACATCCACACAATGAAATACCGCACAGAACCATAAAAGGACAAATTATTGATACACACAACAACTTGAATGGATCTCGAATGAAATAACCCAGTCTCCAAAGGTTACATACTGCATTATTCCATTTATACAACATTCTAGAGAAGGCAAAAACAACATAGGAACAGAAAAAAATTAGTGGTTCCCAGGGGTTAGGCATGGGAAGTGTCAGAATAAAGAGGGAAACTCTTTGGCAGTGCTGAAATTTTTCTTTACCCTGTTTGTTTGTGATGGTTACAAGAATCCATACAAGTAAAAAGCTCATAGTATTACACAGTAAGGGCTTCCCAGGTGGCTCAGCGGTAAAGAATCCACCTTCAAAGCAGGAGAGACACAGGAGTCATGGGTCCAATCCCCGGGTCAGGACGATCCCCTGGAGAAGAGGACAGCAACCCACCCCAGCATTCTTGCCTGGAGAATCCCATGGACGGGGAAGCCTGGTGGGCTACAGTCCGTGGGGTGGCAAAGAGTCAGACACAGCTGAGCGACTTAGCACAAACATTACACAATAAAAAGGAGCATTTTTACTCTATTTTAAGGTAAATTAAAAAAAAGAGAGAGAACATTTTAGAACACTCTTCTGGGGACTTGGTATAATTTACATTGGAAGAAAATTCTCAAGATTTTAGAGTACAATAGAATGTTTAAATATCACACCAAGACTATATACAAACCTGGTTATCAAACAGGAGCAAATCAAGATGCTAGAAGCAATCAAGTAGCAAAGATCGAGGAGCAAATGTATACAGACTCTCCCATAAGTTATAAATATATGTAAGTGCTTATGCTTCCTGTCTATCATGAGGCAGAAATCAGGGGACTATGGAGAACAGGAGAGAAAGGAAGGTGAGGGAAACACCCAAGTGACCACCGAGCCTGTGCCTCAAAGGAAGGCCCGATCATTTTTCAGGTCGAATGACAACCTCAGGATTGACTTTAACTTAGTTCTGTCCCTAAACACTATCTAGAATAAAAGACCAATATTCATCAATACCTCCTCAATGGCACCTGCAGAAATCCTGTGACCTGCAACATTTATCACATCATCAACTCGAGACATAACATAAACGTAGCCTTCTTCATCCATGTATCCAGCATCCATGGTGTCATAGTATCCCTGAAAATAAGAATAAATAATGTCTGATTAGCATCTAGTATTAGGTAATGTAATTATTTTTAATCTTGGTAAAATATAAAATATGATAGATTTGCATTTGGCTTTCTCACAACTAGCCTATTGAATTCCATTACTTCTGATTTTGAAAGCTTACTATTAATAGAATCTCTTTGCTCCCTTGACATTCAGGAATAAATTAAAGTGTTCTTATACATGTTGAAGCTAAGCATTTGGACTGAGAGTTTCAAAGTTTACGAACCCAATTTCTTCTTTTAATGGAGAAGTAATAGCTCAACAGTTCCAGTATGCTTTGGTATTGCAAAAGTAGTTCTTTGATAGATTTTCTGGGTTAATTTGTAAAGATGTTAAAGCTCTCTATTAAAAATTACAAAATAGACCACTAAGTTTTTAACATAGATTTGGATTGGACTTGAGCTTCAATGAAATTATAGCTAAATAGTAAGTATAAAACTTATTTTTTTGTCAACTCAGAGTAGTAGTACAGTTTCAGATGTCACAACAGAATGAAAAATCAAGAAGAATAAGAATTAGAAAGAAAGAAATATTCCTCCCCCTAATGCTTCAGAATTGCATTAATACCTGTATTATGAGCTTGGGCTTCCAGATAAATTCAGGCAAGTCACTATTTGTGTTTCTTAATCTTCCTAAGAATCAGTATGCTCATCTATTAAATCGGGTAATGGACCATGCCTTATAAGGCTCTGAGAAGCTTCAATGAGATGGAGCGTATAAAGAGGGCAGACTGAGGCACATCATAAATCCTCAATAATCGGCACCTCTCACAGCAATTACTGTAAGAAAGGCAATCTAGAATACAGTTAAGAACACGGGCTCTGGAGCCAGAAATTATGGGTCCAAAATGACGGGTCAGCTCTTTTACTCTAAACAGGGCGCAAGTTACTCAACCCTTCTGGTTGAGGTAACAAGACAAAGTATAGATTCATTATATCTAGTTTAATCATAAACTATGGTTTACGGGGCTTTGAAGGAGCTTTCAATTTTGTTAAAGGTGGTCATGTTGAAAACCACATGCACATATCATGTGTCACTGTCAGGGTGTAATTAATCACATCAGTACTCTGATGATTTGACTGGGGCCCATCAGGCAGATAGATGGGGCTTATTGGCGTCAATTTTACAGACAAATCTTCTCTGCCACAGTCCCTTGGGGCATGTTTAATCTTGGCTACTGAGGTCATTTAACCCTGAGATGTCTTTCTCAAGGAAGCTATTTTAATTCTTGTCATTTGTCTAGTTGATTAGGTTAGGTGTCCTTCACTCACAAATAATAAGGAGAGAATGCTAAATACTTAGACTCACCTTTGCTTTTTAATGCAATTCTAATCATTCATTCTTTTTTAACCCAGTGTATAATGAGGACCAGGTATTTCTCTAAGGGAAAGAAATAGAGGTGAAAAGACAGCAGCAAGATGAGAGTGGGACCCTTTTGCGCATTATCAATTATGTACTATTATAAACATAAACCACATGACCCTGGCACAGAGTAACAGGTAAATGATAAAGCAGAATGCAAAAAGACACTTTTTGTTATCCAAAGCACTAGAAGTTGGATGTCTTTATCCTGTATTTGTATTTCAAAATAAAGAACTCAGAGGGCACTCAGGAATGAATGCCAAAATAGGCAAAGAGATTTTAAAAAATGTACAATTTCTGGCAAGCAGAGCAAATGTTCCTCAAATTTTGCTCATACAGAGGAGGTGTGCATGAATGCTAAGTCGCTTCAGTTGTGTTTGACTCTGCAATCCTAGGGACTGTAGCCCGCCAGGCTCCTCTGTCCATGACATTCTCCAGGCAAGAGAATGGAGTGGGCTGTCATTTCATCCTCCAAGGGATCTTCCCAACCCAGGGATCAAATCCATGTCTCTTATGTCTCCTGTACTGGCAGGTGGGTTCTTTACCATTAACGAGGTTCTAACAACTGTCCAGTTCTGACCAGGTGTTCTCAGTCTGGGAGGAGGAATCCAATGCAAGAAATCATATAGAAAGTCTCCAAACATTTCAGTTTAGCAAAACCTCTCCTAAAATGAAAGGCTGGTAACTTTCAGAAAAAAATAAGAGAAACTGAGATATTTGTAGGTCCAGAAACTGATGAAAAACATATTAAAATGACTTATTTAGACATTTGAGCTTTGGGCATTCTTTCCCTCTGAGATCTGGAAACTGGTCCAGATAATCTTTAAGGGTAGCTTTGTGATCCATGATTCTAAGAGTAAGCTGCTCACTGTTATTACAGTGAACTACAGAGAAGTACGTAAGGTGAGTTTAAAGAATAATGAAATTCTTACTGGAAACTTTTCAAAGTATAAATGCTTGAATGCCTCTTGATTCTTCCAGAGTCCTGAAAAAGCTCCAGGTGGTAATGGCAACCTTATATAAAAACAGAGCATGAGAATTAGGATGAAAGTGGTAATAAAGACAGACTGATTAGAAGTAATAATTTTCCGCCATGATGGGTAAGAACAATTCAAATCCTACATTGAACTGTAACCCCTAAACCTGCTAGATAGATCATGTCTGACTGAGGGTGAAGCAGCTGACCAAGACATAGCAAAGTCACGGAGGGGCAACTGCAGTTTCTGAGAAGTGCATACAAGGCATGCCATCTTGGCATTCAGATAGTGATTAGCATCAGTCACTGTTTTGGTAAGACGCACAACATCTGCAAAAAGGAACCAGAAATGCATCATTATATTACTTTTTAAGGGAAATTTCCTTCCACCATAGGCAAATAAATCAATTTTTTTTTGAAGTATCAAGGTACCAACTGCCACCTTTGCCACTCTCGTTGTGCAGGGAGATGATCCAATGAAACACCTCATGAATAGTCTTATCTTCACAATCAATGCCTCCCCACTCTTCCTCTCCTGGTCTTCCTTTTCATGACAAATGCAGACCTATGTTATTTCTCACCCCTATGAGCCCATGAAGACATGTGAGCATATAAAATAGAAGATAGCATTTATCTATTCTTTGTAATCAATTCCCTCCTCAATTTCCTTCTTTTTTTCCATAGTATTAAACAGGGATTATACATAAGAATCCTCCTGCAATGCGGGAGACCTGGGTTTGATCCCGGGGTTGGGAAGATCCCCTGCAGGAAGGCATGGCAGCCCACTCCAGTGTTCTTGCCTAGCGAATCCCCATGGACAGAGAAGCCAGTCCATGAGGTCGCAAAGCCAGACATGACTGAGCAATTAAACGCATACATATGACAAGGGCTCCCCTCTATCTGTGCATGCGTGTTTGCTCAGTTAAGTCCGATTCTTTGTAACCCCATGGGCTTAGTAACCAGCCAGGCTCCTCTGTCCACGGAGTTTGCCAGGCAAGAATACTGGAGTGGGTTGCCATTTCCCACTCCACAGGATCTTCTAGATTCAGGGATCAAAACTGCTTCTCTTGTGTCTCATGCATCGGCAGGCGGATTTTTAACTACTGCACCACCTGCGAAGCCCATGTCTATCTATCTATTTTTACATAAATAAATTCTCATATCAGTGCCCTGTAGTAGTATCACCTATCAAAAATAACCACTCAATGTACTTTCTGGACACAGAAACTTTTGAGATGCTTTATAGTTTGTACATTTAGATACTGTAAAATGTAAAGATTTTCAAAACCCTACCCTCTGGTACTCACAAAAGACGCCCAGTGAAGCAGTGATTTCACAGCGCTGATGTGAGAAAATGGGAAGTGAAGGAGACACAGTGACTGCGGACATGAGGCAACATCACCCACTTCCAACCCCGGTATTAGGCTTCTGAGTCACTGAATTGTATTCTCACATTCTGCCAGGAGAAAACGCTGTTCCCGGTGGGATCGGCCATCCAGCTAGGACCGTCCTTTTCCACCACGTCTAGCCTGCCCACAGCTCTTCCCTTGGTAAGTCTCCTTTTTGTACTATTTTAAGATGGAGGAAAATTGTGACCCCAGGGTTTCTGGACCTCATTATCATTTCATAAAATACACGTGAAAGCATTTTGTAACCTGAAAAATTAAAAGCTACAGAGATGCTGCTGAATTGTTACGGCCGTTACTATTACTGTTCATCGCCAGCTTGCAGGAAGGCAGCAAGCTGAAGCGTGTCATCCCTTCAGGTCGTTTAACTGACTTTTCTGTGCGAGGCCGTGTTGGAGACAATGGAGCAGGGTGGGGTGTGAGGTAAATTTGAATGTACACGTTGGGTAGAGGGGGAGCAGTTTTGACTCAGTTCCACCTGATACAGAAATACACAGAACTGCTGATCCAAATTCTTAAACACATAACATTGCCCATACGAAGAACAATGCGTACAGACGGACATGCTGCTCAAGTGTCTCATCCATTGTATCTACCCCAAATGTAAGACTTTCAACATCCATGTACTGCCTCCTCCCAGTAAATAGAGACTTCTGAGTGTCTGCAATAATAATCCAAATGAGTTAGTACTTCATGTACAGAACGTGAGCTGCATTTCCTCAGTTAGTCGCTCAGCTGTGTCCAACTCTTTGAGACCAGATGGACTGCAGCACGCCAGGGTTCCCTGTCCATCACCAACTTCTGGAGCTTGCTCAAACTCACGTCCATCAAGTCGGTGATGCCATCCAACCATCTCATCCTCCGTCGTCCTCTTCTCCTCCCACCTTCAGTTTTTCCCAGCATCAGGGTCTTTTCCAATGAGTCAGCTCTTTGCATCAGGTGGCCAAAGTATTGGAGCTTCAGATTCAGCATCAGTCCCTCCAATGAATATTCTGGACTGATTTCCTTTAGGATGGACTGCGTTTTCTAGTGGCCTAGAATATACCTAATTCAGTGTATGCACATAGGACCAAGAGTTTAGCATTTTCTGGTAAGAATGTTCCTGGAGAGAAAAGGAAATCTTACATTTCCCAGAAGCTGATTAAGTTTGCAATCTCTGTTCTTAAAAGAAGACGTCCTGATGATGTTTTCTCTTACTTCCCGAAAAAGTTTGATACTAGGATTGGTAACATATAGATTGTGTGTTAGTCACTCAGATGTATCTGACTCTGCAACCCCATGGACTGTAGCCTGCCAGGGTCCTCTGTCCATGGAATTCTCCAGGCAAGAATACTGGAGTGGGTTGCCATGCCCTTCTCCAGGGGATCTTCCTGACCTAGAGATCCAACCCGGGTCTCCTGCATTGCAGGCAGATTCTTTACCACCTGAGCCACCAGGGAAGGCCAACAGATAGGTTATATTCTTATAATTAATTAAAGTCTAGAGGGTTACAAGTACAGATTGCGATTCCTTCAGAAAAATTAAGGAGACTTGCTTTCTCAGCCATTGCACAAAACTTTAAATATCTGCACAAATCTTCTGAAGAATAGGGACAGCAGGAATTTTTAAATCATCTGTGAGAAAGGTCTGCCTAAGTTTGGATACACCTATAGACCCTGGGAATTAAGTATAACACAGCAAGAGGATGATTCATGGAGAGGAGTATAGAATATTAAGGAGAAATACAAGGTCAAATATGAGTTTTAAAGAAGGACCAATAAAATGAAAAAAAAAAAAAAAAAAAAAGACCATGAAGAAAAAGAAGAAAATCAGAGCTGTATGAGAAGCAGGAAACACTAGTATGTGAAGAGCCTCCCAAGCAGAATTTTAGTAATACTGAGTGTTCAACAAGGTCAAGTGAAGGGCAAATTATTTTCCAAGTGGATTCACCAGAGGTCATGGAACTCAATGACTAAGATATTGTGAATCACCCCCAGGATCACCATTTCTGCAGAGGGAAGATGAAATGACTACAGTGATCAGGGAGTAATCAGAAAAGTGCAGATGGTAAGGTTAGACTCTACTTTTTAAAAGTTTGTGGGTGACTGGAAGGAGAGAAGCAAACTGGGGTTTAATGCAGAGAGACAGGCTGATTTAAGACGTGAAATACTTAAGCAGAAGTAGCCAATGGAGAGAGGGTGGAGATTTGAGAGTTAGAGAAGAAAACACCAGAAGAATTCTTTGATCATTTAATTAATTTATTCATTCATGCACACATTAACTCAGGCATTTATTTTCTGCATTCAATCAAGTATTTGTGGAGTGTTTGGCATTCCTCAATCACTGTAGGAGACACAAATGATAAATATATATAAACTATTTCCAAGATGCACAGAGATTCTGGCATATTGTATGTTATGGGAAATTAAGTATTTTTTTAGAATACATGTAGGGACTACATGACTAAAGACTAAAGAATGAAGTCTATTCCATTAAATTAATGACATAACATCAAAACATCTAGAGTGTTTATATTCAAGATATTTGTCAGGCAAATTTTACAGCAGATGGTTAAACCCTGTACTATCAGGAACTCTTGGAAGGGAAGTTTTTTTATCACCAGCCAAGGTATGGATCTGTGGCAAATGGCATATATGTCTGGTCCTAAGTCATTTTTGAGATGAACCCTAGGAAATGTCTTTATTGTCCCCAAATCTAACTGAGGAACAGGCAGGAAAGCAAGATATGAAGTTGCAGTTGACAATTAGTAGGATAAAGTAAGAGAATGCTACCCATTCTTCACTAATAAAGTCTGGTGAATTGAAAAATGCAAATGTTAATTGACTATTGAAAAGAGACTCTAAAGAAGGAACCTTGGAAGGTAACACTTAACAGTTCTAATGCAAAGCAGGAAAGAAGAGGGGGTTCCAGAACTGGAAATATCAGTGATTTTGTACATGAATATGTATAAAATATGTTGTAAGAGAAACAATAGTCTCCAGAAAAAAAGTTAGATGTATACAAGCTAGAGCAGAACTGGTTTTTGCAGTATTCAAAAGTAACACTTTTCTTGTTGCTAACCTAATGCTTATTCTGTATTAAATGCAGGTTTTACTTAGAAAAAGAATCCTTTTTTTTTTTTTTCTGTTGTTACAATAACATAAAAATTCATTGGAAAGGTAGACGGAAGGAAATTTTCTGAAAATACTAAGAAACATGCTGGTTAATGCCTTGTTGTTTGCAAGTTCAGTCACTAAGTCCTGACTCTTTGTGACCCCACAGACCGCAGTACCCCAGGTTCTCTCTCCTTCACTATCTCTCCGAGTTTGCTGAAACTCATGTCCATTCAACCATTTCACCCTCTGTCGCCCCCTTCTCTTTCTGCCCTCAATCTTTCCCAGCCATCAGAGTCATTTCCAATGAGTTGGCTCTTCACATCAGGTGGCCAGGTATTGGAGCTTCAGCTTCAGCATCAGTCCATCCAATAAATATTTAGGGTTGATTTCCTTTAAGATGGGCTTCCCTTGTGACTCAGCTGGTAAAGAATCCACCTGCAATGTGGGAGACCTGGGTTCGATCCCTGGGTTGGGAAGATCCTCTGGAGAAGGGAAAGGCTACCCATTCCAGTATTCTGGCCTGGAGAATTTCATGGACCGTACAGTCCTTGGGGTCACAAAGAGTCAGACTTGACTGAGCAACTTTCACTTTCCTTTAGGATGGACTGGTTGGATCTCCTTGCTGTCCAAGGGACTCTCAAGAGTCTTCTCTAGCACTGCAATTCAAAAGCATCAATTATTTGGTGTTCAGCCTTCTTTATGGTCCAACTCTCACATCTGCACAAGACTACTGGGAAAACCACAGCTGGGACTGTATAGATCCTTGTCAGCAAAGTGATTACTCTGTTTCTTAATACACTGCCTAGGTGTGTCATAGCTTTTCTTCCAAGGAGGAAGATTCTTTTCTTTTCCTGGCTGCAATCACCATCCTTAGTTATTTTGGAGCCCAAGAAATAAAATCTGTCACTGTTTCCACTTCTCCTGTTCTATTTGCCATGAAGTGATGGGACTGGATGCCATGATCTTCGTTTTTTGAATGCTGAGTTTTAAGCCAGCTTTTTCACTCTCCTCTTTAACCCTCATCAAGAGGCTCTTAGTTCCTTAGAGTGGTGTCATTGGTGTCATCTGCATATTTGAGGTTGTTGCTGTTTCTCCTGGAAATCTTGATCCCAGGTTGTGATTCACCCAGGCCAGTATTTCACATGATGTACTCTATATATAAGTTAAATAAGCAGGGTGACAATATACAGCCTTGATGTACTTCTTTCCCAATTTGGAACAAGTCTGTTGTGCCATGTCCAGTTCTAACTGCTGCTTCTTGACCTGCATACATACCAGGTAGTCTGGAATTCCCACCTCTTTAAGATTTTTCACAGTTCGTTATGATTCACAGTCAAAGGCTTTCTTCAATGAAGCAAAAGTAGATGTTTTTCTGGAGTTCCCTTGTTTTTTTCTGTGATTCAACAGATGTTGGCTCTTTGATCTCTGGTTCCTCTGCCTTTTCTAAATCCAGTTGTTATATCTGGAAGCTCTCGGTTCACATACTGTTGACATAGCTTGAAGGATTTTGAGCACTACCTTGCTAGCATATGAAATGAGCACAACTGTATGGTAGTTTGAACATTCTCTGGCATTGCCCTTCTTTGGGATTGGAATGAAAACTGACCATTTCCAGTCCTGTGGTCACTGCTGAGTCTTCCAAATCTGCTGGCATATTTAGGGCAGCACTTTAACAGCATCATCTTTTAGGATTTGAAATAGCTCAGCTGGAATTCCATCATCTCTACTTCGTTCATAGTAATGCTTCCTAAGGCCTACTTGACTTTACACTCCAGGATGTCTGACTCTAGATGAGTGATCACATTATCACGGTTAACCGGGTCATTAAGACCTTTTTTGTACAGTTCTTCTTTACATTCTGCCACCTCTTCTTAATATCTTCTATTTCTGTTAGGTCCTTGCCGCTTCTGTCCTTGATTGTGCCCATCTTTGCAGGAAATGTTCCCACAGTATCTCTAATTTTCTCAAAGAGTTCTCTAGTCCTCCCCATTCTGTTGCTTTCCTCTATTTTTTGCACCGTTCACTTAAGAAGGCTTTCTTTTCTCTTCCTGCTATTCTCTGGAGCTCTGCATTCAGTCGGGTATCTTTCCCTTTCTCCTTTGCCTTTTGTGCCTTTTCTTTTCTCAGCTATTTGTAAGGCCTCTTCATACAACCACTTTGCCTTCTTGCATTTCTTTTTCTTTAGGATGGTTTTGGTCACAGTCTCCTGTACAATGTTATGAATCTCCATCCATTGTTTTTCAGACACTCTGTCTACCAGATCTAAGGCGCTGATTATCATCCTTCAAATATAAGATCAAATGCTACCACCCTGTGATATCTTCCCTAAGTCTTCCCAGAGTGAAAAGGAGAGCTCTGTTACAATCCATCCAATTGTGAATGTGGAGTTCCTCTTAAAGAATATTTTTTCCAAGTGTTAGTCTCTCAATTGTGTTTGACTTTTATGCAACCCCATGGGCTGTAGCCTGCCAGGTTCCTCTCTCTGTCCATGGAATTCTCCAGGCAAGAATACAGGAGTGGGTTGCCATTCCCTTCTCCAGGGGATCTTTCTGACCCAGGGATCAAACCTGGGACCCCTGCATTGCAGGCAAATTCGTTACCATCTGAGCCACCAGGGAAGCCCATTCTTCCCAAGGAAACCCTTAAATAGCTAATGAAGGAAGAGAAGATCCATCACTGTAGAAGGTAAACATCCCTGACCAATCTGAAAGATAAAACTCCTAGGTGCCTCCAATCCCACATAAAGGATGGTCTATATTCAATACTCCGTCAGGAATGCCCATTTGTATCAGAAATAAAGACAAAAC
Organism: Cervus elaphus; assembly: GCF_910594005.1. Lineage (NCBI taxonomy): Eukaryota > Metazoa > Chordata > Mammalia > Artiodactyla > Cervidae > Cervus > Cervus elaphus. The sequence goes on along the minus strand of NC_057817.1, from coordinate 11,987,721 downwards.
TCCTGTTCCCTAGAGAATTCTAGAGGCAGATCCCAACTTGGCACTCTCAGAGTTTCCTGTGAGGTCTTCAGGCTATACTGGAGATTTTCCTATGAAGCTATTTTTCATCTCCCCAGAAGTGACTTAGTCGGCCACAATTTCTTTCTCTTTGGGTAGACAAACAACTGGGTAAGAAATGTTGAGTTGTAGCTGTCTAACTATTAATGATGTTTAGATTTTAATGATGTTTTAGATAAAAAATGAGATAATATATGTCCCACTGCCTAACTCACAGTGTTGTTTTAAGGCTAATAAAAGATCATACTAAAATCTGCATAGGAGATTAGGAAGGAATGGGGTAACACCTCCATGCCACCCCTGGTTTAGTCAAAGGATAGATACACTGGTGAACCAAAGGTATCCTGATCTTCTCCCAAGACGGCAGCCCAGTGAGTGACCAAGTCACTCTTGCCAAACTGTAAAGATGTGAACAAACAATAAGGACCAAGTGTTCAATATCTGGAGGCTGAGAAACTGGCAGGCACCAGAGTAAAAGCCCCTCAGACGAGGCCATCTGACTCCCTGGCGCCCCATTACTGCCTGCAGGGCACAGGCCAGCGGGACACGGCAGGAGGCAGACAAGCTGCGCTTCCAATAGCAACAACCCTGTCTGGTCAAAGAAAAACGTGTGTCCACGAGTCAGGAGGAGTCAGAGACCTCTGGCTTTAATAACAGTGAGCGCTGTGGCCCTGAGGAAAGCAACTGCAGTTCAACTTTTCTTTCATGCCCTGCACGCTGTTGCCTGGAAATTACTGATTCATAGTTTTATTTCTGTACTCTGGAGCTCTGGATGCAATTACAGAAAAACCTTCTAAAATTCATGAATGTTCTGTATTCATAGCAATTCAGATATCATAACTTACCCACAAAATTAACTGCCTGGAGTAAGTTTCAGAATCAAAAGAATTTTCTACCTCCATGCAGGCATGTCATTTTCTCTTCTTATAGAAAGATAAATTCTTTGAAAGCAAGAAATCTACAAGAACTGTAAGATTCATGTTTATTACATCATAGGATCTACAGTAGTTCAGGAATCACTAAAATGTCTACCTTCTCGTTAGGGATCCTCAAGAGAAAAGCAGAGATTTTTAGAAAGCCTTAACAAAGGAAGTTAAAAGAGCAAAAGTGGATCAAGAGGTTTTTTTTCAAAATTCCAACATATTATTATTTCTGATTTGGGGATGAGTCATTGTAACATGATAAAATGAATCATTATGCTTAGCACCTTGTAAAACTTGGACATATGATTATAGCTTCAGATTTTAAAGAAACTGCCAGAGAAAGATAATTTCAAATATCATTTACACTAGTCATAACAGATTTTACAGTGCAACAAGAAGCTACAGCTGTATTTACAAAAAGCAAACAAATTTGGGATTAAAACAGTGAGACATAATATATATATTTTTACTGAATTATTTAATGTAGTTTGAGCCCCATATATTTCAAATATCCCATGCAGATTTTTCTCTCTATTCTTTCTAATCACTACAAGTATAATTAGTGAACATAAACAGCATTACAGAATATTGTTCTTTTAAAGAATATTCCTCTTAATTATTATACAAGTACTAACGAAAAGTGTAAGTAGGAATAATGGAGAAGAATGACATCTAACTCTGACTGGCAGTCACTCTCCACAATGGCTTTTAATGCCAGATCAGTTTTTAAGTCCCTCATGAACTGAGTGATTCTTATTATTGGTGGCCCTATTTTATATCCATGCAAAGATAATAAAATATAGCAATACACCATATAAACTAGAACATTTTCTGAAAAAGAAAAGGTTATATTTTCCTTTGAAGTCATATAGCAAGTAGACATACCTATAGTTTACCATTGATTACTATTTCTTAACAATCACCGTACAGATTCAGGAATGATGGGAAGAAAATACAACCTACATGTTTGCAAATAAAATGAAACATTTATGAAGACTATATTGACAATGAAGTTGTTATGATGTTAAATGTTATAAAATTTTAATTTCTCGGTACAGTTGAGAAATACAATGTATTGAGTCAATACATTTCTTAAAGATTAGAAGCTCAGATATTTTGTGAACCTTAGACACCATATATAATCCTTAACCAAAAACCTTTTGAAAGTGAAAGCATTAGTCACTTCAGTCCTGTCTTTGCGACCCCATGGAGTGTAGCCCCGCCCGGCTCCTCTGTTCACGGAATTCTCTAGGCAAGAATACTGGAGTGGGTGGCCATTCTCTTCCCCAGGGGATCTTCCCAACCAAGGGACTGAACCCAGGCATCCCACACTGCAGGCAGATTCTTTACATCTGAGCCATAAGAGAAGCCCACAGCCACCACGCGGTTCTGGGGACCCAGGTAGCTGCTGGTCCCTGGAAAGGACCCTGCTTCTCAGATGACTGACCTTCTTCAGAATATGGTCTACCTGGAAAATTGCTCTCTCCTCAAACTACACAGCTTTTTCAAGCCACAGTAATGTTTGTAAGTCAAGAAGCTGTGCGTTTCCCTTAATTCAATTAAACATATATCTATTGCGTGCTCTTAAAAAGCATTCATTGGACATTTTCCACTCTGGATGAATGATATGTCCCCTCAAGGCACACAGAATATCTCTAGATGAATACACACAAGTCTTGATAGACTTTAAATATGAAATACCCTATGCATACTGCAAGCAACTATTGGGATGCATGAATAATTTTCAGGTCAATGAGTCAGAAAGGAATGGCTACTGCAGATGAGAGTTTCAAAATGAAATCCTTACTATCACAGGTAAAAATGAGTTCCTGAAATAAGGTTTCAAGAGTCTGAGATTTAAAAAAAGAGAGATATTGGTGGTAACTGTTTTGGGGGTGTTTTTTTCTCATTATTTCTACCTTACTTTTTGAAAATAATTATAGATATATATATTTGAATATAATTATATATATATATATATAATATTTACAAACATCTAGTTTCACTATTAACCTAAGGGAGGAATCCAAGTCCACTGCATGTCATAATATTCTGTATCATCAAATAATTTATAATGAAATCTCAGAATCCCAAATCTGTACAATAAAATTCCCTGTTTATGAAAAGAGAGGGGGGAAAAAAACCATTCTGAATTGGAGGCAATCTAAAGCACAGAATGTTTTAAGACAATAGTTGCGTCATTTTCAAGTACTTGAAGTAACACTAATGGGTATGAGAAAAAAAATTATAGTTTATTTGCTCTATTATTCTGGAATGGTTGTGGGGTGAAGCCACCAGTAATTAGCGTGGCAGGATGCATGAGGGATTAAAACTACACTGGCATCAAACGCTACCTCTGGGATCCTGCAAAGCACTGCTTTATGAACAGATGACTCACTTAGAGTTAGGGGTGATATAAAAATGTAAGCTGCTGGAGTGCTTTTAAAAATTCTCACAAACCATGTACTTCCCTAAGTGAGCTAGACATTCACCCACAATTTTGTTCAGATTTATCATTTAGCAAGCCCTCCCCTTGTCCCCAACACTTTTCCCCTTTCAATTTCAATTAATTGAAAGATTTCAATCAATTCTATGTTAATATGGATTCCTATTCAGAAAAATATGAATACAAATGGCATATTCAGAATTAATTTTTCCATTTGCCAACACATGTCTTAAAATTTAAATTAAAATAGTGATAAAGTGTCTTCGTGTTTACTGATCACAATAGGAATCTGAGAAGAACTGTATCATAAGGTGCATCTCCTCTATAGATTTTTGTAAGGTTACAGCATCTCTCCCTGAGAAAAACACATGCTTTTAAAAATTACTACTTCGCATTTAGCCTTTAAAGAACTTACAATGTTCATTAACCTGAGAAAAATTTTATACCAATCTGAGAATGCCAAGTAATAAGAGTTTTTTTTTTTAATAAATAGAAAACAAACCAAAAAACACATGCAATGTTCTTTACTTATAACAGCTCATTCTGGCAAATTCTACTTAACACATGTCAGTAAAGATGCCAACATCGTGCAAATCAGAGGCACTAAAGCTACCTGGATCAGTTATTAAAATGTCACATATTGTGTCTCTAACTTAACTTCCATTTCAGCTGCTCCAAGCTTAACAATTTCAAAGTATTGATTCAACCAAAGTAAATTTGAATATTTTTATGATAAATTCTAACATTTTATCTGTCAAATGAACAATGATGAAAACTGTTTGCAAGGAACTGTGGTACCTGAAGAGTCAGGAATTACATGTCATGCTACTATTTGACCCATGCTACTAATTACACATTTAGAAATTTATTCAGTAACATTGTAATTATCAGAAAAGACAACACAAAAAGGATATTCAATACAGCATTATTTATAGTCATAATATTCAAAAAAGACTAAGAGGCCTAGAAAGGGGAAAAACATTTTTAAGAGGTAGATAAAATTTAAAATGCTGTAAGATAGGGCTAAGTAAAAACAGGAATACATGAGAATAAACTAATTTCAACAATCTAAAATGGTTGTCAAAAAAAAGTCATATATATATGACAAAATTAACACTGTATTACTGAAGGGTTGCAGTATAAAAACTTTATATACTTCTTTATATTTTTGGTATTCATATTAATTTTATCATCTGTGCATTACTCATATAATCAGAAACATTTTTTAAAAGTTGCAAGATTTATCTTTTTAAAAATCATATCTAAATTGATTCCACTTTACGGGGCTTCCATGTTTAAATTACAAGACCAGGCAATGAGTATTCTCAAACAACACACAAGCTTCTTCTGCAACCTCTTCACTAGTAATACCATTGCAACCCCTCTATTTTTTCTTAATCTTATATATCAATTCTTGCTCTTTTAAATAATAGATGGCAAATTTTGCTTACTTTACCACAATGTTTCCTAAACACCGAGCCTTCAGTTTTTGCATGTTGTCATCCAAAATCATAACTGCAAAGTAAAATATAGATAAACAAATAAAAATAAATAACCTTAAAGCTTGAAAGTTTTCATATTTTCTATATTCAATCTCCCAAAACTCTAGCTTAACAAAGGCATCCTTTAACTCCTGTGAGATCATGAATCTATATAAATAAGCTAAAATGTCTCACAGAAAATTTAAAGTGTACATGTTTTTGATTTTTGATTAGATAATTCACTTTCTTCAGAGCCTTCCTTAAATAAAAACACAGTATTTTAAATATGCTGGTAATATTAAAATCTATGTTTATACCCATTCAAACATAACCTTTCATTCTGTCAAAAATATTAAAAATATGTACAGCTTTTCAAAATTAAAGGATACAAAGTTTTAAAATACAACCAAAACATATTTTGAACAATAAAAATAAAGAATTTAAAAGCCTGGCAAACTCTTTTTTCTGATTTAAGGCTTAATATCCACTTATGAGCTTTAAAGGTCAATTTAACCTTCCCAAATATTATTGCAATGTGTTCTATGCTATACTGTTAAAACCCTGAAGGATTTTAGGAAGCCAAAGCTTGTACCCATAGCAGTAACCTAATACAAACTAGAAATAAGAATATATCATTATGTTTTAAGCTTTAATAGATCCTTTTTGTGGCTTCATCCAGCCAAATTATTCTACTCAAAAAACCAATCAGAGAAGAAGAGCATTACTTCCAAAAAAAGTTAATCGCTCCCATCTCTGTTCCCAGAGCACTATTCTGTTCTGACAGTCATCAGCGGTGTCAGTATCTGTCCCTCCAGATGTAGCTCATTAAAGGTGAGGCCATGATGAGTGATAATTCATCTTTGTTTCCCCAAATCTCAGCACGGTGGCCAATTTACTAGGTGCCCTGGAACATATTCTCATTCTATTACCCCTCCAATTTCTCTATCTAAGAACTGGAAATAATTCCCTTCTCATAGTGTTGTACAATAATCAATTGAAAACTCAGTGACAATCTTGCATAACATACTAAATGAATGAGAGATTAAGTATTACATTACATTGCACACATTTTTTACACAAAATGGTGTTCTTTCCTTTCCCAAAAGGACATGGCTTTTTCATTATAATATTAAATGTTACATTATACTTTTGAATCTCTGAATAACCACAAAACATAAAAATCATGAGTCATAAAGTCTTTATTTCTTTGGTTATACTTTAGTTCTAGTGTTTAAGCTGTGCTGTCTGTAAGCCAATGACTTTCAGACAATGAGAAATGTCTGTACTGAAATTCCATGAGGCATCAAAGCTTTAACTCTTTCTTATAACTGGATATAAAAATGGTACTGAAACACTGAAAAGGAAGTGTAGTCAACATCTCCCATGGTCATCAGCCCCTAAAAATGGCCCAACACAAAAGCATTTTTTCTGATAAAAGGAGTCGAGATGATAGAACTGTTCAAAGGTAGGATTTCACTGAAGTTGGGTTCACCCTTCCATGCCTGGAGAAGTCACTGACTTCACAAAGTATCTATTCTTACACTTAAAAAAGAAAAAAAAATACTTGTGTCTTTTTATAAATATATCTGCTAGGCTAAACCAAATAATCCTTAACCAGTCATTGTCCTAGAAAGAAAATATATTTTTATACTACAGAAGTAAAAGACAAATCTCTAAACTTTGTAATTTACATGCAAATACAAACTGTAGGCAGGAATTATTCTCTTTCCAGATGCTGGGTTTAAGCTAAATGTGTGACCTTATGCAAATAGCATAACTTCTGGATCTCATTTTTCTTGTCTGTAAAATGAATGCGTACATCTAAAACAAGTCAGTCCCTCTGGCTTCTCTGAAATATTAATGACCCTACTTGCTAAGACTTAGCTCAGTTTTCCTACCAGCAGGCACTGGGTTAGTGCTTCATTATGTTCCATCACAAAAAGCAACCCTATGAAGCATACAGAATTATTATTCCTGTTTAGAAATAAGGAAATTGAATGTTTGACTTGTACAATAAAGCGTAACTAACACAAGTCACTTTATATAACATATACAACTAAGAGGTGAAATCCAGAGGAAATTATTGAACTATTATAACCACTACTGATGACTTAAAAAAACTTAGATGGAAAAGATAGTGTATCTCATTGTCACATACTGCCAACAAGGATGAAACTATTTTTTTTTCTTTTTAGAATCCTTACTCTTCATATTCATCTTCTAGCCAACAAGTTTCAAAAACTTTATCATCACCCCTAAAATAAAAGATAATATATATAATGGGAAAAACTGTAGCTTTTAATACAGAAACAAACAAACAAAATAAAACACAATGGTCTGCACTGTCTTCAGGACGTAACCAGCTGAATTACTTTAGTAAAGTTCTTTAGTCCCTCTGGGCACCAGCTAACTCATGGCTAAAATGGGAATAATATCACTAAATTAAATGAACTCATCATTAATTGAAATAATGTATGCAAAGTCCTCAGCACCAAGCATATATTCTGTAAGTATTAATCTCTCACATAGCTCCTTGCATGCACGCTAAGTCGCTTCAGCGGTGTCTGACTCTTTGTGACCCGGTGGACGATAGCCCACCAGGCTCCTCTGTTCAAGGGATTCTCTAGGCAAGAATACTGGAGTGGGTTGCCATGCCCGCCTCCAGGGGATCTTCCCAACCCAGGGATTGAACCCGTGTCTCTTACGTCTCCTGCACTGGCAGGGGGTTCTTTACCACTAGTGCCACTGGGAAGCCCACAGATCCTTAACTTGCCTTATATTTTGACAGTCATTTACAACATGCCCTTAGAGGTCTACAGTATTACTTCTGATAAAATTGGCTAATAACAAAAGTTGTCACAAAAAGTTAGACATTTTTAATACAAGGCATTCACTCAATCAAATACTTATTAAGCTATTGCCTAATGTATTAGGCAATACATTTCAATCAATATGATTCACACTAAATACAGAAAAATACCAAATTCATTAACATTAAATATTTCAAGTAATCAAGGTAATTTCTCACCATTGTATCCTGGAACACTTTTTCCTGCTTGCCCTGGAGGAGGTGTTTTAGAATTACCCAATCCAATGCAAGATGCTGTAATTGGGGATCCAGTCTCTGGAGAAACAAGTAATGTTTATGATTTAATATTTCAACTTGAGATCATATTGTTTCTGCGGCACCTGCACTGCCCCTCTCCCTCCACAGAATTTCATTGCATGAGGAATAAGTAGGGCAAGCCTGTTTTAAAAAATGAAACAAATCCAGTAATTTATATCATATTGGCATTTTTAAAACTTAAGGATACAAATTTAGAATCATATACACAGTGGTCTCCTTTTAAAGACAGGCCTCTTTAGTGTTCTCAGTTGTAGATCAGCGAGCATGAAGAATGGAAATTATGTGGCTGTGAGTTTTACAAGACAGTAAACACTGAAAAATCTCTAGTAAAGATGCTTTCTTTTAATTCACCTAAAGTTATTTTATTAGGGTAAGTAACAGCGATAGGAGAAATATTTCTGTAATTTATAACTTAGTCTCTGGAATAGGTAACACCAAGATTTTTTAAAATATATATGAGCAGTATCATATTCTAATTTTTTAAGAACTACTTTTGCCTAGAAACCTTGCTTTGAAAACTAAATTCATCAACTGTTTCATCAAATTCCTCTTAATCTGTTGCTCTTCGACTTCTGAAGGCCCAAAACCTAGGGAAGAAGCTATTTATGTTACGCTGGTTATTTCCTCAAGACCAGAGACTTACAATTAGCCTTCATTGATTATCAAAAACTTTTAAATTTGTCTTCTCTGTCTCAAGTTATAACAGAATAATAGCATCTATTATTAATACATGATGATCGTAAGTTCTGAAACTTTTATGATTTTTTATAAAACAGTGCATTTGTTATTATTGGCAAATAGAAGTTTGAAGTTACCAGAATATTTTGAATATGAGATTTGTCTCTGAGGGGCAAGTGGGTATTGATACTAAAAAGTTTCAGAACTATTTTTTTTTCATTTATTTTTATTAGTTGGAGGCTAATTACTTTACATATTGTAGTGGTTTTTGCCATACATTGACATGAAGCAGCCATGGATTTACATGTATTCCCCATCCCGATCCCCCCTCCCACCTCCCTCCCCATCCCATCCCTCGGGGTCATCCCAGTGCACCAGCCCCGAGCTATTTTACACACATAAATGTACACCTACATACATGCAAGGGATTGACTGTCAAAATAATGAGACACAAAGTAATCCAAAATATTAATAACATCTATCTTCCTAAGGACCCAGAATGTGTTTCACCATGATTTATCACTTATTTGTATCACTTTAGAATACATTTATTACTGTTCTTTACCTTCTAGGGTAGTTCAGTTTATTATTCACACTTTGATGGCAGCTCAGCTGGCATCAGTAACAGAGGAAGAACTCACACATCAAAACCCAGGTCTTGAGTCACAGTCCAATGCTTAAGATGCTGAGCCAGATGGTCACCGCTGAGCAGAAGCAGTGAGTAACCAGAGCAGACACTGCTGATGTTTAACAAAGAATTCTCAAATATTTTCATATGATGACAAAAAATCGGGAGGTATTTTATGATATGGCATCCTATCAGCCATGAGCATTCTCCCCACAGCACAATCAAAGCATGGGAGGAAATCCACAGGTTTGGAAATTTAGCAGCATTTTCCTTTTGCCTTTCGGAAAATATCTGAGTACTCATCTCATCTCAGCTACCCTTGAAGAGCAGGGAGACAAGAGCCGTGGTGATGACAGGAAGCGGCCCTGCAGAATGAGGTGCTTAAAGCAAGGTACTCAGACAAAACAGAGTGACAAGAGGGACAGAAGCTACTAAGAAACAGAAGGAAAGAAGACGTCCCCTTCGAGATGCTGCTGCCGCCCTCCCACCCTGGAGAGAAGCAGCTGCTGAAGTCAATCTGCTATTTCTGAAGCATATCTTGTCAAGTTGAGTTGATGAGTAGGGCCACTCCAGGCATCTGAAGCTCAAATTCTCCACACTTCTCAACACCGTGAGGCCTCTCAGCAACTTATCAGTGGACGGCTCCGGAACCCACAAAGGCACCCTCCAGGGGCTCTAATGCCTATCGACGCTTCTAGGATCTGCTGCCTACAAGAAAAGCAAACAAACTACCACAACCAAACTCCTAACTGCACCCTGCTTCATCTCATCTCAGTGTGGATTTTTATAAAGGACGCAGGCTCTCTGCTCTTCTGATAACATTGGGAGTAGGGAGGGTGGGAAGGAGAGGTGAGAAGAAAACCTGCTCTGAAATAAAGACATAAGAAACCGGAGCACTGTCAGAAGCTGACACTATGGGGCTTTCCAGGTGGCTCAGTGGTAAAGAATCTGCCTGCCAAGCAGGAGATGCAGGTTTGATCTCTGGGTGGGGAAGATTCCTTGTAGAAGGAAATGGCAACCCACTCCAGTATTCTTACCTGGGAAATCCCATGGACAGAGGAGCCTGGAGGCAACAGTCCATGGGGTCACAAAGAGTCGGACAGGACTTAGCAACTAAACAACAATGAAGGTGACATTATACATCCTCCCCAAGGTCCCTAACCATCTTTTCATGATGACTACATATTCATAATCTTCAACCTTCAACTGTCTTGTTTAGGAGTATAAAACAACTATGAAAAGTAGAAACTTACAATACCATATGTAAAATAGATAGCTAATGGGAACGTGCTATATGACTCAGGGAACTCAAACAGGGGCTCTAGAACAATCTAGCGGAACAGGATGTGGAGAGAAGTGGGAGGGAAGTTCAAGACGGATGGGACATATGCATACCCATGGCTGATTCATGTTGAGGTTTGACAGAAAACAGCAAAATTCTGTAAAGCAATTACCCTTCAATTAAAAAATAAACAAAATTTTTAAAAGTATATTCTTCTGTATGATCATCTTGACTGACTTTTAAGGGCAATGGAAAGGATTATGCATTCAGTTACTTCAAGTAGATAATATAAGTTTCTACTTCGAAAATTAGTAATTTGAGTACCTAGTTGACTTTATTTTGTGCAGGGGCCACGCTCAGCTTCTCTAGATTTTCCGATATTAGTGTATGTGCTACCAGAGAGAGCACTCATTGACTTTATCTGGATATTCATCTTGGGGATTAAAAAACAACTGTTCGTAGTGACATACAAAGGGCACAGACAAGATGACAGATCCTAGGAATCGAAGTCTAACAAGGAGCCACAGTTAGGACAAAAATGGGATGCGAAAGACTCAACAAAGACTAGTTGTTAGAGACTTTGCTTTCTCTCTTTATACCTCTGAGCATCCCGAGGCCCAAGAACTGATCCATCATCACTGGAGGCACACAGGTGCGTGCTCACACATTCCTGCACACTCACTGATTGTATAACTACCCTGGCTTCCCAGTGGGTCCATATACAGAATAGGCTTCCAGTTGGGGAAAGCCCCCAGGAATGCTGCAGTCCTTAATCAAACCCCAAAGGACTCCCAAAGCCCCGTTTTCAAAGATGTGCTAAACACATCTACCTCACATTGCGCAGGCTGTAATTAACTGGCTGCAGTAATCTAAGCAGACAGGAAATCCAGATGTAACATGTGGACTGGGAAATAGCTGCAATGAAGAAACCACAACATTCTCTTTGAAGAAAACAATTGGACACTTCATTTGGAGAAATCTCCAAAGACATCCAACCTTAGAAAGGCACAATGCTCAGCAACTCACCAGCATAATTTCTTTAGATAAGCAACAACCAGGAAGAAGACTGGTGGAAATTGGAAGTTGTGAAGAATGAGTCACCTGGGTATGTTTATATTCATACTGCCTTAGAAGCTAATATAGACACTTCACTATTATCTCAGTATTTTTACTGCCTCACTCCACCTTATTGCATCAGTGAGCTATTACCTCCATGAATTTTCCTTAAAACCTCTAACTCTAAAGTAGAAAAAGGAAAGAGAACAAGTAAACATAATTTTCTCAAATATGAATTATGCTGCGTACCATGTATAAGTGCTTTTCGCTTGTATTACTGCATTGAATTCAGCTACAAGCTGATAGAAAAGGAAATATCATATTAACAGATTTAAAGTATTGAAACCTAATATAGAAAATTTAAACCATTACCCTAGTCCGCCTAGTTCTTTCAGAGAAAGAGCAGAATGGAACAGACAAGGGTACTACTTGGAAGGCTCTCACGTAGAATACAGATGATGAGAAGAAAAGAGAGCTCATCCAGACTACATAACAGCAGAGGAAGAAAAACCTTTCTGACAGGGAGTGAGTCCAGTCTCTCATATTTGCAGATAGAAGTACATATCACTAGCTAGCAAATATTTATTGAGCAGCTATTATGTGCTAGGCGCTGTCATTAGAACTGGGGATACAGCAACAAACAAAAGTGACCAAAATCTCTATCTTTATGGAGTTCATAATTCATTTGGGGAAACAAACAATAATAACAAATAAATGTACAGTATATAGCATGTTAAAAAGAGATAACTACTAAGAAAATAAAGATAGTATAGACAAGATATGAGATGAGATGTGATGGGAAGAGACTGCAATTTTAAACTGGGGAGCCAGAAAATAAACTCCCAGAGAAGTGACCTTTGAGTGAAGACCTGGAAGAAGAGAGGACATGTGCCTTGAATCTAGGGACAAAGAGTCCAGGAAAAAGGAACTGCAAGTGCAAAGGTCCCAGAGGTAGATTTATTCCTAGATATTTGAGGAACAGTGAGGCAGCCAATGTGACTGAAGCAGAATGAATGAGGAAAGTATTAACAGGAAATAAGGTAAGAGAGATAGTAAAGAGGCAGTAAAACTACTTCAAAGTTCTAATCAGTTCAGTTCAGTCGCTCAGTCGTGTCGGACTCTGTGACCCCATGGACTGCAGTACGCCAGGCCTCCCTGTCCATCACCAACTCCTGGAGCTTTCTCAGACTCATGTCCATTGAGTCAGTGATGCCATCCAACCATCTCATCCTCTGTCATCCCCTTCTCCTCCTGCCTTCAATCTTTCCCAGCATCAGAGTCTTTGCCAATGAGTCAGTTATTTGCATCAGGTGGCCAAAGTATTGGAGTTTCAGCTTCAGCATCAGTCCTTCCAATGAATATTCAGGGTTGATTTCCTTGGGATTGACTGGTTGGATCTCCTTGCTGTCCAAGGGACTCTCAAGAGTCCTCTCCAATACCACAGTTCAAATAGCTGAGAAGAGAAGCTAAAGGCAAAGGAGAAAAGGAAAGATATACCCATTTGAATGCAGAGTTCCAAGGAATAGCAAGGAGAGATAAGAAAGCCTTCCTCAGTGATCAGTGCAAAGAAACAGAAGAAAATAATAGAATAGGAAAGACTAGAGATCTCTTCAAGAAAATTAGAGATACCAAGGGAACCTTTGTGGTGTAAATGGCAGAGGAGAAGGACATGCACTCATCTCCTGCGAGAACTCCAAAACAACTCGCTGCTGGACAACTGTCAACTGGAAAATGCTGGATCCCACCACAAAGAGATACCCCACGTCCAAGAGCAAAGGGGAAGCCCCAGCAAGATGGCAGGAGGGGAGAAATCACATTAGAATCAAACCGCTTACCCACCAGCGATGCTCAGAGGGTTCAAGCAAACCTCGTGCACCAGGACCCAGGGACCCCAGAGACCGAGACAGAGCTGTGTCTGAGTGTGTCCTGAGGAGGTACGGGTCAGCAGTGGACTGCCGCAGGGGCAGGGGCTCTGGGTGCAGCAGACCTGGGTATGGCATAAGTCCTCTTGGAGGAGGTCACCCTTAACCCCACCAGAGAGCTGCCAGAACTTACACAGGACTGGGAAACAGACCCTTGGAGGGCACAAAGAGAACCTTGTGGGCACCAGGGCCCAGGAGAAAGGAGCAGTGACCCCACAAGAGACTGACCCAGACTTGCCCGTGAGTGTCCAGGAGTCTCCAGTGGAGGCGTGGGTCAGCGGTGGCATGATGCAGGGTCGGGGCACTGAGTGCAGATGTGAGCATGGCCCTGCCCATCAGAACAAGACCCAGTTTGCCCTTCAGTCCCTCTCTCCCATCAGGAAGCTTCCATAAGCCTCTTATCCTTCTCATCAGAGGGCAGACAGAATGAAAACCACAATCACAGAAAGTTCCCATAAGACCTTAAATTTTTAGTCTGAGTAATGTTGCCATCTCAGATATGCAGATGATACCACCCTTATGGCAAAAAGTGAAGAGGAACTATAGAGCCTCTTGATGAAGGTGAAAGAGGACAGTGAAAACTCGCTGAAAAACTCAACATTCAAGAAACTAAGATAATGGCATCTGGTCCCGTCACTTCATAGCAAATGGGTGGGAAAGCAATGGAAACAGTGACAGACTTTTCTTGGGCTCCAAAATTTCTATAATAGTGACTGCAGCCATGAGATTAAAAGACGCTTGCTCCCTGGAAGAAAAGCTATGACCAACCTAGACAGCATATTAAAAAGCAGAGACATTACTTTTCAACAAATGTCCATACAATCAAAGCTATGGTTTTTCCAGTAGTCATGTATGGATGTGAGAGCTGGGCCATAAAGAAAGCTGAGCACAGAAGAATTGATGCTTTTGAACTGTGGTGTTGAAGAAGACTCTCGAGAGTCCCTTGGACTGCAAGGAGATCCAATCAGTCAATCATAAAGGAAATCAGTCCTGAATATTCATTGGAAGGACTGATACTGAAGCTCCAATACTTTGGACACCTGATGTGAAGAACTGACTCATTAGAAATAAGACCCTGATGCTGGGAAAGATTGAAGGCAAGAGGAAATGGGGACGACAGAAAATGAGATGGTTGGATGGTATCACCAACTCTATGGACATGGGTTTGAGTAAGCTCCGGGAGTTGGTGATGAACAGGGAATTCTGACAAGTCAATGGGGTCGCAAAGAATCAGACATGACTATGTGACTGAACTGAACTGAATGTTGCAAGCTAATGAAGACTTTCAAACAAAGAAGTTAATGAATCACAACAATGCAAGCTGGGAAAGATTGAAGGCAAAAGGAGAAGGGGATGGCAGAGGATGAGATGGTTAGAGAGCATCACCGAATCAAGGGACATGAATTTAAGCAAACTCTGGGAGATAGTAGAGGACAGAGGAGCCTGACAGGCTACAGTCCATGTGTTACAAAGAGTCAGACATGGTTTAGCAACTGAACAACAACAACAATGCAGATAGAATTTACTTAAATATTTGAGCATCATATAGGTTCTATGATCAGGTTTATTCTATCTGGGGTTTTGAGAGAGATATATGGGAGAACATGGACAGATGGGAGCTGTTTTAGGATGGTTGGTTAATGATAGAGATTCCTGTGGCTTCCTGAACATCAAGAACCAATTCAAAAGAATGACAAAAAGACTAGAGTCCAGGAGACAGACTGCCCGGACAAGCCAAAGACAGTCATTTTTGTTATGTAAGTGTTGTGTGTGTGCATGCTCAGTCCTGTCTGACTCTGTGACCTCATGGATTGCAGCCTGCCAGGCTCCTTGGCCAGGGGATTTTCCAGGCAAGAATACTGGAGTGGGTTGCCATTTCCTCCTCCAGGGGATCTTCCTGACCAGAGAGCGAACCCACATTTCCTGCATCTCCTTCACTGGCAGGCAAATTCTTTACCATTGTCACCAATATATGCGTGCCTGCTAGATCACTTCAGTCATGTCCGACTCTTTGTGACCCCATGGACTGCAGCCCACCAGGCTCCTCTGTCCATGCAGCATTTCTGAAAGCCAATATGGCAATTCTTATAAAAAGCCTTAAAAATGACAATTCTTATAAAAACTCTCAAAGACTGATCATAGCCTTTAACGCAGTTGTTCCACTTTATGAGATATACACAAGGAAATGTTTGAAAGAGCTCACAAACATTAAGCACCAAGGATGTTTATCACATGTAAATGTTTACATTAGAGTTTAAAAGGTTATCGAAAAAACAGGAATTATTCCCTATTAAGGAGTAATGCAAAATCATTCAAATACCATAGGAAAATGTCTAGTGATAGGAAATAATTCTCACCAAACACTGTTTAGATAAAAGTTGTAAAATAATGCATACTATGATTTAAGTTTTTTATAAATATTATACATTGGGGAAAAATATATATTTTGGCAAGGTACACATTGAAGTATTAACAGAATTTCTGAACACCACTTCTGAATGATAAACAAAGGGGAAATTACATTGAAGAGTCCTGAGGCTACATCTACAACTCTGAAATCTCTCCATGGTGGTAGATTAAAGGTGGATGCAATTTACTTTGGGCTTTTGATGGCTTTGAGTAACAGAAAAGAGTGAAAGTGATGATTTGTCAGTTTCTAAGCACAGACCTTAAGGAATTCAGAATACTGTCTCAAGAGTGAGGTACCATGTAAGACGGTCTGCTACTCCAACTCCTCCAAGCTAAAAATACCATTTGCAAGCTTTCCAGACAGCAGTCCTATCTGAGTCCAGCCTTCTAGCCTATCCCAGGCATGAGTGGGAAGCCATCTTGGACCCTCTGGAACAGCTCATTCATCACACAATTTTCTGAGTTGTCTCAATCAATCGTCAAAATCCCTAATTGATCTCAACTCGTATCTTTGAGCCATAAAATCATGAATTAGGGTGGCTGTTTTAAGCCACTAGGTTTTAAGTATATACTTGGAACACTTGCCATTATAAATGTGACAAAATCTTTCAGAAAAGAATTGTGCATGTAATCATATGAAAACACTCTTCTAGCCTGCAGCTGAAATCAGATTCTTCTTGGATGCTTTGAGATTCATTTCTATCAGTAGGACTGGTGTAATCCCTGACATTTTGTGCTCAGGAAATGTTTTCTGACTG
Source organism: Cervus elaphus (assembly GCF_910594005.1). NCBI lineage: Eukaryota > Metazoa > Chordata > Mammalia > Artiodactyla > Cervidae > Cervus > Cervus elaphus. The sequence continues at coordinate 11,970,954 of NC_057817.1, read as the reverse complement.
GTAAATACATACTTACATAATTTAGGCTCGGGCTTCCAGTATTAAGATCAAGGTTCTTAAAAAAATAAGTAGCAAATCACACAATGCAATCCCAAAATGGATAAGAGAGCAAGACAAATAGAAGATTCAGGTAAGCGAGAAAGGAAGAAAAAAAAAAAAGCTGTATATTTCTGTTATAATTCTGCTACAATCTTTTTCTTACTCTAAGAATGATATTGAAAGGTCAGTCCTTCAATGAATATGTATTAAATATATCCGACTTATTTAATTCATTTCTTTTGTGGATAAAGTAGTGTTAAAGGTGGAAAGACATGCCTAACAGAAATAGAAGGATGTGCAAAGTTGAGAAGTTAGACCAACCACCAAGGGACTGACCTCAAGCTATTTAGCAGAGCAAACTTTGCGGGAGTTGGGGGAGGTCGAGCATGAGAAGAAGAGGTGAAGTAAGAGAGATAACAAGGACCAAAATGAGAGAGGGGAGCAAAGGAGGATCACAAAGTGCCTTCCGCACCATGTTAAGAAGTTTGGCTATTATTCTGGGAACACTGGGGGACTCAGGGATTTGCAACAGAGATTTGTTCAGAACTGCATTTTAGAAAAAGCTCTTCAGTTGCAAACTGGAGCACTAAAACGAGAGTCCCAACCCAGAGCAAGAAATCAATCAGATGCTGGTGGTCCGAGGCAGCGGCAGTAGCCGACGAGACCAACTTGGAGTTACACTCAGCGTTAAAAGGCCTGGCTGATGGTTTGGATACAGAGACAGGAAAAGAGGTTGAAATCCAGGACAACCTCCAGGGTTTTGGTTTACAGATGAAAGACAACATAGAAAGAAGAGCAGATGTGAGTGAGGGCTAAGAGGAAGAACGTTATGCAGGTTTAGATCTATAAATAAGAGCTCCTGCTATATCTGGAAGTTTGCCACTGTGCTCCCACTGAGGTTCTAGAAACACTACATTTAAGCAATATGGATTTTAGAAGTTGGTGGCCCATGCAGAGAGTTAAAGTCCTGGAAATAAATCAATTCAGTGGCCCAGGGCCCTTGAGTCATATTAATCACAGCATCATGATGGGCACAGAAGCAATTTGTAAAGAAACCATTCTCTACACCTCTAAATCTATACTGTGAGCTATAAATAACTTGAATGGTGGTAGCAGAAAGAAAGCAGAAACAGTGAGATGTACCACAGTGAAAGAAAATCAATTTAATCTTTTGTGTTCACGAGATAGGACGATTACAGTTTAAACTACTTAATTCAAAGCAGCCTAACTTTTGGTACTGGGAGTAGACCATTAATTCAAGCTGTGAGACACTGGTCTTATCCTACTCTCTTACCAGCATGCTGCCTCTCACCTTAGAGACTTTCATAAATAACCTGCAGCTGAATTAGATAAGAAATGCTGAATTAATGAAGGCATAAGATAAAACCTACGAAGAAAGGGCTCTAATCAACACAGAACAAGGAGGCTCCTGGTCCTAATCTTAACTAGTAGACTCTAAGAAATTAAATTCTCCATGATTAATATTTTCTTTTATGAATTAAGCTCTTATGTTCTAAGTTTTCTTGGGTCTGAACTACGTACAGACCAGAATGCTAAAAGATGGGCTTTATATTCATGAAAGGTTATTATTCATAGAAATGAAAGAAAAAGAAAAACGTTCATTGAGGGTTAGTATAAGCCAGGAACTTGCTGCATTGTTCATACATATTTCACTTCATTTCAGGATTTCTACAAACCTTTGAGCAAACAGACGTGCACTAGAGATGAAGGACTTGCCAGCGGCTACACAGTAAGTGGCTAAACCAGGATTTAAACAGTCTTATTGGGGTTCGGTGTCACTTTTTACTACCCACGTTGCTTGTTCAGGAGGAGAGTCACTTTTTTTTTTTCTTTTTTTTTTTTTCCAGTGGGTTTTGTTATACATTGACATGAATCAGCCATGGATTTACATGTATTCCCCATCCCGATCCCCCCTCCCACCCCCCTCTCCACCCGACCCCCCCAGCTCTTCCCAGTGCACCAGGCCGGAGCACTTGTCCCATGCATCCCACCTGGGCTGGTGATCTGTTTCACCATAGATAGTATACATGCTGTTCTTTTGAAATATCCCACCCTCACATTCTCCCACAGAGTTCAAAAGTCTGTTCTGTATTTCTGTGTCTCTTTTTCTGTTTTGCATATAGGGTTATCGTTATCACCTTTCTAAATTCCATATATATGTGTTAGTATGCTGTAATGTTCTTTATCTTTCTGGCTTACTTCACTCTGTATAATGGGCTCCAGCTTCATCCATCTCATTAGAACTGGTTCAAATGAATTCTTTTTAATGGCTGAGTAATATTCCATGGTGTATATGTACCACAGCTTCCTTATCCATTCATCTGCTGATGGGCATCTAGGTTGCTTCCATGTCCTGGCTATTATAAACAGTGCTGCGATGAACATTGGGGTGCACGTGTCTCTTTCAGATCTGGTTTCCTCAGTGTGTATGCCCAGAAGTGGGATTGCTGGGTCATATGGCAGTTCTATTTCCAGTTTTTTAAGAAATCTCCACACTGTTTTCCATAGCGGCTGTACTAGTTTGCATTCCCACCAACAGTGTAAGAGGGTTCCCTTTTCTCCACACCCTCTCGAGAGTCACTTTTTGTTTTCTAATTAGAACTGACGACAAAAGAGGAATTGGGGACCACTACTTCATGAGGCCAGTGGGCCCACAGTGCAAAGAACTGCATGCAAGAGGGGAAAATCAAATTTCCATACAATAAGGTTTATCAAGGGAGGGTTTAGGAACTCTTTTCCTAATAAAGATCTACAAAATCATTACATATTTTCACCCTTCTAGAATGAATTAAATGTGATTCTTGCCAAGGGTAGAGCAATTAGATGATATTTCTAAGACCAAATCAATTTTATATTCTTAATTTCTCAGTGTTTAGTCACTAAGGGACTTCCCTGGCAGTCTAGTGGTTAAGACTTCGAATACAGGGGATATGGGTTTGATTCCCTGTCAGGAAGTTAATATCCCACATGCCTCATGGCCAAAATTAAGACAGACAAACAAACAAACACAGAAGCAATATTGTAACAAATTCACCAAAGAGTTTAAAAATGATCCAAAAAGAGTATCACTAATATAATAATGGGCATAAATAGAGATTCTAAAAAGCAATTATACATATCTGAATAGCTTCATGTATAGTAATCACATCTGAAAAAATAACAACATGGTATTCTTCCCACATTATAACGCTATTAAGATGAAAATGTCTGATTCAATGGCTGCTATTTGACTTGGGATATTCATTTTCAGGTGGATTAACAATCTGTAAACAGTTATTCATTTCAAAAAGAGAAAGCCTCATCAAGCCTAACATTTGACAAAAGATTATTCCTTCCACAAACCAAATTCATGTAGCTTACCTCTAAGCTCTTCTTCTCAAATTATCAGTAAAAATTATCTATTTTAGACTAATGAAGTCTTGCTCTAAATGAGAAAAAAATCCGGTTGCCAGGCAACAAAGACGACATCAAGACAAGTTTTTCCTCTCTCACCAGAGAGGATGATGAGCACTATCACAGCATCACCAGCGGGACGTTGCTGAGATGACTCTGTGTCCTATGACGGTTCTTCCCAACCACAACTTCTCATGCCAAGCTACCTACAATTTCTTTCCCATGAATGAATGAAAAAAGAGATGAATTTATTTTCAATGATTATGTCGAGAAAAACAAAAATGCATCAGACAGTACTGATTCGTTCCTATTACTAAAGACCCTTCACACTCTGCACCATAGGGTATATTCTGGACAAACCAGTTCATGGGGCAGTGGCCTTGTCTGTTCAGTCTGACCCAGCTCTCTGAGTTCCATAACGCGTATTTCAAAAGTCTAGTGCAATCCATTGTCTTTAAAAATATAGGCCTATACTTTAACCAAACCCTACAGTCATAGCCCAAATTTGATGGGCTCAGAAAATATTAAGTAAAACCCAAAAAGCAGGGGATGACAGTTTACAAGTATTAAAATCTAGGAAGGCAGCATTTGGTTGTATATAGAAATCTTTTACTTTAAGATCTACAACAAAAGGAACGTTTGCTAGTGACTATAGGCACCCAAACCACAGAAAACAGATTTCTGAATAATTAAAGCTAGTGTCATCAAGATCAAATTACCAGGAAGATACTTTTCCTCGCTGTACTGTTAGCCATACAGAGCTTTTTATCTCTTAGCCCTAGGGAGCCAGTTTGCAGGAAAACATACAGGATTTTGCATGGGGCCAAGCTAGGTATATTAAGATGGAAGAAAGTCACACATCCAGCACAGAGTTGTAACATGGATTTTTCAAAGGCACGATAACGAGACTCATAAAATTCCCAATGTAGACTTCCAGGGATGAAGAAAACCCCCATCACAGACTAAACTCAGGACTACACACTGACAGATGGAAATTCCTCTGCAGTAAGTATACCAATTCAGATGCCTGAAGGTGGAATGTGTGAAAACACAAATGTAACAAACGAAGAGGATGATTCAGAAAAAAAAAAAAAAAGCATGACAAACTCTGACATTCTACCTATCAAGTATCAAGTCACAATGCGTCTACCTAGGAGGAAGGAGACAGTACTACATTTAAGCCTGTATCATTTCTCATAGAACTCTCTGTTTAGGAAAACTGCTAACTACAATGAACTATTCCACTTTGTGGTTTTGATTCTTGTAAATAAAAAGGATTGCTGCCTTTAAAAAAATCCTGGGCTAATGGATAGTCTCCAGATACACCTAATGATAATGACTGAATCTGGTCAACCTAACCAATCTTTGTGGCCCTCAGGAAATATATCCTACTGAATACTACATAAATAAGGATTACTGGATCAGGCAGTCTTGACATATTTTAATAATATGGTGTTAGGATGTATGTGCCTTTAGGATCAATGATGCTGATTTAAGAGCCAGCTTGATTAAAGTTTGCTGGAGCCTGTGGGTCTACTTTAATAAAATCCAGAATTATCAGATTCCTCCTCAAAGGAGGAGGATTTAGGCTATAGATAGAATATATTTACTTCAGAAGTAGCAGTTGCAATTAAAACTGCAACAGTTCAAACAGGGAGTGAAACAGTGATTGCTTTATAATAGAAGAACCCAGCAAAGATGGCTCAAGGCAGCTAAAGTAAGATCAATAACTTCAATCGGCACCAATGTCTCAATCCATTAGCAGACTACCATTTTCTCACTGAAGTCCCTCCTAGAGGCTTTAAAAATTCTAGGAAGAATTTTACTCCTCCATTAAAGTGATGGAAACAAAACAACGAAATCACCCAGCGCTACTCAAGTTGGTGGTCATTACCTCATTTCAATTACTTCATCTCTACCGGGGCATCACTTAAAACACTTTCAACAGAAGCTTTGTATCTTCTGATGGAAACCACAGAGATTTGTTCTGCCAGCAGGTGGAAAGAATCATGGATTCTTTTGATCTAAACCCTTCACCAAGTTGTCTCTTATAAAAGCTACTGTAGAATTCAAGTATTCTAACTTTGCAGTCAATACCTTTTAACTGACTGATAGCAAATGAAAGAATACAGTATTTCTACTGAATTAAATAACATAAGGAAGCAGGAGGCCCAACTTTTTTGTTACAATCATTTCTACACCAGTGCCATGCGTGGTCAGTCGCCTCAGTCACGTCTGATTCTTTGCCATGACCGAAGTGGCTGTTCACGCATGGCACAGGTTTGGAAGTGATTGTGCCGTATCTTACAGTAAATAGGGAGGAAGGACAGAAAGAAGGAAAGAAAAGGGGAAGAGAAGGGGAGGCAGGAAGGAAAGAAGGGGAAAAGGAAGGAGGAAACTTCAAAAAGGAATAAGGTCTACTATGTTTTGGGTTTTAGCAGTTAGTTGCTTACACTAGGTGATTCACTCATAAGGAAAACATTTCCTTCATAGTCATCTTAAGTCAGAAAAAAAAAAATTCTTGCTAGAGACACAATGCACTGCATTGAGAGTTCTTTCTTTGTGCCGTTTGATTACTCGAAAAGCTCATCTTAGGACTAAAAATGATCTACAACAGTACAGTGTTTTATCTAGTGATTGTACAACTGAGGATAATGAAGTTCTGGCTGTTCATATTTTTGTGCACACATTATCATATCTTAAGGGAACAATCATCAATTTTCTTAATTTCCCCTTCTCGGATTATGACTGCAATACCTCTGTTTCTCAAACTCCATGTGAAAAAACAAAGAAAAAAAGAAAAATTCAGTCGATAATCTAGATGCTTTCAATCATTTTATGGATAAATTACTGTGAAGATAAATGGGTAAATGGGTAAATGACAAGTCATCTATTACCCAGAATTATGAATCATGTAGATACAACTCTCCTATATAAACTAGGAAGACCAATTTCCTTCATGAAAGCACTTCATGTTTACATTATTACAATCCAAAACAAGGGTTTAATGCTCTACTGGTGTTGAACAGTGACAACTCTTTATTAAATGCCCCTACAAGGAGTTGATCTGTTCCTGGATTGTTTTTTACAGATTAGTTCGCAGATTTAGAATCTTAGGTGTTATTTAAATCAGACATCAGAGAGTGTTGATATTAACAGATCAAAAGAGTCACTAGAAATCTGTTGTTGCTAATAAAAATTTCTCTTGAGTAACAACAACAAAAAATGCTGCTGCTGCTGCTGAGATGCTCAGTCATGTCCAACTCTTTCCAACTGCACAGACTGTACCCCACCAGGCTCCTCTGTCCATGGACTTTGCCAGGCAACAATACTGGAGTGAGTTGCCATTTCCTTCTCCAGGGGACCTTCCCACCGCAGTGATGGAACCTGCATCCCTTACATCTCCTGCACTGGCGGGCAGATTCTTTACCACTAGCGCCACCTGGGAAGCCCAACAAAAACCATGTCGTAATATAAATGAACTGACTGCAGAACGCCTTCTCAGAACCCAAGTCACAGGAACTAATCAATTTTCACTCATACGTTTTAGTTACTTAACATATCCCTTATTAATTCCAAATTACACATCATGGTTTCTTAGCAGCTCATTTGTATACATATATTAATGTAATCAGAGAGCAAATTCATAAATTATGCATTGTATCTGAGGCTTGTAAAAGTGTATGATTGTATAAAATAATATCAATTTCTAAGTCAATAACAAGTAAGAAAAACCTTGTAGAAAATTTGAAATTTTAAATAAAGAAAAATATTCCTTTGGTGAAAGATTAACCTTCCTCCAAATGTTATCAGGTTTTTAATGACATACCTCTTGGAGAAACACACACCATCTATTTGATATGCAAAATATTAGGAAACTCATAAACGTGCTAGAAATATCACATCTTCTCTTCTTTCTGAGTTAATAATAACCCATAAAGTGTTTACCTTTTCTGCTAGTAATCTGATATCTTAAGAAGGGTGAACAGTTGCAAACATTAAACTTCAATATCATTTTTTGATTATTTACCACAACATATATCATTGAAAATAGTGAACTAATTCCTTTTATGCCAATGAATAAAGATTCTAACTAAATTTTCTGTTAATTGCAGACACCTGCACCACCTAGGATGAATTTTTTTTTTTTATGATGATCAAAACCACTAAACTAGCTAGTTATCTGAAAGCGAAAAGTGAAAGTGTAGGTTTCTTAGTCATGGCTGACTCTTTGCAACCCCATGGACTGTAGCCCACCACGCTCCTCTGTCCATGGAATTCTCCAGGCAAGAATACTGGAGTGGGCTGTCATTCCCTTCTTCAGAGGACCTTCCTGACCAAGAGATTGAACCCGGATCTTCTGCATTGCAGGCAGATTCTTTTTTTTTTTTTTTCCAAAATCAAAATATATAAGCCTTTATTCTAGGACCATTTCCAACTTGGTCTTTTTTTTTTTTAATTGGAGGCTAATGCAGGCAGATTCTTTACCTACCATCTAAGCTACCAGGGAAGCGCAGCTAGATACTTACCCACCTACATACCTATCCCTAATGTATGTATTTGTGAACTCAATAGGATACAGTATCAAATGCTGTCAAAATAAATGTGGTGGATGGAAAGAATCAGTTATTGTTAGTAGAAATTCACGATGTTTTCCACAGTAATGAGCAGCCATTCAAAGCTGATTAAGGTGACAGCACATGGACATAATGTGGTGATTAATTCCCTCTGAACGATACATTAAAGAAAAACCGCAAACTCACATGGAACTCAGTACTCACCAGAGACCTCTTATGCCTGTTTCTCAGGCTTCAGTGAGCTTTTCTGTAAGCCTGGATTCACTAACTGCATACATCTGCACAGGCTATTATGTGCAAACATCAACACGAAAAAGTAAAGGAATCATAATTTTATTTATGAATGCACTGGTTTCCTTCAGCAATCTTCAGCATAGTCACCTTTAATGGAGTCGGGGTGGGGGACAGAACTCTACTGTAGGTATTTGTATAAGGTCACTTGTATATTGGAAACAAATTTCATGTTGACCAGGAAAGGAAAACCATCATGGAAAGCAATCTTATAGGTAATTAAATATTCTCCTCATTATGCCCAGGAAAATAACTGTTGGAATTTTCCTGGTGCATAGGAGATGCATCAAGTCTATAGTCACTCTTCCATACAGAGCAGTAATTCCTCACTTGTTTTTATATGTATTTTACACAGAGCATTGCTTTCTCCACATTCAATCTTATCTTTTTTATTTCCCAAATAGTTACAAATCTGAATTTAGATAAGAAATTTCTCTTAGCAAATCGAATTAGACAGAATAGAACCTTTTTTTCTGATTTTCATCTTATTTAAAGAACGTGTATTCCTCTCTGATCATTCATTTTATATTCCAAATTACAAAGAATATAGAAAACACAATTTTTCCAAAAGAGCAACATCCAAGAAGGTAACAGAAAAAGTATAATTTATCAGAATCAAAGAGTTCTAAATATTAAACACTAAACTTCAGTTTTCGTCTCTCAGTCTTCTAGACTGAGTCATTTTAAAATGAGATCTAAGTTTTGCTAAGAAATTTTATTATTTTAATTCAAATTTGATGCCCTGCCTAAAATAATTCAGAAGATGTAAATTCTGAAAACACTCATATACAACTGTTGATCTAATTAGTTGAACTAAGTAGAATTGAACTGAAATATATCCATATGAAGGCTACAAGGCTCTCATAACTCACAGCTACTTTCAGTGAGCCAGATGGCAAAGCCAGCAAAATTGCTACCTTCGGTGACAGGGAAAACAAATTCCAGATGAACTACTTACTTGCACATATGTACACAATCATCCCTCAAAAGAAGTTACCAAAGTTTTATTCTATCCACTTAATATGACAAGTTGTTTCCCAAGGATCACTCAGTGGGAGGAAAATACAGAATAAATAAGTAAATAAATAAATTACACATATAATGATAAGTGTGTTGGAGAAAAATACATTTGTCTGTCGAGTGGTGAGCAGAAGATATTTGATCCTAATAAAGGACCAGAGAAGCACAGGGAATTCTGTCAAAGAAACAGTGCTTTAAAAAAGTACTCTTGGAGCAGTTATAGGAAAGCTAGGTTACAGGAAAGCAGAGAGAACAGAGATGAGTGATGATGATAATTTCAATAAGGGTAGATGACCGCGTGGCTGATGCAGCTCAAAGGCAATTGGAGTGCTGACGGTGGGATGAATGCAAAGGAAAATCTCAGATTTAGTGACTCACCAGATATATGAAACCAGGAGGCTGAGAAAGCAAAAGAGGTCTCCGGGCTTTATATCCAGGGTCAGGAGAATGATAGTATCAATGTAATTTAAGATGTTTTTTTAACAAAAAGATAATCAGATAACTGCTTACTTCTACCGAAGCCAGAACCGCCTGATTGATGTTTGTGCCTGATGGCCACAATTCAGAATTCCCTCCCATCCCTGCAGTGTTTCTCAGCATTTCTGCAATATTTATGTACATGTTTGGAAAATTCTCACCAGTTTGCCACCAGTGGTCTAGCACAGGTACTCTGAAGACCTTTTTGGACCATTCCAGCGTCTCCACGTCACATCGTTCTCCAGCCACAAATAGTGTTTTGAACCTGAATATTAGAGGGAGAGTGAATTCAAATTATTCCTTGAAAATAAACTGAAATAATTTCAGTTTTTGCCTTCTTTTAAGCACTGTAGAATCTAATCACATTAATTCTCAGAGGAAAACACCGTAGAATGGTTGTAGAATGCAGGCGTCATTTGTGTGGACCCAGTATGCCATGCAGCGCTAATTCACTTCACTCCTGTCTGCCTCTTTGCGACTCTATGGACAGTAGCCCACCAGGCTCCTCTGTCCATGGGATTCTCCAGGCAAGAATACTGGAGTGAGTTGCCATGCACTCCTTCCGGAGGATCTTTACAACCCAGGGATTGAACCCAGGTCTCTTAAAACTCCTGCATTGGCAGGTGGGCTCTTCATCACTAGGCCAGGCAGGAAGGCCCCAGTATAATTAAAGGCATATCACAGCACTGGAAATGCTTCAAAAGCAGAATTCACAGCTATAGCTTTTCAGTTTTGAGAAAAGCAACTGAGTTGATCCTTGTAATATATCTGTCATATTCATCTAATAATCAAAAAATGAAAAATCTTTTCCTCCTTGACATTACCTCTGCTAATTTTAGCTCCAAATTTGATTGCTGTATTCTATTTAAGTCTATGCACAAAAATATACTCTAGAGTATCAGCAAAGGCAACAAATGTGCTCATAGATATGATGCACTTGCTCCTTATCATGAGTTACTTCAATAAACATTACTCTGATTTCAACATATATTTCTCCTACTCCAAGGACATATATAGGAAAGGTAGGTGATTTTATTTTTTGGTTGTTTTTTTTTTGTAGGTGATTTTAAAAGAAATGGCATTGTGGCCTTCCAGGATAAAAAGGCTCTTATCAAAAGGAATAAATGATTACTAAGAGATGAACAATCCTTTGGAGGGAACACTATGCCACAGTGTAGAAAGGATGAAATAGAAAAAAACAGAATTGGGTTGACACCACTGGTGGTTCATTGAGAGAATGACTATTTTTTTCTTCCATTCTCAATGCTCCATGGTCTGTCTGTCAAAACAAAGAAGGTGTGTATGAAGAGCTAATTCACTATCGTTAAAATAAAAACATAAATAAATAAATACAAATCAAATGTAAAAACCTGCCTACCCATCCTGTACAATGTAGTATAGCCACAAAAGATTTATCATTCCCTTATTTTATAAAAGTCTCATGAAGATTCAAATATTCCCACACAGTGCTCCACAACTATGGAGCCTCTATGCTGCCTCTGCTACAAACATACATCTCATTCTATAATTTCTTGCCTCTTGTTTATTTCTCACAGCTCCTTAGGATCATTCATCTTTATGACATCAATATCAGTCAAAATATCTGAGATTTTTAGATATTTAAAATTTACGCAAACTACATATATATTTGCAATTCAAGCAAATATATTACCTAAAATTACCTAAAATTTAGGTAATCAAATATGTATTCATTTATAATTTGCTTGAAATTAAAATCTGGATTATCAATTATAACCTCATCAGACAGAAATGTTATAGCAGGATGAAATAAATAGTGACACATTAAGCTATTAAGGTAGGCTAAAATATAACAAATACTAAAGTTTTAAAGTTTAAATAAGGTTGATATATCTATGATTTTAGATGCTATATAAAAACAAGACAAAATAAGGATATAAATGCCATACTGTTGATAATCTTATGACTGAAAAATATGAACATATTTTAATTGTATCTTATTCAAACTATCAAAACATTTTTTAAAAAACTTTTGTGATTAAGTATATTATACGTTTCTAGGGTAAATGAGGGGAGATGGCAAGGGCACCCCACTCTAGTACTCTTGCCTGGAAAATCCCATGGACAGAGGAGCCTGGTAGGCTACAGTCCAAAGGGTTGCTAAGATTCGGACATGATTGAGCAACTTCACTTTCACTTTTCACTTTTATGCATTGGAGAAGGAAATGGCAACCCACTCCAGTGTTCTTGCCTGGAAAATCCCAGGGATGGGGTCGCACAGAGTCAGACACGACTGAAGTGACTTAGCAGCAGGGTAAATGAGGAGCAAGAAGCCATCTGGACAGCCAGTCCTGGGCCTTGTCACAAAGGAGCTTATAGAACTTTCTAAAGAATTTGGATTTCATCCTGAAGGTGGTGAGAGGCTAATTAAAGCCAATTAAGGCTTTTCAGCAGGAGAGTGGCACAGTGAGATTTTTGGTTTAGAAGACATCACTGGCAGGAGTGGGGAGGATAGAAGGAAGGTCAGGGCAGGAGCCCAGGGGCCCCGGGTTTGGGAGGCTATTCCCATCACAGAGAAGTGGTGAGACCTGAACCCAGGCAGCCCCAGGGGGAAAGATGGAGGTGCAGATTATCTGAGAGGCCTGAGCAACAGGACTTATCACCACTGACAACTCCTATTCCCTTGAAAAGCCTTTTAGAAATATTTGTATGTCATTGGAAGAAGAAAAACTAATACATAAACAAACGCCAAACCCAAACTTTTAAATACTGATCCTAAATCAAAGTAAAATTCAAGAAAACAGGATTAGAAGGAAAACACAGGTATCCATGACAAATCATAGACACAAAAAAGGCTGAATGAAAAGGTCTACTATTCACTGTTTTGGGGCTGCCTCACACCATACTAAACAGACACCTTTAATGACTGATCATGGATACTTGCTTCACAATTTAGATTAACTATACAGAATCATATTGCTGTTGTATAATATTACAGGAAATTTGAAGAACAGAAAGAACACATACAGGCATATGTACCTACTAGGATTTCTGTTGTATTTTTGCCATTTATGACTATAGGAGGTTTCAAGCATGGTTTTCTTACTAACCAACAGAGCAGTTATTTTTTTTTCCCACTGAAAGTGTAATCATATTCTAGAGCATATGGTACCTTTTCTACCTTCTTTCTTTGTAACAACACGTGTAACAGAATTTATTAGTCTCAAATTTTTCTTTAAGAGCAGAAGTAAATATCCAACTGTCTGAGGTCTGAAAAAGAATATGCATTTAGATAATTTGTAGTGAAATGTATAAAATGAATAGGTTCGGCTGCTTCTAATACTATAGGCAAAGAACAACAAAAAGGAAGTACTTTATGGACATCAGAGGCCACATTCCCATCATCTGTCAAGCCACAGATGGCTTCAAAAAGCTCTACAAGATCCAGATAGTCATGTGTTTAGCTTATATATGAAGCTCAGGAACTAGAATTTCAAGAGTATTTAGTAATGAAAATGTAATGTAAGATACAGTCATTTAATAATGTTATCACACAATACAAAATAATCTTTTGCTAATCAAGGGGCAACTAATGCCTTGATATTACCATCATTTTTTAACTTTTAATTAATTTTTTGGCTTTTTTTCCCCTAGCCAAGTAAACTTCAACTAACTTAATTGATTATAATAAAAAAATCATGCATAGCATTGATTTCTTATTTCATGATAAATTTCAGCCTTATGTATCTTTAAACTTATTATTTAATATTATGGTTTTATATTATAATTCTATTGTCTTTTTATCTTTTATTTATACATTATACATGATGGCAATCTTCATAATGGCACTAATAAGCAAAACAGAAAGGTATGATATTCAACAAACAATAGTAAAAGTGGTGTTTGCCTTCTCTGCAAGTCAGAAAAACCCCCTCCATTTTCATTAAAATCACCTGAGTATTTACCAAAAGCAAAGGTAAAATTTGGGGTTCACTGGTAATTTAGGGACTTCCTTGGTGGTTCAGATGGTAAAGAGTCTGCTTGCAACGCCGGAGACCTGGGTTCAATCCCTGGGTTGGAAGAATCCCCTGGAGAAGGGAATGGCAAGCTACTCCAGTATTTCTTGCCTAACATCAAATAGCATAGATGATCTCTTCTCCCTAAGTACACTAGAAACTATCTATCTACATTTGTGTTAAAATTCCTAAAACTGCCCCAAAGTTACTCTTTTTATCAATTACCAACTTCAAATTATATAATGAGTATAAACACATTATAAACAAAGGTAAAATTCAAGAATAAGACATAATTGACAGAACAATTTAAAATCTTTTAATAAATATTTAATCCAGTATTATTTAACTCCTAATTCCTCCAATAAACAAAACCATACTATGTAATTTTATATTTTTAAAACCAAATGATAACTTAGTATAAATCTATAATGGAAAGACAAATTATAATTTAAAGATAAACTCATGCCTAAGGGCAGGAGCTGTATTCTTATTTTTTAAAGGACATTTAGTCCTTTAGATTTGCAAAAAAGGAATATTAACATTTTCCAACAGTGAAATTTCTCATTAATGACCTTGCCACTATTTTATTAATATTACAAACAGATGAATCCCCATTTTAAAAATTCAAAAATATATTTTTATTTAAAAATTTATAAAAGTGAAAATTAGCCATTTTTTCACAGCTATGTGGACTCTCTGGAGAGTAAATTTACTCATATTAATTATATACATCCTGTCTCTGCACTGTACAATATGGTAGCTACTATCTCTGGCTATTTAAAATTTAATTTAAAGTTGAAAAAAAATTAAAAATATAAATTTCTTTACAGTAGTAACCCTTTGTCAAGAGTTCAGTAGTGACATGTTGCTTTACCATACTGTAGATATCAGTTTTACTGGATAGCGCTGCCCTAGATTGGTATAGAGTAATTCAATATATGAGAGATACTCTGATGATGGCAACACATGAAAAGATGAACCTACTTCCAAATGTGAAACACTAAAAGGATAAACAAAATGACAATATACAGTATCTAGAACAGAAAAATGGAGAGAGAGATGAATGGGAATGAGACCTATCCATCTTTCCTCATTTCTATATAAAATCGAACACAATTCAACACTCAAATGAAGTTGAAAATTAAGCAATAAGGGAAATAGTAAAATGGTACTGTTATTAAATTAATTTTATTCCAAAATACATAGGATGCTGTATCAGTTCAGTTTAGTTGCTCAGTTGTGTCCGACTCTTTGCAACCCCATGAACCACAGCACGCCAGGCCTCCCTGTCCATCACCAACTCCCGGAGTTTACTCAAACTCATGCCCATCAAGTCGGTGATGCCATCCAGCCATCTCATCCTCTGTCGTCCCCTTCTCCTCCTGCCCCCAATCCCTCCCAGCATCAGGGTCTTTTCCAATGAGTCAACTCTTCGCATGAGGTGGCCAAAGTATTGGAGTTTCACCTTTAGCATCAGTCCTTCCAATGAACTCCCAGGACTGATCTCCTTTAGAATGGACTGGTTGGATCTCCTTGCAGTCCAAGGGACTCTCAAGAATCTTCTCCAACACCACAGTTCAAAAGCATCAATTCTTCAGCACTCAGCTTTCTTTATAGTCCAACTCTCACATCGATACATGACCACTGGAAAAACCATAGCTTTGTCTAGACGGACATTTGTTGGCAAAGAAATGTCTCTGCTTTTTAATATATTGTCTAGGTTGGCCATAACTCTCCTTCCAAGGAGTAAGCATCTTTTAATTTCATGGCTGCAATCACCATCTGCAGTGATTTTGGAGCCCCCAAAAATAAAGTCTGACACTGTTTCCACTGTCTCCCCATCTATTTCCCATGAAGTGATGGGACTAGATGCCATGATCTTAGTTTTCCGAATGTTGAGCTTTAAGCCAACTTTTTCACTCTCCTCTTTCACTTTCATCAAGAGGCTCTTTAGTTCCTCTTCACTTTCTGCCATAAGGATGGTGTCATCTGCATATCTGAGGTGATTGATATTTCTCCCAGCAATCTTGATTCCAGCTTGTGTTTCATCCAGCCCAGCGTTTCTCATGATGTACTCTGCATATAAGTTAAATAAGCAGGGTGACAATATACAGCCTTGATGTACTCCTTTTCCTATTTGGAACCAGTCTGTTGTTCCATGTCCAGTTCTAACTGTTGCTTCCTGACCTGCATATAGTAATGGATAAAAAGCCAAAACCAAATTATGGTGAAGAATTTTTGGTAATAAAGTATAAGCAGAAGAAAACTAAAATGAATATTTCTTTCAAGGTCCATAAGCTACCAAAGAAGAGAAAACTACTCTTCACTTGTGTCAACATAGGTTAAATAAAATGTATTATTTCAGTAATACCTCATCAACTTCTAGTTCACACAACAGAACATCACTATTTTCACATCAATGTCCCAATGGTTATCTCCATCTTTTTCCTTCATTCTATTTTCTTCTGTTTCTCCCCACTAGGAAATTCAAATAACCCTTTGAAAAAAACTCTCCACCATTTTATTACTGTTATTTTGGCTTCTGTTCAAATAGAACTGATTCTTCCCTCCAAGTCTCTTAACTGTTCTTTCAGATTTTTTATGTCATCTCTCTGTTTTGCATTCTGAGTAATTTCCTCAGTAATATCCTATAATTTTAATAGAATCTTTCATTGTGTCCATATATTTATTTATTTAGTTTACACTATCCACTGTACCTTTTTATTGTTTTATATCCAAGTTTAATAATTTTACATAAAAGTAATTAGTTTATGATTGATTATCCTCAAAATACTTATTTTCAAGTTTGATTTGACTATATTACAAAAATAAGGTCAATTGGAATAAATCCATGTTCTGTTGATTTAATTAGAGTTCTTCATGTATTTGGAATTTTATTTCCCACAATCTTTTCAAGATAGAAGTTCTTTGTTGTTATTTATATATCTCTCTCTCTTTCCTATGCTCACCTTCTCTGTTCAATAGGTTGGTGACATCTAATGCCATAATGATGGTTTAGAATTATCACAGTGATGCTTGGGATATCACAGATCCTATTCCAGGATAACAGATGGGCAGTTTGGTTCAGTCTCTGATTGCTGGGCTGACCTTTGTCTCATTCAGACCCCTAGACCAACGTCTGCTGTAAGTCACAGTCCCAGAAAACAATGACAGTCATTATTATCAGCCGCCTTTCCTGAGTGGCATGTTAACACCCCAGCCCATCCTCAAGCCCATCCTCAATCACTGAGCAAACTCTGACTCCATCGGGAGTACAAGGCAACACTGAGTCCCTGTTACTCTGCCAACACTTGCCTGTACACCGAGCAAGCCTCTGGCTTCAGCCACCCTTACCATTTTGCCACTCTAATCCATTTCTAGTCCACAGAAATGGTTATTTTTCAGCTCAGCGCTGATGCTCTGCTTCTTCTTTTTCGTATTAACTCATTGCTATGTAATTGGAAAAGAAAGGCTACATCAAAGTATGAGGTACTGCGCTATCTTGAATGGAAATCCCAGCACAGGTTATTTTTCTAACTTTACTAAAATTGAACTAGAAGATCATGGGGGGAAATAAAAATCACTATAATGTATGAAAAAGAGCAGTGAATTAGAAGGCACATGATAATAATAGCTAAGATAGTCTATGTTAACAGTTCCAAGTGCTCTGCATGGATTATGTACCTTCTATTTTCATTATATTCTTGCACTAATTCACACACACACACACAAATAACAGAGAGATTACATAACTTTCTGAAGGTCACATAGTCAGTAAATGGTAGATTTGAACCCAGGGAGTCTAACTCCATAGTCAGAATCCAAATTACCATACAGTACTGCCTAGCCCAGCTTTTGCCCTATAGTAGCTCTGTAATCCTGGGAATGTTATTCTACCTCTTTGGGGCAAAGTTTTCTCTACTGTGAAATGAAATGATTTCACTAGATAATGTCTTACCTATTTTTCCAATTTCTAGTTGTCTGATAAAATAACTTACAGTTCTGGTTAGTTACCTATTTCAGAGTACCCTCTTAAATTTAGGGGAACATCTTTAAATTTATTTTAAAACAACCTTTGATGAGCTATGTAACATTTAAAAAGAAAATACCATCACAAAACATTCTGTAAAAGAAGAGAGAAGCAAACTGCAAATCAATCACGAGGCTGCAATTATAATATCTAGGAAATGTCCACTCAGTAAGTCAGCATGAAATTGTCTTGAACATGAATATAACTTAAAGGTATAGTTGTATGAGAAGACTTGGGTTCTGGTTTTCATTCTGCCTCTAATCCAAACCTAACTTTTTTTGAACCTCAGTTGCCTATAGTAAGATAGTTGGATTTTGGAGGTCTCTTCTAACATTCTCTTAGTCCACAAGTCAGAATCTATCAAAGTAGGTCAGTGAAGGTACTATTCATACAGACTATAAATATATGAAAAGGAAAAGCTATATTTATCCCATGAATGACAAAAATCCCTAGGTCAGGTTAGTTTCCTAACTTACTTTTTATAGGAAATGTTATTTTCATGGTATTTAGTAAGGAGTGTAGGCTCTAGTTAGATCACCTGAGTTAGTTTCTTCCTAAGAAGTCACTGAACTTCTGGCCCTAAACTCACTTACCTATAAGATGAGAATAATCACAATTCCTACTTATTGTGATAACCAGTGAGACAACAAGCTTTGGCTGCTTATGCCTAGCACATAGTAGGTGATCAGCAAGTGTTTGCATTTATTAATAGTAGTCATTTGAATAATTGAGGCTGTTGTAGAGTCTGCATTCCTAAATAGATACTTAAAACATAGGTTCACAATTTATCATCATGAATAACTTAAATGCCTAAAGACAAAGGGGCATGATAGGGGGAGTTTATTGCAATTTCTCTTACATTAAAATCTCACGGACTAAAATCTCATACTCTATGTCTATATCTATTCATTCTAAAGAGTTGGTATTTTGGTATTGAAATTCATTCAATACCAAATGAATACCTATTAAATCTGGCATTTAATAGGTATTCATTTATTGGTGACTTAATAGGTATTCATTTGGTATTTATTTGACGCTTTATACTTGAGGAAAATTAGAAATGGCTTCTTGCCTTTGTAGTAAAGGATATCATCTGAAACCCACGTAACAAATGGGGAAAGATGATGTAGCAAACAACAGACTTTAGAGCTTGATCGTCACATACCTCCATGCCCTGTAATCAGAATGCATTTGTCAGAAAAGGGACAGTGCAAGAACAAGGTCACTATTTCCTCAAAACCCCTGGAGTTGTGTCAAGACATGGAGACTATACACAGCCTCAGATGTTTTTACCAAAATCTATGTTTCTCTTCTTTTACCAAAATGGAGAAAGCTAAATCACAATGTAGTAAATAAAGTGAACGGAAATACAATATAAGATTATTTTATGAACACATTGTACACTCATCTTAAGAACATTTTATGTAAATCCAGATCCTTTTTTTTCCCCCAAAAAGAAACAAATGGACCAAATCACTGACCCTGCCCAAACTGAAATATTCTTGCTTACATCTGCAATTGTTGTATGGTATCTGTTCTAACCCCTTCTTTAGGCCAAAGCAGCATAAAATTCATAACATCTGGCATTTAATTTAAAAATTTCAAACTGACTTAATTTAAAACCACTTTTGACCTGAAGAAACTACAAAATCCTTTTAGTTTATGATAGCAGTGACCTATCTCAGAAAAGTTCAATGAGAACTGATGCTGGAAACTGCCTTGAAGACACAAATTGCTATAATTATCTCTGAATGTACATATCATTAAACTAAAATGAATGGCAATAAACCAGCACAAAAGTATCTAAACTATTCTGAGCACATTATTACAAAACAACAGGAAAATAATTTCCTTCACTCTTTCAACATAGGTAATTTGGACTATAATTTGCACACTTTATGTTTATAAGTAAAATCAAGTATTTTCCCTCTATTCAGAGTATTAGTTTATTTTCAAAAGGTAGATATTATATATATATATATATATACACACACACACACATATATTTCTATATATGTATATGTGCATGCTAAGTCACTTCACTCTGTCTGACTTTTTGTTACCCTATGGACTGTAGCCTGCCAGGCTCCTCTGTGCATGGGATTCTCCAGGCAAGAATACTGGAGTGAGTTGCCATGAACTCCTCCAGGAGATCTTCCTGACCCTGGGATCAAACCTGGGTCTCTTATGTTTCCTGCATTGACAGGTGGGTTCTTTACTACCAGAGAGAATGGGGCTTCCCAGGTGGCGCTAGTGGTAAAGAACTAGATTACAAACACACATACATATACATATATGTATAAATCACAGATAGCCTTCTGCTTTAAGGAAAATATAAGCAGAGTGATTTTAAAAAGAGAACTATTGTGAGAAAATTTGAACAGAAATAAACAGGATATGGTATTAAAAAATATTTGCAGTATAGCTAGATTTCCACCTCTTTCCAAAATACACTTAGAACAGCCATTCTTAACATTCAGAACCTTTGACTTTTTCCATAACGGTACTGCCGTGCTAGAAAAAATATACAGTGTTGAGTTATTCACTGTGATTGCAGTTTTTAATGTAATTTGCCCTGCGCATCCCAAGTTCACCTTGTCAGAGAGTACTGCTTCCCCAAGGCTGCCCCAGGGTCTTGCTGACGGATCGCTCTAATTGCAGTCGGCGCCGTGAACAAGGCAGCCACTCCATGCTCCGCGAGCACTCGGAAATAGGCGCCAGCGTCTGGGGTTCCCACGGGCTTCCCCTACAAGAGAGTCATTCAGAACGTCACCGGGTGAAATGTCTCCTGCTTCATCGACTGTTCAATACTTACACATTTAACATAGCAATACTGATAAAATGGGGTTCTCAACGTATCTTAGTTTTAATATGTTCCCATGTTCTATCATAAATAAACAAAATGCCCAGGCATCAGACAAGCGATTTGCTCCAATACGGTATCCTAAAGCTTTTCAAATTGCAACTTTTCCTTTCTTAAGTTTTGAAACATAAAGGGCTAGAAATACACACACACATATATATACATATAATTCAAATCAATAATAGCAGTCTTCTATTTTCCAAGCAATTAAATACATTGTTTTGTCTGGCAGACTAAATGAGAAATGTGGTTGCTATGCATTTCTAACATTACGCATTTTTCATGATCTTCATTAAAAATGACAATAGCAAGTCTCAAAATATATGAGAAGACAGAAAAACCTGGAATCACAGTGATTTCTCAGCATTGACCTTTTTCAATTAAATGTCTTGCTTCAAGAAAACCAATTTCTAAGAATTAAAAAAAATCTAATAAGATATCTCAAAATGTAGGTTTTCCACAGCCTCAAAATGACATTATGCATGTTCAACAGATAATCCACTCACAAAAATTTAACAATCTCCATGGACTATGCAATTCAAAAAGACACAAAGTATTTTTAACTGAAAATGAGCATGACATAAATAAATCAGTAATTCTGTAAAAAATCAAAGTATCCCATAAAAATCTATGTTGGCCCAACTATATTCCCTCATTTCTCAATCCATTCTCATCACTGGTACTTCTTCCTTTGTTTCTGAAGTCAGGTCCTGGAATGTTTATATGTATATGTGTCTATTTCACAGTCAAATCCTTTTGGAAGTGGTTGAGATAAACTGGCTCCCTATTTTGGACCATTTCTTGAAAACTGGAGCGTATGAGCATCCTCTGGACCTTATATCCTGGAAGACACACCTGGGAAATACTGAACTATGGTAAGCAAAGAAAAGAAGAGAAAAAGAAAGAAGGAGGAGGGAGGAAGGAAGGAAAGAATTTGCTAGAAGCCAACTTAGAGGTCTCCCCAAACAACTAATAAAGGAGTGGATGATGATATGAGGCCAACCATAGCCGTTTAATAATTTTAATTCACTATTGCGTACTGCGATTCATGAGGTCGCAAAGAGTCGGACACGACTGAGTGACTGAACTGAACTGAACTGAACTGATCCATTTCTAATTGGATCTCTCCTAGGGTACTATTTAGTTTTTACATATTTTTTAAAGTTACTCTCAATATTCTTTAATATAGTTATATTTTTCCTGTTTTTAATTACCTCTTTATTATATTCTGTTACTTCTCCTTTTGCTCTTTAAATACCAAAGAAGATACTTCTTGCAATTAGAAATTCATTTTCATTATCACAACTACCCTGAAAACCTGATTTTAATTTATTTTCACTACCATCCCACACAGGTCAACACACTGGCGTAGTATAAAAAGCCGCCAGATACATTCAGGCAACTCATGTATGTAATTTAACTTATACATTTTGAAGGCATGAGCATATCAGCACCAACTTTATTATTTCTATCCAAGGGAGGTGAACATTTGACTTTTATTTCTTCAGTCTGTCTTAGGCAATGATCACCAGGGGAGGCAGACTGCAACCTTGGAAACGTCACTTCACCCCCATATAAGTGATTTTTCAACTGACCTTACACAATTGACTTGCCCTGTCAATGCTGCCATTTTCTTGTCTGCTAAATAAGAATAAATCACTTTTCCAATAAGTCTTTGATAAGCTAAAAGCCCTGAGATAATATTTTAAAGTGGTTTGACCTCTACTGAAGAAGGTGATTTTATAGCCAATTTGAGTTGAATTCCACTACAGTGCCAGCATCACGAGACAATGATAACATACTCACTGAAGAAGGATACTAGTCATAAAGAAAAAGCTACACCACAATGACTACCTACACACAAGACACCATGTGTTGTCTTTTACAGCACCTTCAAATTAATTATATCTAAGGATAATGAAACAATAGTTTATTAGAAACAATAGTTACAAACTGTACCATATTTTTATAGATAATAAATTCTTACCCTGCATCAAACAAAATTCCATCAATATTATATTTCTTAAGCATAAAAAATGATGATAACATGTCATTACAATTAGGATACTAATGGAAGTGATGAATAAAATCTCACACTTTTTTGTTAGTTGAACTACGAAAGGTTCAGTTGTCTTGCATTAGATTGTCTATTCCTCAGAAGAACATGAGGCAATGAGTGATATTTTTTTATTACGGAATTCAAGTTCAGTTCAGCCGCTCAGTCATGTCCAACTCTTTGCGACCCCATGGACTGCAACACGCCAGGCTTGGCGTCTTAAATTTCCCATCTCTTTAAGATGTGTTGTGATCTACACAGTCAAAGCCTTTGGTGTAGTCAATAAAGTAACAGTAGATGTTTTTCTGGAACTCTCTTACTTTTCTGATGATCCAGCAGATGTTGGCAATTTGATCTCTGGTTCCTCTGCCTTTTCTAAAACCAGCTTGAACATCTGGAAGTTCATGGTTCACATACTATTGAAGTCTGACTTGGAGAATTTTGAGCATTACTTTGCTAGCGTGTGATATGAGTGCAATTTTGAGGTAGTTTGAACATTCTTTGTCATTGCCTTTCTTTGGGATTGGAATGAAAACTGACCTTTTCCAGTCCTGTGGCCACTGATGAGTTTTCCAAATTTGCTGGCATATTGACTGCAGCACTTTCACTGCATCACCTTTCAGGATTTGAAATAGCTCAACTGGAATTCTATCACCTCCACTAGCTTTGTTCATAGTGATGCTTCCTAGGACCCACTTGACTTCACACTCCAGGATGCCTGGGTCTAGATGAGTGATCACACCATTGTGGTTATCTGGGTCATGAAGATCTTTTTGTATAGTTCTTCTGTGTATTCTTGCCACCTCTCCTTAATATCTTCTGCTTGTTAGGTCCATACCATTCCTGTCCTTTATTGAACCCATCTTTGCATGAGATGTTCCCTTGGTGTCTCTCATTTCCTTGAAGAGATCTCTAGTCTTTCCCATTCTATTGTTTTCCTCTATTTCTTTGCATTGATCATGTAGGAAGGCTTTCTTATCTCTCCTTGCTCTTCTTTGGAACTCTGCATTCAATTGGGTACATCTTTCCTTTTCTCCTTTGCCTTTCAGTATCAGTTCAGTCACTTTGAACTGTGTCCGACTCTGCAACCCCATGGACCGCAGCATGCCAGGCTTCCCTGTCCATCACCAACTCCTGGAGTTTATTCAAACTCATGTCCATTAAGTTGGTGATGCCATGCAACCATCTCATCCTCTGTTGGCCTCTTCTCCTCCCACCTTCAATCTTTCCCAGCACCAGGGTCTTTTCAAATGAGTCAGCTCTTCACATCAGGTGGCCAAAGTACTGGAGTTTCAGCTTCAACATCAGTCCTTCCAGTGAACATTCAGGACTGATCTCCTTTAGGATGGACCGGTTGGATCTCCTTGCAGTCCAAGGGACTCTCAAGAGTCTTCTCAAATACCATAGTTCAATAGCATCAATTCTTATGCACTCAGCTTTCTTTATAGTCCAACTCTCACATCCATTCATGACTACTGGAAAAACCATAGCCTTAACTAGATGGACCTTTGTTGGCAAAGTAATGTCTCTGCTTTTTAATATGCTATCTAGGTTTGTCATAACTTTCTTTCCAAGGAGTAAGCATCTTTTTATTTCACGGCTGCAGTCACCTTTGCCTTTAGCTTCTCTTTTTTTCTCAGCTATTTGTAAGGTTATCCTCCTCAGATAACCATTTTGTCTTTTTGCATTTCTCTCTCTTGGGGATGGTCTTGATCCCTGCCTCCTGTACAATGTCACAAACCTCCGTCCATAGTTCTTCAGGTACTCTATCAGATCTAATCCCTTAAATCTATTTGTCATTTCCATTGTATAATTAAGGGATTTGATTTAGGTCATACCTGAATGGTCTAGTTGTTTTCCCTTTCTTCAATTTAAGTCTGAATTTTGCAGTGAGGAGATCATGATTATGAACTCCTTATTTCAGAATTACTTTTAATATTTATGAATTTCTTTATTTTTTAAAACTTCTGTTTGATCTCAAATCTTGATTAAAAGATGTTATATCAAAGAAATTATTGTTTCCCAAAACAGCCTGATGATTAACATAAACATTAGGTTCTGAATAATATAACAGCTCAGCAAATACAACACAGCACTGTAAGATCTGTCATCAGAAACCATTGTTGCATACAGTCATAAAACATTAGACAGTGCTAACATATTCATTAATTTAATAAATATTTATTGCTCATCTACTATGGGCTAGATACTCTTCAAAATTCTAGGAATAATTTTTTGATTAAGCCAGGAAAGGTCCTGCTCTAAACAAACTTATACTCTAGTAATTATGGGGTGTTAGGGAGGACATGGTGCCTCAGATGGTAAGGAATCCATCTGCAATCCAGGACATATGGATTTAATCCCTAGGTTGGGAAGATCCCCTGGAGAAGAGAATGGCTACCCACTTCAGTAGACGGAGGAGCCTGGACAGGCTGGCAGGCTTCAGTCCATGAGGTTGCAAAGAGTCAGACATGACTGAATGACTAACATCTTCACTTTCATGTAGTAATACTATTAAAAATTACATAGTAAGGGCTGTAAGCTATTTTGTGTCTAATAACAGAAAAGACCACCATAATAAACATCGGACCCGTATGTCTTCAGCACTAGTAGCTTCAGAAAACTGAAGCAAAGCTAGTAAGCCTCTCTAACCACAAACTCTAAATGAAAATGACTTAATAATAATCAAATGGAATACTCTCCACTCCTCCCCTCCTGCACATCATAGGCTCATGTGCACATGTAGACATGTATGCACACATAAGTAATACAACTCCTTTACAATGCTTTTAAAAATTAACCATTAATACACTAAGCATGCTGAGTTGCTTGGAGACACTGACTCCAGAACTTGCATATTCAATAAGGGGCAATAGTCCCAAACCCATTCAATTTTAAAATAAGAAGAGTCTAAGATTATGGGAATTTTCAACAAACACACACATCCAAAGCAGTAATACAGCTAAAAGGCAACCATAACTGAAAATCTCTTTAAAATTCAGTCAATGTCATTACCATTTGCTTTGATTTCGTTCCTCTAAAGTCTACAGTGTTTTGGTTGCTACCCAGAAAACAAAGGCAGAAAGCAATCGCTAAATGGCAAAGCAGAGATTATGAGCTTTCAGCTGTTACAAATCATGAATTTTTAACATCGGAGATTTATAAAATATCAACTGCTTACATTTACATTGTGGTTAGCAATGGTACAAAGCATGGAGAACATGACAGTTTTCTTAGACACCAAATATCATAAAATTAACCTTCACTTATAAACCATCTAAGCCTTACTGCTTCAAGGTGTTAATATTAACAGACCACAAGTGTAAGTTCAGAGCTAGAAAACAGGTAATATCTAGACTTCTCACAGTTTCCAAGAGCTTAATTTTTCAACACAGAAGAGTGTGGAATACAACAACTTAAAACAAAGGTATACTTAAATATTAAATTTTTGAGCAAAAAAAAAAATTGACTTAATTACTAATCCTATGATTTCATTTTATTCAAGACTTGGGTGTCAAGAATATGTATGATTTCTTAGACTCTGACATAACATTTTTGAATCAACTACAGTTTTTGCCTCTTTTTGTGGCAGGATTTGAAATACATTTGGTTTCTTTTTGAACACTACTTCTGAGAACGTCATCGAAGGCATGTTTTTATTGCAGTTCTAAAGTGAAGACAGCAAAAATCCCTTATGGACTACTCCTGAATTTCATTTCAGGAGACAGGTGCAGCAGTGCCGGCTTATTTATTTTGGAAGAATGATGAAATTGGCAATAGCATTTGTTGAGTTCCTACTATATGCCTGGTGCCTTTATCAAGGGATACGAATTTGGGCATGCAACATCTAAACTTGACACTTGTCAAAACATAAGCAATTCTCCAGGGTATATTTTTTAGTGAAAAAGCCAAACATAGAATAGTGTGCATACCATTCGTACAAGGCTGTTTGTATACAAAAAGAAAAGACACGGTTTATACATGAATGAGCTACTATAAACAAGAGATTGACCACTTCCAGTGAGAGAAATTGGAGAGCTGAGAACAGAAAACAGGGAGATACACGCTCTTTACCCTTTTGTGAGCTCTGAGATATGTGCCAAGTGACTATGTGCTTTGTTGTTTAGTTGCTAAGTCATGTCCGACTTCTGCGACCCCATGGACTGCAGCCCACCAGGCTCCTCTGTCCATGGGATTTCCCAGGCAAGAATATTACAGTAGACTGCCGTTTTTCTTCTCCAGGGGATCATCCCGACCCAGGGATCAAACCTGTATCTCCCACTTGGCAGACAGGTTCTTTACCACCAAGCCCCAAGGGAGGTCCACATGAGTGCATAAGCTCTTTTAAAGATGGGCTTTTTCTTCCCTACAGTTCTTCTCTTGATAACTCATATTATTTTGTTCTGATTTTGAAAATATTACCACTGCTTTAAAGCCAGATGGGGTGGTTGCCCTGTGCTTTAAGAGGATCAGCTGTAAGATTTTGTCTTCCTAGAGCAGACCCCCTTTTAAGGAGTAACTAGTGACTACTGAAGTCACTCAGTCGTGTCTGACTCTTTGTGACCCCATGGACTGTAGCCTACCAGGCTCCTCCGTCCATGAGAGTTTTCAAGCAGGAGTACTGGAGTGGGTTGCCATTTCCTTCTCCAGGGGATCTTCCTGACCCAGGGTAAATATACCTATAAAGACAATTTAACAACTAAAAAACTATATTGACTGACTCTGTTTGCTAGAGATCTTCCACCAGTCCGTGGGTCTCACCTGTGAGAATATGCTTTCATCTCGCTTTCCCTCACTGTATCCATGCTGCTGCTGCCGCTGCCGCTGAGTCACCAGTCATGTCCGACTCTGTGCGACCCTAAGGACTGCAGCTTGCCAGGCTCCTCTGTCCATGGGATTCTCTGAGAGTGTTAGAGTGGGCTGCCGTGCCCTCCTTCAGGGGATCTTCCCGACCAAGGGACTGAACCCGGGTCTCCTGCACTGCAGGAAGACTCTTTACCACTGAGCCACCAGGGAAGCCCCCATTGTATCCATACCACCATCTACATTGATTCTAAACCAGTGATTGCCACACCTAAATATACATTAGAACTTCTCAGAATTCCTTTGAAAGGTACCCATGCCTGGTCCCCACTCCTTGAGAGTCTGATCTAATCAGCTTTGATATGGGGTTGGACATTGTTATGTTTTATGTGTCCCCAAAGTAATTATTCATCTAATCCACAGCCAGGATTGAGAAACCAATGCCTAGTCCTTAGATACTAATCATTACCTAGATACTAAGCTTCTCTGGTGGCCCAGTGGTAAAGAATTTGCCTGCCAATATAGGAGTTGCAGGAGACACAGGTTTGATCCCTGGGTTGGGAAGATCCCCTGGAGGAGGACATGGCAACCCACTCCAGTATTTTTGCCTGGAAAATCCCATGAACAGAGGAGCCTGGCAGGGTACAGTCCATGGGGTCGCAAAAGAGTCAGACATGATTGAAACAACTGAACACATTACCTAAGGCTAGGCTATTTTTTCAAAATCTACCTGCCTGGTTATCCTAGTAGATGAGCCTAGAATTCAACACTAAATTTTGCTGCCTTTTTCCCATATGTTATCAGTAAATAAGCCAATCTAAGTATTGGTAAAAAGAATATACTAATATAAGTGAAATCTGATAATAGGAGGCCATTTACTGAGAAAACAATTGGAGAGAAATGCCTTATTCCCCCAATTACTTATGCCTTGATCCCTAAATCAGATTCCAGACTGGAGATTTCTATATCTATATCTATATATATATATATCATGATTTATAGACCCAGCACCCTGTGTAAAACTACCTTATCCACAAAGATGAACCGATTAACCCCTGCTCAGCAGAGGTTAACTTGTTGTCCAGAGACCTTTGAAAATTAAGTTTTAGTTTGGGATTTTACTTTGGTTTTATTACTGCTTGAAAGCAATATACCTTTATCTTTAAATGAAGGGTTTCTGACCTGAATTTCAGAGGGGTTCATAAATATTCTGATTTTTTTTAATGTGTATATGCCCTTTTTCCTAGGGAAGGAAGTCAATTGCTTTTATCAGTTTCTGAAATCCTTCGTAAGCAAAATATTTCTACATATATCCCTAGGTTTCTAGGTAAAATCTCTTTAAGATTTTGCTTCACTCTGAGAAACAGCTTGATGAAGCTAGAGGGCAGATGAACAGGCAGATATCATAACTCAGTTCATTTCTTCCCCCCCCCCCCCCCCCGCCCCCACGGGGTGGATAAGCCTCCCTATTGCTACCCTCTTAATCCACTTTTATCAAAGGGCTACAAATAGTCTCAAAATCCAAACTTAGTGTCCTGTCTGAGGTGCCCAACCAAACTGTCTTCTTTATCCCCCTATTATTTTGATTACAAGAATTTGCCATTTTTGTAAATGAAAGCCAGTCAAATATCAGCAGTTTCATATGGTTCAAATTAATGCTTTCAATAAATTTGCTATTTTGACAATCCCTCTTTACTATCTCCTGTGGTAGATACCAAGAGTTGCAATTCCTCAGGTTTGAGTCCTTGCCTTTCTTTGGTTAAGAAGGACAGGCTCTAGCTTCCAGCCTGAAAAGGTAAGACTTCTCCATTACTATATTCAGACTGCATATGTTGAGCTATAACCTCATCTAGATCTACCCCTTTTGTACAAACTTTCAGCTATAAGGTGAACAAAATCTGAGGATCTAATATAGAAGATAGTGACTAACAGCTGAAAATACTGTATCACTGAAATTTGTTAAGAGAGTAGAATTTAAACATTCTCAACAGGAAAAGAATGATTAATATGTGAGATACTTTAGCTAAGCAAATGGAGAAATCCTCTCATGATGTACATGCAGGCATGCACACTCATTTTGTCATGTCTGACTGTCTGTGACCCCATGGACTGTAACCTGTTAGGCTCCTCTGTCCATGGGATTCTCCAGGAAAGAATACTGGAGTGGGTTACCATTTCCTCCTCCAGGGAATCTTGCTGACCCAGGGATCGAAGCTGTGTCTCTTGCATCTCCTGCATTGGCAGGTGGAGTCTTCACCCTTGAGCCACCTGGAAAGCCCTTTATAATGTACACATGTATCAAAGAGCCTAAACTTTAGTTGCCAATTATACCTCAATAGAGTTTTAAAAAATCAAAAATAGGTCTGTACTTTTTGGTTTGTTTTCTTCCCCTGCCTTTTCCCAACTCAGAGTTGACCATACCGACACTTTTGATGGTCTTACCCCCAATGGGATAAACCATTTCCTTCACCTAGGTAATAAACATATTAAAAAGATGCTTACTTTCAAAAGTTATTAATGCCAAGTAAATGAAGCTGAGCACAGTAATTGGTAATTCCACAGACCCAGTGCTGAGCTAATTAGGGACTCTGACACATGTACCATTCTCAGCAATCAGAGAACATTTATCACTAGGATAGCTGGTAGTTCAAGGCTAGATAAAAGCAGGACTGCTTTCCCCTCTGAATTCCTCCACGCTGATGAGCAATCACTGCTATATCCTGTAATGAAGGAACAAATTCAGGCTCTCTTTACTCATAACAAGTAGTGAAAATTCACTGTTAGAGAAATTAAATGGCCTCTTGAATTATTACACCAACAGATTTCTGCCCAGAAAATAAAGTGTGACTATTACATATGTATACGGCAATTCAACCTGAGGCTGTACAAAGTCTAACTCTTCCACACTGTTCCATAATTTACCAAATACAAACTTCAGCATGCTCATATTTCTCCATGTTAAAAAATAAAATGAACAAATTATCCGAGGAAACTGCCCTCATAAGGGCGACTAGCTACACCCAAATTGCCCAAGCTCTCTCCAGTTTTGTCCCACCAGCCCTCTAGCCATAGCACTTGGCTTGCCGATCCCTCATCTTCTGGAAAACCTCCCCTCCACTGGTTTTTAGGGCACTGCTTTCTGATTCTTCTATCGCTTTTCACTTTCTCACTCTCAATTTATATTGCTTTCCTTTCTCAGACTTCTCCTCTCTGCATAACTTGATCACTTTAGGTACCTGAATTATTAACTCTTTCACATTTCTAATCCTGAAAGTTCTTCTGAGTTTCAAACCTTACTTCCCAACACCACATAAATGTCTGAGTAGCTCCTTTAAACTCAACATTACGAAAACTAAAAGTACTGTTTTCTCCTCCACAATAGCTGTCACTCCTACTATAGGCAGTTGACAATTGCCACTATAGCAGCTGTCCTAGCTGAAGACATCTAGTTTCAATTTCCTTTTTTACCTTTGTCTTACAATATCCACCTGACACTCTAACATCCTGCCTTCTCCTTCATGTTCAGATCACTGATACTCTGGTTCTGGTATATAGTGGTGCAAACTAGTTTGCACTGCTCAAGTTTCCCAACTGTTCATCTCAAAATTATGAACCCGAGGATACAGACTTTGGAGCCAGAAAACCTTGCTTCAAATCCCAGCTCCATCACTCCTATGCTATTGGTTTAATTTCTCCGAAACTAAGTTTCTGCAACTGTAAATAGGTATGCAAAATATTTATCCCATGAGTTTGGAGACAGAATTAAAACCATGTAAACTGCTTAGAGGAGTTCCTATCACCCAACACTCATCCATAGAAGCTGCTATTATTACTTGTACTGTATCATCCACAAACCTTTACCTGTCTCCTCTAGTCCTAAACTTCTCTTAAGGGACTAATAGACAGATTTTTGAGCCAGATATAATCCATTTACAAGGTATGTGACCTAAGGCAGCTTATTGAATTTCTTTGATCTTCATTTAGTTCTGTCATCAGAAAACTGCATCAAACCAGGTGCAAGCATTTAATGTAGAGTATTAATGGTTCAATGTAGCTTCTGGAAATTTTTTCACATTTTCTACACACTGTAATATGTTTCTTAGGTGCTGTCTTCAACTTGTTTGCTTTCTGCCCTTTACACGACTCTTTTTTTTTTTTTTCCTTTACACTACTCTTAATTCTTTGACTATATTGTCAGTGCTCTCATTGCAAGGAGGGCATCTGATATTTTCTCTGTTTCTCTATCAATCCTAGCAAGATGCTATGCTCACAACAGGTACCCAATAAATGTTGTTGGAGCTATGGCAACAGTTGCACCTGCTTGTTCTAACATAAAACACAGGCACACACAGAGAAAAATACTCAAAAAAAGGAATCTTTCAACAACTAGTCTTGTAAGAAACCTAAAAGATGCTAGCATCAGATTTACAATCTGTTCCAACTGAGATACTGAAATTATATAGCCTGAATCAAAGTAATAACTGAGTCATCATTTTTCTCATTTCATACAAACACAAAAAATACACTGTTGTTATACTAGATTTAAAAGAAAGAAATAAATTTCCATTATATGAGGAAAAAGAGAGAAAGTCTTTGGTGTATGCCTATGGAGTGTATTAGTTAGTAATATTATGGCAATTAGTGGTTGAAAAAAAAAGTAACAGACTTCATACTTGAAAGAAGCAAATCTCTGTCCTTGAAAAGGGGATAATAAATAAAACAGGTTAACACAGATGGAAGTGCAAATTACAATTACATTGTCAAAATGAAGCCTGGGAGGCGCTGAGAATTCAGAACATCCACATGTGGAAAATACATCATAGGAAGTCTTCACAGAGATTACAGATACAAAGCCGAACAGAGTAGATGACAGACATTGAAAAAACACTGAGGATAACCTAACAAGAGTGTTCAATACTAAAATAACTTGGAAGTAGTTCAAAGAAGTATCCTCAATATTCACCAACATGAGACTTTCATATTGCAAAATGTTTTAACGTTTTGATCCATGTATATATGGTGATAATAATGTCACTATTTTATATAAATTGATATTGTACATGCTATCATATTTTGTATATATTTTATAGATACATATCCATATCATAATATTTCTTTGATGCTTTCAAACTACTTTCACATACATTATTTTACTAAATTTTTACACAAGTCAAGGAGAGTACAGAGTTCATTTCTACACTAACCATACTGTAAAGAAAGAAAAAATAGGGCTATCTAAACTCTTCCCATGAAATCAGGAAAAGAACATTCAGAAAGAGACTATCAAGCTGAATACCCTGAAGTTTTGAAAGATACACAGGCAGTTTAAAAGCTTGTAATGATAAAGCCAATCAAAAAGTAGAAGTGAAGGGTTATATATGTTTGGATAATAATGAACCATGAAATGTTCTGTATTATTTGCAGATGAAAGACTTCCAGGCCACTCTCATTTCAATCACGAGTTCTACTCTGAAAGGACAGATTCTTGAGGGGAGAGACCACTGGGTTATCTTCCACATCTGCTGCTCATTCTTCAAAGATGGTAGGAGCAGGATCAACACATCCCCGTGTGCTGATTCCCTTGACTGGTGCTTAGAAGAATTAATGGGCTCCAAAGGGAGCAGACTCTAATGGGCTGATGACTGCCTCAGAGTTGGGAGGACAAACACGCTTTGAAAGAAGAAATGTGGAATATGTGAAAATTCGAGCATTACAATGGCTGGACTGCATGGGAATGAACGGCTGGTGTTTATATTGTAGAATTTTATTCTGGGAAAGAAAATATTCATAGTTTTGAATAACAGCAGCTTATAATATTTAGCATTTATGGCACAATTATATTCTGGCAACTATCCTAAGGTATGTCAATGGATTAACCAATTTAATGTCATTTAAGAAAGGTACTATTAATAGTAACATTTATAGATGAGAAATAAAGGACTGAATTATTCAGAATTGGTTTGCATATTTTGGCAGTCCAATGTGACTTCCAGAATTGCATATATTAAATAAGTACAAGTAAGTGAACAAAAATAAATCTTTGTTTCTTAAAAAAGGTACAATGGATTACTTAATTTGTTCATTAAGTTCTCTACTAAAGAGAAAATTAGAATTACTTTTTCCTTTCTCAGGGGAAAAAAGTCTTTACTTACAAATCAAGCTTTTTCTTTTTTCCCCTGTTACTTTCATTCAGGTATTTATTAGCAAATATTTATTGAGGACTGAAAATTTGTCCAGAGCAAGGCTAAAAGCTGAGACTTGATGGCGAGCAAATACTTAACATGACTCCTTCCCTCACAGAGTGTAGAGCAGAGAGAGGCAGATAAATCAAAGGAGCATAAAAATTAAAGTGAAGTGGCAATAGTGACACAAGCCAAGAAGGAAAAACCCAAGGTGCTTACGAGAGACTACGGAGATTTGCCCTCGTCAGAGAGGTCCAGGAAGGCTTCTCCCGGGAAGCGACACTTGGCTGTGCTATAAAGGATAAGAGGAATATATTCCAGGCAACGAGTCAGAAAATCCCTGTAGTAGAGATGAACAGAAGAATAACTTCAGAAAAATAGAAGCGTGTTTTCCTCAGAAGGGAAGAAAGTAAGATAGACGAAAGGAAAAACTGTCAACCACTGAAGAGTCAAGTATGAAGAGGACTGAAAATGTCCACTGGCATATGAAAAAATGTAATTACTAGTTGTTCTTGTCATTGTCCAGTCACTAAGTCCTGTCCAACTTTTTGTGACCCATGAACTGCAGCATGCCAGGCTTCCCTGTCTTTCACTATCTCCCTGAGTTTCTTCAGACTCATGTCCATTGCATCAGTGATCCATTCGACCATCTCATCCTGTCGCCCCCTTATCCTCTTGCCCTCAATCTTTCCCAGCATCAGTGTCTTTTCCAAAGAGCTGGCTCTTTGCATCAGGAGGCCAAAGTATTGGAGCTTCAGCTTCAGCATCTGTCCTTCCAATGAATATTCAGGACTGATTTCTTTTAGGATGGACTGGTTTGATCTCTTTGCAGTCCATGAAACTCTCAAGAGTCTTCTCCAGCAGCATAGTTTGAAAGCACCAATTCCTCAGTGCTAAGCCTTCCTTGTGGTCCAACACTCACATCCATACATGACTACTGGAAAAATCATAGCTTTAACTATACAGAGCTTTGTTGGCAAAGTGATAGCTCTGCTTTTCAATACACTGTCTAGGTTTGTCATAGCTTTTCTTCCAAGGAGAAAGCGTCTATTAATTTCGTGGCTGCAGTCACCATATGCAGTGATTTTGACCAGGAAAATAAAATCTGTCACTGTTTCCACATTTCCCCATCTATTTGCCATAAAGTGATGGGACCAGATACTACAATCTTTGTTTTTTGAATGTTGAGTTTTAAGCCAGCTTTTTCCCCCTCTCCTCTTTCACCTTTATCAAGAGGCTCTTTAGTTCCTCTTTGCTTTCTGCCATTAAAATGGTATCATCTGCATATCTGAGGTTGTTGATATTTCTCCCAGCAATCTTGATTACAGCTTGTGAGTCATCCAGCCCAGCATTTCATATAATATACTCTGGATATAAGTTAAACAAGCAGGGTGACAATATACAGCCTTGATGTACTCCTTTCCTAATTTGGAACCAGTCCATCATTCCATGTCCAGTTCTAACTAATGCTTCTTGCCTTCCATTCAGGTTACTCAAGAGACAGATGAGGTGGTCTAGTATACCCATCTCTTTAAGAATTTTCCAGTTTGTTGTGATCCACACAGTTAAAAGCTTTAGCACATTCAGTGAAGCAGAAGTAGATGTCTTTCTGAAATTCCCTTGTTTTTTCTATGATCTAGAGGATGTTGGCAATTTTATCTCTAGTTCCTCTGCCTTTTCTAAATCCAGTTTATACATCTGAAGTTCTCGGTTGTGTACTGCTGAAGCTTAGCTTGAAGGATTTTGAGCATTACCTTGTTAGCATGTGAAATGAGTGCAACTGTATGGTAATCTGAACATTCTTTGGTACTGCCTTTCTTTGGGATTGGAATGAAAACTGACTTTTCCAGTCACTAAGGAAATTATCAAAAGCTATTATTATGAAATGAAGATTTCAGAGGCCAGTTTGAGAGGATTGTGAAGTTAAGTTCTAGGTCAGAAAGTGGAGCTTTGGGTATAGGCAAGAGCCTTCAAAGATGAAGAAAGTTGTAACTGCATGGGGATAGGGAACCAACGATTTATGGCGGGTTATGCTGTTTGTTTTACTGAAAGAAACAGGAACTTGTTGAAAATTTGGCAATTACCAGGAAGCTAAAATAAAAGCAGACAACCAGGAAAATGTAGGCCTAAATGTCCTGTATGGCAGGAGTCCCCAACTTCCAGGATCTGAGGTGAAGCTGATGTAATAATAATAAAAATAAAGTGCACAATAAGTATAATGTGCTTGAATCACTTGAAACCATCCTCCAACTCCAGTCCGTGGAAAAACTGTCTTCCACGAAACTGGTCCCTTGTGCCAAAAAGGTTGGGACTGCTGCTCTGTGGCAAAAAAGAAAATCTTATTTCAATATCCACTGTAAGTTTTATGGTGAAGCACAGATTGCTTCAAGTGGGTAACTCTTCTGTACTTGGAGGTTTCACTGAATACCCAACTTAATTATAACCATTTTTAATTTTTTTTCACCTAATATAATTATTTATCCATAAAATATCATAAACCATTTGTACTCAATAAAAGAGAAATGTTTCATGAGCTGATTTTTGTACTCTAGATGATTTGGCACAGAGTGATCTGCAAATCTCCTAATACTTCAGATCATCTATTTTTGTTAAATTAAAATGCATCACTAGGGAAAAATATCATCACGGATACCAACTCACTGTCTACCTCATACTATAGTTTTGATATGCTATAATTCATTAAGAATAAAAATAAATCTTTGATCAACTAAATTTATGAGTTTATTTCTATTCAGAAAAGATAATCCTATGAAGATATGAATGCGCCACTAAATTATTCTGTTCACTATAAAAAGAATGTATTTTTATTATATAATGGAAGATTTTAGCTTCCTAAATTAAAAATAATAATAACACTAAAATAAAACAATGTTAGTTTAGCAATCCAACTAAAATTGGGGCAAAAGTTGGACAATTATTTTGTGGAAGTTAATAAAGACTTTTTTCATTTGCTGGCCTAGTGACAAGCCAGGACTCTGTTATACTTTAGCTTTGCTTTAATTAATCAAGCAAGTTTTCACCCTGTGTTCTGCATGCTCCAGTTGGCAATTAGTCCTCTTAGAAATTCATTTACAGAATGAATTTTCTGTATCTCCTGACAGGCACTGTGCTGGACACTGAGGGTACAGAAATGACAAACGTCCCCTGCCCTCAAAGTTTACGGTATCACAGGCCTGTACTCACAAGACCAAAGGAATCCAGATGGCATAATGGAATTATAAGGAACTTTGATCAGCCAGAGGAAGGCATGAAAATATCAGAGGGAAGAGGAAATTCAAGCTGATCCCTTAAGAAAAAAAACCACTCTGCCACGTGATCAGAACAAAAGTGGAATTTCACTAGAGGAGACAACTTAATCACTGGTGGTTTGATCCCTGGATGGGGAAGATCCCCTGGAGAAGGGAAAGACTACCCACTCCAGTATTCTGGCCTGGAGAATCCCATGGACTGTATAGTCCATGGGGTGGCAAAGAACCAGACATGACTAAGCGACTTTCACTTTTTTCTGTTCATGTAAGTGCTAATAATGACTGGATTGCTGAGTAGGAAGCTGAATTAGAGGTCAGAACAAGAGACAGATTTTAAAGGTGGGCAAAGAGCAGATGACTACAGATCATTCATATCATGCAAGTAAGTTTGAATTTTGTTCTTTGACAGGAGTTCTTTGAAGTCCTTTCTAGTAACTTTTAACTAAGTTTTTTACATGAGTAATTGTAGATTCACAGGAAACTGTAAGAAATAATACAGAAGTATGTTATGTACCCTTAACAGCTTTCCCTATTAGTAACATCTTGCAAAACTATAGCTTAATATCACAATTAGGACACGATATAATCAAGATAAAGAACATCTCTACAAGGAGATGTTGCCCTTTTGTAGCCAAAGGTGTTGACTGCAGTATGTAGAAAAACAACTGATGTTTGTATGTTTATCTTGTATCCTGAGACTCAGCTGAACTCACTTATTAATTACAGGTTTTTAAATATGTTTTATAATTTCCTAGACAATCATGCCACATGCAAATAGAGACAATTTTCTTTCTTCCTTTCTGATATGTTTCTCTTTTTGTTTCCATATATTGCCTTATCAAATTAACTAGAACTTTCAGA
Source organism: Cervus elaphus (assembly GCF_910594005.1). Lineage (NCBI taxonomy): Eukaryota > Metazoa > Chordata > Mammalia > Artiodactyla > Cervidae > Cervus > Cervus elaphus. The sequence continues at coordinate 11,933,077 of NC_057817.1, read as the reverse complement.
AGTAAACTGAATAAAGAGGTGAGAGTGGACATCCTTGCTTTGTTCTCAAACATAAGAAGGACTTAGTCTTTCATTATTAACTACTGGCCATTAGCTGTCCCTTTTAGAGAGGCTTATCGCTCCTCCAGTGGCTCAGCAGTAAAGAATCCAATGCAGGAGACATGGGTTCAATCCCTGGGTCAGGAAGATCCCCTGGAGTAGGAAATTGCACCTCACTCCAGTATTCTTGCTTGGGAAATCCCGGACAGAGGAGCCTGGCAGGCTTCACACTCCATAGTGTTGCGAAAGGGTCAGACACGATTTAATGACTAAACAATAAGAAAGTGGTAACAAATTTTCCAAATTTTTCTCTCCCTTGAGAATGTCTTCATTTCTCCTTTATCTTCGAAATATATTTGCATAAATACAGAATTCTGGATTGACAGTTCCTTTCTTCTCACACTTGAAAAACATTCTGTCACTTTCCTCTGACCTCCCTAGTTTCTAAAAAATCCTATCATTCAAAGGGTTTTACCCATACAGATAAGAAATCCTTTTTTTATTTTGCCTTCAACTTTCAGAAGCTTAAGATTTTTTTGTGTATGTGGATTTCTTTATAGTAACCTTGTTTGAGGGCTTACTCGGTTTCTTGAACCAACAGATATATATGGTTGGCCAAATCTGAGAAGATGAGAAGTTTTCAGAAGCTTTCCATCATTTTTTTCAGGCCTGCTCTCTTTCTCCTCACCTTTCATGACTGAAATCACAAATGCTATATTTTCTGTTATCATTCCACATATCCCTGAGGCTCTGTTAGTTGTTTCTTTTCCATCTGCTTTCTTTCTGTTGTTTAGATTGGGTAATTTCTATTGCTGCTTCTTCCAGTTCATTAATGTTTCCTCTGTCCCCTCTATTCTGGTACTGAGCCCATCCACTGAATTTTTATCTTTGTTATTACATTTTTCAACTCTATAATTTCCCTATAATTATTCTTTATAGCATCTATATCTTTGCTGAAACTTTTAATTTCTTAACTGTAACTATTTTTTGACCTTAAAAAAATAGAATGTTTAAAGAATGTTCATTATCACTTGTTGAAGCACTTTTACCACAGTTGCTTTAAAACCTTTGTCAGATAATTCTAACATCTCTGTCATCTCAGTTCTGGGACCTGTCAAATGTCTCCTCTCATTCAGCTTGAGATCTTTTTAGTTCTTGGGATGAGGTCATCAAATCTTGGACAGTTTCTTGGTATTACGAGACAGACTCGTATTTAAATCTTGTTTCAGGTGGCTTATTTAGATTTCACTCCAGCAAAGAAGGAAGACATAGGGGTAAAAATCCAGGTTCGTCATTTGACCTCCACTGATACCCAGTTGGGGCTTCCCCGGTGGCTCAGATGGTAAAGAATTTGCCTGCAATGCAGGAAACCTGGGTTTGATTCCCGGGTGGGAAAGAGCCCCTGGAGAAGAGAATAGCTTGGGAGAATGCTCCTCATTACTCTGGGTTGGTTCCCGTTCTAATTGTAGGCTTCTAATGGCACCTCCCTGTTCCTGCTCCCAACAAGGCCTCCACTGATATCCAGGGAAGAGACAGGTGGTCTCTTCCAAAATCCTGACTCTCTACTAGGCTTCCACTGACTCTATCCCAATGCAGAATGGAAGGGGTATCTCATTACTGGAAGGTTAGGGGGATAAGCTCAGGCTCCTTATTTGCTCTCTACTGTTATTGCTTGTTCAACGGGTCCTCACTACAACCTAACAGGAAGGAAAATCTTGGTTCCCTAATTAAACTCCTCTGACATCACTCCGTGGGAAGAGGGTTAGGATTAAGCTCCTCCTTAAAGCCTAACACTTGTGGAAGTCTAAACTTCCCACTCAGCCTTTGCTGTTGGCGGTGGGGCTGGAACCATGGATTTTTCTGTGTCATATGTCTGGAATGGAGTGATCTAAAAGTTTCATGTCTTAAGCTGCTCCTTCCTTAACCTTTGGCTTAAGAGGTCAGGCTTGTTTTTTTTGTTGTTGTTGTTGTTTTCAGAGGGTTTAGTTTCGTTGTGATTTGCTTTGTCTGCAGTTGTTGGCACTTCTAGGTTGTCAGCTTCTTTAGACACAAATCTAAGACATGTGAGGGAAAAAGAAAGCCAAGGTCTCCTCACTACATTGTTTCTCAAATCACAAGTTCCCTAAAGTTAATTTTCCTCCTTATCTCCATCTTTTAGTCTTACATTTGTTTTAGACATAATGCCTAAAATGTTCAGTTCTACTTAGCGGGAGGAATAGAGAATAGTATGTCATCTCTAACTTCCTGGAGGCAGAATTCAACCCTTTGAAAAAATTTAAGCAATGAAGTTCTGCATTAATCTTTGCATTTTAGATGGATAGTGAGGAGAGCTCAGAAATTAGAGTTTGGGTAGAGATGGCCTGGAAAGACATCTGAAGGCAGGAGTATTTATTACAACATGGTCTAGACTGGCCCTGAAATATACAACTGGAAAGCACAGGCACAAGTGAGATCAGAGACCAAACATAGAATACACACCAGTCAGCAACATGCTTACTAAACTGTCATAGCCTTGACTATGTGGCAGGAGGCATAGAAACAAGAGGACACTTTTGACAGGTGCTAAAATATGGGAATACCAGACCACCTTACCTGCCTTCTGAGAAATCAATATGCAGGTCGAGAAGCAACAGTTAGAACTGGACATGAAACAACTGACTGGTTCAAAATTGGGAAAGGAGTACATCAGGGTTGTATATTGTCACCCTTATTTAATTTATGTTAAATAAGAATACATCATGTGAAATGCCTGGCTAGATGAATCACAAGCTGGAATCAAGATTGCTGGCAGAAACGTCAATAACCTCAGATATGCAGATGACACCATCCTAATGGCAGAAAGCTAAGAGGAAATCTTGATGAAAGTGAAAGAGGAGAGTGAAAAAGGTGGCTTAAAACTCAACATTTAAAAAATGAAGATCATCGCATCCAGCCCCATTACTTCATGGCAAATAGATGAGGAAAAATGGAAACAGTAACAGACTTTATTTTCCTGGGCTCCAAAATCTGGCCAGACTTCTTATAGGCAGCTGGACTCCTCTCAAATAGCATCTTATAGCAACCAACACAAGGATTCATTGAAAGTTCCTCAAACACGTTTTACCCTGTCATTTCACATCTGAGAGCAAGGAAATCAAACCAGTCAATCCTAAAGGAAATGAACTCTGAATATTCATTGGAAGGACTGAGACTGAAGCTCCCATACTTTGGCTACCTGATGTGAAAAGCCGATTCATTGGAAAAGACACTGATGCTAGGAAAGATTGAGGACAGAGGGAGAAGGAGGTGACAGAAGATGAAATGGTTGGATGACATCATGGATTCAGTGGACATGAGCTTGAGCAAACTCCGGGAGACAGTGAGGACAGGGAAGCCTCGCGTGCTGCAGTCTATGGGGTTATAAAGAGTCAGACATGACTGAGCAGATGAACAACAAGAACAAAAAATATAACTCAACAAAATGTGGTAAGCAATAGAATAGGATATGTAAGGAGAATGGAGTTAGGATCACTTCTTGATCCTTAGTTTAGCCAACTGAGTAAAAGCAGGTAACGTTAACAACACTGCATAATACACGGAAAGAAATGTCTTTGGAGGGAAAAGTGGAGATTGTGAGTTCATATCACAGCACCTTGACCATAAGGGATGCCTGGGCCATCTGAAAGTCCCTAATAATAAGCTGGTGCTTAGCAGGAAGGTTAGACATGGATAGGAGGAGTTAGGAGCCTGGGTTTAATTAGTAATACTCAAATCCAATTGCATGGAGATTATCCAGGAAATAAAAGCAGAATGAGAAAAGAGGGCTAAGAACAAGACTCTACTATCACCCAATGTTGAGGATCAAAGTAAAAGAAACCAGGGGAGGAAATGGAAGACAGGATGTCAGAGAGGCAGAATGAGAACAGAGAAGTAGCATCCAATTTAGCTCCATAAGCACTTACTGCATGTTTAGTGTGTATTGTCTACTACACTGAGACTGGCTTGTGAGGCCCTCACTTTACTAGATATAATTTCAGAATAGTGGGGTCAGCTAACTAACAGACATAAGTTCAAGGGGCAGTGGAACCACAGAAAGGGGAACTGAGCAGTCAAAGACTTTGAGGAAATTTTCTAAGTGATGATTACATCTAATCAGAGTCTACAAGATAGCTGGGATTAACCAGACAAGGAAAGACAGAGGGAAAGTCATGTAAGGCAAAAGAAATAGCCTAAACAATAGCAAAAGGATATGGGGACTCAAGAGAGCAGAGAGAATTACCATCACCAAACACAGTCACCAGGGTTGATGCCATTGAGAGAAAAAATAAAATCAAACTGAAGAAAATCCTTGACTTTGTCCCTTACTAAGCCACCACTGACCTCTGATACAGTAGCTTTATGAAACAATGTGGAGAAAAACTGGACTTCACTGGGATGGAGAATAACTGGAAGAATATAAAGTTCAGACAATACAGGAAGGGTATTTTTTCCAAGGACTCAATGGAGAAGAATATAAAGATGGGATAGTTAGAAATGTGCAGAAGTCTAAAAGGCTTTGTTTTATGATAAGAGAGAATTGAGGATGTTTATAAGTTGTAGGAAAGAAACCCGAGTGCACAGATAAGATTTAAAGGTTAAAAAAAAGAAAAAAAAAATCACTCTTTTGTACAACAAATACTGATAGAGCATCTACACTGTTCTTGAGCTCATCATTTCAAGATAAAGACAAACAACAGAGCCCTTTTAATGGCGTTACAATTGTTTTAAATAAGCTTAAAAAATAAAAAAAGGCCAATGGTAAAGGGACAAAAATTACATGTACTATAGTCCTAAAGGCAAACTAATACTTATAAATACTTATCAATATAATGGCATCTTTGACTTTGTCATTTTATATTGGCAATTCCACAATTTATTATAAGTATTTAGTGTTAAGGCTTATTTTGTTTACTTCAAAGGGAATTATTATTTTAATAAAAAAAACACTTATTCTATTGCAAGAATTTCAGTATGGGACACAATTGTCAAGATTATTTTATGTTTTAATTATTACAAATACCACAGGACATAATAAGTCTACAGACAGAGGCATAGTATAAAAAATGAGGAGTAGTACAAGATGGCGTAATATTTGTGTCAAAGTTTGCCTTAATATCTCTGAGCATTTCAATACAGAAAACCAGCCAGCCGAAAATGCAGGAATAACCATGCTTTTAAATGTTGGCTGGGACTAGGAGATTGCCACAAAGATTAAGAACAGTCTCTGATTTTTTTGGAATCATTGACTTGCAGAATGTTAAGATTTTAAAGAATTTTGACATAATCTATTTTCCACACCTCACATATAAAATTCTCTTCCTCAGATTCCTCTCTTGATGTTGAAAGACTTTAAGTGAAAGAGAGCCTTCTATTTCAGAAGCTGCCTATTCTACTAATGAACAGTCAAATTTTCTCTGATTATGCCCAAAAGATAGGTCTCTGGAATTCCACATTACTACATTACTATGTGGCAACTCTTTAAATGTCAAAAGATTCTTAACATATATGCACTAAATATATTACTATTATCAGACTAACCATTCACAATTCCTTCATCGCTTTCTTGTATGACATTTTCACTCTATTCCCTTATATCCAAATGCTAATAAGTTAATTATTTTTTTCTCCTCCTCATTAAACTGAACATAAATTTCCAAATGTGAAAAGGGAAATAAGATTATACTATTGCATATGGTGACTATTTTTTAAAGTCATCCTATCAACCACTGATGTTTGAACTACAGACAATTATAATCACAGGGATTTAACTACATAAATTGCAACCAACTCAAATTTCCCTGACTTCATTTTTGCAATTATATTTTTAATATAATTATAAAAGGATTTCCATATTCTCCCATCTTGTGTGTTTTTATCCTGAAAGTCCAAGATTATTTTGTGTACTGATTTAGCAAACTACCATTTTACTGTTCCTCTCAACTTCTGATATCCTACAAATCTGATGGACATGTGTTTTAAGTATTTATACAAGGCATTTACTAAAATTAAATAGAATAGGCATAAGAGCAGAATTTTCTAGTATACACACAAAAATATTATTCCTGGGTAACATTAATCCATGCAACTGAATCTTAAAGCTATGAAGATTCAGTCTGATCAGTCTAGGACTCTCTTCCTTATACATATAACAATCATCTGAAACTACCAAAAATTTCTGCTAAAATCAAGAAACCATATAGTTGAAATCCATTAATTCTCTAAAAACACAAAAAAGGTGAATCTCTGTTTCGTGATGACTGTTTTCTAAGGTTCTAAATCAGGACCAGTCCAATGATATTTTCTAGAAAGGGATAGACATGAAGCTCTTTAGTGTATATTTTTCAGAATATAATTTTATGGCTTTGTTCAACACAATTTAAATAGCTGTTTATTTTTTTCTATATATTTCTCTGTCTTATGAAATCATATTTTTAACTGGAAGAAGACATAAAAATGTTCCCTGTCCCCATTCAATTTTTTTTTGTTCCTACTTAGACTACTTCTCAGAAACTTTCAGTAAAATTAACACTATGTATATGTGGTATGATTTTATTACCTCATATAAAACTGTAGTATTTCCATGTAGAAGAGGTCCATAACAGATATAGGAATGTCCAACAACCCAGCCTAAGTCAGAAGCTGCCCACCACACCTAAACAATAAGAAGAAAATAAAATGCATATATCTTAATTAGATAAATGTCACATAATATGAATTTAAAACCACGATTACCTCTCCAGGTTTAAGTCCATATATGGAAGACATCGACCAGTTAAGCATTACAGCGTATCCTCCAGTGGGCCTCACCACACCCTAAAGGAAAGAAGAGATGAAGTTAAAATCAATAAACACTGTGTTAAAAGACGCTCTTTCTTCATACTCTCCACTTAGGAAAAGCTCCTGTTTAAAGTACTTCATATTCTAAAGCTATAAATAACTTTGGCTGTCATGTATTAATAATTGTATCTGAATCACTATTTCTTTGACACCTCCAAAAACAAACACAGAATAATTTGTTCGTACCAGTCCATTTGTAGAATTCCTTCTCACAGACCATTCTGGACGTTCTAAAGAAAACATGATTTCACAGAATCACATTCAAAAAAAAAAGAGAAAAATTTCCAGGGGTAACATCAATTATCAACATTGCATTTTAACACATATTTCCAGAACAAAAATGAAAAATTTCAAAATTAAGTCCACAGAAAGGTCAAAGAGAGCTGTGTGCCTAAGATACAGACTACCATAAGAGTATTTCTTCCCTGATAGTATTAAATAATAATAGGATGCCTAGAGGAAAGAGTCATATTCTAACTGGAGTCTTATTAAAATGCTAACCTGAAGGACCATGCTATCGCAGTATTAGAGCTGAGCAGTTCTTCAGGTCTAACTCCTGATGAGTTAGATCTAAGGCCGACAGATTTTCCTTATATTACATTTTGGGGAAAAGTAGGGACTGTTACACCCCAGCACTACAACTTTCATGAATCAGTCTGTGAGCAGGTATTCTTGACAGTGAATGTATTCAATGTTAATACAAGATTAATATTTGAAAAGTAAGTGCAAGAGTCATCACAGATAAGAACTGACAGCAAATTTAATAACTAATTTCATTTGTTGCTTCATTATAAACATTAATCATTATTGGCTCACAATGACTTCAGGATGTGAATATTCAGAGCGAGAAAGTGAATGCTTGCTAAGAAATATGTTATAGTTCACTCACAAGTATTTTCAAACATCTCTTAGTAGAGCAACTATAATCACTCCGTGAAGAAAATAATTATTTTACCTGAAAGGGCACATATGGCTCTAATTAATGAACGTGCTACTGGTTGAACTATTTTGGCACAGCTCTGTAACTATCACACACATACATGAGTCACGAGAATGAAAACGAAGTTGACTTTCTGTTTGTTACTAAAATTGCTGCTTTCCTCAGGTACCACTAATAAAACTTAGGTATCAAGCTGTGGAATACATTTTATCTATCAGCAGCAACACCTGGTCTCCTGGCAAATGTCACAGGGAGCTTTGCTGGCATTTGACAGGTATGCTTTCTAGCTTGTATGACATGGTTAGCATGCAGCTGGCTCTTTTGATCATCTTGGGAGAATTAGAAATCCTAAGCTTCTGCCAATAATTTTCACACATGCATTTTCCCATATAAACTGAGCAGGTCTTCAATCAGTATATACTGTACACGTCTTCCATGTACTTTGCTAATTTGTTGTCTTATTGAGAAGGTCTTTTCCTACAGTTCAAAATCTTGATGAATTTGACATGAATCAATTTGCAAACACTCTTTTCTAAAAAGTTTTATTCATCTGGTAAAGGATAAAATAGGAGGTTTTTTCATAGACAATATGCTATCAATATTCTGTGAAATTTAATGTCAGGCATGATTTCACTTAAGATATTTTAGAATTTCTCTTCACCTGTCTGCTGTCCCTGCATTTAGAGGTCATTTTTAATCAATAATTCTAAATATCATTACAAAAGGGTAAATTTTTTATATTAAATGATAGAGAATAAGAGTAATCAACTGGAAGTGATAGGAATAAAAGGCCAAAGAGAACATAAATGACTAGTAATTCACTTGTAAAACTTAGAAGATAATTCAAAGGACAGGTTGTCAAATTTCCACTTACCTCTCAAGTGAACCCTTCTTTAAAGGTTATTTACCAGTGTTGCTTTGTCTATAAAATGGTGGCTACTTAAATCATTTGACCCCAAAAAAGTTAGACTTAAAAATGAAAATTTGCATGAAAAAACTTAAAATTATACAGTCAATAATTTAATGTCTTACAAGCAAAATTATTTCATTAATTCTAGCAATTACTGTTTTTTATTTTTCCCCCACACAAAAGACAGAAATGTCAAAAAATTAGAGGTTATTATCAGAGATTCTCATTAAAAATGATGAAAACAGAGCTAACAGAGACAGAAAAGCCATGTCTGTTTATCACTGATCTTTAATATCCACTTACTTTTAATTTTTTAACAATGAGTATAAAATTTTCATCTGGCATCATCTGTCTATTCATTAATCTAGATTCTCAATATGAAATTTGGTCTTGTCTCTAACATATTCAGGTGACAGCTTTCAATTTTCTGGTTATTTAGTACAGTGTAGGAAAAAACTGCATAATATCATACACTCCATGTAGATCTTTCATAAGAAGTTCAAGAGTAAAAACACTGAAAGATTAGTTTTAAAAAGATAGTTTCTTTCTTATAATACTAACATCTGTTAAAATTAATATGATAAAGCATTTTTGTTTCTAATCATATTTTCCAGGTAATGATAATTAAAATGCAATAGATAAACTCTGTTCAACCTCTGAAAATACATAAACTGTGCTCAAAAAAAAAAAAAAAAAAACCCACAAATTATTATATTCCAGTATGCAAAATTAACCAGAAACAAAAAATGGCATTTTGAAGTATATTTGAGTATGACGCAAAAATACTGTTGATCATCAGTGCTTACCCCTACAACACAAGCATGCTGCATTTCACTCTTTTGAATCTGTTACTTTATGCACGTATATCCTACCTTCCTTAAAAGTAAAGACATTAGGTGACCTAATATATTTTCAGAAAAGCCCTATAACCTCCTAATACACTGCTTTGGTTTTTGCAGGATCAGCATAATACTCAAATTCTTCTGGAAAACTTAAAGACATTCAGGTGGGAATAAAACTCTGTGCCCCAAATAAAGACACAAAAGTGAATTCTATCTCAGTACAAAAGGCGACAATGTGAAGGTGTTCTTTAAACAACACAAAACACTTTTAATGTATACAGATATTCAAAAAATTCAACCCACACAAGTGAAACTAAAGGCTAATTATTTATCCCCCAGGAATGAGACAACAGTTAATCCCAGATGGTTCTTTATGGTTTCCAGTTTAATGAGCTGCCTTTGAACAAAGACAGCCACAAAATATCATAAATGGGTCAGTAAATGTAAAACAGAAAACATGTTTATATCAAGTGTGTACTGTTTGGGTACTACAATTCAAGAAGAATGCAGTTGGAATAACATCAGTTGTAGTACAAAAAGGAAGGAAGATTGAGATATGTGGTAAAAGTTTGGGAGTCTTATCTGAAAAATGTGTTTTAATAGATCTATAAAAATTTGAATGGCAAATCTCAAAATATTCAGGTAGGAGAAGTCTACATACAGTAACCAACAAAGCATACTTCCTAAGTTAAGCCCCACTATTAACTTGTGCTGGGAGTTTACTCACTCAGTTGCGTCTGACTCTTTGCAACCCTGTGGACTATAGCCTGCCCGGCTCCTCCGTCCATGAGATTTTCCAGGCAAGAGTACTGGAGTGGGTTCCCATGCCCTCCTCTAGAGGATATTCCCGACCCAGGGATCGAACCCACATCTCCTGTGTCTCCTGCATTGCAGGCAGATTCTTTACCTGCTGAGCCATCAGGGAAGTAATAAAGACTTGTACAAGACAAACACACAAATATACACACATATATATCCATTCACACATACATATGTAAATACATATGCATATATGTCTATATGTACACATGCATATGCATTATGCATTTGCTTAGTATGTATGCATGCTTATATATACATTTCAATTCAGTCTGGCAAATTAAGCAAGAACAAAACAAGAAGAAAGGGGAAACAAAAATATTACCTGAAAAAAAGAAATCCACCACCATGGGACCATTGGAGTCAATGAGTTGAAAAGTATGAGGTATGGACGGCTCTGCTTACTTAAAAAATCCAACAACCAACAATATTCTTGTTCTTATAGTAGTTTTACAGACAATATCCCCTCTTCCTCAAATGAACCCTTACCCCTTTTCTGCACCTGGTTATCTCCTAATTCATCACATGAGTACTTAACAACATTGTGAACGTGCCGCCTCTTCTGGAAGCCACCCAAACCCACTGCTTGTGTTAAAAGCCTCTCCCTCCTCTCTCACGCCACAAGTTCTCTGAGCCTCTGGCCACTAACAACATCCACCCACTGCTCAGTCTCCTCCTCCACTCTCAGCGCCATAAGATCGCCTTGGTATCTTCAGCACAGAATAGACAATTAATACATATGTTGACTGATTTCAAAAGTGAACAATTAAATGAATAAGCAATATATGAAAACTATAACTGATTCATGTCAATGTGTGGCAAAAACCACTACAATATTGTAAACTAATTAGCCTCCAATAATAAAAATAAATGGAAAAAAATAAAATAAAGAATCACCCACGGGTGGGGGTGGGAAGCTATCAGAAAACTAAGAATAGGAGATGACATCCTCACTCTAAAAAAAAAAAAAAAACTATAATTAAAAAAATATTATTCTTTGTTCAAGAGAAATCCTTGAAACTTACATAACTTAATGCCATATTAGTAGAAATGGAACAATTCCATTTGGTATATTTCTTCAAACATAAAATCTCCTGCTGCAGGCTTTCTGATGATTCTGAAGCCACCTCCACGGATGATACTTCAGCAGGTGCTGCTGCTGCTAATAAGTCGCTTCAGTCGTGTCCGACTCTGTGCGACCCCATAGACGGCAGCCCACCAGGCTCCCTGGTCCCTGGGATTCTCCAGGCAAGAATACTGGAGTGGTTTGCCATTTCCTTCTCTAGCAGCAGTATAATTTTTTTATGGATCTGAGCAACTGTGAGATCAGGGGCAAAGGTGTAGCGAATTCAGCCTTTAGCTGCAAGAATTATGAAAGTGGCTCAGTCGTGTTCCACTCTTTGCAACCCCATGGACTGTATAGTCCATGCAATTCTCAGGGTCAGAATACTAGAGTGGGTAGCCTTACCCCTTCTCCAAGGGAGCTTCCCAACCCAGGGATCAAACCCAGGTCTCCCACATTGTAGGCAGATTCTTTACCAGCTGAGCCACAAGGGAAGCCGCAAGAATTGTACTACAGATTAAAAAAATTTTTTCACAGGCTTTTTTATTTAACTTTCTCTTATTTTTTGCTACAGTCTAGAATATAAGTAAGTCACCTAAAATGCAGGAATAAAAGTTGGTGTAAGTTATAGAAAACTCACATCAGAAGAAAGGCCTTATCTACCACCTTCCTGTTATGTCTTCCTTTCTAATTCTTTCCCCTGCGCTCCTGTGACACTTTTTTTTTTTTTCTTTTTTGGTTATCACCATACTTCCATGACAGCAAGCTGGAAGAAGATAAATATGACCATCACTAAATCTCCCATTCCCAAAATGACACCCCATCCAGATGAGGTGTAGTTCCTTTAAGTAACTTGAATATAGTCAACCAAACCAAACAGACTAAACATGCATAACAATATTCAGAAATGTATGCAAAGCAGCTCAGTCATAGAATATGCTAGAATATGTGCAGCAGCTAGCAAGATCAACCTGTCATACAACAATCTGACAAATCCAGAGTTGGCAGATGCAGAAATGCAAATAGGCCCTAAATATAGCTGCAAATTCCAGCCAAAGAACAGACTGAATTGTGTGTGGCTTATATGCACCTATGGGAAATGAGCAGTTTTAAGTAGAATATTTTTATGGGCTCACAACACTATTCTTCTTCATGGAGATCAAGAAAACAAACTAAATGATGACATGAAATTTATATTTAAATGTTTCATGTATGCTCATCTTTCCTGTACTTCTATTCCTGGGATCTCAATATTAAAAATTCAGATCCTATTAATCCTGATTATACCTACCAAAAATGAAGTGAGAATCTTATGAATAAAGAGGCATCAGGATACTCAATATTTTGTAATAATCCATAATGGAAAATAATATTTTAAAAGAATATATATTTATATACATGGGATTTTGGGTTCACGTAGTTTTTATTAAATTGTGAATTGATTTTAACATATATATATATATATTCATAAATGATTGAATCACATTGCTGTACATCTGAAATTAACACAATATTATAAATCAATTTAAATTTATATTTCAATTTAAAAATAAGAGGCATCTGGAGCTAACTGGAAAAGTAGATTATCAAATATTTTGGATCTGCTATGGCCCAGTTCTAAGGTTAGTGCCATAGTAGATTCAAAGGTGTATGAAATATATTCTACAACGTTAGAGAACATGCAATGTTATGAAGATAAGTAAATTAAAAGTGATATATTTCAAAAGTAGGATAAAATAAGTGGCTAAAGTATTTGTTGGCAACATATACATTTCAAAGCAATTGAAATTCTAAAGTCCACTGAAGGGATAAGAGAAATATTTCTGAAAGACCTGGAAAATTGACTACTTTGTCTTGCCATTCTGCATGTCCTGCTCTGTAAAACCTACTCCATCCCATGAATTAAACACTAGACCTCTACAGCTGATGATATTGCAAGGGTCTATCTCCAAACCTATATGTACTCTTGGACCCAGACCTTCATTTCCAACTACTGGCTGGGCATTTCCATGTTAATGTCCCAGAGACATCATACTCAGTATACACAAAACCTCCCAGTTTTCCCAGCCCCAAACCATTCTCCTTTGTTTCTAGTTTAGTAAATAAACAAAACCACTTTCCTATGTTCTCAGGTTCAAAGTCTTGTACTCTTCCTCTGTCTTACTCTTATTCTTGATTGCTCCCTAATAAATGGTCCAAAGCTAAGCACAGCTTGAAATCCAATCTCCTTGCTACCGTTGTGTAATGGTGCAAGGGTTACCTTCCTTCATATTTTTGTCTCTTTCTTAAGAAACAGTGCTCTCTATTCCTTATAGGCAGTATATAACCTAAACTTCTTGGCTAAATTTTAAACAATTGGCCCCTCCTTATAAGTCTGGCCATTTCTCTACTTTTTTTGCACCAACTGCAGTAGCCATTCTGGAACCTTGCACGCTCCTGTCTTTATTTTATATTGACCCAATCAACCTGGAATGCCCTCCTCCCCATGAGGTCACCTGATGAAAAATTTCTACCCATCCTTCAAATGTCATACCATCGAGTGCTTTCCGTGACATCTCCCTGATAAAACAGCATTCTTACTCTCCCATCACCCTTACTCTGTTTTATTTTTCCTCATAACACATCACCTATAACATAGCTCTTTGTTCACTGCCTGTATCCAGCCACAGAACTCTAAAAAGATGGTCAGATATGTATTTGGGTGCTCAGTAATATTTGTTGAACTAATGGAATTTAATCCTTCAGATGCCATTCAAATTCATCTTTTCTTCAAGAGATACAAGTAGGGTTTTTTCCTCTTAGGGAAAGATCACAGTCTATCTTACATCATCTATGTTGATATATATTGCAACCCCACTATGCTGAAGGCACTGTGGTTTACTAATTTTTTATCTCTTTTAGCTCCTAATGAACATCCATGAACTAAATTCAATGTGAATAGAAATCTTCAAACAATTAAAGCTTTCTCCAATATATAGACATAGATTTATCTTCAGGATGGTATTAATAATGTAATAAAAAAAAATGAGGATGATTAAAACATGAAGCAATCTTCAGTTTGGGCATCTAAGAATTCCACAAAGTACTTCTTGACCCAGAGAAAACATGGGATATCTAGGTTTCTTCCTTATTTGGAATCATCACTTTTCAGATTTAATACCCTATATATTACTTTTATTTCCACCACACTAGCTGAGTCCGTTTTAAACTGATGGCAAACTCTTCTTCTGCCCTCTCATATAGATCCCCGTCCAGGCAACAGTGAATTTCAGTGATTAAAAGTCTCAAGGTAGCACCAAAAGTTTTTATAAGATTCCTTCAGGCTTTTAAGGAGCTAAACTGAATTTTTTGTTGTTGTTGTTGTTAGGCTAAACTATGTTTTCAGGGTCAGTGGTTTCCTCTCATGTTGATACTTTTATATTAGATTATAACTTGCTGAGTCCCTTTTATTTCATAGCCAAATGTTCATTTGGATTCTTTGTGGCTGGTACATAATTGCTTAACTGAAAAAAGTGGAAGGTACAGACTGCATCCAGTAGTCATTTGGACTGTTTAAACAGACAAATCTGCAACATAAGAAAAATTTATTTTTCAGATGACCAGAGTTCTTAAAAAAACACAAGGCTTTGATTCTACGATGACACAAATATTTTTATGTATATGCATTAATTTATTTATTCACACAACAAAAGTGTCAGTGCCAACTACATACAGAACACAATGGTAGACCAAAATGTAACAAAACACTGTGTCTGTAGTCGGAGAGAATATATCCTTCTATCATATGTTTTCTTTTTCACAAGCAAGTGAATTTCATATAAAATGTTTTAAGTCTTGATCTTCCTTTATTTAAGTCTAAACTAATAGAATCACAATTTTGAGAATATTAACAGATTATGGTTCAGAATTCTGATGCTAAGAGTTCCAATATTAATAGAGGCCAACGTCATACAGGATTTGAGTGATTGTGAAAAGTCCCTTTGCCCAGTAACATTCTGTGATTCAATGAATATTGAACTCCCTAATATAGATGAAAGATGATTGCACAAATCTTTATGAAGTTATATAAAGAAACAGTATTATTTGGAGATGCCAGGCAAACATGGTAATGGTTTGGTATCTGACACGTTCAAGAATATTGACATTTTTAACTTTGCTTTGTGAAAACACCTTTCAGGGTAAAAAGATTTAAAAATCCTTGAGTGTCTTCAGTGCTGTAAATCAAATAGCTCAACACTCTGGATAAATTACCTGTTGTTCAAACTGTCTAGGCCAGTTCTCCAAGTTGCATTTATAATGATAAATTGAATTCCTCTAAATCAAAAATCAATTTCATACTGTATGAAAGTTATACCTCAGTTTAAAAAATAAAAGTATTTCACTTAAAATATATTTTATAAAATTTTATTAAGCCAACTGATATTCAATCAAATATATTTTAATTTTAATAGCTTACTAAAGCAATTGAATATTGCTGATATTTGTGATGATGTTTAATGAAATAAGGACAAAGCATTTGGCATTAAATATAACAAATATTTCTACATATTTAGATACAGTATTTCTTTAAGGTATAAACTACTTAAGCCTAAACCTCAAGATAAAGTCTGCAAACATTTTCCATCAGTAATCAAATATTCTTGGTGCAAAAAACTCTGTCACTATAATTACCCTTAAGAGAGTGCCTACTTTGGCCACCTGATGGGAAGAGCTGACCCATTGGAAAAGACCTTGATGCTGGGAAAGACTGAGGGCAGGATGAGGAGGGGCCGACAGAGGATGAGATGGCTGGATGGCATCCCCGACTCAATGGACATGAGTTTGAGCAAACTCCGGGAGATGGTGAAGGACAGGGAAGCCTGGCGTGCTGCAGTCCATGGGGTCACAAAGGGTCAGACACGATATAGCGACTGAAGAATACAGCAAGGGAGAAGATACCTTTGGCAACCCCGTCGTTCCAGATGTGTAAAGGATATACAGGGGATGTTCAGAAAGAACAGGAACACAGTCATGGGACTGTGCTTTTGCCATCTCTTCATCCCAATCAAGGTAACAACCTGGAGCCAAAGGAACCATTTCCTACAAAACAAAAACATAGGAATATGCACTGAACAAAAGAGATTACGCTGGAGAGTAACTAAATCTATATCAGTCTGAGTGTCTGACTGAAATCTAGGCCTAGACAGCTAAATATCAGACCTATAACTCAATATCTCAGGGTCTTGAGTTAAGATAAATGTTCATAAGAAATTCAACAGTTTGATGTTGACTTCAACGAACATATCGCAGAAAATGTTTTATTTAAACCTAGAGATATATTTAAGAAATTAAATGTGATGCGGGCATGATTTCATCAACCGTAAGAGCTTAACTAACAGAGGTTCATGTTTCTACAATTGTATGTACACTATCAACTTTAAAAACTAACTTCTATCATAATCTACTTCTTTTTACTTTGGAACTACTGTCTTCACAATGAAATCTCAACTAACCTACTAAAGTTTCTCTTTACACAAGGGCCAGTTAAGGGTAATACTGTGGCCATTTTTCCAAACAGGAGAATACTAAATCACTTTCAGGGGAGGAGGGGTAATCTACTTTCACTTTTTAAGAACAAAAATCAGTTCTGAAATTAATGAGAGTATGAGACATGTATAAAATGCTACCCAAGTTTTTCTCCATCAACAACAGTGACTAATATGGTAGAAATGCTTGTATTCTTTTTTGTTCCTAGAACCAAGCTCTGTGTTATAAACTCTATGATAATTGAGCCATGAATTGGACAGACACATCTTAAGTTAGACAGGTTTCTTCAAAAGGTGCCAGTGAAACAAGCCAGGGAAGAAGAAGAAAGTGGCTTACGGAAAAATTACTGTAGCTGAGAGTTATAGCTATCTAATTAGAGTTATGATCCAGTACATGTCTAGTTATTTTCTGAAATGTTGACTAATCTCGAGATAACAAAACCGGAAATTTACAGTTGGTGAACCTGTTGGTAAAGGCACAAGGCAAGACTACACACTCCTCACGGAAAATAAGTTCACCACCTAGAGAGCGTGTAACCATTACATTTCATCCAGGTAATCCCTCAGCTAAATTCAGAGACACTGACAGATTGTTAAAAGCCAGGTCATTTCCGTTTCTCTGGTTCCTTAATTTATTGATTGGGTTGTAAAAAAAGGTCATATATTTAAATGGATACAATTACAAATTGATACTTCAATATATTAATAGTATCACAAATATAATGCCTATATAGCACATTGATAGACAATAATCTGAATGGCCCTTCAAGAAGGGGAAGTTTTAGGCCCAGCCTCACCGTGGATGTGTCCTAGAGGCACCATTTAGATAAATAAATATAATTAACTGTGATCAAACTGTATATTTCCATTTCCATTTGTTTTTATGCATTGATAAACACAACTCATCTCAAATTATCAAGCCTAGGGCATCACAGTTACAAACCTATAAAAAAAATCATCACACTGCGTAATAAAAAAATGTCAATTGAGTAATCACAAAAATAACTGCAGTTCAAACGAAATGAGGATTTGAATGAAGGGTTATTCTTCAGGCTAAGAAATGCAGGCATGTTTAAAGAAGATCTAATGAGAGGAAGACAGGGGAAAAATCAACATTAGCCATTTCATACATGCATTTACTTCTATAGACATATCCTTCCTAGTTGTTATCACTCTTAAAAGGCAGTCCTGGGGCAGCACAGCAGGTGACTGATGTGACCTGCCAATTGAGCCCTCACGGCCTCCCTGAGGCTTAGGAGTGGCAGCCAGGTTTTTATCTCCTCTGGCAAAAAAGCAGTCCTAGTTATGAGATGCATCACTGAGCCTCATAATTTGTATCTTTTCTAAACTCAAAGCAAAGCCAATCCACTGGGCTTAATTACTGCCTCAACAGAAGGTCAGATATGAAGGACAAGAAACATCCAACTAAAATAAAGGAAAGTCAAAACAAAGGAAAGGTCTCAGGAAAAATAAGGAGAGGGAGAAAGCGAGCTAGTTATCAGAGGGGGGAAAGTGACAGTGGATCTCTACCTATTAAGAGGAAAGAGAAGGCTATCACCTTTTAAAATCAAATGTACATGGATTTAATATTAATACTTTATTTAAAAGGCAGAGATGGTCAGACTGGATGAAAAAAATTAAGATCCCAAAATGTTATCTATGAGAGTTTTATTTTTTTAAATACAAACACATTACTAATAAAAAGAAAGACATGGGAGAAAGTTACATCATGCAACTGAAAGTACAAGATTAAACAGTTATTAAACAAAGCAGATTTTGATAAAATACCAAATGATAAAGAAAATGAGCAACTAGAACTCTCATAATTTTCTGCTGGAATAGTAAAATGATTATGTCCACTATGTAAAATTGTGTCAAAGTTCTTAGTAAAGTCAAATATACATCTACTATATGAATCAGCAATGCTACCTCTAGATATTTACATAAGAGAAATGGAAACACATGATCCACACACAGACCTGATTAAGAATGTTCATAGCAGCTTTAGTCATAATAGCTCCAAAGTGGAAATAACCCAAATTTCCATAAATAGCAGGATAGAAAAATAATTTTTTATATATTCATGCTATGAAATACTACTCAACAGTAAAAAACAATGAACTATTAGTACCTGACACACAAGAAATGTATCTTAAGAACATTATATTGAACAAAAGAAGGGAGACATAAAAGTGTATGCATGGTATGATTTGATCTATTTGAAGCTTGGGAATGAACAACAACAACAAAAAATCTATGACAGTACAAATCAGAAAGCATGTGCCTCTAGGAATGGGGAATTGTTGACTGGAAAAAGGAAGAAATCTGGAAAACTTCTCTATCTTGATTTGGATGGAGTTATACAGGTGCATGCAATTTTGAAAATGCATCAAAATGTACTCTTATGATCTGTCCATCTTAATGTATTAAATTATATCTCAAAAATTAAAATAATAATAATCTGAGTGCCTATAGTATGCATAATATTGTATTAAGATGTGAATGTCAAATAGAGATGTATGCAAATATTAATAATAAAAAAGGTAAAAGATGATATTTGCTTGAGAAAAATCTGATTGGAAACATATCCATATCCACAGCATTTACAAAGCAAAAGAAAACAGCTCATCGGTTAAAAGTCATTAAACTGAGTTTAAATCTTGGCTCTACCACTTATTGGCTGTGACTTTGTGGTGTGACCTGACAATGACCCAGTTTTTTCATCTGTAAAACGGGGCCAGTAATAACATCTACTTTACTGGTTTGTAAGAATGTAAGAATTGAATAAAGAACATCTGAAAGTACTTTGGGCCTATCCTTAAGTTCTTTGTAAATTCTACATGAATTCATACATGTGTGAATAGCATACACACACACTGAACACTTGTGTGTGTTCCTACCCTTCCCCTGAATTTGGCAATAAGGAGCTCATGATCTGAGCCACAGTCAGCTCCCGGTCTTGTTTTTGCTGACTGTATAGAGCTTCTCCATCTTTGGCTGCAAAGAATATAATCAATCTGATTTCGGTATTGACCATCTGGTGATGTCCATGTGTAGAGTCTTCTCTTGTGTTGTTGGAAGAGGGTGTTTGCTATGACCAGTGTGTTCTCTTGGCAAAACTCTATTAGCCTTTGCCCTGCTTCATTCTGTACTCCAAGGCCAAATTTGCCTGTTACTCCAGGTGTTTCCTGACTTCCTACTTCTGCATTCCAGTCCCCTATAATGAAAAGGACATCTTTTTTCGGTGTTAGTTCTAAAAGGTCTTGTAGGTCTTCATAGAACCATTCAACTTCAGCTTCTTCAGCATTACTGGTTGGGGCATAGGCTTGGATTACCATGATATTGAATGGTGTGCCTTGGAAACAAACAGAGATCATTCTGTCATGTTTGAGATTGCATCCAAGTACTGCATTTCAGACTCCTTTGTTGACCATGATGGCTACTCCATTTCTTCTAAGGGATTCCTGCCCACAGTAGTAGATATAATGGTCATCTGAGTTAAATTCACCCATTCCAGTCCATCTTAGTTCATTGATTCCTAGAATGTCAACATTCACTCTTGCCATCTCCTGTTTGACCACTTCCAATTTGCCTTGATTCATGGACCTAACATTCCAGGTTCCTATGCAATATTGCTCTTTTACCATTACAAGCTGGAATCAAGATTGCCAGGAGAAATATCAATAACCTCAGATACGCAGACGACACCATCCTTATGGTAGAAAGTGAAGAGGAACTAAAAAGCCTCTTGATGAAAGTGACGGAGGAGAGTGAAAAAATTGGCTTAAAGCTCAACATTCAGAAAACTAAGATCATGGCATCTGGTCCCATCACTTCATGGGAAATAGATGAGGAAACAGTGGAAACAGTTTCAGACTTCATTTTTTAGGCTCTAAAATCACTGCAGATGGTGATTGCAGCCATGAAATTAAAAGACAGTTACTCTTTGGAAGGGAAGTTATGACCAACCTGGATAGCATATTAAAAAGCAGAGACATTACTTTGCCAACAAAGGTCCATCTTGTCAAGGCTATGGTTTTTCCAGTAGTCATGTGTGGATGTAAGAATTGGACGGTGAAGAAAGCTGAGTGCCGAAGAATTGATGTTTTTGAACTGTAGTGTTGGAGAAGACTCTTGAGAGTCCCTTGGACTGCAAGGAGATCCAGCCAGTCCATCCTAAAGGAGATCAGTCCTGGGTGTTCATTGGAAGGACTGATGCTGAAGCTGAAACTCCAGTACTTTGGCCACCTGATGCAAAGAGCTGACTCATTGGAAAAGACCCTGATGCTGGGAGGGATTGGGGGCAGGAGGAGAAGGGGACGACAGAGGATGAGATGGCTGGATGGCATCACCGACTTGATGGACATGGGTTTGTGTGGACTCCAGGAGTTGGTGATGGACAGGGAGGCCTGGCGTGCTGCAGTTCATGGGGTCGCAAAGAGTCGGACGCGACTGAGCGACTGAACTGACTGAACTGAACCCTTCCCCTAAGCTTTTCTTACTCAAAGCCTTCTGTATTACTGACTTTACATTCCTTGACTCAACAGCAACAAGCCTTTTTTAAAAACATGCTGGAGGTCATCTGAAAGAAATTTATAATTCTTCTTCAAGACACTGAAAATATTAAAATCCCTGAGTGCAGCCTTTCATGAAGAACCACAGACTACTCAAACTACACTGGAGTGAAAAGTGGTAATGGGACTTCCTAGGTGGTAATCAAACTGAGAGAGCTCTAATGCTCTCTGTTCTTATATCTTGTCATTTAAGCATTTTTCCACAGATAACCTCTCAAGAGTTCTACAAATTATACATGATTCCTTGCACACTTGCAATTTTCCTTCTGTAAAAAATTTTAATCTGCTAGAAACCCCAGTGAGTCTAACTATAAATAGCTGGAGACCTAGCTAGGGATGCAGAAGTAAGCTGATTATTTGGGCAAATTTACTAGGAAAAGCATTGTAAAACACAGTCATTTATGTATTATACTGCTTTTTCTTCCTTCATGGATCATAGATAATTTATCTGTTTAGAATATTAATATTTTGTTTTCCTGAACATAGTCTTTATTTCCAGACCAATAACTTTTTCTAAAGTTTTTAAAAGACATTTTAAAAAGAAATTAATCATACCTCACCACAAGACTAGGTAGCTGCGAGATTAAGCATACTGTCAGAATGCATGCATTCAGATCATGACCCTGATGCTAGCTAGACAAGTTACTTTATCTCTCTTTTCCTTGGATTCCTCTTCTTTAAAACAGGAATAATGCCAAGCTCATAAAGTTATCAGGAAATTTAAAAAAAATTATCCATGAATGGAGTGTCTTAAAAATTATACGGTAAGCTGTCAGTAAATGTTTCTAGTATAGTTGAGCCTTGAACAATACAGGTTTGAAAAGCAAGGGTCCACTTACATGTAGATTTTTTTCAGTAAATATATTGAAAAAATTTTTGAAGATTTATAGCAATTTGAAAAACTCTCAAATGAACCATACTACTTAGATTATTGAAAAATTTAAGAAAAAGTTATGTCATGAATGCATAAGTGGAGATACTAGTTTGTCTTTATATAGTCATAAAGTAAGTGATACTTAATATACAATTAATAATGTGGTAGTATTATTAAAAAACAGTTCCTACTGTTTCCCAACTTAGAATTACATTACTGTATAGTATACTTCTTTCTCCGGTACTTAGAGAAACTGGGCATCAGTCTATCATCACAGGGAACTGATTTTTTTTTAATTTAACAATGTTTCCAATGAATATGACTATAAGGCCATGCCATATGCCATAAAAACTGTATATTTCATTCATTAGTGTATAGGCCAGGCTATCATGAAACAATTGTATTGTTGCTTCTTTGCTGTGAATGCATGAATTATGACATCTGTAACTAAATATGAATTTCTTTTTCACATTATCTTTTCATTTTTGATGTCTAGTGTTATAATATATAGTACATCTGTGGTATTTTATATCATATAAGACAATATTGATGCAGGTACATAAACTTACAATATGGATAAATATAATTCAGATAAATACAGTTCTTTTCTCTAGCCTACTTTATTGTAAGAATATAGCATATAATACATATAACATACAAAATGTGCTAATAGATTGGTTATTTTATTGGTAAGGCTTCCAGTCAACAACAGTTAAATTCATGGGAGAGTCAAAAGTTACAAGCAGACTTTCAACTGTCTGGGGGCTGGGGTCCTTAAACCCTGCATTGGGTTAACTATATTATTATTATAGCTATAGTGTAAATCAATAAAGGACACCACAATAGACTATTCATTGGATCCAACTCATTAATATTACAGATATTTCTATGTTTCAATCTTTTTGTTTTAAATTAGTTTTTTTATAAAGACAGAAAATGTCATTCTTTTTTGCCCCAAATAGTGACATTCACAAAGGATACTTAAGAGTTTATAAATCAAGTGCTCCTGTCAAATAGTCAACAAGAATCATCCTTAGCACACCACCATAGCAAGAACCAAATTCAAAATTCAGATTACCGTATTTGGACGATTATAGATGAGAACTTTATCTGGCTTGTGTTGTCCTATTCTCAGCGCTTCTTCTACAAGTGGTATGTATTCCACCTTCCTTCCGGGTTCAATGCCGAATGATGCTGTAACAACCAGCTTGGGCTACAATGAAAAACAAATAAATGACAAAGCTGAACCGTCCTAGTTAAGGCAATCACAATATTTCAGGTATACGCTGACAAACATTTCTTTAGAAATGATTCTGTTCTCTCGTGTATAAATGGCCTGAAAACCAACCAACTATTTTTAAACGTTATGGCCCTAACCACTTCCACATAAATCTCACTTACCTGTTCAGAACTCCACCTTCAAAGATGCTTTAGGCTAACAAACAGGAGCTGTTAAAAAAAATACTTTCCAAAGAATTCATTAAGCCACGCAGATGTAAATCTGCCATGAACCAGTGAAGTGGAATCTTAGAGTCCCCTCACTTGCATACGCCCACATAACAGCTGGTTGTTACTGAAGTTGTAGTATTTCTTAGAGGGGTGAGACCAGCCTGACTGCTATCAATAAGCATTTCTAAGGTTTTTCATGTAAGCTTCTCTGCTTAAACACCTAAAGTGACCCCGAAGGAAGAGACTGGAATCGCTAATACTTATTTTATGATTCTTTCTCATTTCAAATGCATACTCATTTTCATGAAATATTATATTGTAAATGTGTCATATGTTTCTTAAAAGGGCCCTCAAATGATTTAAGTTTCAAGTCCCACTGAGTCTTGTGTCTGCTCTTGTCATTAAGCCACACTTGGCACTTTCTTTGCCCGACAATTGGCTAGTCATTCTTCAAGATATGCGCAGGTATAGCCGAAAGATTTCGGTCAGCCTTCCCTCCTTGGTAGGTTCTGAGCAGGCCTCAGACATCCGTCTAGAGTCAAGGTGCTCCTCCATCCCCACCTCTGCACAGGAAGCTCGCCACGGACAAATCTGGGCCCCAGCACCCCCCTGTCTCCTACGCCTGGTGCAATGCTTGTCATAACATAAGGTCTCAACAAAATACCTGTGGCAAGGAACCAAAATTCCCAGTAATTTACAAAACAAGCATGTCCTTGTTCTTTTAAGTACACTGCTTCTTCACAGAGAAATCCAAAGCAAAGGAGACAGATAAATGATTCAGGAGACAGAAAAATCAATCCCAGAAGGTACATCTATTCCTGAATTTTGATTTCTGGTTACAATATGTTTCCTCTAGGGAAGGTTAATATTATGCCAAATATATGCATAGATAGCACTTTCTAGTTTTCAATATCATTTAATATTCACGGAACTGAGGTCCAGTGCTGGTGGCAGAGTGAGCCTCAGCTTATAAGTGGTGGAATCAGAAAGAGGGCTAGTTCCAACTGATTTCAAAATGTTCCTCTTTCCACTATTTCAAGCTGCCTTTTAAAAGCAAAAAAAAAAAAAAAAAGGAAAGAAATGAAAAAGTAAATCATGTATCCTTTTATTATATGTTTAAAGGTCAGATATTTGAATACAATTCACATATTAATGTCTGTAATATGTACAAAAATAACTTTAGATAACACCCCCTATGATTAGAATTCTGAATAAATGAAAGTTACACATCAAATTAAAAACATGTATAGAATATATCAAAGGTTGAATAAATTAATAAAGTCAAGATTAGACTCTTCCTCTAGAAAATCATTCTTTTTGCATTTTTATTAACAGCCTTTTATTCAGGTTTTATTCCATCTCAGTCAGAATACATTCTTCCCATCTTCATCTATTAAAATAAAACTTTTTTCAAGCTATTTAGATGAAAATCATGACATCAAAATCATTCCTGGTTTCAAATATTAACTATATTCAAATATCTCAGGTATGTATTGCTGTCTCCATCTTCTCATCATTAATTTGACGTGCTCAAAAGTCTTGTCTGTAAGAACACACACTTATTGCCTAAACTTCTTAACAAGATTAGGGTGCATGTGTGTGTATGTGCATGTGTGTGTGTATGTGTGTGTTATTATGAATGAAAAATGCCAGTAATGCGGCATAAGTTTTATAAATTCTTATGACATGTGTGTATATATATTTTTCCCCATGTCATATAAAAGCTTTTTCTAAAAAACAGTGCATCTCATGTGTTAGCTGCCCAACTGTATCTGACTTTTTTGATCCCATGATCTGTAACCTGCCAGGCTCCTCTGTCCATGGAATTCTCCAGGCAAGAATACTGGAGAGGGTAGCCATTCTTTTCTCCAGGAGATCTTTCCAACCCAAATGCCCAAAAGCTGTTCAAGACTTTCTATAGCTAAAAAACTAGAGAAGTCTCCAACTGCCCATTGATTTGCAGTTGGAAATTTGACACATTTCTCCCTAGACTTCCCTTCAAAGGACTAACTCAACATGTTTCTAAAAGGAGAGAGGAAAAAAAAAAAAAAATCCAGCCAATTTGTGTGCAAATCAGCTTCCTAGTTCTAATAACTGATCTATTACCAGATGAAATCACATGTGTAAAACCTCACTCCCTGCCTAGCACTCAGGGGACCCTCAGTGTATATTAGTTCCCTTTTTGTTAAGAATGTCTCATCCTGCGCTTGTAAAACTCTCCAGATCAATCATCTCCTACTCTCATAATGGCAGTCCTTCTTTAACCTTCCCACTGCTATTCCTCTCCTGTACGTCGCTCACTGGCCAATGATTCACAAAGAGACCATCGACCAAAGGTTCCCATTCCAGCCTTTCTCCTACTCACACCAAATTGCAAGGCTTGCCTCCTCTTAACATTGCTCAAAACACGACAGTCACCTGCTCAAAAACTTGGTTGGTCAGCATCTACAGGATGCAACTCAGACAAAAACTGCCTTTACAAGCTCACCTTCTCTTCCTCTTCAATCACATGGATCTATTTTCTGTCCTTCAAAAGGATTTTACCCTTTCCTGCCTCTAGTACTAGCCTCTTATTCTTTTTCTCACCTTTTGGATCTGACTATATCATTCTTTTCAACTAGCTGAATCATAACCAAGATATTATACAACTCAAATCTCACCTCTTTCGGGAAGCCTTCTTCAGCCACCCCAACTAAGAGATATCATTCCTGTCTCTAAATTAGAGGTCTGCAAACTATGATTCAGAGCCCAATCCTGCCCAAATTACA
Source organism: Cervus elaphus (assembly GCF_910594005.1). NCBI lineage: Eukaryota > Metazoa > Chordata > Mammalia > Artiodactyla > Cervidae > Cervus > Cervus elaphus. The sequence goes on along the minus strand of NC_057817.1, from coordinate 11,906,419 downwards.
TTCTGTAAAGCGTTGTTGGGACACTGCATGCCCTTCGCTTCTGTAGGGCTTAAGTGCTACAACAACACAGCTCTATAGTTTCAACAGAAGCTCACATGTGACCCACAATGCCTAAAATATTTATTACCTTGTAACTTACAGAAAAAAGTTTGCCAATCCCTGCTCTAAATTCATAGAATAACAACAGCTAACCTTTTTTTAATGGGTACTATATGCCAGACTCCATGTTAAGTATTTTAAGTTCAATATCTCAATGATTTGTGACAACAGCCTTTCAAGTTTGTGACGTCAGTACCCCAACTAAATGTATAACTTCGCCCATCCCTGACCCTCCCTCTTAACCACTGTGCTATATACCACCATTCGTGGAAATGTATAGGTTATAAAAGTAGTCATGGGTCCCTAGTTCTCCATGTGATAAGTATCATTTATTAACCAGTTCCAAGGAGAGTACCAGACATAGAGTGGAAGCTTAATGAATATATGCTGAATGAGTATATTAGTTATTATTTTTCTTAAATGTCTTATGCATCCAAATGTAAATGGAAAGTTAACTTGAAAGACTTGCACCTTATGTGTTATACTCTTCACAGTATTTAGAATGATATCTTTCACATAGGACTGACTCAAAAATAAAATTTTGGTTAAGAGTGTATGCCAAATAAAAAGTCAGCTTTATCTCATTTGATGAGAGGGTCTAGTAAACACAATCACTCTTGCATGGTTCATTTGCAGATAAACACAGCTGGACCATACGTGGTTAGTGCTTGATTTCCCCAGGTAAAACACTTACCTTCGCATGATCAATGCGAGTGCTTAGTTCTTTGGATGCAAATCCCCCAAATATGAGACTGTGGATGGCGCCTATCCTGGCACAGGCCAGCATGGCATACATCGCCTGTGGGATCATGGGCATGTAGATAACCACAGTGTCACCCTTCTTGACACCATGCTTGACCAAAACGCCAGCCAGCTTAGAGACCTGTAACGACATCATCAGATCAGCAAAGTGTCCTCTGTATTAATTCACTAAACTTGTAAGTTATAGGAGCAACCCTAGAAGACACTCATCCCATTGGTAGTGGATTATAGAAGCCTGAGTAATACATATTGATGATGATGATAAGAGTTTAGATGGTGACAATAACAATTGATCTTTGGACTATTGTAATAGACTACAGGGCTTCCCTGATAGTTCATTTGGTAAAGAATCTGCCTGCCATGCATGAGACTCCAGTTCGATTTCCGGGTTGGGAAGATCCACTGGAGAAGGGATAGGCTACCCACTCCAGTATTCTTGGGCTTCCCTTGTGGCTCAGCTGGTAAAGAATCTGCCTGCAATGCGGGAGACCTGGGTTCAATCCTTGGGTTGGGATGAACCCCTGTAGAAGGCAAAGGCTACCCACTCCAGTATTCTGGCCTGGAGAATTCCATGGACTGTATAGTCAATGGGGTCACAAAGAGTCGGACACGACTGAGCGACTTTCACTTCACTTCACTTGACTACAAGCCGATTTACTATTATTATGCCATGTGAATTTCATGTCTTAAATTTGCTTAATTATTCATTCAACAATATTTTTACTGAACAACTATCATATGCTGCTGTGTTCAAGGTTGGGAAAACAACACCAAAAAACAAAGACACAGGCTTTTCCCTGTGGAGCTTGTCTGTTAAAGGGTGATCTGTCAAGTGAACAGATAAATAAACCAGTCTCAAATTCAGATAGGAATTGAAGGAAACAAGCATGGATTAACAGGGAAAACATATCCTCAAACATTTATTAGGTAAATAAGACAGATTCTATTATTATTATTATTCCTATTTTAAAGAAAAGGTAACTGACACTCAGAAATAATAGATAACTTTAGGTGTAACCAGAATCCATTACAGGCCTTTTGACCTCATATTCTTGGTTCTTTCTGTTGCCCTAAAAGCAAGTGCATTTTTTCTTTGCAGTTTTTAATACTAATTATCTATACAAAGTGACTGCCCTCTATGTTAAGAGCATACACTCAAACTTTTTTTACTTCTAACATGCATTTAGGAACCAAACAAAGAAATATTTCTTTCATCTTAACATGTATTTCTAGTAATAAAGACAAAAATGGGTTTTTCCTGGTGGTTCAGCTGGTAAACAGCCCATCTGCCAATGCAGGAGACACAAAGAGACACAGGTTCGATCCCTGGGTAGGGGAGATCCCCTGGAAAAGAAAATGGCAACCTGCTCCAGTATTCTTGCCTGGAAAATTCCATGGACAGAGGTGGCTGGCAGGCTAAAGTCCACAAGGTCGCAAAGAGTTGGACACGAGTGAGCACGCAGGCAAATCCAAGTCCAAAGACAACATAGATCATAAGCTTACACATGATATAGTTTGTTGCAAGAAACCTTTCCATTACAGCAGACTGCGGGAAGTATGCACAGATTTAAGTGAACAAGAACTTCAACATTCTTTCATCTAAAAAATACATACTGAGTTCCCATACATCACACACATTGTTTTCTGATACAGCAGTAAACAAACAAGACAAAGATCTCTACCCCCAGAGTACTTACGTTTGCTTTAACAGAGGATATGAAATAAACATAATAATCATATATTACGTTAAAAGGTACTGAGTGGTATTTGATGGGGGGAGTAGAGCAAACCAGAGGGGATTGGGATACAGGGGGTATAATTCTCAATGGGACAATCAGGACAGACCTAAGAAAGTGACACTGGAGCAACGACAAGTAGGTCAAGAGTAAGTGGCCATCTGTGAGGAAACTATTTCAGGCAGACAGGACACCAGAACGGTGGTGTAAGAGGGATCTTATGTGATGTGATTGTGGAACAAGGAGACCGGGGGAGCTGAAGCAGAAAGAACAAATGAGAAAGTAGTCACATATCAGCTCAGAGAAGTGAAGGAGTGGTAGGGATCCGTTGGGCAACAGAGGGACTATGCTTGCCTTTAAATGTGACGTTTAAAAGAGTGAAAAGAGAAGGCCTAGGAGAAGGAATTAGGCCACACCGCTACTAGCGGTTCCTTTCATTTCACTCTGCCTCTCCTACTTTTTGAACAAGTTCAAAGGATTCTGAATCCTGATCATTCTTCCTTTTTTCTCTCTATTCACTTCCTCTGTGCAGATGGCAAAAGATGTGGTCAAGGTTAAGGGCTCTGGGGAAATACAGAAAGTAACAAACAGCTGTCTCAGTGTTTCATCCTGCCCTGTATTGCAAACTCTACTTTTGTGCTATTTTTTAAGAACCCCAAGTTGCCCAGTAGGAAGTTATAAGAAAAATAAATCAAAGTAACATCAATCATGAACTTAAATTCCTAAAGGAGTTCAAGAACCAAGATAACACCGAAAGTTACATCCAAACATCTCACTGTAAGCCTGCAGAAAGTGGCCATGCTCTGGGATTGCATTACTGGGTGTTCCATTTAAGGTGCAGCACTAAGAGAGACCAACGAGAAGCGTCTGTCCTATTCACAGCTACAGTCTTGGCATCTTAAACAGTGTTAAATAAAAAGAATTTTCAACCAAAACCCAATCCAGCAGTGATTCAGTAACTTTAAAATCCAGTCTCACTTCACAACGTTGCTGGAAGATTCTAAAACTTTTCTGTCCTCTTAAAGAAATGAAAATCAATAAATTCAGCTCTTTTCTTAAAAAAAAAAAGAAAAGAAAAGATCTCACAATGGCTAAATGTAGCCCCAAGATGTTATTTAAGGTGAGGCCATGTCACACCTAAAAAAGACAAAGAGCCAACATACTAAAATCAGAAGATTTCAGATGCAAAATCAGATTTCCAGGTTCTCTTAAAAAACTGGAAGGTCTAGTCACAGTGGCTGTGTTCTTGAACGACAACAATCAACTGCACCCAAAGATCAGCTGCTGGGTTTGCCATGAACTTGCCATTCCCTAGGGCAATTCGTAACAGAGCTTGCATTGTTCTTTCCTTCTCAGTTTAAAATATATTCTTCTACACCCTGTTTATTTCGTCATGTGCTTACACCACAGTTCCATAATTAAAGAGACGTGAGCTCTGTTGTTGCTAATCACTCAGGCATATCTGATGCTTTGCGACCCTCCGCTACTGTAGCCTGCTGGGCTCCTCCATCCACGGGATTTCCCAGGCAAGAATACTGGAGTGGGTTGTCATTTCCTTCTCCAGGGCATCTTCCCCAACCTAGGAATTCAACCCACGTATCCTGCAGTGGCAGGCGGATTCTTTACCACTGAGTCACCAGAGAAGCCCATAGAGATGTGATATACATGGCTGACTGATTTTTCTCCCATCCATTTCTCCCATATAGACTACCTGCCGGGTTCCTGCAGGCATCTGAGCTGTTAACCACGGCCCTGGGACCATCTTGTCAAATTAAGCTGCACTATGTCTGTATCACCACTAGATGGTGCACATTTGGCCTTGTTAACCTCCTTCCCTCCAGGCAGCGACTCCTCAATGTTTAGATGCTATACTAACCACACTTGAGTTGCTATGAAGACACACATTTTATATGATTAATAGAGAAAATACCTTTTTTTAGTACTTTTTGGGACTAAATGTTACTCCAGCAAAATTTTCCACCGTTACTTGTAAATTATAAAATAAATATAATTAATATATTTTTATAAATATGAAAATGAATGGGGAAATAGATTTCAAGACTTCTAATAAACACACTCATGAAAAATAAAATACTAGCTCATAGAAGAAAATGGGATTTACAATATGAAAGCATTTGAGAATGTTTCATTAAAAAATATTCCCACAACACAAATATAAACATTAGTCAAAACTGATCAAAGATTATGTTCCACAGAGTAAATTAGCACTTGCTTCACAAACTGCCAGTGTGCCCATCTAAAGAAAATCATTGTTTGACAAAGATAGCATTGTTATCCAAATTATAGTAAAAAGATAACAATCAGAGGCAACCTCAGGGCCATGTCAAAGAAAATTATATGAAAGAGAAGACGAGAGAAAGCATATCTCTAAACAGCAATGATGTTACTCTGCAAACGCTGCTTGAATCAATATCAGAAAATGTAAATAGCTTAAAAATCAATTTTAGGGGCTTCCCTGGTGGCTCAGTGGTAAAGAATCTGCCTGCCACTACAGGAGACATGGGTTCGACCCTGATCTGGGAAGATCCAACATGCTGCAGAGCAACTAAGCCCGTGCACCAAAACTACTGATTCTGTACTCAAGAGCCCGGGGGCCGCAACTACTGAAGCCCGTGTGCCCTGGAGCCTGTGATCTGCAACAAGAAGCCACTGCAAGGAGAAGCCTATGGACCACAACTCAGGAGAAGTCCCAACTAGAGAAAAGCCCAGGCAGCAACAAAGACCACGCGCAACCAACATGAAATAAATAAAATTGTGATTAAAAAAGTAGCTCTTTACCAAAAAAATATCAATTATGATATCTGAGGAAACAGTTTACTCAAATTGGATATGAATGACCTGTTCTTCAGACTATACATAATTTCCCATAGAAAGAGTTAAGTACCTAAAGTACCTATATTTTACTTTTAAACATACAACTTAATCACATATTTGGTACACACACATCATACAGACATGTTTTTGCTTTTTCTTTACTTGTACATACATAGAGAGCCACCAAGAAGGTAAAAATTTATCTCTGATGAATTGTTTTTTTTTGGTCATGCACTAACCATGCATCCAGGTAAATAAGTATCTGTGAAAAGAATAAATTATATCAAAACTGCTTAATATCTGAAATAATACTAAAACTATTTATTTGAAAGGAACCTTTCAAGGATGCAAATATTTTCACCTAACATAAGAAGTTTCTACAAATGTAACTTTTTAAGACAGTGACTACTTATTGGATATGCCATTGAGATAATTCTCTTTTAAATATGATGCTATATTAAGTCCATTCAATTGTGAGCTATGCCTTTCAACAGAAAGAAAGTAGAGGTGATGTGATGTTATTAAAAGAAGAGAAATCAACCTTTCTTCAAAAGATAAAACTATATCATTTATATTCAAGAGTAAAATGTATTATTACTATCTAAAACAAAGAATATATATTCATATTTTAAAATGGAATTCTATTGAGTTTTAGAAAAGAATATAAAGTAGTATCTTATGTTCAAAACAGTTATCTGATAATGAGCTAGAAAATATATACTAACACATCTCTTCTCAAAGAGTTTTCCCCAAATGAAGGAATAAATATAATTCCTGAGAATAATCATTTTTCTCATTCCCACTTTCTTCACAAGTGGGTTTCAATCAATATTTGGTCATTTTAAGGCTGTGTATTCACAAGCAGAATGAAATGGAGAATTGTTTCATCTATTTAGTTCAGGCTCAAAATAACCACAATTTCAATAATCTGTGTGCTTTCAAGACTAATGTGATTTTCAGACGGTATTTCACAGAAAATTAGTTCAATCCTACACTTCTCTATGCATGTGCACTCACAGACTTGATAAGGAATATGTTCCTCCATTTCCTTAATGTTGATATGCTGTGATTTACAAGTAGATCATCAAAATTTATCACGTCTTAAAAAGGACATCTTGTTCATTTTAAGATAGTACTTCTATTTCAGTCTGGCCATTGTTGACAGAGAAAATAATCCTCCATCAAGAAGTCCAAGGTCTAAAAGAATAAAAAATGTAATTGATACCTACCATTTACTCATGACATGACTACTGTATGTATAATTAAAAGGAAAGAAACTATATAGAAAAGAATAATTAAGGGTTGCTTCCACTTTTTACCATTTTAACATCTTTTCACTCAGGGCATTAATGGTTGAGTAATAATGACTTCCTCCTGCTTTTACGCACTTGATAATTTCTGCCAAAATTCCTAATCCTCAGGAAATTTGATATTTTGATTAGGCATTTATCTGAGAAAGTAAAGCAGTTCAGAATAGACAGAGCAAGAATTCAGGGTGAAGAATGTTGTAAGATGACTTGGAAAGATATAGAGATTCAGTACGATGTATCTTTTAGAACCTTGCTAAGTTTTGTTAAGTTAGATTTATATTCAAGTTAAGATCTCTGTAGAAGTAGGCACTTTCCTTATCCTTACAATGCAATTATTTTTGCAAGATCTAGGGCTGTGACGGTGGTGATAAAAAATAAATGATATGATTTGAGAAATACTTTGTGTAGACCATAAGGGGAATGATGATTGAAGGATGCAAGAAGTAACGGTAGGAAAGAAAGAACGGGTCCAGGTTTGCATTTGAAGAATGATATTGCAAATGATTTCATTCCCAAATTGGTTGCCAGGCTTGAATCAAAGTTCCCTATTAAGCTTGAGGCATGGAAATGGGAAGGTCAAAAGTTTAAAATAGGCTTTGGAGGGCAGAAGACAAAATTTATTAAAGAAATGCCAAAGGGAAAAAGACATAGCACTGAAATCCCTGGATACTGGGGACGACGAATTTGTAGTAAGCCAGTATTTGCAGTTAGGACATTTTTCTTCAACAGTTTTCAAGCGAGGTGGGCTTCCTAGGTGGCACCAGTGGTAAAGAATCAGACTGCCAATGCAGGAGACATAAGAGATGTGCGTTCAATCTCTGGGTCAGGAAGATTCTCTGCAGAAGGGAATGGTTTCCCACTCCAGTATTCTTGCCTGGCGAATCCCATGGACAGAGAAGCCTGGCGGGCTACAGTCCATGAGGGTGCAGAGAGTCAGACACAACTGAAGCGACTCAGCACACACAGCATGCATTCAACACATGTAGACACAGATGTGCAGATGGCAAAGAACTGGGGTGATCAAGGCCTGCCGTTCCATCCTGGAGGTGAGATGGGACCACGACAGGTAAGACAGGTGAGGATGTTAGCAAGAGGGCTGTGTGGTTAAACAGTCTAAGCCGGGTAGCTGAGAGAGAAAAACAGAAGAACCCTTAGGTAGCGACTACACACAGAACCATTTAAAACTATGATATTAAAACTTTGAGACATTTGTCTGCCATCTTCTCGATCAGCCAGCTTTTTAAATAAAGTCATATTCTTCATCCAACAACAACAACAAAATGATACTGTGTCTAAATAGGCAGACTGTCTGTAAATGTGGTTTTGTTGCAGTATCTACCAGAGGTTTAAAACAGACACTATGCAAGTTATAAACCCCAATTTGCATGTGATCTTGACCCTTTCCCCACCTTCCATCTACCAAAAAAGCCAAACTCCAGGGTCCCCTCCTGGATCCATTTCCAGCTGATCCTCACAACATCCTCCTTTTGCCCCAGGGACATTACACCATGTCCCCTTTCCCTCTACTGCTCATCTTCTCTGTTTATCCCACCTTAGGCGAATCTCCTTACAGATCACCTCCACCTGTCTTCTTCACAATAACATCCACCTCTCTAACCCTTTAGAATGCCCAGAAAGACTTCTCACAACTAACTCATTGGTCTCTATCTCTACACTCTCCTCTGATTGAACGTGTTTTTCTCTAGTACCAATACTTCCAATAAATTTTCATTCATTTTCTATTCCTCCCTTAATCCCTGAATTACAAGTATTGCAAGCATATTATTTGTCACTGCTAATGCACTGTATTCCAGCTAAATTATGTGGGTAGCCAGTCTGGAACCCAAGCGCCACTCAGAAAAGCACCATTCAGAGACACATGGAGAAATTTATATAGATTCCAATTATAGACTTCTCAAATGAATTTTTAAAGCATAGCTCAAGTCAAAGTTGATTACTTTCTGTATGCTTTCTAGAGTGTTTCTAAGGGAAATATTCCAAGTCCTAAAGCAAGTTTTATTACATTTTTTACAATATAACCCACCTGGACTACAATGAAACAGAATTCAACTATTAGAGAAGTCACTTTTCATAATTTTGTACTCTCATAACTTTACAAAGACATTCTAAAAAAACTACAATAGTTAATGTACACATTTTCCCAAATGTATTATATGTTTAAAAGGTACAGAATCTACTATGCTCTAATAATAAAGAACATTCAATTAAATACAAATTCATGTAAGTCACCTGGATATGGCTATATTCTTCAATGAACATAAAGACCATGATAAAAAATCACTGCCGTACATATTTGTGTATATAGTAGTAAACAAGCAAAATGTAAAACAAGTTAATATTTAAAAAGAAATTACAGTGTGGCTGCTATAAACACCATGTTAAAATTTAAAAGACCAATGGAAAATATTTTTTTAAGTATCATTAATGGTGGTTGCAGCCATGAAATTAAAAGACACTTACTCCTTGGAAGAAAAGTTATGACCAACCTAGACAGCATATTAAAAAGCAGAGACATTACTTTGCCAACAAATGTCTGTCTAGACAAGGCTATGGTTTTTCCAATGGTCGTGTTAAGGATGTGAGAGTTGGACTGTGAAGAACGCTGAGCACTGAAGAATTGATGCTTTTGAACTGTGGTGTTGGAGAAGACTCTTGAGAGTCCCTTGGACTGCAAGGAGATCCAACCAGTCCATCCTAAAGGAGATTGGTCCTGGGTGTTCATTGGAAGGACTGACGCTGAAGCTGAAACTCCAATACTTTGGCCACCTGATTTGAAGAGTTGACTCATTGGAAAAGACCCTGATGCTGGGAGGGATTGGGGGCAGGAGAAGGGGACGACAGAGGATGAGATGGCTGGATGGCATCACCGACTCGATAGATGTGAGTTTGAGTAAACTCCGGGAGTTGGTGATGGACAGGGAGGCCTGGCGTGCTGCGATTCATGGGGTCTCAAAGAGTCAGACACGACTGAGAGACTGAACTGAACTGAAGTGAATTAAAACTAGATTCCTTTTTCTTGGTCTAATAAACTGTTTACTGTTGTGTTTCTCAACCTGGGGTCTATGGAGACATTCTCATGGTCATCCATCAATTCTCTATGAGAATTTTTAAACTTGGTATTTTGATTTTGATGACAACTTTTAAATAATTAATAACGTGAAGCATATTCTGGATTTATGAGCACTCAGGCAATTTCACTGTATTTATTTGTAATTTTTTAATAATTCATGCATATTAAGTAAAAGCCAGGTGATGTCATGATTTTTTTATAATACAACTGTAAAATAAAAGGCTTTATGCAAGTTTAAGCCCTACTATGCGACTTCACTTCCTTTCTATCATTCCTTTTGGAGAAGGAAATGGCAGCCCACTCCAGTGTTCTTGCCTGGAGAATCCCATGGACGGGGGGGCCTGGTAGGCTGCGGTCTGTGGGGTTGCACAGAGTCGGACGTGGCTAAGCAACACACACACACACACACACACACACACACACACACACACACACGTGACAGAAGAACTGAGGCATCACAGAAAACAGGTTGCCAAAACTCAAAGGACCCAGGGCCACAGCACCCAAACCATAAGCGCCTTGCAGTTAGACATTCAGTTCTACCTCAACATTACTCACTATGAAATTAATTTTGTCAATCTGAGCTTGGTTGACTTTGTAGATTTGTTTTTATCCTGGCTTATAAATCATAGATGGCTTTATGTATGCATTGAGCTATAAAGAAAAGACATTAAAACTTAGTTTTAATTGCACATTAAAAAATAAATTGTGTCAATACAAAAAGTATGTAAGAATGCTTTTCCTTTATGAAGTATTTGTATGTCTCAATTTTTAAGAGTAAAAAAATTGCTTCATTGATCTCTTTTCTCATAAAGACAAATATAAAAAGCAGCAAGAGATGGCAACAGATGTCAACAGGAACCTTGCATCATTTAGATCAATTCTACACTGATTATTTAATCAAAGCTTTAATTAAACAAACACCCTCAGCATTTTTTATAGACAGTACATAAACATGACAACTACTCTGGGTGCACCAATCATACTTCCCAGAATCTGCCTGTGTTCCTGTTAACCTTTATGATTTCATTGGTCAATACAATCTAGACGTCGATGAATATATACAAACGGCTCACAGAGAAGTTGCTAAATATCACAGGAGTTGTACAAGGACACAAGATCATTGCAATAGTTGGGTCTGTTCCCAATAGCATTACCATCACTCACCAAAAAAAGGCACACATATCTTTAAAAAAATGAAAAATTCACAAATATAATGCACACACTAGTAGCTAATAAGGACTTTCCAATGGCTCAGTGTTAAAGAATCTGCCTGCCAATGCAGGAGACACAGAGGCACGGGTTCAATCCCTGAGTTAGGAAGATCCCCTGAAGAAGGAAATGACAACCCACTCCAGTATTCTTACCTGGAAAATTCTATGGACAGAGCAGCTAGGTGGGCCACAATTCAGGGGGTCAAAAAGAGTCAGACACAACTGAGCAAGCATGCATGCACAGTAGCTAATACACAAAGCAATGTAGATCATCACAAATGCCAAGAATACATCATAAATACCCATAAATAAATAAAATTTCTGATAAAAACTACATATGATAAAGTTAACATAATTTAGCTTTATAATGGAGACAAAATTATCTCCAATCAAGTATAGCATAAAAAAATGAACAATCAATTCCCCTCCAATCTCCAGTCCTCACAATAACTCTACTGAATGCAACATGCATTGATTTATTAACATTTATGTTACTTAACTAGTACAAATGTCAAAAATATGAGTATAAAACTGTCAAATGAGTTAAAGTTAATAGCATCATTTCCCATGTGTAGATCTTTATTGATTTCAAAAAGTCTAACAAAATATTTCATTTCATACACTTGAAATATGATTCTATCCTCATATCTTTATTTGCATCACTTAAGCCAATCAATGTCTTCAATTATATTAATTAGCTTTATCCTCAACTTGCTTTGAAAATTCTATCGAGTCAAATAATTTCATAGTTTCAAACATTTATTATTAAAGGTCAGAAACTGAATGTTGGCGACATGCTCCGCTGTCCTGAAGTTGCTGAGAATAGGACAGGTGCAGGGGCTAGTCAACAGAAAAATAATTGTTACCAAGTCCTCGCACTTCCACTTGCAGGAGCCCATGTTTCTCTTCTCTGTGCCTTCTTGACTGTAGTAACGGTCTCTCTCTCTTTTATCCTTCAACCATCTTTCCACTTGGGATCCCACTTAATCCATCTTGTTGGCCCCACTCAGGTCAGCAAATGCAGTCATTTTTGCCTTCACAGCGCACACCATCATTACGAACCATGTCAGGTCCAACTCTCGGATAAATCTGCTACAGACCAGGGACACTGGTAGGGAGGCCATCTGCGTACGGGGCACCGATTTCTCTACATCTGTTTTATCTCCATTCCTGCCCTGAAAGCAGGTTCCTCAGAACCATTTTTCTAGATTTCATACATATGCCTTAATATACGATATTTTTCTATGTTGGAGAGGATGTGGAGAAAAGAGAACCCTCTTGCACTGTTGCTGGGGATGTAAATTAATACAGCCACTATGGAGAACAGTATGGAGGCTCCTTAAAAATCTAAAAATAAAAATACCATACGACCCAGCAATCCCACTACTGGGCACACACCCTGAGAAAATCAAAATTCAAAAAGACACATGTACCCCAATGTTCACTGTAGCACTATTTACAACAGCCAAGACAGGTGGCACATATTTCTATCTTTCTTTTATGATCCAACTGATGCTTTACTTTCACAGCAAAGCCTTCTCTCAACTGCTGGAGCCAGATGAGTCCCTTCTTCCTCTGTGCTACAAATGTTTTTGTTACATTACACACAGTTGCTTTTGTGTTATTCTCACCAGCAAGCTAAGAGTTCCTTGAGAGTAGGAAACATTCATTTTTCTGAGCTCACTGCCTCATACAATAAGCATTCAATATACGATTGAATATACATTCACGGAAGACGTCTTCCTTCTCCATCTCTAGTATGCCACCTATGGGACTTTGTTTTCAGCTATTATTTGTCTCCCTGAAGAATTATTAACTGTTCAAACAAAATGTCGATTATAACATTAACAGGCTACAATTATTTATACATTAAAATCTGGTATTTGTTGTGCACATGCTCAGTCACTCTAGCGATGTTCGATTCTCTGCAGCCCCACGGACTGCAGCCCACCAGGCTCCTCTGTCCATGAAATTCTCCAGGCAAGAATACTGGAGTGGGTTGCCATGTCCTCCTCCGGGGGATCTTCCCGACTCAGAGATCAAATCCATGTCTCCTGCATTGGCAGGCAGGTTCTTTACCTCTACTGCCACCTAGGAAGCCTTTTGCCTGATATCATTTCCTCCAAATGTTGACAGGGCTTCTCCCAGCCTTTATCTGAGTCTATGTCACTGGGTTATCTCCTCAGTGATAAGCAGTTTTCTCAGACAAATCTATATACAAGAGAGTCCAGGTCACTCTAGCCTTACGCTTTTATTCCCTTATGTTGTGTTATCTTTTCACTTGTATTATCTTTTTATTCATAACATATCTCCCCAATTAGAATGCAATTTTCCTGTAGGAAAAGACTGTATCATTCACTACTGTAATGCATGGTGTCCACAGAAGTGCCAAATACACATTAGGTATTCTAAAAGTATGTTTTGAACAAATAAATAAACTTGGCTCCATCATCATCCCAGTCCAAGAATATAAATGGAAAGCAGATCATCCACTGATCTTACGGAGTTAACTTTCAAAAAGGTCAGAGTTTAACCACCTTGTAGATAAGACAAATCATCTAACAAGAACCTACCAATGAATGATAAAAATAAATTCATTAAGCAAATGCAGGAATAAAAACTACTAGAGACCAGACTTCTACATTTCCAAAATGACCAAGCTAGGTAAATGTTTTAAGCAGAGCTTTTAAATGCAGAAAGATAGGAGAAGGAAGTGGCAACCCACTCCAGTACTCTTGCCTGGAAAAATCCATGGGCAGAGGAGTCTGGCGGGCTGAAGTCCATGGGATTACATGACTGAGCATGTGTGCCCGAGGGTGGAGGGAGGTGGGTTGGTAGCAATAAACTGGTAGAACTAAAAAAAATAAAAAAATAAAAAAAAATAAATGCAGAAAGATAGAAACTTTTAGTCAAGTAATGCATTAAAATAAAGAAGATTTTCACCCTATTAAAAAATTTAAATTTCCCAATATAAAAAAAAAAATTACAATGTGGAAGAGACAAGTGATATTTTTGGAAATGATTATTTCTCTTAGACAAGAGTTAAAGTTTTCTTTACTTTTTAATGAAAGTTATTGAATATTCTATTTATTAGTTCATTCAGTATGTAATATGAGCTTATGTTATGAGGCCTATATTAAACATTGAATCAATTCAGTTCAGTCGCTCAGTCATGTCCTACTCTTTGTGACCCCATGGACTGTAGCACTCCAAGCTTCCCTGTCCATCACCAACTTCTGGAGCTTGCTCAAATTCATGTCCATCAAGTCAGTGATGCCATCCAACCATCTCATCCTCTGTCATCCCTTTCTCCTCTGTCCTTCAATCTTTCCCAGCATTGGGGTCTTTTCCTGAATCAGTTCTTTGCATCAGGTGGCCAAAGTATTGGAGTTTCAGCTTCATCATTAGTCCTTCCAATGATATATATATTGGAATATATATATTTATACATATAAATATGTATATAGTATAAATGATAAAGCATTGTATAGATAAAATAAATTGATAAATAAAATATAACCCTTATCCTCAAGAAGCTTTTACTACAGTCAGGAGGTACATTAATAAATAAGTAGGTACACCAATAGTGTAGGTATACTACTAAGTAATATAAAAAGCAAAAAGAAACCAGTGCTTAGAGAAAGGTACAAGTAAAGCGGTCTAGACTTCGAAGTATGGTGAAGATTTCTGGCATGGGGAGAATGGAAAAGAAATGAGTATATACTCCAGACAGAAAATTGATTTCAGAAAATTAGAGAAATATAATTACTTTAAAAACCTGGCTGAGACAATTCGAAAGGGTTGCCCATAGTGTTGCTATTCTGGGTTGATGTAAAAATTATTTTTAGACATTTCTAGTTTTGAATGCATGGCTCTAACAGTGGGAAAAAAAGAAGCCAGGAAATACCAAAATGGTGTTTTCTCATTTAATTTATTCCCTTCTGTATTATCTATTAGATTGATCTAATACCTATTTTCTTTCTGTGGAGTACTCTCAGAATCTAACTTAAATTTCATTAAGCTGAAAAGTTACTCAAACAAAGTTCCAGTTACAATTTATATAAAAACTTAAATCAGTAGTTTGTATATAAACATCTTCAGTTTCAAATGAAATATAAATGTTTCTGCTAAACTGCATTATACAACTTTGCACTGCACAAATTAACTCACAAAAATAACAAGGATTCTGGGAAAATGAGATGAAGCCAGACCACTCAAAAATCAATGTAAGTAGAGCCTTTTAACATCTATGAAAGTACTAACACAGCATCGTCTTCACTAGATCATTTACAGCCTTAACACTGGAGCTCACGCTTCCTGCTTCTACTGTAAGGAATTTTCTTCCAAACTTTCTTCAAAAAAAAAAGAAAAAAGGTTAGTCAAGATTAGTAAAGAAAAGACTTTCACATTATTATTTTTAAAACAGGGGACAATGTCCTCATCTTTAGATTTTTAAAGCTACTTAATCATCAACATTTTTACTAAAGGATCTTCATCTTTTATTATTAAGGTTTTCAGATATTGATAAGCTATTCTCTTCAATTGTGAGAAAATCTCTCACCAAAACGTCCTGACATCGTAACAATCCAAAAGAAAAGTAAATGCACAAAAGACCTGATTGGGCACTTCAGAAAAGTAGAACAATAAATGGCCCAAAAGCTCAGGGAAAGGAGTTAACTGCATTAGCCTTTAGGGATGACAAAATTAAATCCAGACTTCTCCAGGGGTCCAGTGTTAAGAATCCGCCTTGCAATGCAGGGGACGTGGGTTCAAACCCTGGTCGGGGAACTTGGACCCCACATGCCTTGGAGCAACTAGGCTTGTGCACCACGACTGCTGACCCACCTGCTGCAGCTGCTGAGTCTGGGCACCGTAACTAAAGGTCCCATGTGATGCAATGAAGTCCATGCAAACCACAACTAAGGCCCGACACAGCCAGATAAATCACAAATATTTAAAGTTTACTTATTGCCAGAAGGCAATATCACTGCACAGCTACTTGAAAGGCCCAAACTCAAAAGACTTGGCATGGTCAACATCAAGTTTTGGCAACTAGTATTCTCCTACCACCACCACTTGGAATGTTAAGTTGGTACAACCACTCTGAAAATTGTTTGACCTTATCTATGCAAGCCAAGCATGTGTCTGCCCCATAATCTGCCATCTTACTCCTAAGCATGTCCCCAAAGTTAATGCACACTTACTGTCACCAAATTTTGCACACAAATATATTCATATCAGCATTATTTGTAACAGCCCCAAACTAGTCATTACTCAACTGACCCAACTACAGCCTCTTGCAATGAAATGAAAGGGTCTCATGAACAAAAAGTTGAAAAAAAAAAAAAAAAGTATATTGATTTATTCCATTTCCACAAAGTTCAAGAAAGCAAAGCAACCTCATCATAGATGGTGTTCAGATGTCTGGATAATAATCACGTGCGTGCTGAGAGAGAAATGACTAAAGGAAGCATAATAAGTTCTTCTGGGAGCTAGGAATACTCTGTTTCCTGATCTGGTGATATGAGTGTGTTCTGTTTGTGAAAATCTATCAAGTTAATACTTATGACCTGTACACTATTCTAAATGTATATCACATTTCAATAGAAGCTTAAAAAACTGCATGCTAGAAAAATACATCAACCACTGTTAATTCAATCTCATAGTAGCCTCATTCACAATTTACCAAACATGGAAAACATTATTTTACAGAGATACAATTTTTAGTGATGCAGACTGTAATACAACTGAAGTATTTATTGCTTATTTAGGAAGTTTAAGAAAAGAAAACTAAATATACACACTGCTGTATATCTTCTCCTCAGTAAGGCAACCTCTGGCAGGGCTGGACTTCATGTTCTGGCTTTTGTGATTTAGGAGTTTGCTTATGGAAATATTGATGATATGGCAAGCAAAGAAATATGAGATGATCTTACCCTGACATGTTTCTGAGAAGATGAAATTCACATTTTGAAGAGAGCTTCCTAAAGGGGGCAGAGGTTGGAAGGAGGACTTCTCATGGGATATAGCCCTTGATTTCAGAGTAATTTTCTCCTCTAAATTATTCAGCCTTTATAACTACAACTCCTGCCATAATTATATTTCAAAAGCTACCTTTAGTAAAGATAACAGACACTTTCAGTTTGAATTAAATCAGGAAAATGTAGTACACACTGGGCTTCATTTTCCCTGCATACATATTTATGAAAATTTCTCAAATGCCCTGTAGGGGGTCATATTTTTATTTAGTGAATACATACATAAAAATTTACAACTGTATGAATACCAAAAAAATACAAACTTACCACATGTAGAAGTAAATTTAAAATGTAATTAGATGCAGAGAAGATAAATTCAAAGTAGGAATTTCTAAAAATAATTACTACATATAATATACACATACACATGCAATATAAACTCACATACTCTTTTATGTCACTGACCTTTGATATAACTAGTAATCTGAAAAAAACTAAGAGAAGGAGAAATGCTGGGCTGGATGAAGCACAAGCTGGAATCATGATCGCCAGGAGAAAGAATAACCTCAGACATGCAGATGACACCACCCTTATGGCAGAAAGTAAAGAAGAACTAAAGACCCTCTTGAAAGTGAAAGAGGAAAGTTAAAAAGTTGGCTTAAAACTCAACATTCAGAAAGCTAAGATCATGGCATCTGGCCCCATCACTTCATGGCAAATAGATGGGGAAACAATGGAAACCATGAGAGATTTCATATTCTTGGGCCCCCAAATCATCTGCACATGGTGACTGCAGCCATGAAATTAAAAGACACTTGCTCCTTGGAAGAAAAGTTATGACCAACCTAGACAGCATATTAAAAAGCAGAGGCATTACTTTGCCAACAAAGGTCTGTCTAGTCAAGGCTATGGTTTTTCCAGTGGTCATGTATGGATGTGAGAATTGGACTATAAAGAAAGCTAAGCACCAAAGAATTGATGCTTTTGAACTGTGGTGTTGGAGAAGACAATCTTGAGAGTCCCTTGGAGTGCAAGGAGATCCAACCAGTCCATCCTAAAGGAGATCAGTCCTGGGTGTTCATTGGAAGGCGTGATGTTGAAGCTGAAACTCCAGTACTTTGGCCACCTGATGCAAAGAGCTGACTCATTGGAAAAGACCCTGATGCTGGGAGGGATGGGGGGCAGGAGGAGAAGGGGACAACAGAGGATGAGATGGTTGGATGGCATCACTGACTCGCTGGACATGAGTTTGAGCAAGCTCCGGGAGTTGGTGATGGACAGGGAGGCCTGGCGTGCACAGGGTGGCAAAGAGTTAGACACAGCTGAGCGACGGAACTGAAGAGAAGGACACCATAAACACCTATCTCCTGGAGTGGACACTAGAGTTGCTAGTGTGGGAAATTCAAGAAAGAAACATTCATCTTGAACTTCCAAGCCAAATGTAAATAAACTACAATTTCTTTCACAGATAGTAAGAAGTTAGAATTTACTTGGAAAGAAGATCAAGTTAAACTACTGGTACAATTCAAAGATAAAAAATCCCCACAATAAAGGAAGCTACAGTCACTTAGAAATTCCAAATGGTAGCTCATTCATTAATTTTTTTGCACATTCATGCTAAGTCACTTCGGTCATGTCCTGAAGTGACTTTTTTTCTGATCCTATAGACCGGAGCCCACCAGGCTCCTCTGTCCATGGGATTCTCTAGGTAAGAGTACTAGAGTGGGCTGCCATGTCCTCCTCCAGGAGGTCTTCTTGACTCTGGGATTGAACCCACATCTTTTACGTCTCCTGCATTGCAGGAAGGTTCTTTATCACCAGTGCCCACCTGGGAAGCCCATTCATTGATTCATTGCTTTACCAGTCAACAAATGTTTACTACATGCCAGGCACTATTCTGTGAGCAAAACAGAAATGCCTCCCTCCATGGAACTGCCATCCAGAAGAGGAAAAATACTAAAGAAAGATAAATAAAATATCAAGACTGGTACTCAGTAATAAATAGTTAAATTTTAAAAGGAAAGCAGAAAAAGGACTCATGAAGTGGTGTGCATGAGAACCTTTGTATTTAACATGGCCGAGGAAGATCTCACCGAGAAAGTAATATTCAGGTGCCATGAATCATAAGATATCTGGAAGAAACACCATCTCAAACAGAAGGCAGGCAAGTATAAAGGCTTGAAGGTGGGCGTGCAGCAAGCCTGGAGACGTGACTGCATGAGGTGGGGGGGCGGCGTGGTATGGGTGCTTGCTGGGGTGTGCAATGCAATGCAAGGCGGGGCTGGGGAGGAGGTCCCAGGACTCATATAAGACAGTGACTCTTGCAAAAGCTTTCCTGTGCCCTATTTGCCCCTGGCTGAGTTGGGTGCCTTCCCACAAAATACAACACTACCCTACATAACCGGGTGTTATGTTTCATGATTTTTGTAGCTCTTTAAATATAAAGAATAAGTCATTTATCTATACTCCTTGTTCCAAGGAAGGTGTGGCATGCAAACTAAGTATGTGTTGAATGAACAAGGGATCTTGAACCAAGCCGTCTCTCTATAAATATCTTTTTTTTTATATATTTTATTATATTAGGCCACTTTGCCCAATATATATTTATTTATTTATTTTCTCCATTTATTTTTATTAGTTGGAGGCTAATTACTTTACAATGTTGTAGTGGTTTTTGCCATACATTTACATGAGTCAGCCATGGATTTACATGTGTTCCCCATCCCCATTCTCCCTCCCGCATCCTTCCCCACCCCATCCCTCTGGGTCTTCCCAGTGCACCAGCCCCGAGCACTTGTCTCATGCATCCAACCTGGGCTGGTGATCTATTTCACCCTTGATAATATACATGTTTCGATGCTGTTCTCTCAAAACATCCCACCCTCACCTTCTCCCACTTCTGGGCACACACACCGAGGAAACCAGATCTGAAAGAGACACGTGCACCCCAGTGTTCATCGCAGCACTGTTTATAATAGCCAGGACATGGAAGCAACTAGATGCCCATCAGCAGACGAATGGATAAGGAAGCTGTGGTACATATACACCATGGAATATTACTCAGCCATTAAAAAGAATTCATTTGAATCATTTCTAATGAGATGGATGAAACTGGAGCCCATTATACAGAATGAAGTAAGCCAGAAAGATAAAGACCAATACAGTATACTAACGCGTATATATGGAATTTAGAAAGATGGTAACGATAACCCTATATGCAAAACAGAAAAAGAGACACAGATGTACAGTACAAATATCTTAAAGAAGCGTTTTCATTATCAGCTCCCTACAAGAGATGACAGTTTGAGAAAAGCTCTACCTCTGAATCGTTCTGTAAAATCTTCAGATCCTTCACGTCACTGAAATACTTTAGCCTGAAATGTTCTGGTTCACTAATTAAGAAGTACGAACTTTAGTTTTACCTAAACAAAAACTCCCAGCAGAAATGAGGCAGCAGAGATGAAAACAAGCAAAGTACAAAGCTTTTTTTTTGTTTGTTCTCAATGGCCTTACCCATTAAATCTTTCTTTCCCTGTCTTCTCTACTTAATAAAGTAAAAGCCACAGGGAACCAGGAGCAGGTAATCAAAATACAGCACAACGCCCCCCTCTTTCCTAACAGTCCTTCCTTTAGTACTTTAGAGAAGAAAACCCTGGGGAATCAGAAGCTGTCAGCAGGTGAGAGAAACAGGCCTTTTAAGTACTTTGATGTCAGGCCAAGCTGAAACCAATGAACCAGCACAAACCTCAAAAGGGTCTAAGAGTCCAGACTCCATATGAGAAAACCAAGATGAGTTAGCAGAATGGCCTCTAAGCAAAATGCATGTGTGTACTTATCACATACACTAATTAAAAACAAAACAGCAGAAAATGAGAGGAGGAACAACTTATTTAACACTTCCTAGTTTACTTTCCCAAAGTGTCTTCCTTGACTCTGATGTTCGGTCATGTATCAAACTCAACATACTGATATAGATCATATATGTTAAATATATAAGTAAGCTTCCTAAGCAGGATAGCAATTAAGATCCAGGATCTTAATATTGTTGTTCCCGTTTAGTCACTAGGTCGTGTCTGACTCTTTCTGGAGCCCACCAGGCTCCTCTGTACATGGGATTCTCCAGGCAAGAAGACTGGAGTGGGCTGACATTACCCTCCCCAGGGGATCTTCCTGACCCAGGGATTGAACCCATGTCTCATGTACAGGTGGATTCTTCACCACTGAGCCACCTAAGAAGCCCATCTTAATATCAACCTGTCTTAATTATTAATGAGCCTATGGCCATATACCCACATCATAGGATTCAGTTTTTGAACACAGGCTATAAACCTTGTCTAAAAGCTGAAAATGCAAACCTAAAATAAAACACAGAATATAACAGGTTATCAGGAGATTTATCTTTTTTTTTTTTTTTAGGAGATTTATCTTTTAAAATAAAACACAGCCTCAGATGAAAACCAAAATCACCTGATAACAGACTGCGTTTCCTCCTCAGACCAGTATGAGCTCTGTCTCTAGAAACCTCACTCTGAAAATACACAGTTCCCACGTTCAGACTCATGAAACGTGTCCAACACGGTATTTGCAGCATTATTTTCTTTTTTTCTGTAGTCAGCTGCCCAGTATTTGAACTCTCTTATTAGACTGGAATTTCCCTAGTATGAGTCCCAGAAAGAGGCAAGGCCCTATTCCTACTGTGAAATGAAACGACAAGACAGTTCCTGCCAGCTGCCCCGGGCCGGAGGCCTGGAAGCTCGTGAGCCAACTAGTGCTTACTCTGGCAGTCTAGAAGTCAAGTCAGCAGCTCTACTTCTTAGGCAATTGGTGGCTTCTCCTTAACTCTTCACTGCTAGCCCTTCTCCCTTGGGGTATTCACTTTTCATAAATTCCTCTTCTGTTCCAGTCAGCTGAAGGCAGAATTTGTTGCTGCAGCCAGGCTGCAAAGCCCCCTTGTTTCCTAACTTTATTGCTTGCAGCAACCCGAGATTGGGGCAGTAATAGTTTTCCCTCAGTTGCCTTTTTTGAAATCCCTTAGAAGGCTAAACAGAAACAATGCTGGTGCAAAAGGATATTATTTCAGAGAGCCAGGGAAAGTTAACCAAATACTCTAAAACTTGCATGGAAATTCTACATGAGTTTTAAAAAAAAAAGCAAAATAAAAGAATGTGATTCAAAAAGCCTCCATATAAAAGGCAAAAAAAAAAAGTAAAGGCATTTACATGGGACATTTCAGCAATATCTGCAGACATTTTTGGTCATCACAACTGGGAAAGGGGTGCAACTAATGAGTGAGACCAGAAATGCTGCTAAAAACCCTACAGTGTACACGACAGCTCCCCACAACAGAAATACCTGGCCTAAAATGTCAACAGTATCAAGGCTGAGGAACCTTGCCCTCCAGTCTACCTCCCTTCCAATAACAAATAAATAAATGCCCTCCCCCAGAGCAAGAATAAGTCTCCTGCAGGCCACAAAACCCAAATACTTTTATAATTACTTATGACATCTCATTTCTACCCTAATATTGGAAGAAAAGAATCTCATAACTTATCTGCCAATATCATGATTCACCTGAGAACTACCCAGATGGGAGGAGGGGGGAAAGAGCAAATAAGGGAAATGAATGAGCATGTACAAAGATCTTTAAAGGGCCAGGAGTGCCTGAGGGAGTGTAAGGACATCTAGGGTGAAAAAGAGATGGCCAAGAGCATTGGGAAATGAAGCTTGGAGGGATGCTGTGATCAGATTCCAAAGCGTCTTATACATCACAGGAATCCAGATTCTGCTCTCTAAATAACAGTAGTTTTTAAAGAAAAGGTTTTCAAGTGGGGGTAGAGTAATAAGTCATTTCTTAGGAAGAAAATTCTAGTGTCATCTTAGGTGACAATGTGACAGGTGCACAGCCTGGTAACAGGTGAGTCAGAAGGCAGGGGGACCGCTTCAACAGCACAAGGGTTGGAGAGAGGGCCAGGTGATGCCAGCGTGGAGGGAAAATGAAGGCCAGAGAGAATAAAAGCACACTGTCAGAGATCTGTTAACCTCTTCCTTTAAAATAAGGTCCCATTTCCAGTTTATTCTTGTGTATGATGTTAGGGAATGTTCTATTTTCATTCTTTTACATATAGTTTCCCAATTTTCCCAGCACCACTTATTGAAGAGGCTGTGTTTTTTCCATTGCATATTCTTGCCCCCTTTGTCATAGATTAAGTGATCACAGGTGCGTGGATTTATCTCTGGGATGTCTGTCTGGTTCCATGGATCCAGACAGTGTCATATACAGGAGGGAAGTCAGAAAGAGAAAAAAAATCATACATTAATGCATATATGTGGAATCTAGAAAATGGTATAGATGATCTCATTTGCAAAGCAGAAAGAGAGACAGACAGGTAGAGAACAAACACGGATATCAAGGGGGAAAGAGGTGGGCTGGGAAGAACTGGGAGGTTGGGACTGATACATACAGCCTACTGATGTTTGCTGTCGTGTAGTCGCTAAGTCATGTCCAACCAACTCTGTGACCTCATGGACTGCAGCCGGCCAGGCCCCTCTGTCCATGGGATTTCCCAGGCAAGAATACTGGAGTGGGTTGCCATTTCCTTCTCCCCACCTAAGGATCAAACCCATGTCTACTGCATTGGCAAGCAGATTCTTTACCACTGAGCCACCTGGGAAATGCTCCATGACTGATACTATATATAAAATAGACAACTCATGGGAACATACTGTGTAGCAAAGGGAACTCTACTTAATGTACCCTGGGGGGCTAAGTGGGAGGGAAACCCAAAAGGGAGGGGATATATGTGTAGGTAGGGCTGGTTCATTTTGCTATGCAGCAGAAGCTAACACAACATTGTAAAGCAACTATAATGCAATAAAAATGTTTACAAGTAATAAAATGAGTATCTTTTAGTACTGTAAAATATAAAGAATAAAAACAATTTAAATGAGTAAACACACATCTGTTTACAGCGTGCACTAAAAGTACAACAGCATGTCAATGAACTAAGAGGATTAAGGCTATGCAATGAGAATGTATGCTATTTAAATTAATTTCGGTATGATTTCCAAAGAACGTGGATAGAAAGTTAATAATATTACCTGTTCCAGGACTTCTTTATAGGTAATAGTGGCTTTAGTGTTTGTAACGGGACTGTCATAAATGATAGCAATCTTATCTCCTTCACCATTTTCAATATGACGATCGATGGCATTGTAACAAATGTTAAGCATCCCTTCCACAAACCTGAAAAATAATTGGAAAGTAAAAGTGAATGACTCTTTTCAAAACATATATGTTGCTTAACTAGGTTTCCATAGTTCCAGTTTGGCGAGCTGTCCTTAAAACAGTGTTTTCCCGTGCATGTTATACCAAGTAATGATGGCTGTAAACTATTTAAGATGATACAGAAGTGACATTTTGATTTTAATAAACATGTATTTATTTTCATGTGCACTAGAAGAAAATATACCTCACGCTTCAAGGTGACAATTTTGTGGATTTTATTGCTTAGGATGAAACTAGAGTATACAGCACCAAAATAATCGACTTTACATGGATGAAATGAGTTGTATCCAAGTCCAGGACAGATGCACTATGCTGAGAGGGCAAATGGTAGATGCATGACTGAAGTCTAGGGATCTGCTATAAAAAGACAGACTTGCTGGGAAAAAATCAATTCTTCTCTGAAATATTTATATTCCTTGAAAGATATATATTGTTTCAATTAAATGTAATACCCCCAATTTCACAAAGTATAGGTAAGTTCTTTTCAGAATTTTGAGACGGTTCATAATTTGAATAAGCAATCAACATGCACATATGGTCAATAAATTTTTAAAACTTCTCAATTCACTACCTTATCTCTTAATTGCTGAGTGCATCCCTTTGAAAATACAGATATAATGTAGATAGATGGAGATAATTTTTAAGAAAATATAACTCATTTCCCTGAGAATTGAATTTTTCACTTTTTTAGGAAGAGAATATT
This sequence comes from Cervus elaphus, assembly GCF_910594005.1. Lineage (NCBI taxonomy): Eukaryota > Metazoa > Chordata > Mammalia > Artiodactyla > Cervidae > Cervus > Cervus elaphus. The sequence goes on along the minus strand of NC_057817.1, from coordinate 11,881,406 downwards.
AGATAAAAAATACAAGTCCAGTAATGGTTCATTGGTTCCAACATCAGAGTAGCAAAGATTATAAAAATCCCCTTATAAAACTGAGTGTCACCATCAGGTACTCATTCAAATAGCCCTGTGTGAAAGGAAGCAGGTAATACATCTACAGATACAGTGGAAGCAATAAGAAATAACAGATACAGAAGGCAGTAGGAGGGATCATTTAATCAGCATCAAATGACCCTGCACACATCAAAGATGGTGAAAATGATGACCTCACAGTACAGCACAATGAGTAATTAACACAGTGATTCTGAACTGCCAAGTGCAATAGATTCCACCTTTGTTGAAAAACACGGTCTCTTCTCCTCGCCTCTTCTATTAAAAATATTTTGTCTCTTCCTCCAGCCTCCATTCTCATCAGTGGAGAATACTTCCCCTGACTTTGGGGCCACCCTTGTGCCTCGCTTTGGCTAATCAGCAGCCATGAGGCATGCTCTGACTTGAAAGCCCTTGACACAGCAGATATAATCAGGCTCGCTCTTCTGCACCTCGACCCTCTCCTGGAGGAGAGCCCCCGGGTATCACTGCCGCACCTCGACCCTCCCCTGGAGGAGAGCCCCCGGGTATCACTGCCGCGACCCGACCCTCCCCTGGAGGAGAGCCTCCGGGTGTTAACTGCCGCACCTCGACCCTCTCCTGGAGGAGAACCTCCGGGTGTTAACTGCTGCCTCCTCTTCAGCCTGCAGCCCAACTCAGCCAGATAGATGTCTGAGAGCAACATTTCCAGTCATGGTGATCCCATGACAACCTACAGACTAGCTGATGAATAAGCATCTTCTGACTCAGATTTTAATGGTGATATGAAGCATAATTACAGCCATAATTAACTAATACATCAAGAAAAAAGTAAAAAATGTTTACTCAGGTTTAAGCTCCAGCTCCTCATTAGGCCTCTGCTTCCACTCATGAGAGTAAGAGGGACCTCCTTACCACTGAGCTCGGGTCAAAGTTCAGGCTCCCACTAGGCTTCCATTACATCATTCTGGATGATGGGGGAATGGCATCTCACTGAGACTGCCCACATGGACCCCACTGACACTGCCAGGGCCAAGAGCCTCCTTACCTCCTATCCTAGCTGTAATGAAAGTTCCAATTCCTGAGAAAACCTTCTCTGATACCGCTAGGGGAGTTGGCAATATTTAGGGCACCCTTGATACAGCCTGGCAAAGTAGAAGTCTAGATTCCTCACCATCTTTTCACCGATGAGGATGGGATGGGGATCAGTTTGCCATACTGCTTGACTGGATTAGGGTGGTGACTGTCCAAAGATCCTCTTTTGGCAGGCTGCCCTTCCCTACCCCTTTTTATTTAGGGAGTAGAGGGAGGGATCCAAAGAGAAAATTTTCTGGGACTTTTTTTCTACACCCATTGGCACTTCTGAATTGCCACCTTCTCCAGCGCTCAGTCTAGGGCACATAAGCAAAAAAGAAAACTTGGGGAATTCAAGTGTCATGTCATTTTTCCGGTCCCAAATCTGAGCTGATTTGGTTTCTTCTCTCTTCCTTTCAGAGTCTTATGTGTATTTTATATGTAATGTCCTATGTTTTTAGCTATATTGAACAGAATGAATAGGAAAAAGTACATTTTGTCCACCTTGTCATGAAAGTCTCTAAGTAATATTTATTAATAGCTTACTCTAGACCAATATTTCATGTGTATAAAGTCATCTAATCAAAAAACAACCCTAGGGACCCTTGTGCACTATTAGTTGGAATGCAAATTGGTTCAGCCACTATGAAAAACAGTATCAAGGTGCCTCAAAAAGTTAAAAACAGAACTACCATAAAATCTAGCAATTTCATTTCTGGGTGTTTACCAGAAGAAAATAAAAGCATTAATTCAAAAAGATATATACACCCTTATGTTCACTTCAGCATTATTTACAAAAGCCAAGATATAGAAGGCACCCAAAATTCACCTGTACTCAAAGAACTTTGGTTTTCTTTTTTTCCAATTATTTGCAAATTTTGGGTGGCTTAAAATTTGAATTATTTGCACACTAGCATTTTCTTTTTTAAGGATGCCCTTAGAGAAATTTAAAGAATTTTAAGGTACCCTTTGGGACAGACAGGAAAGAAATTCAAACAGAAGGAAAGGCCTGCAAACACTGATAAGCAAGAACTGCTGAATGGAGTGACATGTTGGCGCGGCTCCAGAGGTGTTACAGGTAATGAATATACCGCTATAAACTGGCTAAACTTAAGGGCCGGATTACTGCGGATAACGGGACCAAGTGACCTGCAAAAGGCCTCACAGCTCAAAGATCTGATTACCATTACAAGATTTTATTTCATTTCAAATCAAATCATTTCAGTACAGATCAACTGGATGCCTTCTATGTGCTGTCTCTTCACTACCCCTTCTAAAAATGTATGAGAAGATTTTAAATGGTTTGTCACCCCAGATTATTAAAATCCCTAATGCTCACTGCAGAAAACCCAGAAAATACACTTTGGAGTATTTTATTTTTTCTACATGTAAATATTTTGCCTCTGTTTAAGAACACATTATAAGTTTTTTCCAATGACCTGAAAAAATCTCAAAACATGTTTAATCAAGGCATTATATTCCATTCAATTGATGTTCAATAATAGCTTCGGCAGCACTGTTTAAGCACAAGTTACTCTGCATTGTGGCAAATTGCTCTTCACAATACTGTCATTATTTTAAATGATCCTAGGATGATGTTTCTTTTAGAGAAATATTGGTCACATTGCTTTTTATTATGTATGCCAACAAAATTCCTACAATCACACACACACACAATTTTCACACACCAAATGACCAAATTGTTTTCTGAACATGTTAAATCAATTTATATTACCATCAGCATTACCTGAAAGTTCATTTTATCACACTCCTCTAAACAGATTGTTCTCAATCTTCATTTTTAGAAGTAAAAATTGTTTTAGTTTTGCTCTTTGTGATGTCTTGCCAATTTTTAAAGGTACTTTATATAGGATATTGAATTTAAGTCTAACACTTATAAATTATTTTCTCAATTTATCACAAATTTTAATTTATGATATTTCCTGACAGAAAGGTACTTTAAATTCATATGTTGTCAAATAAATTCACAATTTTCCATCACAATTTCCCCCTAAGATAATTCATATTACTGTCTTCTGATTTAATTTTTAATACTTATGTCTTAAAAGTATCATTAATATATTTATACACATATGTAATCTGTGTGTAAAACCTGTTATGTATTATATATTAATATTTATATTATGACATATAGGCCTCCCAGATGGCACCAGTGGTAAAGAACCTGCCTACCAATGCAGGAGACATAAGAGACTTGGGTTCGATCCCTGGGTCAGGAAGATTCCTTGGAGGAGGGCAAGGCAACCCACTCCAGTAGTCTTGCCTGGAGAATCCCATGGACAGAGGACACTGGTAGGCTCTAGTCCATGGGGTCGAAAAGAATCAGACATGACTAAAGTGACCTGGCACACATTATGATATATATATATATATTTGTATATGTGTGTGTGTATATATATATATATATATATATTGATGTGGCAGTACAGTTAAATTTGTTTATTCATCAGCAGTCAGCTTGCCAAGCATCGTTTTTTTTGACTAATCCTGTTTTCATTCATTTGTGATGCTCCAGTCTTCCCAAATGTATTAGTATTTCATGTATCACACAGAAATAGTGTATATATATAGACTCAGTCAGATTTAATTCTGCTGCAAAAAGGAAAAAACTTCATATTCTTTATCCTATCCAACCCCTGCCCTGAATTCCTTCTGCAGAAAATTGGAAGCAATCTGAAATTGCCGTATCTACCTGAATAACAGAAAAAATGTAAAACTGAAATAAAATTGAAAGCAACATGGAACCACTAGAAATGGTGCTACCACTAGATCAGAAAAGTGGAAATATTTTTAATTTATAGAACAGATAGGATCAATGACTGCTAAATCTAGAAATCATGAGACATGTGGCAGACATAGAATTTGTGACATTTTACATACTGCTAAATTAAAATAAAAGAAAGAAAAAGAAGGGGTAGAAAAATGTACACAGCCCTACCCCAGAATACATTCATATGGAATGTATAAATACTAAGCAGGCAATACAAACACTTAACAGAAAACCTCTCTTTTAATAAAGCTCTGAAATAACTCCCAGATCAGAGGCAGGTAGGAATAAAGAATGGGTCATTGGTGTTTAGATGGAAAATTAATAATCATCAAACACACACTCACACATATGCATCATGCAAAAGTTTACCTTCCTAGAGTCTTTCTGAAACAAGTATAATCTCTGCATGCATACCTGTCCTAAAGATTTAAGACCTGTAAAATAGGAACAATGCTCTATATAACTTCCAAGAGGCCCAGAAACTCTGTATACCATTGCCACGTGGAAATTGCCTCTTCCTGAAAAATTATAGAAAGAAGGACTGCAGCAATCAAAACCTGCATCCACTGCTGAGTGAACATGGATCCTTGCTTGGATTTTGAAATGCTCTCCACTCAGCTACCTGCTGAACCTCACACTCAGATGAGCACGTCCGGGTGTATGTGCAGGTGTGTGTGTGTACACTCTGTGTTTGCGTGTGCATAAAATAGAAGACAAGATAAAGTCGAGGTGTGGGGAGGGTGGGAAGGGCATATTCTCAGCATAACTAACAAGCAAGTACGTGTTAGTCGCTCAGTTGTGTCCAACTCTTTGTGACCCCATGGACTGTAGCCTGCCAGGCTTCTCTCTCCATGGAATTCTCCAGGCAAGAATACTGGAGTGGGTAACCATTCCCTTCTCCAGGGGATCTTCCCAACCCAGGGATCAAACCCAGGTCTCTTGCATTGCAGGCAGATTCTTTGCCATCTGAGTTACCTGGGAAGCCCTAACTGACAAGGGGAAAGGTACATTTGCAGCTTCAGTAATATGCAAAGTGCTTCTATGAGTCAGTAAGAAAAAAAATTTAAATCCAATAGGCAAAGAATTTCAGCACGCTATCCACAGAGGAAAAATATGATAATAGTCAATAAGCATAAAAATGGTACTCAGTCTTACAAACATCAGAAAAATGAACATTAAGACAATAATGTCATTTTTCTACACTGAAAGTGAAAGTGAAGTCTCTCAGTTGCGTCTGACTCTTTGCGACCCCATGGACTGTAGCCCACCAGGCTCCTCCATCCATGGAATTTTCCAGGCCAGAGTACTGGAGTGGGTTGCTATTTCCTTCTCCAGGGGATCTTCCTGACCCAGGGATCTAACCTGGGTCTCCTGCATTGTGGGCAGATGCTTTACCATCTGAGCCAACTGGTATAAAAAATATAGTATACACACTGTTGGTGAGAGTAGAAACTGCCATTCTCACATAAAGTAGGTGAGCAAATAAGTTAGTTCAGCAATTTAGGAATATGCATACACACACACACACACACACACATACACACACAATGTACTTTTAACATAGCCATAGCAAGTTGCTTACATGTTCATCTCTGTGTTGCATAAAAGCACAAGGGGTCTAGAAAAATGGACAGGAAAATATTAACAGTGGTAAACTCTGCGTAAGAGAAAGTTGAGGGACAGAATGGAGAAGGGATAGTCTGTATTTTTACATGGTAAATACTTCCTGTGTTATTTAATTTTCATGAGCAAGTATTTATATTGAATAGATGGTTTAAATAGATTTAAATAACTTTAAATGCTTTGTATGGCTTTTCTCCTGATCTGACTGAATCATCAACTCTGTAATCAGCACAGCTACCATTAGTGAAAAATTTTATAATAAAAACATCTTTTTTGAATATTCTTCTGGTAAAAAAAGAAGCATTTCTTACATATATGATAATGTCTAAACTCAGTTTGAAGAAACCAAAATTTGGGCCATAAAACCTTTGTTCTTTTTATTTTTTTTTTCACCAGAATTAACCTCAAGCAGCTGAAGAGTCAATAATAAATAGCTAGATAGAACCTCCAAATCACATGGAGAGATCTGTCATAAATTTGTGGTCATTATTCATGCTGTCCACTATGATTTTGGCTGTCCTCATTCCAAGCACTTGTAGGACTGCACTTTCATATCGACTTGAAATGAAGTATGGCTGTGTGGCTTGCTGTGGCCCATGAAATGGCAACAGAGGTAATATACAGAGTCTTCAAGAGCAAATGCACGCTGACAACTTCTCCTTCTCCCTGCCACAAGGATACTCCAGATGGCAACTGCGCTATCAGCCCATATCCCTGGGTTAGGATGGATGACATGGAGCGAATCTCCTGGGTAACCCAAAACAAACCTGTAATATGAGTGAGATACACCTGGGCTATTTTAAAACACAGAGATTTGAGGGCTGTTTATTCCTGCAGGATGACTTAATCTATCCTGATACAAGTCTTAAGATCCATACACTTTCACAAATTCAAACTAGCTTTAAAAATTGTCCTATTTTATAATTTAAGAGCCAAAGGAATGAATTCTAGGACAAATGAAATGGGAGGAATCTCACCTAGTGTAATTCTGTAGCAGTCATGTTAGATTCCTTGAAAAGGAGTCAGAGATGAGCTATTATCAGTGTCTGAGCTCACAGAGGCGGGACTAAGGGGGACTCTGAAAAGTCCCCCTTTAGAAGGGGCTCTGGAAAGAAGAAACATCTTGAAATTCCTTCTAGATTTCCTGAAGATAATTTACTACTTTTATTTGCCTCTTCCTCATCAACCCCTGCTAGCTTTATATCTAGCATAAAATCTTAGACTTAGCTCTTTGAAAAAAATCTGCCTTGAGTTGTATTTTTCTTGTTTCTTCACTTCAGCTTACCCTGAATCTTCCCTGTCTTTCCTAACAGCTGATTCTAGCCAATGCCGTATTTGACTTCAGCTTTTTCATCATATGCATTAGACTGGAGTGTGTACTTGGCCTACATAGTGGGCTAAGTTGGTGAATGTGGATGGATATCTGAAATTTTTTTCAGAAGCAGGGAGCCTAACAAGTTCCATGGTCTTGATCTCTTGAAGCCAGAAAAAGCCAGTGGCAAATGTGTATATGATTCTTCTGTTTCCATCAGTTCTCATCACCACCAACCTTCCCTTTGTTGAAGGCTAACTTTTCCTTTTTAAGGATGTATTTATTAAGTCAATCTTCAAACATTACAAAAGGAAAAAGAAACTCTGACACTCAAAAAAATAAAAATCCTTGTTTCAGAAGGGGAAATTGATAGAAATTTATTCTGTGAATCTGATTATCCAGCAATGAAAAGTTAAATCAGTAAAGTCTAAAATGTTTCTCTCAATTCTACCACTGCCTCCCATGCCAAGAATAAAATTTAATAAAGCAATGCTTTTAACAGTGTGGCCTGTGAAACTCTTTCACAGACTGCCATATTTCAGATTCCATGAAATAACTATTGAAAGCTTCCTCCAGCAAAACCATATTTAGTGGTGACAACGTTGTAACCCTCTCTATATACTCAGCTACTGATTTCTCTGCAAATTTTCATTACTAAATAACTGGAAAGTCTAACTTATAATTTACCTTCTGATATGAGCTTTCTTCCTTGGATCAAATTATAATTTCCTTCTTTGAAGATCTCCTATGTGGGTCTTCATTTCATCATAGTTTCAGGGGAAAAAAAGAAACTCCAAGCTCTTTTTCAAAAATTAAATAAACCAGAAGCAACATACTGAAAACAATTTGATGATGGTGAATACATTTAGTTATCTGTATACTAAAATACTAAACCTATGAACTAAAATAATAATAAACATATAATCTTTATAATTAATAATTCATTTTTTACAAGAAGACTATAGCTGATTACAGTCTCCACTATTAACTATCTATAATACTTTTAAAACATTTTTCTATTCAACAAATTTAACAATAAACAATTTCTTGTTGATTAGCTGAGACTGTGAAGGAAGGGAAAAAAATATAACTGGGTACATCTTCTCTACTCTGAAAGGCAGACTGATTTGCAATAACTATAATAAGAAGCAAAATGTGGCAAATTTCCTGGCAGAAGTACAAAGTAAGTATGATGAAAGCAGAGCAAAAAGAGATTAATTCCAACTAGGATATGTGTAAGGAGTGGTGGATGTTGAAATGAATGTAGTAAGCCTGGGCTTTAAAGTCAAAAGACCAGAGTTCAAATCTCAGACATGTCGTTTACAAGTTGCATGGATGCAGACTTGTAAAGACCTAAATTAACGTATTTAGGTCTTTCTTCAATCACCTATGAAACTAGAAAAATACAATGAAAACCAACTACGTAGCCCTTACTCTGTATCAACATAATACTATGAGCACTTAATACAAATTAATTTATTTAATTCTCCCAAAAATTTTCTGTGTATACTAATATCCTCTTTTTACAGATGAGGAAACTGAGGTACACAGAGTTTATGTGGCCTATGTCAGGTCCATAGTGAAGTCCGACAAGCTGGAACTGGATGTCAGGATGTCACACTCTGGATCACAAACACTATTCTATATGGATGAATTAATGTGAGAGAAATCTAAATCCACCATCAGCACAATGTTATACACATTTCATTGACCCCTTTCAATAACCCTATGAGGTGATTACCATCACCACACACATTGACAAATGATGATCTGACCTCTGAATTATGAAAGAACAGTTCTGTGGCAATGGGTACAATGAACTGCAGGACACAAGGAGAAGGGACTGATGAGATTTTTTGCAGTAATCAAGCATTGTGATGATAAAGATGGAAAGGAAGGAGAGATCTGAGAAATACAGAAGAATGAAAAGAAAATGTTTTAGGAAACCAGGGCTCAAGAAGGGTCAGCAAATTCTGGCCACAAGCCAGATCTGGCCCACCACTTCTTTGTATAAATAAAACTTTGTTGAAACACAGTCACACTTAGTTGTTTATATATTTTCTGTAGCTGCTTTTGCTTGACAACAGCAGAATTAAGTGGTTACAATGGCACCTGTCTGGAGTGAAAAGCCAAATATTTACCATTTTGCCCCTTAAAGAAAAATTCTGCCAATCTTTACTCCAGAGAAGCCCTGTCCAACAGAAATTTCTGTGATGATGGAACTGTACTATACCTCCACTGCTCAACAGAATAGCCACTAGCCACAAGTGGATGGCTAAATTTAAACTAATTAAAACACAAATTTAAAATGTAGTTCCTCAGTCACACTCACCTCCTTTCAAATACTCAATAGCCATATTAGCCATGTAAATTAAATTTTATTTAATTCTAATTAAACTAAACTTAAATTTCAGTAACCACATGTGGCTATAGGCTACCATCCTGGACAACATAGCCATGCGGAATTTCAGGGGTAGAGATGGTCCCGAGTCAAACACTAAAGAGAGATCAAACAAGCCAAGGACTTCAAGTCAACACATAGAATTAAGCAACAAATTGACACTGATGGATTTTTGGAAGAGGAACCTGGGTCGAGTGATGAGGCCTGAGGTCACCTTTCAGTGGACGCAGGAGTGTAAGGGAAAAGGACTTGGAAAACAGACAACAGGGCAAGACATTATGACGTGAAGAGAAGTTTCTCTTTATTTATGCCGATCTTTCAGCTGGATTTTATTAAAAGAGAAGGGTAAAACGTGAAGGTAACTGAGAGGAGAAGGACTGAACGCTAGTGGAAATACTGTTTGTTTTTTAATGGCATTGGCAAGTGGGAAAGTGAAAAACAGGGCAAAGTGCATCACTGCTGCAGAAGGAAGAGATGTGTGTTTGAGCTGGGAGCACGACAACAGCTAAGGCAAGAAAGACCAGGCCTTGTAAGCCTTGAATACCTTGTTAAGGAAGGGGAGGTCTTTTAAAGGGAATGCCCTGTTCAGAAAGGGATTTCAGGTCACAATGGGAGGCAAACTAGGAAAGATAATCAGTTAGGATCTATTGACTAGCCTAGAAAATCACAGGAAGTTTAAAAAAAAAAAAAAGTGGGGGAAGCGTAGAAACAAATCAAAGGAGCTTGAAGTAGGAAGAAGGGTGTATCAAAGAAAACTGAGGTTTTATCATTTCTGGGTATCAGGTTTATGTTCTCTTTAAGGGAGACCTGAAATAAAAAAGAAAAATAAATACTTTTGAAGTAAGAGAGGGAATAGCATTTTGTTCATTGCCAATAATGGGCCAGGTTCTGAGTTTGGTCATTTGAACTGAGTTTGGTAAAGCATTTAATCCATGCGCTATCCCTTGAGAAAGACAATATTATATCTATCTTACAGATGAGAAATGAGGCTTAAAGAGGTCAAAAAACTTCCCAGAATTATCAAACTAACACATCACAGACTAGAACCCAGTACTTTCCAACGCCAGGGAAAATGTGATGAATTTTCAATTTTCCATGTCTGTGTGCTAATTTGAGTAATTTTTGTACCCTCACTAGACACCATTTCCTATGGGCACAGGCCATGTGCTAGCTCATTAATGGCATATTGTAAATGCTTAATTATTATTTTTAAATTAATGCTGCAAGTGTGAATGAATGTATATTGAAATAGCACTCTTCTGACACATTAACACAAATAAGAATAAGGGTCTCATGAGGTAACTGCTCAGCAAAAACAATGGCTAGCTCAAAAGACTACTATCGGACACAGAGAAGGCTTTAAGCATTTTTAAGAGGGCATCATATTGCTTTTCTCACACTGTGACATCTCATCTAAGTTACAGGTACTTGGCCTTGGACAGTATCAACTGACTGTTCCAGGAAACCCTCCAAATTGGGTAATTGCTTACTTGGGGCAGCATAATAACCTCATGCTCATTTAACCACTAGGGATATTGTGTTTGTAAAAGAAGCTGGAAAGCATATCTCTCTATAGGACAATATTTTAACAGAGAAACCTAACATAAAGTGAGAGGTGCTCTTTAGCCCTACTGATAATTTCCACACTAGTAAATACACTCAGAACCTGGCCTCAGCCTACCAGCTTTCACCACAAACTGTCCCATCTCAGCATGAAAGGACATGAAATAATGATCTGCACCCACGCCAGATCATCTCGGATTAAAACAGAGAGAACTGCCAGTGGTGAGAAATGCAGCCAACAGGAAAAAGAGTAAAAAGAAAGGCTTTCAAGAAATCAATACCTGTTATCTGAACTGGATCCACTGTCAATAGACAGAAAAGGCATGAATGAGTGATCCTAAAGAGTCCGAGGCTGTGAGTCATGCCTGGCAGCGAAATTCAAAGCAGAAGATGAGGACACAATTTTATCTCATTTGTTTTATTTTTATTCTAGAGGAAATGCAGGGAAAATGAAGTATTGAAGCAAAAGGGAGTAGGATTCAACTCAATTCAAAATAGGAAAAGCTAAAATCATAATTAAGTAAAGTTAAAGGTCAAATGTAAAAGTTAAGATCAAGACATTTAAATTTCAAAGCATAAATTTATTAAAATCTAAATATAATCCTCAATAAATATATATTTAAAAGTACATTCTAAAGGAAAGTTAACTTTATCAGTCAGCCTTTTTCAAAATAACTACTTAGGGCACTCAGGAGCAGTGGTCCTCGGTCAACCAACTCAGAAACAGATCACGATGAGCTCATGAGGAACAGAACTCCAACTCAGAGCAGGTTCCTGGAAAACCAGGCCTACAGACGAGGATGCGCATGAAGACCTTAAGCAGGTAACCCTGAAATCTCCGAACCATCCAGAGAATCAGAGGGGGGCAGAAGAGGGTGCACACTCTCCAGTGCCAACCTGTATCTGCTGGAAGAAAGAAAAGATGCCTTTTAGCATTTAATGCTGATGGCAGTGATGATGACGTGATAAAGAAAGAACAAAAAGGAAAGGGAAAAAATAAAGGAGAAAGCAACCATGCAAGGGAAGAAAAAGCCAATTTGATGACATGGTGTTATTTTGCTCTGGGTAGGGAGACATGAGAAGAACAGAGGGGGAAAATAGAGGATTGAAACTAATGTGCTCTAAACCTGAGGACTTCAGGACTGTGTATTTTTTCTACGTTCACATTATGTCTTCATCGTAGCTATCCATTTCTTTCTCGCTGTAACTCAGGCAGAATGACACTGCAATGTTCTGAGGAAATTGTCCTCTACAGTTGAGGCTCCCAGAAGGCAGACACCACATTTATTAACTCATTCTACACACTTAGCTCATGTCCGCAGAGAAATGGTCTATACAAGCTCTTATTAAAGAGGAAGAATACAATGAATCATTTTAGAATGTCTAAAAAGAATTTTCTCTTCCCATTGAGACTTCTAAATTATTCTGAGATTGTTTCTATAAAGACTATGTAATTGGGGGAGATACACAGGGAGCATCAATTTTGTTTTATTTCTTAAAATAAAAGGAGCTGAAACAAATGTGACACAATGTTAAGATCTTAAAACACCCAATGTTCAGTCCACTAAATTATTATCTTTATTGATTCTCTAAATATTTCATAAGGAAAAAGGTTGTGGAGCCTTACTCACAATATTCATTAATATTTTTGGAGAAAAATTTTGACAATATATATCAGAAAGCATATAATTCCTCTTTGACTCAGAAATCTAAGAATTCATCCGCAAGAAGGAAGGAAAGAAACAGAGACAGATGGACAGTCAGACACAGAGACAGAGAGATCTTTGGAATGCTGTCTCCAAAGAAGAAAGTATTCTTGTAAGTAAAGAGAAACCACCTAAAAATCAACAGGAAGGGATTGTGAAAAAAATAATTTTACATTCATCCAGTATGTTTAAATATTCTGCATACATCAAAATCACGCAAGAGAAGAACAGCTGCTGCTGCTGCTGCTAAGTCACTTCAGTCGTGTCCGACTCCGTGAGACCCCATAGACGGCAGCCCACCAGGCTCCCCCGTCCCTGGGATTCTCCAGGCAAGAACACTGGAGTGGGTTGCCATTTCCTTCTCCAATGCATGAAAGTGGAAAGTGAAAAGTGAAAGTGAAGTCGCTTGGTCCTGTTCGACTCTTCCCGACCCCAAGGACTACAGCCCACCAGGCTCCTCCATCCATGGGATTTTCCAGGCAAGAGGACTGGAGTGGGGTGCCATTGCCTTCTCCAATAGAAGAACAGAGGTATGAAAAAGAGCATAACTTACTCCAGCTGGGAAAATAAGCTATCAAATAATATGAACAGTATAGTTCTATAATTCTATTTTTTTATAATTCTATTTTTCTGTAAGAAAAACAGTAGAGATCTAGAGAGTCAAACTGACAAACCGAAATAGATAATAGATTTTTTAAAAGCACAACACATACAAAAAACAAAAACCGGTGAATCTGAATAAGTTGGTTAGTCAAGTTAATTGTATTGAACCAATGTCAATTTTTTTTTGATAATTCACTATAGTCATGTAAGGTGCTACCATTGGAGGAAGCTAAGTGCTGGGTATAAATGACTATTTTTGCAGCTTCGTACTATTTTTGCAACTTATGAGGAGTCTATAATTATTCCAAAACAAAAATTTAAAAAGAAAATGAAAGACTGAAAGGAAATATACCAACTATACCAAGATATATATGAGATTAGATATTGAACTATAATTGACATTCCATCTATTCTGGCTTTCCTGAGTTTACACAATTAAAATATAAAGTAACACTGCATCTATCTGGGGAAAAAAAGCATAAACCTAAATTTCAATCAGAATTACTTTTGAATAAGAAATGTAAATGAAAAGTAATTCAAAATCTATGTCTCAAACCAAGGCTTTTGGATGATAAAATCTCTGCTCTTTTAGTTAAACCCCACTAAATCTCTTCCAATTTTCCACCTTCACTCTCATCAAAACAACTTTAACACACAGCCAGAAACTAAAGCCAACTCAACCAACCAGATACCATTGAGTGTAAATTAAAACATTAAGAAAAGTAGGCAAAATTTTTATTGTCTTTTTCCCTAGTCTTATCCTCAAAATAATCTAACAACAAGGTCACAAACTATGTATTTGCTCTATCCTTGCCAGTTCCGTCACTGTCTATATATAATATCATAAACATTTTCCATTCACATTTCGTTAATTTGAAACTTGAATGCAGTGCAGCCTGCTCAATTATCCAAGAGTTCATTACCTAGCTCATGCTAACCAAGCCCATTATTTCTCTTTATTCTGTTTGTGTTACTTGTCTTTCCCCCACTTTCCCGGGTGTTAGCACTTCTAGCAGAAAATAAGAAGCTGCACAAAGGAATAAAATTAAAATTGGTTGATTATTTTATGTATCAAAGGATTTATTAGTTAGAAAATGGCCACAGTTCACCATAATGTGAGCTTGTATATTCTACTTACTCACACCTCAATGGTCAAAGGTAATTCAGAGCAGACTTGATTGCAAAATAAAGCAAATTTTATTACCCATATTTTCAGGAAATAACTAGATAGTCCATATCACTCATGATTACTCTCCTTTTATTAAATAGGAAAATGAAAGCTATCTTATTACAAGCAAAAACACTTTTTTCCTTTGATGTATGAAATCACTCCTCAAAGTTATACTCTACTTGGAATTCAGCACCTGGAATACCGCCTGGCCTATATGAGCATTCAGTAAACATTTAATGAGTGAACAAAAGAAAGAAAGGAAGGATAAATGAAGGAACAAACAGATTTAGAATGAATAAGTTCCAGAGCCAAAAAACTCCACTTTTATAACAGGTCAGCAAACATACAAGTGTGTGCGTGCGTGCGTGTGTGCGTGTGTGTGTGTGTGTGTGTGTGTGTGCACCTGACATGTTTTTAATGTGTTAACATTGGTATTATGAGGATAAAATAGGATTAACTGAAGATGAAATATGACACAATAAGAAGCTGAAGTCTAACAGATCTCGTTTTTCATACCAGATCTGCCACCTGCTTTCTAAGTGAACATGAGCAAGTTACTTGACTTTCTCTAAATTCTTCTTTAAGAACACATGCTCTTGAGAAGTTAAAAAACTATGGTAAGGAATATTACTGGGGCTATTCTTACTGTAATAATATATATTTGTATTCTTTAATGCTTTAACACACTCAAAACACACTCACACATGTGTATGCACACAGACTCAAGCAAGTACTTAAGTATTTAAGATGCCCTTCACCCATTTCACCTGCATCCAACTCCCTCTCCTCTGACAACCACCAGTCTGTTCTCAGCATCTGTGAGCCTGGTTTTTGTTCTGTTTTGTTGTTTGTTCTGGTTTTTAGAATTTACATATAAGTAAGATCAGGGCTTCCCTGGTAGCTTAGCGGTCAATAATCTACCTGCAATGCAGGAGACATGGATTTGATCCCTGGGTCAGGAAGATCCCCTGGAGGAGGAAATGGCTACCCAGTTCAAATACTCTTGCCTGGGAAATCCCATGGACAGAGGAGCCCGATGGGCTACAGTTCATGGGGTCTCAAAGAGTCAGACGTGATTTGGTGACTAAACAACATAAGTAAGATCATGTGATATTTGTCTTTTATTACTTTTAAACAGTGAGTTTTCTTTCATTTATCTGCTAATGTGTTTACTAAATAAGGTGACTAAAGCATGACAATCTGGTAAAATGACATTGATACAATTCTTAAACCTGAAGTAGTTTGACAGACATATACAAAGTCAGCTGCATTCCACCGTGGAGACAACAAAGATGTCTGAGACCTGATCCCTGCCCTTCTGTCACCTAGCTGAGATCTTTTAAATTACTGCTAGAAGAAAAGTATCAG
The DNA here is from genome assembly GCF_910594005.1 of Cervus elaphus. NCBI lineage: Eukaryota > Metazoa > Chordata > Mammalia > Artiodactyla > Cervidae > Cervus > Cervus elaphus. The sequence continues at coordinate 11,865,737 of NC_057817.1, read as the reverse complement.
TGGAGTATGCACTTATATAGTGGATGTATAGTGACTAATGCAAATGGGAATTGAGCATTCTTTGCCAAACTAGCTTAAAGGGAAATAAGATTCAAGGTGATAGGTTTTTTAGGAAAGAACTATTTACCAAGAAGACAGGTACAAGTTGACTCTGGGAAAATAGTGAAGATTTAAATTCCACTAAAATGAGAGAAGAAAATGGAAGACACATAGAAACATAGATGACAAATGAAAGAAAGGAAGTTACATCTCTGATTAATTTTTTTTTTTAATTCAAACATTGCTCTCATTCCTTTGTACTTTCCAGGTAAAAGAGGTTTTAAAGAGTGTAGTCACAACCCATTACAGAAATTGGGCTCATACAGTGCGACCCAATGGGCATGAAAAATTAACTCTACCACTATATTACAAGTCATTTACTCTCTCTGTCCTTCAGTTTACACAGTCATAAAAATGCATTATAATTATACATATCTCATAGGGTGTCAGAAGGATTCAAGGTATACGTGCAGTATTAGCATAGAGTCTGACCCAGCAAAGGTGCTCCATAGTGACTTCTGTTACATTGCCAAGATTGTTATTACTGTTATTATCATTATTGAAACTCATTCATCAGTCTTAAAGAAGGAAAAACTCAGTCATGTGCTAGAGAACAATCATGTGTGTTTTCTTCTCAATCTATTACAGACTCTTCAGATATTGCTGTCGCTCATCCCTTAGACACTCAAAGGAGGATTTAACATTTTTAGATCATTTGTTCCCTAAAGTTTGGAAACACCTATGGAATAACACAGGTTAGTGAGAGAGCCCACAGTTCATGGTCCTTGTACTGGATTTCAAAAATAAGATATTCATGTTAGAAACAAGAGAGATGGATGCAATATGATTCCTTGGGAAAAAACTCATCTCTGCACTTAACATATGTTATGTGTCAAGGTCTGTCCACCTGCATTAGGATCAAGATGAAAAGCAATGGAAGCAAAACAGCAAAGAATACTATACTTGAATGCATTAAAAAAAAAAAAGTAATCAAAACAACTTCCATAATTACAAACAAGTCCAATTATTTTTTCCCGAGAACTTGGAGGAAAGGAAATTTTTCAAGTACTCATAATTAGATGAATTAATTAGGCTATTTATTACCATGGTCTCATAAAAATAATGTTAAAGCACACTACAAGCAATGAGTAATAATATGGTCATTATAGATTTTCCTTAAGACAGAAAACCAACATAGCCTTCTTAAGAGAAGGGATTAATATTGCTTTATGCTATTCAGGAAACATTTCTAAAGTAGGTAACAATTAATATAAAGTCCCTCTCCCACCACTTTTGGGACTGTTGTATACATTTTAAATATTTTACAGAAAACATACAGTTTATTTTTTCAAAGAACATCAGTCTATCATTCTAAATAAAATAGAGATATTTTCCAAATGTTTCTGAGATATAAATCTAGATTTTTAAAGTTACTTTTAGTGGTTTCAGTGGAGAAGGGGTAAGAAAAGAAAAAGAAAGCTGAAATTAACTAAGACCATTATTACGGAGACAATAGAACGCAGTGTATATTTAGAGTACAGACCCTGAGTTCAACCTGTACTATGCTGAGCTATGCTGCTGTGTTCAGTCGTGTCCGACCCTCTGAGACCCACGGACTATGGCCCACCAGGCTCCCCCGTCCCTGGGATGCTCCGGGCAAGAACACTGGAGTGGGCTGCCATTTCCTTCTCCAGTGCACGAAAGTGAAAAGTGAAAGTGAAGTTGCTCAGTCGTGTCCGACTCAGCAACCCCATGGACTGCAGCCCACCAGGCTCCTCCGTCCATGGGATTTTCCAGGCAAGAGTACTGGAGCGGGCTGCCATTGCCTGCTCCGCAAATTCAGACTGCCTGGGTTCAAATCCTAGATCTGCTACCTATTAGTTTTACACATTTAGGCAAGTTTTCTTAAACTCTCTGTATGTTCATTTCCATATACACTAAATAATAGTAAAAGGCCCCCTACCTCGCCAGGGTTGTTAGAAACATTAAATAAATTCAAGTACTTAGTATTCTATCTGGCTCAGAGCACAGATACCGTAAGGCTAGCTGTTTTCACCATATGCTGGACACTTTCATTCAAAAAGTTCTATGTTATTATTATATGTTATTAATATATACATTAATGATTTCACAATCAATAAAATAGGCTGGATTACACACAGTAACAATAGGGAACACTCAATAACTTGAAACAATGTTTATTTCTCACTCATGCACCCTTAATGAGGCTTCAAGTGGACTCCCCAAAGAACCATCACCTACGCATTTGCTCGGTTCCCCAGGCTATACGTGCTTCCACAGTGGCTCTGAGAGAGAGGGAGGACTAGGGATTGAAGGACAGCCTCTAATGGTTTCACAGGAAGAAACACGCCTTTCTCTGGTTGCTTTGAAAGTGAAAGTGAAGTCGCTAAGTCGTGTCCAACTCTTTGGGACCCCGTGGACTGTAGCCTACCACCTACCAGGCTCCTCCGACCATGGGACTCTCCAGGCAAGAATACTGAAGTGGGTTGCCATTTCCTTCTCCAGGAGGTCTTCCCAACCCAGGGATCGAACCCAGGTCGCCAGCACTGGAGGCAGACGCTTTAACCTCTGAGCCACCAGGGGAGCCCTAGTTGCTTCCGCCAAAGCTAATCACATAACCACGCCAGGAGGGGAAGCCGGGCCATCCTGTGGGCTCGAAAGTAGAGAACAGACACCACTGAACAGCGATCCTCACCACGGTCCACATTTCGGTACAGTTCACTGCTCAAGGACGGGGGACCTAAGTTTTTTTGGGGGGGCGGGGGTTACCTAAGTTTTAACTCAGAAGTCAATGTGTTTTCCTCCACTAATAACACTCCTCAACACTTTTTCCCCTACCCACATTTTTACCCAAGGGGAAAATGATAGCACATTGTACAAATTTGCATCGGTAACAGTGGTAAACTTCATTCAGCCTTGATTAAGCAGGAAGAGTTGGGAGCAAGGCAATGTCAGGGCATTTGCGACTTAGAAAAGCACTTAAGTCACAACTGAGAATCACTGAAACTGAAAAATTTAAAAAGTGTGGAGAGAAAGCAAAGTGAGATTAGTGCAAAAGTAGACTTTTCTAAGTTCCAGTGCTTTCACTTATCGTTATTTTAGCAAACAGTCAATAATAATGATTTTATGTCCCTTTGGCTACTAAATTTTTTTTTATCATTTTATTGTACTACTTTTTTTGCACAGATATCTATATTGATCATGTCTACAAAGCATTCTTCCTTTTCCCTTAATCTTCCCAACTAATGTCACTTGGGAGAGACAACTCAAAAATTATACTTGGGAAATGTTGCTATTCTAACATCAAAACCTGAAGAAGGTATTCCTCTTGTTGAGAGTTATCTCTTAAGTTAGGTCTTAAGACCTACAGACTTTAGATGCTTTTATCCCACTTAGAGCAACTAATATTTTAAATCAGTAAAATTCACTACTTACCTAAAATCTATAAATCGAACTCTGTCCTCTAACATAGTTACCTGATCTGTTTTCAGCTATTCTAAGACTTTCAGCTGGACGATTTCAAACTGGAAATTCTTAAACTTCAATTTTCCTAGATAAGAATAATATTTCTCCTTTCTATGCATTGCCCCTTAAGTCAGTTGGCCATAATGCCAGCAAAAGTACATATAATTCATACCTTTTATAAATTCTCTAACCACATGGTTTACAGAAAGAATATAAGTTTGTCAGATGTGTTTCCTAAAACTGTAAAGAGGTTATTACATTCACATACATTATCACAAATATTCATTAGCCTCCCACAGGTTTCTCTCAGAAATTTCACACAATAGAAAGAAATGATTCCACCTTCACAGTCACTGCTTAAGTGGAAATTCTTAAAAAAAAAAAAAAAAAAGAAGAAGAAGAAGGAGAAGGAGAAGAACAAGGAAGGATGCGGGGAAGAAGGGGAGGGGAAGGGGAAAATGGGGAGAAAAAGGAGGAGCTGGAGGGGGAAAAGGAGAACAAGAAGAGAAAAATAACTTCAACTACTGGATTTTTTTCCTCAACTAATAGTATATGGCATGGACAAAGGAAAAAGCAAGCCACCTTCCAGGAGGTACTAATAGTGTGGACTTTACCCCACACCTGGTAGAAGACTGGTCACAGCTGATTGAATTTCCCTTGTTCATTGATTGTGCCATTTGTCGGGCAGTCCATCCTTGCTTATGTAATCGCAGCATTCCAGTAGTTCACTCTGTTCTGTTCTGAACTTTCAGCAGCATGACAGACTGAGAAAATGAGATATAGCACAGCACGAAGCTGTTGACCTTCAGAATATAAAATAAAGCCCATCTTTTTAAATTGGTCTTTCTCGATGAGTCTATCTGAGGGAGAGTATTGCTAACAGGCCATTTTTCATGCTCACCATGTACCTTCATAAAATATTTTTTCATTTATAAAAAAATGATAATTTAAAATTTAAATGTATCTGTACTGTGCACAATATTATGAATAAATTCATTTCATTTAGAGTTTGTCAGAGGGGATACCTTTTTTTCATCCCAAGATAAAACTCTCACCTTTCAACTAGAACTAAATACACTTTTAATAATATCTGATAAATATGAAGGAAATTTTAGAGAAAAGAAAGAGAGGGAGGGAGGCTGAATTTCCAAGACAGTTTAATGTGGCTAATTGTTTGCCAAAGAATCAAAATTCAGTAGAGGAATAAATTACTTTCTGATTATATAAAATCCACATTATATTTTCCTTGTTTTCCTTTGAAAGAATGTCAAACTCAGAAAAGTTGCAAGTAAAAGATAAAGAACTTTTTTCCCTCTGAACCACTTACTGACAGGTCTAAAACCCCAGAATAATTTAACAAATCAACAAATATTAGTTCTTTCATCTTTTTTTTTTTAACTGTCTCTTTATCTTCCCTGTCAAACTCACCATCAAATGCTTAGATATCTAGCTCACTAGAATCTTTGCAATACATAACAAGAACATGTAAATCTGTTAAGTAGCTTTTTATTCCATCTTTTAGACTTTTCCATTTTGTTTTTTCCATGAACTTCTGGCATCTAAAGAAAACAACAGATAAGAAACCACACAAAGTTCAACTTGTAAAAACAAGGAGTCCTGTTAATGAGGAACAGGTTTCAAAATAAGCAAAATTCCCTTCACTCCTATTTCACAGATTTCTTCACTTCTTCCTTTAAACAAGAGATTCTCTTAAAGGGGGAGGTGGGGAAAGGAAAGATAGTGAGGAAACTTCTTTCCAGGTAACCCAGACTCCTCCACATGCTGGCATCTCCCCTCCCTTCCTGTCACTGTCCAATATGTCCCTGAACTGGTTTTGCCTACCATCAGTTCCGTCCGTATTTCGGGATCCTGGTTTTGGCCTTCACCTCTCCATTGACATCACATTATTAAAAATCACTGAAGATTTCTGCGTCAAAACTGTTATCTTTCAATCCTCAATAGCCTCAAAACATCTCTAGAGCCCTTGACCACTATTGACCTTCCCTATTTTTATCTCTTCTCTCCCTCTTACTCCATGGCACCAAAATATTCTGCTTTTCCTTATCCTACTTCTCTGAACAAGCCTCATCCACTCTCACACTCTCTCATCCCCCCTCTTCTATTTATCTTCCCAGTTCAGTTTTTAGTATTTTGTTCATTCTCTCTCTCTCTCTCTCTCTAAATTGCTCTCTCTCTATCCCCCCCGCCCCACTCAACATTCACTAAGCTTTAGCTCTCCTGTCTTTACAAATTTCAGTCAAATCTATAATCCAATGAGCCCTTGCCAAGTCTTCAAGTCATTATCTTTAATTCACAATCAATTCCTCCACCTGGGTATCTGAGTCAAATTCTCAGGTTTATCATAACTTCTTTACTTCCCTACACCCCACCTGGTGATCCTTACGTCTAACTTCACCTGGGACAGCAGTCAGTCGGTTCCAGCCAAGTGTTACCAGGAGAAAATGCTGACCAAGCCCTGACAGTTAATCTGCTTTTTTTCAAAAGAAGCCCCCCCAGATTGAATCATTAAAGGAAATTTAAATTTTAGATGACATCCTCCAATGTTTAAACACTGACAACTACTTCAAAAACAACTACTTCAGACAAACAAAAACCCAGCACTTAGGTCACACAAAACCTATCTGCGGGCTTACAGAGAGGTTGTGACTTACAGCCTAAAAAGTGAATGCAAATGTCTGAGCTTGCTATTCCAAGCCTTCCAAAACCATCCTGAAACTACCTTCTGGAGTACCTGTAACTCCAAAATAACCACTACAAGCCAACTGATCTGCTATTCATTCTGACCTACAAGTATATTTGGTTCTTTCTCTCCTCTATGCCTCTGTCGTGTTTGGTTTGCACACAGAAGTTTTTCTTTTGCACACAAAAAGTATTTTTCTTTCTCTCTAAATCCTACTTTAAGATTGAGTCCAAATGCTACCATTTCTCTGAAGACTTTCTGGTCCACACTAGCTTCTGGGAACCTCTCTTCCAGATTTCAAAAACATCAGTAACTAGTACTGTGTGTCAGGTACAGTCCTAGACAGTTTACATGCTCCCACCCACCTCCATGATCCTAAGAAATTGATACTATCGTTACTCTTATTTCACCAATACGGATATTGAAGCCTATCCAAAGCAAGTGGCAGAACTGGGGTTGAACCCAAACATTTCTTGTTCCAGTGCAGAAAGAAGAGTAGGAAGTTCAAGTTTTGATCATCCACTATGTGACCTGTTTTGTGCCAGGAAAAAAAATTTAAATCCTTAACATGACTCACCAGATCATTCATGATATGGCTTTCTTCATCTGTTTCTTAATTATTACCTGCCAAGTTAGCCTTCTTACAGTTCCTAGAATTTATTGAGACACTTCATACCTCACAACCTTTTCATGTGCTGTTCTCTTTGTCTAGAATGTTCCTTCCTCCTTCTGAGTCTAATCCCTACACATTGTGATCTCAGTTTAACCATCATTTCTTCATCATTTCTTCTCCTACCACGATCCTTCCAGAAAAATTATGGTAAATCCCCTTATTATTTCATAGCACTTACTACAACTCTAAAGAAATAGTTTTGTAATAATTTACTGTATGTCTCCCATCTGTTTCATCATTTTCTTTGTCCTATACACACAATGAGTGAATAATTGATATCTTTAACACTTATAAGCCATTTTAAGAAAACAACCTTTACCTCACAGCTAGTCAGAAACTGAGATCTTGCATGTTAAAAAAAAGTACCTACACAATTTCCATTGTAGATATGTTAACCAAGCAGAAATCCTTTTCCAATCATCTGCATTTAGATTTTTGTTAGCTTATAGTCACTGTTAACACATATTAAATTCTAAATCAAACAGTATGTGAGAGTCTGATCATTGAATGTTGTTTAAATAAAAATAAACTAAAACAGGACTGCGATGTTTCCAGAGAAAGGGATAATTAATGACCCAGACTGAAAAAATTAATCACAATGCATAATGCAAAAGTGAATTGCCTAATTCTTCAGAGAGGGGTAGCTGGATTTCAATTTTAGGAAAGGCAGTAGGATGTCTAATTCATCAGGAGAAAATAACCAAAACATCCATTCTGTGGTTCCAGGATTAGAGAATTTCTAGGGGTTCTAATTGCTTCACCATATATTCAGTTCTCCACTGAAGTCTCTATAATAGAGACTTTATTCTCCCCAAAGCTAGGTGTCAACAATGTGAGTTAACCAACAAACCATGAGGAAAGGTAATTCTTCACATGTTCCTAAAGCACCTACATGTAATTTGTTTTTCAAAGATCTCAGAGATTAAAGTCCCAGAAATATATTTTACAGGGCTATTGACTACAATGGAAGGTCCCTAATGTATCACCCTCAAAGATTTCTACTCCATGCTCATACTACTGCATGGGTAAACTACTATTGGGTAGTTTATGCCACTGTGAAAGCTAATATGCACTGCTATTTACGTGTTGGGGCTTTTGGTAGGCCTGCAGATTTAGAGGGGAGTCTGCTTCCACGAAGAATAAACAGACAAGTGTATAATGAGGAAGAATCCGTCTCACCTCTGGAAACCATGGGTCTTCAGAGATCTTGACTACACACCTATGTCAGCTCCACCTCAAAGAGAACAGCTAGCTGTAGCAACCCTTCCTCATTTTACTTAAGGACTGGTGGTCAACATCTCCCTTCCCCAGATCCCAGCTTCAAATCAAAAAGAAGTAAGCAAAGCACCTTCATATCAAATTGTGCCTGTATCCACTTGCCACCTCCCAAGACATGCAGAATCAAAAATCATCAAGTCCATGTATCCTGTTACCTATCACTTTTTAAATTCATATGTCTGTTCTGCCCTAGAACATAGGGATATAAAGGGGCAAGGGGGTGGGGCAGGGTGGACATTTGCCCTGACCTTGAGTTTACCTTTTGGTGATTGTAGCCATGATATTAAAAGACGCTTACTCCTTGGAAGGAAAGTTATGACCAACCTAGATAGCATATTAAAAAGCAGAGACATTACTTTGCCAACAAAGGTCCTTCTAGTCAAGGCTATGGTATTTCCAGTGGTCATGTATGGATGTGAGAGTTGGACTGTGAAGAAAGCTGAGCGCCGAAAAATTGATGCTTTTGAACTGTGGTGTTGGAGAAGACTCTTGAGAGTCCCTTGGACTGCAAGGAGATCCAACCAGTCCATCCTAAAGGAGATCAGTCCTGGGTGTTCATTGGAGGGACTGATGCTGAAGCTGAAAGTCCAATACTTTGGCCACCTCATGCAAAGAGTTGACTCATTGGAAAAGACCCTGATGCTGGGAGGGATTGGGGGCAGGAGGAGAAGGGGATGACAGAGGATGAGATGGTTGGATGGCATCACCGACTCGATGGACATGAGTTTGAGTAATCTCTGGGAGTTGGTGATGGACAGTGAGGCCTGGCGTGCTGCGATTCATGGGGTCGCAAAGAGTTGGACACGACTGAGTGACTGAACTGAACTGAACTGAGTTTACCTTTGCAGAAAAATGTTAACCAACGAAGAATATCTGCAAATAGGATTTGGATTAAAACGATTTTTTGAATGAAGTTTCAGATTGGATGGATGGTCTCCTATGTCTACCTGCCTCTCCAACTCTGCTCTGCCAACCAAACTCCTCAGTAAGATTGAATCACACTGCTAAAACAAATACAGACTCAAAGACTTATCTGTTATTCACTTTGATCTGTTGGGTTGCTATAAAACAGGTACAGCCACGTGATTCCAAGAGTACAAAAATGAAGAATTCAGATACAGTATTATCAAATACTGTGACCTACAATGTACTGAATTTTTGAAAATACATACAAGGACCCTTTGGCAAAACACCTCTTTAAAAGCAGACATTTTGTGCAATTTTTAAAAATTCCAGCAAGCAACTAGAAATTAAGAAGAGAGAAAACATAGAGGGAAAACCTCTAGATCTTAAAGGTTGATTTGATGGACATTTTGAGTTCCACATTGTTTGTTCTCCCTTGAGTCCTCCCCAGCTTCAATTAAGCCTCTTTCTAGAGGCTGTTCTTGGCATCGCCACTGCCACTACTTTAGGTCTGGCCCTCATTGGTTTTTACTTGGAGTATCCCAGTGATTTCTTGAGTTTTCTGCACAGTTTTATGGGACGGTGGTCACGTAAATAATTTCTGTTCCATACTTTTTGACAGATATATGGACACAGAACTTTGAGAACACATTCTTAGGTGAGACAATCATCTCTGTGTTTTGATCTTCTCAGATCTAGCAAGATTTCCTGCTCTTAAATAACTGTGCAATGAGAGGGCAAAGATAGCTATTCTTACTCTAACATTTATAGGGTCTATTTCTTTTAAGACTTGGTCTTAATCCTTTACTAAATTAATCTTACTAGTTACACATTCATATATGACAAAACTGAAGAACAGAGAGATTAAGCAACCTGCCTATGAACACACCGCCAGTAACTGTAAAGAGCCAGAACTCAAACACAAACTTCTGGCCCCAGAGACCAGGCTGTTAACCATCATGACGCCTCCCCGCCCCCCTTGCCACATGCATACCAAGTGCTTGGTTCGCTGACGGGTACATAAGAGAGGATCAATCAAACACTATTGGAAAACTTGAGCTGGATGGGGAAATGTGCTAGACTCTAAAGGTAAACCCATGTAAACAGCTCCGAACAATCAAGAGGGGACAGAGATGGTGGGGACAGAGAACAGCCTCTGGTTGAGAGGTCATTCTCCCTTCCAGATTCCTACTCTCAACAAGAAGACATTCATCAAATGCAAACCTGACCATCTCATTCTCCCATTTCACTGCTGGGGACTTGGAAATGGTAGTGGGAAACCCCACTGCAGTGTTCTGCAGACTTTTCTAGAGAAAACCTCTCTCCCTCAGGGCTGGCTGAGGAAAGCAATCACATTCTTAAGAGCTAGGCACATGGCCCAAAGAGCAGCCATAACTCTCCAGTTCGCCTGTGTGATTCACCCTTAAGAATCTGACAAGTTTGGCATTTATTCTACAAAAGTATCTTTTGTTTGTTGTAACACAAAAACAGTATTTATAACTACTTACAATGGCAACTCTAAAAGAAAAAAAAAAAAAAACTTTATTCCTACCATGATTTCTAGCATCTTCTAGGCAGATGTACTGCGTATTCTCTCTGGAATACACTGCAGCTTCATATACAGGATAGGGCTGTGGACCAGATCCCACCTACTTGGCGTGATGCATAAATCCTTTCCCAAATCAACCCCTGACTCACCAGTCCCCTTTCCCACCAACACAATTATTCGCAGCCACATCAACAGTCAAATTTCAACCTGTGTTCCATGTCCTGGACTTTAATAACTGGGACTTTGTCAACTTTGAGAGGACATATCCACTTTTCCAATCTCTACATAGGTGTGATCTTACTGAAGTCTTTCACCCACTCTCTTCCTCCTCACAGGGTGAGGATACTTAGAAACTACCTTAGTTCTTCACTCTGCTTGCACTTGTTGCGGTGGCTGCTTCCCTTTCTAGACTGTGGGTCTCCGGAGGGCTGGCTCATGCTCGACTAAGCAGAGCCTGGCCATACAGGTAAATTTCTTGTCTGTAGCAACCAGGGCTTTCACCCTAGGTAACCGAATCGCTCAAGACAAGGCAAGCGAGCTTGACTATGAAGCTGAAATTAAACACGGATTTAAAAGGTGTGATCACACCTCCAGTCTCATCCTCTTTTCCCAAAAGAACTCCAGGCTCCGATGCAGGGGACGTGGAGCCTGGACGCCCAAAAGAGCCGGGGGTGGGCTCAGGAGTCACTCACCAACTGGTGGAAGGCGAATGTCTGTTCTCCAGCGTCTTGGTCCAGGGCTTGTACCAGCTGATCTGCTCCGCGGCTTTGCCCCAGAACCTCTCGGGGTCGGTCACCGAGGCCGCGAAGTGGGTCTTGTACTCGCCGCCGCCCGAGGACAGCGCCCTGCAGCCCCGGCCCCCGAGAGCGCCCCGCGGGCCGGGGGCCAAGTACGCCCGGCGGGCCGGGCCGGCTCCGCGCGCGGGAGAGGACGCGGGCAGGGACCCGCCGAGGCCCCCCGCGCCGGTGACTTTGCGACACTGCAGCCAAGACGGCTTCATCGCTGCCGGCGGGGTCGCCCCTTCCTCCCCCAAGTCCTTGCAGGCTCCGCCGCGCGCCGCCCGGAACGCACCACCCGTGGGGCGCTCGCGACTTCCTGGGGCCCCAAGCAGAGCAGGCGGGAGGCGGGAGAAAACCCCGAGGTGTGCCCAGAGCCCTGGGACTTTGGAAGGCACCACCAGAGTCGCCGGGAAAAACCGACCTGGAGCGGCGGGGGGAAGCCCCAGGCTGCAGAGGGGGCGCGGAGCCGCGGACGGGTGGGGGTCCCCGCGTCCCGGCGACAAACCCGGCGCGTCCGCAGCCCCGCGATTCCGCCGGGAGGGCGCCCCGCCCCGACACCCGAGAGCCCCTAAGGCGAGCACCGCCGGCCCAGTCCCGCCGGCTTTCCAACAAACAAGTTGAGCGCAGCTGCTCGGGGTCGGTCTCCGAGAACCGGCGGGAGGAGCCGCCTCGCCCCGGGCGGCACGAGCCGTCTGCCCGGCCGAGCTCTGCGGCCCTCGGGCCCCTGAAGTCTCAGGGTTGTTTTTTATTTACTTCTTTTGAAAACAAAGCTCCATCCCCGGCCACTTAGAAGACAAGTGGCTCCGGGGCGAGGGCGGCTCCAGGATTTCCTGACAGCTGAGAGAGGAGGAGGAGAGGGAGGTTGCCCAACCGAATTGGGAAGAGCCTGGTGGGGGTGATTGACAGGCCGCAGGAAGGTACCCGGCACCCGACCCCGGGATGGGACCTTCGGATCCGACTCCCCACGCGAGCTCGGCAGAAAGCAGGACGACCTGTTGCTTTCTTTCCCTTCCCATTTGCCTCTTTGGAGTTTCTTTGGCCGGTTTTTTGGGTGTTTATTGTTGTTGTTTTTTGATGAGTCAAAAAACTAAAAAAAAACAAAAACAAAAATTTCAGTCAAAAGAAAGAGCAAAGTCAAGGTGAAATGAATCAAAAAAGAGGAAGCTGAGGAAACAAAAAAGAAAGTCAGGCTGTGTAAGTTACTGTTTGGTGAGCTTAACATTCATTAAACTCCTCACTGTTCGGTTTGGTTTGGGGTTTGGGGTTTTTTGGGTTTGTTTTCTTTACCCATTAGTGAAATTCAGAGTCTATCTCGTTTGCCTTATATTATGCCACATGCTGTTTGGTGTGATTGCATTTGCACTTTTAACTGTAAAGATGTGTATGCCCAAATCCGAAGTAACAAAGAATGAATGCCCCGACCCTAGGAAGATTGTAAACTTGAGAAGCTGTAAACAGATTTTTTGTGTGTGCAGGAAAAAAATAATGTGAAAATGAAGGTTAAACAGAACAGGGCTAAATATAATAAAACAAAGGCCATATCTTTAACCACCTCAGCTCTTTCCTTTCATCTAAAACACAAGCCACTAGACTTTTCCTTAACACCTGCAGCCAACTCTTCCTAAGGCCTCAGGGCCAGTGATTTCCAAAAGCAAAGGCAGTTATCACTTCAGTGCAGAGTTTGGAAGCCAAATACCCTCCTGGCCTCCCCCTCTCCTCTGCCCAGCTGTGTGATGCTGCTATCTGGTCCAAAGGATGCTCTGACCCCAGATCATCCTCTGTGGTGTCACAGTGACGTCCATCTTAGTCATTTACAAATATGTTAGCCCCTGCATTGTGTAAGTTGAGACTGACTGGGGGCGGGGATGGATATAAAGGAAGCAAGCAGATCTCTGCGGGTTCCTCCTGTGTGTCAACATCGTGCTGGCACTTTCAGATATGTTAGCTCTTGCATTTCCCAACCAGTACGCAGAAGCAGTAACTGGAATCCCCATGTTTACCCCCTTGAGACAAGGTGGTGGATGCCTTGGTACACCTGTAATTCAAGGTGCACTGATCTGTCATGTCAGTGCTCCCACTTACCCCAGCATACCAAACAAATACATTTTCTGTCTGTGCCCCAACTTGGAAAAGGTGGGGAATCTGACTCCGAAGTCCATGATTTTCACACCAGGCTGATGATTAAAAAGAAGAAAGATTTTAGACTTCCGACAAAATATAACAAGGTGACTACCCACATCTATTCCTCTTCTTCATCTTCCTTTTCTTTCTAAAAAAAGAAAGGACAGTGGTGACGGTTGTGGTGGTGACTGTGATGGTGGTGGTAAAAATCTGTAAGAATGAAGAAAACAGGAGAGGATAATGGACCAAAAGAGACAATGGAAAGAAATTAAACTCATGGTGTGTGACTTAAGGGGGTAGGAGGGTGGCAGGGGGAAGCTGAAAGGAGAAAATGGATTTCCTTATCAGAAACCTGAAATGTTTCAGCATTAGGAGGCTCTGGGTTCCTCTGAAAGTTCAGGACGAAGTTTAAGAACTTAAAAACAAAAGCGCTTATTAAAAGATTGTGTAAGACAAGTTAGACCCCCACACTGCTGGATTAAACTGTTTTTTCTGGACCCTGCAGTGTGCTATCTTGGTTTAAGTATTTTTTGAAATAGATTGTGAATACCAATTTCATTTCAAGAAAAGGGAAGAGCGTAAGTGAAGGTCAGCCCGCAGGAGGAGTAGTGGAGATGCACAGCTGGAGTGAGCAGTAAAACTAGAAACTTGAGCCAGATAGGAAGCTAGAAAGTAGTGTCAAATGCAGGTCTACCTGAGGTTAGACCATTTCACCTTTAGCATCAAACATTATTTGAGGCTGATAATCCTTATCTCACAGGATTGTTACAAGATTTAAATATGTATAAACTGCATAGCACCTAGGCATTAGCAAACCAACACCCAGTCCAAAATATCAATCCCTCAAACCTCCAACTTCACTAACACCCTTAAAATTTTACAGTCAGAAATTTTTGCAAGAAATTATTTTAATTGAAGCATGCATGTACATTTTGGACTTCTTCAAAAAAGCAAAATATTATTTTTAACTAATTTGGGGGCAACGTGGTTGCAGTCTTTTCAGTTTTCACGCCCTCTAAAATTCTAGCTATTTGTAATAAGTACAATATTTATTTCATTATATGGCAATAAATGGTATGTTTAATATGCTCTTCAAGATGACATATTAAACACCTTGAGCAAAGATTAATAGATCAAGATTATCTGAAACTTTCATATGATGAAGAGGCATGCAGGGAAAGCGTATAGAGATTCAAAAAAGTGTGAAAGACTACTCAAGAAAGAATGAGAGAAAGGAAGGAAATTGGAGTTGAAACACTTACTGCCTAAGAAAAAGATGTTGAAAATTAGGAAGGCAGAGTAGAATTAGAATTAAGAGGAAAAAGATACAGGAATCCTACAACTTTTTCCTAGGATTATAACTTCAGGCTATGATCAGTCATTCTTAGTACAGGCTAAATTTTTTTTGCAGACAGAGTTGCTATTCAGTCACTAAGTCTTGTCTGACTCTTTGGAACCCCATGGACTGTAGCATACCAGGCTTCCCTGCCCTCCACTATCTCTTGGTGTTTGTTCAAACTCATGTCCATTGAGTCCGTGATTCTAACGATCTCATTCTCTGCCTCCCCTGTTCCTTTTTGCCTTCACTGTTTCCCAGCATCAGGGTCATTTCCAGTGAGTCAGCTCTGCACATTAGGGGGCCAAAGTATTAGGGCTTCAGCTTCAGCATGAGTCCTTGCAATGGATATTCAGGGTTGATTTCCTTTAGGATTGTCTGGTTTAATCTTGCAGTCCAAGCAACTCTCAAGAGTCCTCCTGCGCCACAATTTAAAAGCATCAATTCTTCTGTGCTTAGCCTTCCTTATGGTTCAACTCTCATATTCATACGTGACTATTGGAAAAATCATAGTCTTGGCTATCCAGGCTTTTGTTAACAGAGAGAGTAAAAGGAATTAAAAAGTACACAGTTTAAAAATAAGTGTAGACTACCCTGATCATGTATTCTGCTGGCTACAGAATTTTCACATAAATTTGTTTAGAGTTAAATGTCTACCTTTGTGTATTTGAACTACTAAGATTTTTACTACTGACAAAAGTAAGAATGTCTCACATATCAGATTTCCTGGATATTATGAAAACTTGGCATGGAAGCATTTGCATAAATTATTTCTGCAGCAGGTACAGACTGTGCTGACATTTCAGCCTGCAGAAACACTGCAGATTAATTCTGATTTAGTAAAGAATTTCTGGAAAATATGCTGGTTTTCATAGCTCAGTAAATATTTTTAAAACTTCTGAAGTGAAATAGCTAATAGTAATGTAATTATAGACTCCTGTTTTGAAACTTTTTTCTTTTTTGCTTACATAGTTAACTGCAGTAAAGTCAAGGAGGAAAAGGCAGATGAAAGACTTGTTTTAAAACAATATTTCGGTGAATGGGAAGAACTCTACAATTTCAGTTCATCCTATCAACCAAATATAAGGTATGGGATTCATCCACCAGCTTAATTTTTATTTTTTAAAGACATCCTTATCAGTTGCGTGAGTGCTAAGTTGCTTCAGTTGTGTCCAAATCTTTACGACCCCATGGACTGTAGCTTGCCAAACTCCTGTGTCCATGGGGATTCTCTCTTCAGGCAAGAAAACCCAAGTGGGTTGCCTTGTCCTCCTCCAGGGGATCTTCCCGACCCAAACCACCGTCTCTTACGTTTCCTGCGTTGGCATGCAGGTTCTTTACCACTAGCTCCGTATTATCCATTTTAAATAACCAAAAAGGGTCTACTCTATAGCACATGGAACTCTGTTCAGTGTTATGTGGAGCAGCCTGGATGAGAGGGGTGTTTGGGGGAGAATGGATACATGTATATGTATAACTGAGTCCCTTCACTGGTCACCTCTAACCCCAACACAAAATTAAAAAATTTTAAAGTAAAACATGTTAAAATTTATTTTTAATTAGTAAAAGTTTATAAAAATAGTTGCTTTTATTTGAAAAAAACTGAAAAGGAATAACCTAGGCAAATATTTCTAATCATTTTTTTTTCAAGTTCTTGGGGGTTTTGTTTGTGTTTGTTTTTCTCTGTATAACAATTTACAGTTGAAGGGGGAAAAAATCTCATCAATGGAGCTGTGAATAAAAATGGTTAATATTTTAATCTGATCACCAAAATCCTTTAAAAATCATTTTAATTCTTCTTCAAAGATAATTCCTCAGAAAGTATTGTTTCTATTTTGTAGTCTTAAACAAAGACCACTGCTTGTTACTCAATTTTTGTATTAATAATAAAACTTTATATAAGAAAGGATCTGATTATCAGGGAACAAATGATGAAAAGGAGAAGAAATATCCTTTATAATAAAAGTTTTTGTAAAATGTAGTTGATTACCTAACATTACTTCAGGTTTGCAGTTTGTGTGTGCACGTGTGCATGCGTGTGTGTACTTGGAAGATACGAAGTTAAACCAGAAAATGAAACAAGTCCAAAACAAGAGTTGCTCTTACATAACAAGGAAGTGGGTAATCACTTTGAGGTTTTAAAGACAACACAAGTATTTCAGATGGAGTACTGTTTTAAAGTGGAAGAAAATATGGAGACAAGAAATTACTTTTAGTAGATCATAAAAACAGATATCTCATTTATAAGCTTAAGACAGTTTTAAAGTATTTGGACATTTTTTCCAATCATCATTCTGAATGAGGAGAGTTTAGCTGATTCTTGTGATACTCTTATGCGTTACCTGTTGATTCAAATCCCTACCTTTTAAAAAAGTAAACAACTGAATATTTAGAGTTTTAGAGTGTGTTCAGAATCTCCAGTGAAGATGTTTTGTGTATAGAAAGGATTTCAGTGGACTTCTCTTTGTTACTTGATTACACTTGCTTTTTTGCTTAATCCAAATACTCCTATAACTTGGTGTGAATATAAAATTTGTCTTTTTATATCTGTATAACTATGTGGATATGTTATAGGGTTTATTTCTTTATGACATTATACTGCTTCTTTCCATTGAAACTTTTATTAGTTTAGTACAAACCAAGTCATAAGCTTTGAAAGAGTAAGATAACTATTGTTGCTATTTTTACTTTTTAATCACTTTTTGGTAGCATTGTTTTATATCTATGAACTACGAATAAGATTGCTGGGTTCTGCCAGACTATTCCAGCTACCAGAATTCTCTTCCTTTGATCTCTGCTGTGACAACACCAGGAGGCAGTACAAAGGTTTAAGCTTTTTAGTAGGTGATTTTACCTGCAAAGCTAGCTATCAGTGTGTGTGTGTGGTATTGTGTGTGAAATGACTGATTTCTCCTTCCTTCTCCTTTGACATCTCTAAAGGCCATTCCTTCATCATTCCTTCAACAAGCTAATCTAGTAACTTGCTAGCCCAACTACCTCCTATCATTCAATTAATTTGCAAGTGTTTACTGAGTCCTCTCCTTCCTAATGCTCAGCAGGGTTCTAGGAGCACCAAGAATTATTTATAAATTACTAAGAGGTACTAATAGATCCATTTCTGTTCCTGAGTAGCTCATAGTATAGTCAGGAAAATAAGACAGCAAGTGTCATACACTGTTAGGTTCTTCAGAGGTAGATGAAAAAGCAATAGTGGAGGAAGGACCCCAAAATGGAATGGAAAAACCCTATGACTAAGGCAAAAGTAATCATCCTAAAACATGAATTAATTGTATCACTCCCTTGCCTAAAATCTGTCAATGGCTTCCCACCACCTATAGTGAGGATTGTGAAGCTGTTAGCATTGATTTGTCATTTTCACTTGGGATCTATTATGCTCCTCTTAGAAGTCTTTGGAAACGAGTACTGTATTATTATCTGTTGCTGTTTAATAAATTATTCCCTAACTGAGCAGCTTAAAACAACAGAGGTTTATTCTCTCATGTGAGCTTCTGTGGATCAGGAATCAGGATGTGTTAGTTAGCTGGGTGGTTCTGGCTCTAATGAAGTAGTAGCCAGGCAGTCTCTTGGTCAGAACTAAGATCATCCCAATGGGCAGAAGGATCAGCTTCATGCTCACTAGCATGGCTGTTGCCAGGAAGCTTCAGTTCATGGGGCTGTTCAGAAGACATGACAACTGACTTCCCTTTGACCAAGATGAGTGACTGAGTGATGGATTGATTGAGTGATGTGCTATGTGTGGGTGTGTGTGTGAGAGAGAGAGAACAAGACAGACTCCACAATCTTTTATATAACCCACTCCCATCAGTTCAGTTCAGTTCAGTCGCTCAATCGTGTCTGACTCTTTGCAACCCCATGGACTGCAGGACGCCAGGCCTCCCTGTCCATCACCAACTCCCAGAGCCTACCCAAACTCATGTCCATTGAGTCAGTGATGCCATCCAACCATCTTATCCTCTGGCAACCCCTTCTCATTCTGCCTTCAATCTTTCCCATCATCAGGGTCTTTTCCAAGGAGTCAGTTCTTCACATCAGGTGGCCAAAGTGTTGGAGTTTCAGCTTCAGCACGCTTCTAATGAGTATTCTGGACTGATTTCCTTTAGGATGGACTGTTTGGATCTCCTTGCAGTCCAAGGGACTCTCAAGAGTCTTCTCTGACACCACAGTTCAAAAGCATCAATTCTTCAGCACTCAATAGTCCAACTCTCACATGCATACATGACCACTGGAAAAAACCATAGCTTTGACAACATGGACCTTTGTTGACAAAGTAATGTCTCTGCTTTTTAATATGCAATCTAGGTTGGTCATAACTTTTCTTCCAAGGAGCAAGCATCTTTTAATTTCATGGGTGCGGTCAACATCTACAGTGATTTTGGAGCCCCCCCCACCAAAAAAATAAAATCTCTCACTGTTTCCACTGTTTCCCCATCTATCTGCCATGAAGTGATGGGACCGGATGCCATGATCTTAGTTTTCTGAATGCTGAGTTTTAAGCCAGCTTTTTCACTCTCTCCTTTCACTTTCATCAAGAGGCTCTTTAGTTCTTCTTTGTTTTCTGCCAAGGTGATGTTATCTGCATATCTGAGGTTATTAGTACTTCTCCCAGCAATCTTGATTCCAGCTTGTGCTTCATCCAGCCCAGCGTTTCTCATGATATACTCTGTATATAAGTTAAATAAGCAGGATGACAATATACAACTATGATGTACTCCTTTATCAATTTGGAACCAGTCTGCTGTTCCACGTCCAGTTCTAACTGTTGCTTCTTGACCTGCATACAGGTTTCTCAGGAGGCAGGTAAGGTGGTCTGGTATTCCAGAGCTTTTTAAGAACTTTCCACAGTTGTGGTGATCCACATAGTCAAAGGCTTTGGCATAGTCAATAAAGCAGAAATAGATGTTTTTCTGGAACTCTCTTGCTTTTTCAATGATCCAACAGATGTTGGCAATTTGATGTCTGGTTCCTCTGACTTTTCTAAATCCAGCTTGAACATCTGGAAGTTCACAGTTCACATATTGCTGAAGCCTGGCTTGGAGAATTTTGAACATTACTTTGCTAGCATGTCAGATGAGTGCAATTGTGTGGTAGTTTGAACATTCTTTGGCATTTCCTTTCTTTGAAATTGGAATGAAAACTGGCCTTTTGCAGTCCTGTGGCCCCTGCTGAGTTTTCCAAATTTGCTGGCATATTGAGTGCAGTACTTTCACAGCATCATCTTTCAGGATTTGAAATGGCTCAACTGGAATTCCATCACCTCCACGAGCTTTGTTCATAGTGATGCTTCCTAAGGCTCACTTGACTTCACATTCCAGGATGCCTGGCTCCAGGTGAGTGATCACACCATCGTGGTTATCTGGGTCATGGAGATCTTTTTTGTACAGTTCTTCTGTGTATTCTTGCCACCTCTTCTTAATCTCTTCTGCTTCTGTTAGGTCCATACCATTTCTGTCCTTTTTTGTGCCCATCTTTGCATGGAATGTTCCCTTGGTATCTCTCATTTTCTTGAAGAGATCTCTAGTCTTTCCCATTCTATTGTTTTTCTCTATTTCTTTGCATTGCTCACTGAGGAAGGCTTTCTTATCATTCCTTGCTATTCTTTGGAACTCTGCATTCAAATGGGAATATCTTTCCTTTTCGCCTTTGCCTTTCACTTCTCTTCTTTTCTGAGCTATTTGTAAGGCCTCTTCAGACAACCATTTTGCCTTTTTGCATTTCTTTTTCTTGGGGATGGTCTTGATAACTGCCTCCTGTACAATGTCAGGAATTGTACAGAGACTGAAGGCATTCTGTCTATCAGATCTAACCCCTTGAATCTATTTGTCACTTCCACTGTATAATCATAAGGATTTGATTTAGGTCAAACCTGAATGGTCTAATCGTTTTCCCTACTTTCTTCAATTTAAGTCTGAATTTTGCAATAAGGAGTCCATGACCTGAGTCACAGTCAGCTCCCAGTCTTGTTATTGCTGACTCTATAGAGCTTCTCCATCTTTGGCTGCAAAGAATATAATCAGTCTGATTTTGGTGTTGACCATCTGGTGATGTCCATGAGTCTTCTCTTGTGTTGTTGGAAGAGGGTGTTTGCTTTGATTAGTGCGTTCTCTTGGCAAAACCCTGTTAGCCTTTGCCCTGCTTCATTCTGTACTCCAAGGCCAAATTTGCCTATTACTCCATGGACCTCTAGACTTTCTCCTTTTGCATTCCAGTCCCCAATAATGAAAGGGACATCTTTTTGGGGTGTTAGTTCTAGAAGGTCTTATAGGTCTTCATAGAATCATTCAACTTCAGGTTCTTCAGCATTTTTGATTGGGGCATACCCTTAGATTACTGTGATATTGAATGGTTTGCCTTGGAAATGAACAGAGATCATTCTGTCATTTTTGAAATTGCATCCAAATACTGCATTTCAGACTCTTTTGTTGACTATGAGGGCTACTCCATTTCTTCTAAGGGATTCTTGCCCGCAGTAGTAGATACAATGGTAATCTGATTTAAATTCACCCATTCCAGTCCATTTTAGTTCGCTGATTCCTAAAATGTCGATATTCACTCTTGCCATCTCCTGTTTGACCACTTCCAATTTATCTTTATTCAAGGGACCTAACATTCCAGGTTTCTATGCAGTATTGTTTTTTACAGCCTTGGACTTTACTTCCATCACCAGTCACATCCACAACTGGATGTAGTTTTTGCTTTGGCTACATCTGTTCATTCTTTCTGGAGTTATTTCTCCACTGTTCTCCAGTAGCATATTGGGCCCTTACCCACCTGGCAAGTTCATCTTTCAGTGTACTATTTTTTTGCCTTTTCATATTGTTCCTGAGGTTCTCAAGGAAAGAATACTGAAGTGGTTTGCCATTTCCTTCTCCAATGGACCATGTTTTATCAGAACTCTCCACCCTGACCTGTCCATCTTGGGTAGCCCTACATGGCATGGCTCATAGTTTTCATTGAGTTAGACAAGGCTGTGGTCCATGTGATCAGTTTGATTAGTTTTCTGTAATTGTGGTTTTCATTCTGTCTTCCCTCTGATGGATAAGGATTAGAGGCTTATGGAAGCTTCCTAATGGGAGAGACTAACTGAGGGGGAAACTGGGTATTGTTCTGATGGGTGGGGCCATGGTCAGTAAATCTTTAATCCAATTTTGTGTTGATGGATGGGGCTGTGTTCCCTCCCAGTTGTTTGACCTGAGGCCAAACTATGGTGGAGGTGATGGAGATAATGGTGACCTCCTTCATAAGGAGGTCAGCATGCACTGCAGACCTCAGTGCCCCCAACCCACACCTCTGCGGGAGACTCCTGGACATTCATGGGCAAGTCTGGGTCAGTCTCTTGTGGGGGTCACTGCTCCTTTCTCCTGGGTCCTGGTGAGCACAAGGTTTTGTTTGTGGCCTCCAAGAGTCTGTTTCCCCAGTCCTGTGTAAGTTCTGGCAGCTCTATGGTGGGGTTAAGGGTGACCTGCTCCAAGAGGGCTTATGCCATACCCAGGTCTGCTGCACCCAGAGCCCCTGCCCCTGCGGCAGTCCACTGCTGACCTGTACCTCCTCAGGACACACTCACAGGCAGGTCCGGCTCAGTCTCTGTGGGGTTTCCTGGTGTACACAAGGTTTCCTTTGGGCCTACCAAGTGTCTCTGATGGGTATGGGCTTTGATTAGAAACATGATTTCACCCCTCCTACCATCTTGCTGGGGCTTCTCCTTTGCCCTTTTATGTACGGCATCTTTTTTTGGTGGGATCCAAAATTCTCCTGTCGACAGTTGTTCAGCAGTGAGTTGTAATTTTGGAGTTCTCGCAGGAGAAGATGAGTGCACGTCCTTCTACTCCACCATCTTGCACTTGTACTCCCAGTCCCATCTCAGAAGGGCAATTTATCACTTCTGCTTTATGGTGGAGGTCACACAGACAAACTTTGCTACAGGGTGGAAGGAGACTATAGAAGGGTGTGACTAGGAAGAGTTTGATGACTGGGGACCATCTTGGAGGCTGGCTGCCAAAAGTAAGAGCACTTTTGGCTTTTCATAATGACTGGAGTTTACTTATTAACATGGGTAAAGACCAGGGATATTAAAATCTTGTACAGGAAAGAATTATTACCCCCTAGCAAGCTGCCAACAGTGTTGCAAATAGCTGTTCTACCCTTGTGTACACTACTTTCTCCTACGTATTCACACCTGGCTCTATTTGCACCTCGCTTCTTACAGTTCCCTATAAAATCCTAGTCCTTCAGCTTCCACAAATCTTCCTTCAGCTGCAGTGCCTTCTTCACCTTGGCAACCCTTCCAACTCCCTTTTTAGGATTTAATATATGCAAATCTCTTCATCTCGTGAATGTGTCCCCTGATGGCATTAAGCAGATGAGCCCTTGATGTTCTCTGCCCTATCCATATATTTGTTATATCATCTATTACACTGCTGTAATTATTACCTTCTCCTTCAGAAGATTGTGAGCCCCTGCAATAATGTGTGTTACAAGTTTACTCTCAGTGACCCCAGGCCTTACACAGTTACCACACATAGAAAACACCTAATACAACAAGCTAGTTAAATGAATGACCAACTTAATGGCATGTTGTCTGTGTTTTTGTATGTGAGTGTGCAAGGATGGTGCCACTTAAGTGACAATTGCAGAATGCAAAAGCTTGGGAACAGCTGATCTGCTCTGTTTCAATCCAGACTCTGCTTTCTTCTATTTGTTTCCCATTTAAGTACAAATTTGCCTTCATATCCCATAATCTATTTTTTTAATATATGTTTTCTATCTTTGTCAAAAAGATAGCTGAAAGTTATATTTTCATAGACATGTCTATGAATTTTAGGAGGCACTACCCGAGTAATATATTTATTTTTCAGAAAATGTTCATGTTAAAGAATTTAAGATCCTCTCTAAATCAAGAAAGAATAATTCTGCCTCAGCACATTTAATGATGTTTAAATGTTAAGCTCAAAGAGTTAATACAAATTCTAAATGTGCTACAGCCAATCAAATTTATTAAAATGAATCTGCAGTAATAGATCAAAAGGTTACTATTCTAAAAGAGATATTACAAGCACCAAATGGGCCAGGTTATGGGCAAGAGGAATCTGAAACTATGAAAATTGAAGCTTTCTATTCTAAAAGAGCTAATGTAATATCCAAATGCATTTACCTGAGGATTAGTTTATTAACTAAAGCATCTATGCTATTTAGGAATAATTTAATATCCTACTAGGGCTTGGAGTTTTGCTCCTGGTGCTGGATTCCAGAATTGTCCATTTTCATGAATTTCTCTTTACGAAAGATTCAGCCTGCCAGTCATAAATGTGCCCTGACAAACTTCTGCCAAATTTTCCAGATGTTGGTGACTTTCTGGACCTTCACCTGCTCAAAAATGCCTCTGATATTCAGTTTGGAGATATGACTGGTTCAACGTGTTGGGGGAGTTTGTAATTTCCTCGGTTCTGTCTCATCACAATAAAAATTTTAAGCGATGGATGGACCAGTGTTATAGTCCTCAGATGGACCAGTGTTACAGCCGCATGTTACAGCTCAGTTTTATTTAGAAAGTAAAGGAAAATACATCCTAGAGGCATGATGGCAGGCCAACCCAAAAGACACAAAGAGAAGAGAAGCCCCCAATCCTTCTAGGCTTCCTCCTTTTATACATTTGTCTCCTCCCCTCTGAGCCTGCCCTGTGGAAATTGGGCTAGCCAGGAGGGAAGTTTTACCCGAGGTCCTCAATCTGGTCCTTGGACTTTCCTTTGTTCCATTTTTGTGGGCTTTTCCCTTCTTTGTCTTTGAGCCAGCACCATTTTGGACTCCTTTTTCCTATTCTAACTATCTAACATTCCCCCCTCAAGAGATGGGAGGCCCAATTCTTTGGGAACAGGGACACCAAGGTGTCTCTGGCTACTTCCTGATGAACTGGGACAGCGAGGGACATTGGGCCTCCCCCTCTTGCTAGTCTCGGGCCTCAGAGTCCTTCTAGCAGTGTCCATCTAAGGGTGAGTGATATTTTCTATGGTTGGGTGTAGTTTTGTATATCCTTGTTGAACTGGCACTGCATGTTGTAGCTTGTTGACCTGGGCAGAGACCAAATGGGTTAAACAATTGACAATACATGGAGCAATCATGGGCAGGATCAATATCATGATGACAGGGACTATTGGGGCATTAGCCAACTCCAAATTTCCCATCGCCAGGAGGGTCCCCCAAAGAGAGATGGTAGCCACCCCAGGAACTCTCCAGCTCATTCTTTGAGGTCCTGTAGGGTCTAGAACGGAGAAGGCAATGGCAACCCACTCCAGTACTCTTGCTTGGAAAATCCCATGGACAGAGGAGCCTGCTGGGCTGCAGTCCATGGGGTCGCTAAGAGTCGGACATGACTGAGCGACTTCACTCTCACTTTTCACTTTCATGCATTGGAGAAGGAAATGGCAACCCACTCCGCTGTTCTTGCCTGGAGAATCCCAGGGACGGGGGAGCCTGGTGGGCTGCCGTCTATGGGGTCGCACAGAGTCGGCCACAACTGAAGCAACTTAGCAGCAGCAGCAGCAGCAGCAGAATCTAGAATGTTTTTCTTGAGGACTGAAACTCCAATACTCTGGCCACCTGATGCAAAGAACTGACTCATCTGAAAAGACCCTGATGTTGGGAAAGCTTGAAGGCAGGAGGAGAAGGGGATGACAGGTGATGAGATGGTTGGGTGGCATCACTGACTCAATGGACATGAGTTTGAGTAAGCTCCAGGAGTTGGTGATGGACAGGGAGGCCTGGCGTCCTGCAGTCCATGGGGTTGCAAAGAGTCAGACATGACTGAGTGACTGAACTGAACTGTAGACTTTCTTTAACTTAGCTGGAAGTATTTACCCAGAAACAACATGTCTCATTCAAGATGGCTCGAGTCCCTCCTTGTTCAAGGATCAGGAGATCTATCTTCTCTCTATTTTGGAGTACAACCCCTGCCAAGCTGCACTGGCGCTTTAGTGCTATCAAGAGAAATCTTATCCCCAGAAACTTGATTTTGGGGGTGTTCATTGGAATGGCACTCATTTGTAGTTCTGAGTAGGTATTTGAGATCTCCCAGGGGCTCACAGGTGGATTGAATGTCCTCTCTTCTGTTTTCTTCCATGGTTTGACTCATGAATAGTGAATCCAGGAGTCATGTCCTGGCACCTTGACCGCTGTGGGGGTAGAAAGTATTACAGGGTAGGGGCCCTTCCATGTGGGCTGGAGTTGAGCCTTTGGGGACCCATCTTTCCAGATTTTAATTAGGATTTGAACCCATGGAGCATATAGTGGTGGCTCTTTAGAATCTTTTGAGTCCTGATTGACATCCCACAAGTGTATATCCTGTTGGAATTGCCTAGTGGTCATGGTATAAGACTAGAGGGTCTGAGCCTCTGGATCTAGGAAGAGGTCATTGACATAAGCAAAAGGTCTCCCATAGAGCATCTCATAAGGACTAAGATCAACCTGACCTTTAGGGGCAATACGGGTGTGGAGGAGAGCTTTTGGTAAAGCCTCCTTCCATCCCAGGGAGGTCTCCTGGGTTATCTTTTTTATCTCTGATTTTAAGAATTTGTTGGCTCTTTCTACTTTTCCTGAAGACTGAGGCCTTCAGGCACAGTGGAGATAATAAATAATGCCCAATCCTTTAGAGACTCCTTGGGTGACCTTAGAAGTAATTGATGTCCCATTGTCACTTTGTAATGACCTGGGCAGACCAAATCTCAGAATGATTTCATGGAGCAGTTGTTTTTTTTTTTTTACCACCTCTTCAACCTTCTCAGTCTGAGTGGGAAAGCCTTCAATCCATCCTGTGTGCCGGGATCCAGCCTCAGCAGGATCCACGGGGCACCCTCAGGATGAACGGCGTCGGCGTCGGCGAGAGAGAGAGAAGACATGTGAGACCCGCCTTGATAGAGCCAAGTCTGTGAGGGAGAGAGAGGGAGAGAGAGGGAGAGAGAGAGCGAGAGAGAGAGAGAGAGAGAATGACCAGACGGCGGTGTTTGCAGGGTCTGGCAGAGTCTGGCAATGCTTATTTTTTACCATAGCTTTTATACCCTAAGTTAGTACATTTCTAAGGGGAAGATAGTTTAACATTACATCAGCTTGTCCTTCACAAAACCAGGGTGTTTTCTGCATACTTCTTTGTTTATGAGGGTCTTGTACATTATCTTCTGGCCTTGGGGCCTATTAACATTTTATGCAGGTCAGGTGAGTGTAAACCTATTTTCTGGTTCTATGGTGACCTAACTGAAAGGTAGCAGTCTCATAGGGCAACAGTACAAAGTGGAAGTATAACCTTGTTAACACAAAAATTAATCCTTCTACAGAAGGTGTCAGTTGCGTTTATCTAAGAAGTTCACCCCACACAGACTCTGCGGCTTTGGTGAGGCAGCTTCTGCCTAGCACTCCTGGCTGACAATTAGCAACCATCTCATTGTTACCACACTAGGGTGGTATTTCTCTAGGCTCTTATTTCTCTAGATCTTTAGCTATATTAACAGTGGTTTCTATAACACAACCTTAGCACATTAAAAGCAAAAACACAGCAAGCAAAACACAGCAAGCAAACGTCAACCCAATAACCACCTTTAGAATAATTTTTCTTATGTTTTCTAATAGGACTTCCTCACTCCCCGAAGGGCTCTATGTTTACTAGGGCCTTTATATGATCAGCTTCTTTATGCTGTTTTATGATTAGAGTATTATAAGCAATCATGCATATTAGTACCAAGAGCATAAATGCATTTGCCAAACAAACTAAAATACCAGCAAAGGAGTTTAAAGTAAAACACTCCTTTCACCCTGGATAATCTCATAAAATACCACCACCTGGGAAACTTACTGATTAAAGTTCTAAATTGATTCTTATTTGGGAAGAGATGGGGGAAGGCCTTCTGCCTGTGTCACAGAAATTAGGGAGTAGTCTATTGAGGCAGGCATCAGAAAGACAGATATCATCTTTAAGGTGAGCGCCGGGGGCAGCTTTTTGAAATCCCTGAAAACCTGATCCGCCTTGCCCGTCAGGTTTTCTCATGACCTTGTCATGGGTGGGATCTCGTGTGCCGGCTCCCGGCACCTGTGAATGTATCTATCATTACTAATAGGTATTTATACCCTTGAGAAACTGGCATCTGGGTGAAGTCCATCTGCCAGTCCTCTCCTGGGTAGGCCCCATGTCATTGGACAGGCTGGGCAAGCTGGCGTCTTCAAGCTCCTTGGGGATTAACTGGCAAGTGGGACAAGAGGAGACCACTTGCCTTATCGTCATTTGGAGGCCTGTTCCTCTGAAGGACCTTTCTAGTAATCTTTGGAGGGCCTTTTCCCCTAAGTGAGTGGTGGCATGTAAGGAGTTAACCAACTTTCACTGGAGGTTCCCAGGCAGAAAAAGGAGTCTCTCCTTTTGGAACCACCCCATATGATCTTCTTGGAAGCCCTCACTCTTAGTTTTAAGAGTCTCACCTTCAGTATACGAAGGAATTTTCTGGCAAATTAGTCTGTGAAACTAAGGTAGCAACACCTATTAGGTCATGGTTCTGTAATGCTGCTCTCTGAGTTGCCTGATCTTGGCTGGTTCCCTGATCTTGGCTGGTTCTCTGATCTTGGCTGGTTCCCTGATCTTGGCTGGTTCCCTGATCTTGGCTGGTTCTCTGATCTTGGTTGGAGTCTTGCTTGGTTCCCTCGTGCCACTTCTGTGCTCCCTTTTGGTGTCCTTTACAGTGGGAGACTGAAACCTCAGTGGGCAGATGGACTGCCTCCAAGAGCCTAAAGATTCAATCGCCATATTTGGGGACCCTCGGTCCCCAAGTGACCTCTTTCTTTTCCAAATAGCAGCATGTGCATGTAGCACCAGAAAGGAAACTTGGAGTTAGTGTAAATGGCTACTCTTTTTCCTTTTCCCAGCTCTAAAGCTTGAGTCAGGGCTATGAGCTCAGCTAATTGGGCTAAAGTACCTGGTGGCAAAGCTTTAGCCTCTATGGTCTCAAAATTGGAGACTACTGCATATCTGAGTGTCCTTTGATCAGACATCCATAAATGGCTTCTCCCGTTCAGGAGCTGTTTAACTTTCTGGCTGGTAAAAATAGTTTGTCCCCAAGAGAGAGTTTTAAAGCATCTTCTATCAGGACTGCAATATCTGCAAGATTCTGAAGGCAGGGAAAGATCTCTTCCCAATAAGGGAGTAATAGGACACTCAGGGGCCACAAGAAACTGGTGGGAAAATATTTGTCCACCCCAGCAACAAAGAAGTGCTCAGGTGAATATTTTTGTAATTTTTTTCCTGTAGCACCCAAAATAGTACAGGTTTGGGAGGAGAAGGCTCCAGAGTAGGAGGTTAGGACAGAGTAGGTAGCCCCTGTGTCAACCAAGAAATTCTTGGACCTACCTGCCGCATGCAGTTGCACTCTTGGCTCCAGCCCTGTGATAGTTATCTGTGCCAGGCAGGTTGGCTGGAGTGGGTTGCTTCAGCTAAGGTCTTGTTGAACCATTACGAGGGAAGTCTTGGCGCTTGACCTTGAGGCTCTTGGGTCCTGATGGCACATGCCAACTGATGGCATTTGTAGCAAGCCATTTTAGGAGCCTTGTTTCAGTTTGGACACTCTTTGGTCCATTGTCCTGCCTGTCTACAGATTAGGCATTTGCCTCATGCCTTGTCCTTCAAGGACTCAGGGTTTGCCATAGGGCTTCCCTGGAGGGCAGCCAGTGTCTGGGCATGCCTTGTCTCTTTCCTTTTCTCCCTTTCCTGGGCCTTGGCCTTCCTCTCCTGTTCTCTGTTATAGAAGGTGACTGTCTGGACCATCTCATCTGAAGAGGAAGCAGGGTCCTGCTCTGCTGTAGCTGTTGTAACTTTATCCTGATGTCTGATGCACATTGGGACAGGAATTTGTCCTTTAAAATCACCTGTCCCTCATAAGAGTCCAAGTCCAGATTGGTAAACTTTTGGAGGGCCTCTTTTAGCCTTTCCAGAAAGGCAATGGGGTTCTCATTGGGCTCCTGAGCTATTGCTGAGCCCCGGGCATAGCTGATTACTTTTTGCTGGGCTGCTTTCAGTCCTGCCTTTACCCAGATCAGAAAATGATCCCTTCCCCAGATGTGCTCAGGGTCATTATGATTCCAATTAGCATCTCAGGAGGGGACCACAGTTTCCCCTACTGGGTATTTATCGCTTGACATGTGAAGCCCCATAGCATACCTTTGGGCTTCCTTTAAGATCCTAGCATGTTCAGTGTCAGATAAAGTTTGAGTAAATGTGACCATGATGTCCTTCCACATCAAGTCAAATGCCAAGGTAATGTGTTGGAATGTATCTATATATTTGCCCAGGCCATCTGTATAGCTGCCCAGGTCTTATTTGATCTGTCTTAGTTCTAAGAGGGAGAAGGGCTTATGGACCCAGGTTGGTCTGATTTCTGCTCCAGTTTCGACTAAGGGACATACTCGAGTTGGCTTTTGTGGAGGGGGTGCTCCCGGATATGGGAGCACATTTGGATACAAGGAAGGAGCATCAGATAACTTTGGGCCACAAGTTCCTTCTCTTGGTTGTCTGTGCCTAACACCGTTTGCCTAGTAGGCTCACTTTTAGGGCATACAACAATCCCATAGTTAAGACAGAGTTCCTTCATGTCTCTTAGTCGGAAGAAAATTTGGACATAGGGAATCTCTGTGGATTTCCCTTGTCTTTTGCAGAATAAGTCTAGCTATAGGATGGTTTTGTAATTTAAGCTCCAATCCTCAGGTCAGTGTTCCTTGTCCCCCAGAGGATACCGTGGCCAAGCAGTGGCACAAAAGAATTTTAAGGAACTTCTCCTTAGAGATAGAGGATCAAACAGCTTCCTACATTAATAAGGATGCATCCCAAGGGCATCTGTCAGGAAGTGGATTGGTATTTCCCCTCTGAAAGACAGTGATGACAGGGAGGAAAAGAAAAAAGAAGAAACTAATAGGCCTCCTTCAATTTCCATGGGTGGACTTCCTTGGGGGTGAGTCTTTTTGAAGCTTATCCTACCCAGTACTATTGCAATCTGGGAGCCAGGTGTCCCCAGGTCAGGGTGCAGATCCCTAAGCAGGCTGAGGTGTGACAGCCTCCTGGAGATAGAATCCCTGGGCAGGTCGAGGCATTGGGTCCCTGGGCTGGTTGAGGCATGTCGACCTCCTGGGACCCCTGGACTGACAGATCCCTGAGCAGGTTGAGGCATGACAACCTTTTGAGGACCAGATCCCTAGGCAGGTTGAGGCAGGTCGACCTCCTGGGGTCCCCAGGCTGAAGTTGGGCATCCCCGAAGTCTCCAATCTGACTAGTACTGGGTAGGATTAAGGGGTTGTAATCTTAACTTATTGCTGGCTTGTCCACAACAGATAAGAATAGATACCATGATGTAAAGCAACCCAAGCCTGTCCCTGAGACTGGAACCTAGAGAAATAGCCATATGCCTCTTATTGCTCTGAGGGAATGTAAGTCACTGATTCCCTCCCCTAATCCTCTATAAGAGAAGGTTAGGGTACCTCCAATGGTAAACATTTCGTGTCATAGACCCACTCTAGGTAATAACAGAAGCAATGACAAAGGAATGGGTTATCTTGTTCTGTTAGGGGCATTAAGAGTATTTTAGTAATAATAAGTGGGGTGGAGTGATGTTGCCTACAAGTGGGCAGGGTCCTGGTTGTAGGAGTTAGTGACTTAAGAACAAATTGATAAGAGGCAACAGACCAGATGTTCCATAAAAGTGGAGTGGAGATTTGATCCAGGGGTATGTTTGTAACTTTTAGGAGAAGGGTGGTAAGTGGGCTCAAACGGCCTTGCAGGGCTAACTCCCAAAGTGGCAAACATTATCCCTGGAAGCCCAATTGCCCTTGAAGGTGTCAGGCGAGTGTATGCTCCTTGGTTCTGTCTCGTCACAACAAAAATTTGGAGTGATCGACATTAAAGCCCTCAGTGCCCATTTGTTTATTTTTGCTTTTATTTCCAATATTCTGGGAGGTGGGTCATAGAGGATCCTGCTGTGATTTATGTCGGAGAGTGTTTTGCCTATGTTCTCCTCTAGGAGTTTTATAGTTTCTGGTCTTACATTTAGATCTTTAATCCATTTTGAGTTTATTTTTGTGTATGGTGTTAGAAAGTGTTCTAGTTTCATTCTTTTACAAGTGTTTGACCAGTTTTCCCAGCACCACTTGTTAAAGAGGTTGTCTTTTTTCCATTGTATATCCTTGCCTCCTTTGTCGAAGATAAGGTTATAATAGCCAGGACATGGAAGCAACCTAGATGCCCAACAGCAGGCAAACGGATAAGGAAGCTGTGGTACATATACACCATGGAATATTACTCAGCCATTAAAAAGAATTCATTTGAATCAGTTCTAATGAGATGGATGAAACTGGAGCCCATTATACAGAGTGAAGTAAGCCAGAAAGATAAAGACCATTACAGTATACTAACTCATATATATGGAATTTAGAAAGATGGTAATGATAACCCTATATGCAAAACAGAAAAAGAGATACAGATGTACAGAACAGACTTTTGGACTCTGTGGGAGAAGGCGAGGGTGGGATGTTTTGAGAGAACAGCATCGAAACATGTATATTATCAAGGGTGAAACAGATCACCAGCCCAGGCTGGATGCATGAGACAAGTGCTCGGGCCTGGTGCACTGGGAAGACCCAGAGGGATCAGGTAGAGAGGGAGGTGGGAGGGGGGATCAGGATGGGGGATACATGTAAATCCATGGCTGATTCATGTCAATGTATGACAAAAACCACTACAATATTGTAAAGTAATTAGCCTTCAACTAATAAAAATAAATGGAAAAAATAAATAAATAAAGCCGTCAGTGTGTCACAGCTATCGGGGCTTGGACAGACCGTGTTATAGCTCTTAGACAAATCAGTGTTACCGCTCTATTTTATTTAGAAAATACCAGGAAAATCCATCCTCGAGGCATGAGGGCATGCCAACCCAAAGACGTGAAGAGAAGAGGGTGGGAGGGCATGCCAGCTTTCGGGGGAGAGAGAGCGCAACTGCGCACTTTGGCTCCTCCTTTGACATGTTTTTTCCTCCCCCCAGCCTGCCCTATGTAAATTGGGGTAGCCAGGAGGGCTGTTTGTTCTACCTGAGGTCTCACTCCAGTCCTCGGACCTTCCTTTGTTCAATTTTCGCGGGCTTTTCCCTTCCTTGTCTTTTAGCCGCTGCCGTTCTGGACTCCTGTTTCCTATTCTAACAACCTAACAAAGGGATGCCAACAGATGGACTTCTAGCAGGCATTGTGTGCCTGTCACCCACCCTAGCAGGTTCACTGAGAGATGCTGTTGTTGCACATGTTATAGGAAACATGGAAGATGAAGGCCTGAATATCTAGAAAGACTGGATATTATACAACATTTCCCTCCCAAGGGCCAGCTATTTTCTGGTTGTTCCTCCAGAAGATTGTAGAGGCAACACTGTGGGCCCAGACAGGGCTCAGGAAAAGAGCAAGAAACAGGAGGGAAGGGAGCAGGGCACAACATTTGAAAGAATGACAGAGCCCAAGGGTATAAGATAAATGGATTAAAAATCAAATGGGTCCAAGATGACAAGTCAAATTCAACTAAACCTTGATCCTCAATCTGCAAGCTAAATGACACACCCAGAGGTACCAGGACAGTTCCAAGGAGTGGGTGGTTCCCTAATTGTTGGAATGATCCTCCCACTCATAAGCATATGAGATCACCAGCTTGGAAATCACACCACATTCCCTGACTGAAGCACTCTCCTCCTGCAATGGCCCACACCCTGTGGAGTGTGTTTCTCTCTGAATCCAAACACATCCACCTCTTACCTATGCTGTGTTTCTCACTGAATTTTTGCAATGCGGTATCAGAGCCTGAGCTTCATTAAGTCCTGAGGCCAGGCACTGTGGGTTTTGATTGGGCTCAAGCCCCGGGAGAGAGGAGCTGAGGATGGGAGGAAAAAGCAGTGGGAAAAACGTGCCAAGGAATCCCCTTCATAACCTGCCAGAAAATCTGCTATATACCTGACCTGTGCTCACAGTTTTCATTGGCTTGATCCTTGGCCTAAAGAAAAGCAAGGACAGAAGGGCGCCTACCCACTTGGGCAACAGCTACTGGGGCCCAGCAGATAGTGGAGCCTTAGGGACACCCTGAGGAGTACCCCTGCCAGAGTTCCTCAGTTGCACCCACTGCTGCTTGCCTGTTCATGGGGTGGGGGTGGGGGTTGAGGAAAAAAGAGACACGAGGTTGTAGAAAAATCAAGATTTTGTTAGCCATATGTCCTTCCAGCCATGGGAGCAAGGACTTCCTACCTTAACCAGAGGTCTTCTGGAATCTGAGACTGAGCCGCGTGAGCTTTCTGCCCAGTTTGTTTTTGCTGTCCAGTTTCCGGCACTCTGGGCTTCTTGTCACTTCCCCTGCACTGGGTTTTCTTTGCGTTCTGCTTTCACTGTGGGAGCTTTCACCGCGTCGGGCTTCCACTGTACTTGGCCTCCACCTCACGGGGGCCAGGCTGAGGTTGTTTCAGCCGGGTTAAATCCGAGTCACAGCACCATAGATGTCAGGGGAGTTTGTAATTTCCTCAGTTCTGTCTTGTCACAGCAAAAATTTGAAGTGATGGACGGACAAGTGTTACAGCCCCATATTACAGCTCAGTTTTATTTAGAAAGTAAAGGAAAATACATCCTAGAGGTGTGATGGCAGGTCAACCCAAAAGACACAAAGAGAAGAGAAGCCCCCAATCCTTCTAGGCTTCCTCCTTTTATACATTTGTCTCCTCCCCTCTGAGCCTGCCCTATGGAAATTGGGCTAGCCAGGAGGGCTGTTTGTTTTACCTGAGGTCCTCAATCTGGTCCTCAGACATCCTTTGTTCTATTTTTGTAGGCTTTTCCCTTCTTTGTCTTTTAATCAGAACCATTTTGGACTCCTTTTTCCTATTCTAACTACTTAACTCATTTATTCAGGTAGTCTTGAAAGGGTAACAGACAGGAAGGCCAGGGGTCTCCAAACAGAGGAAATAGGCTGCGAGTGTCAGACATTTTTTCTCTCTCTCTTAAGTGGCAGGAGGAAACAAACAAATGTTAGATTTTCCCCCCTTCTCTATAAAAATTTAAAAAGAGGTTTTGCTTAAAATTCTGCGTTGCCAGGATGACACCTGACTCCACCTGAACTTAACTTTTCTCAAACCTTAAGCTAACCAATGCGTTTTTCTTATGGAAATGTTTTTCTTAAGCCTTATTAATGAACTATGTATTTTCCCTAGACTGTGTCTTTCTTCAAGTTCTTTCCACTGAAGACTCAGAACTGATAAGGGCTCAACGAACCAGTATGTTTTACTCCTACATTGTTCTCCTAATCTATGTTAATGAAACTATATATTTACCTGGAAACCTGCCTCTCTTCAAGATTCATGCCAATCATTTCATTGCCCGGGATAACTCACCTGGTGCCAATGTTATGTCAAAATGCATGTTGTGGGTGAGGGGCCTGGTGGCACTCTGAGTTTTGAGACATCTCCTTTCTATAATTAACAGCTTGCTAGTAGCTCTATAACATCCAGCTAAAGACTAGCAGGGGGGCACTCTTTCTGATGTCTATGTCAGAAGCTTTCTCTATCTCTTTTATACTTTAATAAAACTCTATTACACAAAAGTTCTGAGAGATCAAGCCTTGTCACTGGCCCTGGATTGAGTTCTTCTCCTCCAGAGGCCAAGAATCCCAGGGTCTTTCATGGTTCAGCAATAACCTTTCAGTCCTTTTAGCAGAGAGCTATTGAATATCAATTTATGTCCGGTGTATATGGAAAACAGAAACTTTTTGTTAGATCTCATGGTATTTACATTCTAGTGATCAGATATAGAAAATAATAACATAGCATGTACTATAACACAATACATAAATATTATTTGAGATAATGATGTGGGCTGTGATTTTTAAAAATCCTCTGGATCATCAAAAAGCAAGAGAGTTCCAGAAAAACATCTATTTCTGCTTCATTTACTATGTCAAAGCCATTGACTGTGTGAATCACAATAAACTGTGGAAAATTCTTAAAGAGATGGAAATACCAGACCACCTGACCTGCCTCTTGAGAAACCTGTATGTGGGTAAGGAAGCAACAGTTAAAACTGGACATGGAACAACAGACTGGCTCCAAATAGGAAAAGGAGTACATCAAGGCTGTATATTGTCACCCTGCTTATTTAAGTTATATGCAGAGTACATCATGAGAAACGCTGGGCTAGATGAAGCACAAGCTGGAATCAAGATTGCCGGGAGAAATATCAATAACCTCAGATATGCAGATGACACCTCCCTTACGGCAGAGAGTGAAGAGGAACTAAAGAGCTTCTTGATGAAAGTGAAAGAGGAGAGTGGGAAAAGTTGGCTTAAAGCTCAACATTCAGAAAACTAAGATCATGGCATCTGGTCCCATCACTTCATGACAAATAGATAGGGAAACAGTGGCTGACTTTATTTTTGGGGGCTCCAAAATCACTATAGATGGTGATTGCAGCCATGAAATCAAAAGACGCTTACTCCTTGGAAGGAAAGTTATGACCAACCTAGACAGCATATTAAAAAGCAGAGATGTTACTTTGTTAACAAAGGTCCGTCTAGCCAAGGCTATGGTTTTTCCAGTAGTCGTGTATGGATGTGAGAGTTGGACTATAAAGAAAGCTGAGTACCGAAGAATTGATGCTTTTGAACTGTGGTGTTGGAGAAGACTCTTGAGAGTCCCTTGGATTGCAAGGAGATCCAACCAGTCCATCCTAAAGGAGATCAGTCCTGGGTGTTCATCGGAAGGACTGATACTGAAGCTGAAACTCCAATACTTTGGCCACCTGATGTGAAGAGCTGACTCATTGGAAAAGACCCTGATGCTGGGAGGGATTGGGGGCAAGAGGAAAAGGGAACAACAGAGGATGAGATGGTTGGATGGCATCACCAACTCAAAGGACATGGGTTTGGGTTGTCTCCGGGAATTGGTGATGGACAGGGAGGCCTAGTGTGCTGTGGTTCATGGGGTTGCAAAGAGTCAGACACGACTGAGAGACAACTGAACTGAAAGGGCAAGTGAGTGAATTCCCTTAGGATGTGATATTTAAATGAAGACCTGATCTATAGGGAGGAATTGCCAATATGAGTATCTGGGGGAAGACAGAAGAAAAGAAAGAACACATGCAGGGTCTCCATGGATGGAACAAGCCTGATGAATATGGGAGTTTGAAAGTTAACAGATGATGTTGGAGCATGTTGAAAGATGGAGAGATGCTGTTTAGAGACAGGAGGAGCTAGATCATAAAGGACCTTATGGAATACAGAAAGGATTTTAGATTTTACTCTAAATGTGGTTGAGAGCTGCTAGATGGATTATAAAAATAAAAGTGTGTCTGATTTATGCTTATAAAGTTTTGGGGTTTGGAGCCTCCTTATTCTGGTCCTTGGGGCTTCCCAGGAGGCTCAGTGGTGAAGAATCCACCTGCCAATGCAGGAGACATGGGTTTAATTCCTGGTTCAGGAAGATCCTGAGAAGGCAACCACTACAGTATTCTTGCCTGGAAAATCCCATGGACCGAGAAGCCTTTCAGGCTACAGTCCATGGGGTCGTGAACAGATGGACATTACTGAGTACACACACAAATTCTGGTCCTTACGTCTATAACAAAAGGCCTTCAAAAAGGTGGCTTGGGGTTTGCTAGTGGCACACTGTCTCTTTATCTATGATGTTTTTATTTCATAAAATTTTAATACTGAGTCCCACCCTGACTCAAGTTTAGGAAGCCCTTTCTCCTAGACTGTATTCCAGTTTTACCTTTGTATAGACAGGCACTTAATTCTTCAATCATTCTCAGCCTTTGCTGATTCTCTTGTCTTGTCCATATTAGAGAGCTATAAAGAAATTTTATTCTCCTCACTTGCAAAAACAAATTAAAAAACCTAAACAAACAAACCCCAAAATGTTCAACATCTCAAACTCCATTCTAGACTTCCTAAGACTCAAGAAAAGTTGAGTGCATTAGCACCCCCTCCCAAAGTATATAATATTAACAGTGCTAAATAATGCCAAATGCCCCCTACCCTTATTCATTCACTGTCATAACTGACAATCATTTTCCAAATTGGAGTACACTTAATGGCTATTCTAGGCCCAGAACATCCAGCCTGCTTAACGAAAGTCTTAGCCTACTAACCTAGACAAAAGATCAGTGATTTTAAAGATATTCCTCACCCCTTTCCTCAGACACATTTTCCTCAACATTACCAAGACATGCTTTTTGCATATATGTTCTCTGTGATGAGAAAACATTGAAAACAAATAGAAATCACTTTATATAAATAAGTACAGAAGAGACAGAAACTCAGTTAAGTAGATGCCTCCTTTATAATTTATAATTTAAGAGATCAGATGCACTCAGAACTGAACTAAACCTTTATTTTGTCTTTGAACAATACTGTTTTGAATGACATTTAGACCACAGTCAATATTTGAGTTAAAAGTTTAACTCAAAAAACACAATTTTCTTAAACATACACATTTATTCTTTTCAGGATTAAGTAAGCAATAATAGAAAAGTGACTAACTTCTGCTCTTTATTCTTTGTCACTCACTTCATGTGCAATGCCCATTGAGTCAAATAATGCTGCGTGTAGTAGCAGTCTATAAGACTCTATAGAAGTAAAACAAATTTGAGCCTCCACACTGTAAATGCATTTGTGATAATTAGAAAGACCAAAGTATTGTAATAAAGTTATAATTAACATATGTGACAAAATTCTTAAATTTCTATGAAAGTCAAAATACCTATGTAGAGCAGAATAAAGATGGTTACTGTAAAAACTAAATTACAACAGAAAAAGAGACACAGATGCACAGAATAGACTTTTGGACTCTGTGGGAGAAGGAAAGGGTGGGATGTTTCGAGAGAATAGCATTGAAACATGCATATTATCTAGGGTGAAACAGATCACCAGCCCAGGTTGGATGCATGAGACAAGTGCTCGGGCCTGGTGCACTGGGAAGACCCAGAGGGATCAGGTAGAGAGGGAGGTGGGAGGGGGGATCGGGATGGGAAATACATGTAAATCCACGGCTGATTCATGTCAATGTATGACAAAAACCACTACAACATTGTAAAGTAATTAGCCTCCAACTAATAAAAATAAATGGAAAAAAATAATAAAAATAAAAAACAAACAAACAAAAAAAACTAAATTAAATCTATCCTAGGGATTTTAGTTATGTTGTATATAACTGAATGGTAACCAAACATTTTTGTGATTGTTATTATAACCCCAAAGTTGACTTGTTTCTCCACAAATATTATTAGAAAGCAACATTTAAGTGACTTATTGCAGTACACTTTTAAATCAATTCAAAATAAATAATCCTGTGAATATTTAACTGAACTTGCTGCAGTTTTACTTTTGGCAATTTGATCAAGATTTTTTGTGCAAGATCTAGATCTAAGAGATTTGGGATTTGCAGCCAGTATTCTTGCTCTGTCTCACAAAAATATACTTAATCAGTTCAGGTTAGAAAGATAACAAGCAGAAAAGCTTGCCAAGGAAAGAATGCAACCCACTTCAGATTTCTCTTTGGAAATGGAGCATAGGTTAAAAACCATTTAAAAATAACAATAAAAAAAAATAACAATAATACCATTGATATGCAGTCAAAACAGATTTATTAAGAGCAAAATAGCTTAACTCTTTTAACTCTAAACTTAGTTGTAACCTGTCCTCTTTTTAAGGAATAGAACCAAGAAGCTTAATAGGTAGCACTAGTGGTGAAAAATCTGCCTGCCAATGCAGGAGACACAAGGGATGCGGGTTTGATCCCTGGGTTTGGAAGATCCCCTGGAGAAG
Source organism: Cervus elaphus (assembly GCF_910594005.1). Lineage (NCBI taxonomy): Eukaryota > Metazoa > Chordata > Mammalia > Artiodactyla > Cervidae > Cervus > Cervus elaphus. The sequence goes on along the minus strand of NC_057817.1, from coordinate 11,826,014 downwards.
GGAATGACTACCCACTCCAGTATTCTTGCCTGGAAAATTCCATGGACAGAGGAGCCTGGCAGGCTGGAGTCCGTGGTGTCACAGAGTTGGACACAGCTAAGCAACTGAGCACAAAGCACGTGTAACAGGAAGAACAAGGGGAATTGTTATAGCAGAGAGGATAGAAGTTCAGTTTCTTGTAAGACAGTCCTTGCCTTCAGTCCTTACTCTGTTGCTTACTAGCTCTTTGATCTGGAACAAGTCTCTTATTCTAATAAGAATCCACCTGCAATGTGGGAGACCTGGGTTCGATCCCTGGGTTGAGAAGATCCCCTGGAGAATGGAACGGCTACCCATTCCAGTATTCTGGCCCGGAGAGACTTGGACAAGACTGAGCGACTCTCACTTTCTTATTCTAAGACTCAGTTTCCTCATGTGTACAATGGGAACAATACTGGGCAGCCTAAGTGAGAGTGTAGATAAAGCACTTGGTAAAATGCTTAATTCATAATTGCCACTAAATGGATGGTTCTTTTTATTCATTCATTCAACATATTTTTTTTTTAGTTATCAGGTTTATGTCAGGCATTCTGTTGGCTACTTGGAATATCACGGGAGCAAGATTCTTGTTGTCATGTGGTTATAATTTAATAAGAGAAAATTAAAATAATCAATTACAAGAAAAGGGCTGTGGGAGTATGGAAGCACTTGATAATTCTTGAAAAAAGTTGGGGAAGGAGGTAAGCCAGAGATGTCTGCTTGAAGAAGATGATTTTTGAGCTAGAAATGCAGAACAGGCGGGTTGAGCAAGAAACGAGGTGCAAGAGTGTTCCAGACGGGGGAAAAAGCTTATGAAAATGGCTGGAATTTTTTCAGAGATTCAGATAGGCATATGCTTTTCTCATCTTCATCTCTGGCCATTTTCATGTGTTGTAATCTCTGTCTGAACACACTTGAGCCTCTTTGCACTCTCCCTCTGTGTACCCACTGGAACACAGAGGTTGTTACTAATGGTCAAGTGAAGATGTGGCCAGGACTTATAAGATTGTATTGCTGCTGCTACTGCTAAGTTGCTCCAGTCATGTCCGATTCTGTGCGACCCCATAGACGGCAGCCCACCAGGCTCCCCCATCCCTGGGATAAGATTGTATTAGGTCAGTGCAAATGTAATTGCAGTTTTGGACCATGAATTTTAAATCATTATAACTAGGCTCAAATACATCTTTATTAATCAAAATAGGAGCTGTAAAAATCAACACATTTTTGCCAGAAACAAATAAGTCTGTTTATTCCTGTAGCATAAAAATCCATGCTTCAGGATTCAACAAACTCTTGCAAAGTACTTTCTGAATCCTGCTGGTTGTGGAAGCCCTTTCCCTGCCAAAAGTTTTTAAAATGCTTGTAGAAGTGGTAGGCGGTTGGTGAGGGGTCATGTGAATATGGTGAATGAGTGAATATGGGTTGCTAGGAATTTCCTAGCCCAATTCCTTCAGCTTTTGGTTGTTCAACTTACTGTAGGGTGTTGTAGAGAAGAATTTGGCCCTTGACCAGTCAACTGGCCGTTGACCAGTACCGGCTGCAGGCATTGCAGTTTTCTATGCATCTCATTGATTTGTTGAGCATACTTCTCAGATGTAATTATTTTGCCAGGATTCGGAAAGCTGTAGTGGATCAGACCAGCAGCAGGCCACCAAACAGTGATCATGACCTTTTTTTTTTTTTTTTTTGGGTGCAAATTTGGGCTTTCCTGGTGGCTCAGATGATAAAGAATCTGCCTGCAATGCAGGAGACCTGGGTTAGACCCCTGGGTAGTGAAGATTCCCCTGGAGGAGTAAATGGCAACCCACTCCCGTCTTCTTGCCTGGAGAATCCCATGGACAGAAGGTCCTGGTGGGCTACCGTCCATGGGGTCACAAAGAGCCATACACACCTGAGTGACTAACTTTGGCTTTGGGAAGTGCTTCGGGGCTTCTTCTCAGTCCAACCACTGGCCCTGGTCATCACTGGTTGTCATATAAAATCCACTTTTCATCATACATCACAATCTGATAAAGAAATGGTTCGTTGCTGTTGTGTACAGTAAGAGAAGACAACACTTCAAAACAATGATTTATTTTATTTGTGGTCAGCTCACGAGGTACCCACTTATCCAGCTTTTTCATGCCACTATGCTCTTCTCTAAGGCTCTCATCTCCTTTGCGAAACTTCTTGAACCACCGCTGCATTGTATGTTCATTAGCGGTTCCTGGGCCAAATGAATTGCTGATGTTGCCAGTTGTCTCCACTGCTTTATGACCCATTTTGAACTCAAATAAGAAAATCACTCATATATGCTTTTTGTCTAACATCATTTCCCTAGTTTAAAATAAATGTAAAATAAACAGCAAGAAATAAGTTATCAGGAAAAAAAACATAAAGCAAGAAATACACATTAAAATAACATAACCACATTCATTTAACCATGTATTCCAATATCAAATGGCAAAGTTCAACAATGCAAAAACTGCAATTACTTTTGCAGCAACCTAATATTAGTGCCTTTTAAGCCACTTAAAATTATACGGAATTTATCTACAAAATCATAGGAAGTTGAAATTTTTTTAAATACATGTGCATGTACCTGTGTGTGTGTGATAGTGTTGTTTCCTGGAGGGTTATACTCCCCATTATACTTTATTAGTTACCTTGAAGAAAGGAGAAATGGATCTTCCTGGCTGCTGAGAAAAGAGACTGATAGATGGAATGATCCAGAAGCTTCAAGTAATAGCATTGTTTCAGATAGCCCCATGGTCAATGTGAAAACAGTATCTGCCATGATACTAGACTGATAATGTGCATGAGGAAGGAAAACTGTACCCAACCAGATATAAATGCTTAAATGTGCAGAATATATCAGTTCAGTTCAGTTGCTCCATTGTGTCCAATTTGCTACCCCATGGACTGCAACATGCCAGGCTTCCCTGGCCATCACCAACTCCTGGAGCTTGCTCAAACTATAGCTTGGACAGCAAAGTGATGTCTCTGCTTTTAAATATGCTGTCTAAGTTTGTCATAGCTTTTCTTCCAAGGAGCAAGAGTCTTTTAATTCCATGGCTGCAGTCACCACCTGCAGTGATTTTTAGAGCCCAAGAAAATAAAGTCTGTCACTGTTTCCTTGTTTCCCCAGCTATTTGCCACGTAGTGATGGGGCCGGATGCCATGCTCTTAGTTTTCTGAATGTTACGGCGGTGACAACAGACACACGACTGTACCCTGAGAAAACTCACAGAGGACTTTATGCTAAAGCGAAAGTGGAAGCGTTAGTCACTCAGTCGTGTCCGACTCTTTGTGGCCCCGTGGACTGTAGCCCAACAGGCTCCTCCGTCCGTGGGATTCTCTAGGCAAGAATACTGAAGTGGGTTGCCATTCCCTTCTCCAAGGGATCTTCCTGACCCAGGGATCGAACCTTGGTCTCCTGCATTGCAGGCAGGTTCTTTACTGTTGGAAGTACCAGAGAAAGCTAAATTATGACCCAAGAAATGCAGATCAGAGACAGAAGAGGAACTGGAAAAATGATTTGATTTGCCTACTCCACTCTTTGGATGAACATCAAGGAGATAAAACCAGTCAGTCTTAAGGGAGATCAACCCTGAATATTCACTGGAAGGACTGACGCTGAAGCTGAAGCTCCAGTATTTTGGTCGCCTGATGCATACAGCCAACTCATTGGAAAAGTCCCTGATGCTGGGAAAGATTGAAGGAAGAAGGAGAAGAGGGTGTTAGAAGATAAGATGGTTGGATGGCATCACTGATGCAATGGACATAAACTTGGGCAAACTTCAAGAGATGGTGAGGGACAGGGAGGCCTAGCGTGCTGCTGTCCATGGGATCCCAAAGAGTCAGACATAACTGGGTAACTGATCAAAAATATTGCACTCCAAATAGACTAAAAATTCTTCAACCTAACTTACAAGGCCCTCCATGACCTCGCCTCTCTTTAGGTCCCCTTCCTCATCTCTTACTACATCTCCAAGTGGTTCCCTGGACTTTCAGTTTCTTTATGGCTGTTTCTCATACTTCTCTGCTAATACACAGTATGTTATTTTGCTAAACTTATTTTTTTTTCTGAGATAATTCCTCCACAGCCTTAAGATCGCTCCTTATACATCGCCTCTTCCAAGAAGCTCTAACTACAGTAGATGCCTCTGTTTCCACTGTCTTAGCACTCATCACACTCCACCCTCTGCCAGGATAAACTCCATCTTGTGAGGGTGAGGGTCAAGCTTACCTTGATATCCATGATATCTAGTGTGGTACTGTTACATAGTAGATATTTAGTAAGTGTTTCTGGAGACCATATCTGATTTGCCAACTGAGTTAATGGGTGAGTGAATTGATAAGGAAAAAAAAAAAAAACCCACACACAAAAAGTCAAAAATCAAAATGACAAAAAAACTTCAAGAGCATGGATAAAAAAGAAAAAGCAAAACGCTCTTGATGCTTCTCCCATAGTGTTTACAAAGAGTTTACCACTCATCTTATTTAAGTTTTACAAAACCTTTTTAAAACAATAGGTTTATCCCTATTTTATAGGCAAGGAATTTAAACCTTAGAAAAATTGTTGTTGTTCGGTTCCTAAGTCATGTCCAACACTTTTCAACCCCACGGACTGCAGCACATCAGGCTTTTCGGTCTTTCCCTATCTCCTAGAGTTTGCTCAAATTCATATCCATTGAGTGGATGATGCAATCTAACCATTGCATCCTTTGCCTCCACTTTGTCCCTTTGTCTTCAATCTTTCTCAGCATCAGGGTCTTTCCCAATGAGTTAGCTCTTCAGGTGGTGAAAGTATTGGAGTTTCAGCTTCAGCATCAGTCCATCCAATGAATATTCAGGGTTGATTTCCTTTAGGATTGACTGACTTGATCTTCTTGAAGTCTGAGGGATTCTCAAGAGTCTTCTCCAGAACCACAATTCAAAAGCATCAATTCTTTGGTGCTCAGCCTTCTTTATAGTCCAACTCTCACATCCATACATAATGATTGGGGAAACCATAGCTTTGACTATACGGACCTTTGCTGGTAAACTGATGTCTCTGCTTTTTAATATGCTGTCTAGGTTTGTCATAGCTTTCCTTCCAAGGAGCAAGTGTCTTTTAATTTCATTGATGAAGTCACTGTCTAAAGTGATTTTGGAGCCCAAGAAAATAAAATCTGTCATTGCTTCCACCTTTCCCACTTCTATTTGCCATGAAATGATGGGACTGGATGCCATGATCTTAGTTTTTTGAATGCTGATTTTCAAGCCAGCTTTTTCACCTTCTTCAAAAGGCTCTTTACTTCATATTCAACTTCTGCCATTAGAGTGGTATCTGAAAAATCAATAGCTTGCTAAAGACTAAACTCATAGTGTTAGAAGAGCTTGTCAGTCCGTCAGTTCTGTCTCCCAGTCATGTCGGACTCTTTGCGACCCCATGAACTGCAGCACGCCAGGCTTCCCTGTCCATCACCAACTCCCAGAGCTTGCTCAAACTCATGTCCTTCGAGTTGGTGATGGCCATCCAACCATCTCATCCTCTGTCATCTCCTTCTCCTCCCACCTTCAATCTTTCCCAGCCTCAGGGTCTTTTCAAATGAGTCAGTTCTTTGCATCAGGTGACCAAAGTATTGGAGTTTCAGCTTTAGCATCAGTTCTTCCAATGAATATTCAGGACTGATTTCCTTTAGGATGGACTGGTTGGAAGTCCTTGCAGTCCAAGGGACTCTCAAGAGTCTTCTCTGACACCACAGTTCAAAAGCATCAGTTCTTCGGCACTCAGCTTTCTTTATAATCCAACTCTCACATCCATACATGACTACTGGAAAAAGCATAGCTTTGACTAGATGGGCCTTTGTCAGCAAAGTAATATTTCTGCTTTTTAAGATGCTGTCCAGGTTGGTCATAGCTTTTCTTCCAAGGAGCAAGCGCCTTTTAATTTCATAGCTGCAGTAACCATCTGTAGTGGTTTTGGAGCCCAAGAAAATAAAGTCTGTCACTGTTTTCATTGTTTCCCCATCTATTTGCCTTGAGCTTGGCCTAGAATCAAATAAGAAATGAAAAGGTTTTGAGTTAGAGAGTAAAATGTAAATACAAAAATATTGTTAAGTGCTGTAGAACTTCGATTACTAAGTAGACTCACAGGTATTGATACTTACAGTGAAATAAATATGGTCACCTTTGAGGAACTTTTATACCTTTTATAAACACCTTTTATAAACTTTGGTTTTCCACAGTTTTATGGACATGATAAAATAATTGCATTTTTTAAAGTTTGAAAATATGTGGGTAAAAGTATTGTAGTCCACCTAGTATTTGGATCTTGAGTAAATGCTTTACCCAAACAACCAGTGGGTCATGGATCACATGATCCAAAGCATGTCGTGAGTCATGTGGTCATGATTTATTTCACTGTGGGAAAGCTGAGAGTTGGAAATTCAGCCCCAGATATCTTACATCTCCCCTTCATGGATCACAGCCTTGTCATGGTAAAAGGGTTTGCATAAATCAGTGAAGCTATAAGCTATCCTATGCAGGGCCATGTGTAGGCAGAGGACCCAGAGATCAAATTGGCAACATTTGTTGGATCATAGAGAAAGCAAGGGAATTCCAGAAAAAAACATTTACTTCTGCTTCATTGACTATGCTAAAGCCTTTGACAGTGTGGATGACAACAAACTGTGGAAAATGCTTAAAGAGATGGGTATACCAGACCACCTTACCTGTCTCCTGAGAAATCTGCATGCAGCTCATGAAGCAACAGCTAGAACTAGACATGGGAACAACAGATTGGTTCAGAACTAGGAAAGGAGTATGGCAAGGCTGCCTGTATATTGTCACCCTGGTTATTTAACTTTTATGCACATTACACTATGAAAAATGCCAGGCTGGATGAATTGCCATCTGGAATCAAGATGGCTGGGTGAAATATTAACAACCTCAGATATGCAAATGATACCACTCTAATGGCAGAAAATGAAGAGGAAGTAAAGAGCCCCTTGATGTGGGTGAAAGGGGAGAATGAACAAGCTAGCTTAAAACTTAACACTCAAAAAGCTAAGATCATGGCATCCAGTCTCATCACTTCATGGCGAATAGTGAAAGTTGCTCAGTCGTGTCCATCGCTTCATGACCCCATGGACTATACAGTCCATGGGATTCTCCAGACCAGGATACTGGAGTGGGTAGAAATCCCCTTCTCCAGGGGATCTTCCCAACCCAGGGATCAAATCCAGGTCTCCCACACTGCAGGCTGATTCTTTACCAACTGAGCCACAAGGGAAGCCAAATAGAAGGAGGGAAAGTGGAAGCAGTTACAGATTTTATTTGTGGGGGCTCCAAAATTACTTTGGACAGTGACTGTAGCCATGAAATTAAAAGACGCTTGCTCCTTGGAAGGAAAGCTATGACAAACCTAGACAGCATATTAAAAAGCAGAGACATCACTTTGCTGACAGAGGTCTATAAAGTCAAAGTTATGGTTTTCCCAGTAGTCATGTGTGGATGTGAAAGATGACCCATAAAAAACGCTGAGCACCAAAGAATTGATGCTTTCAAAATGTGGTGCTGGAGAAGACTCTTAAGAGTCACTTGGACTTCAAGAAGATTAAACCGATCAGTCCTAAAGGAAATCAACCCTAAATATTCATTGGATGGACTGATGTTGAAGCTGAAGTTCCAATACTTTGGCCACATGACCGAAAGACTCTGATGCTGGGAAAGATTGAGGGAAGGAAGAGAAGGGGGCGACAGCAGAAAAGATGGTTGGATATTATCACCATCTCAATAGACAAGTTTGAGTGAACTCCAGGAGATACTGAAGGACAGGGAAGCCTGGCATGCTGCATTCCATGGGGTCACAAATGGTCTGACATGACTTAGCAACTGAACAACCACAGCAAATCTACATCTGCTGATAAACAAATATCACCATTTTTAACCAACAGCATTTGCCTAGTTTTTCTCAGAATAAACATATTTTTAGGAGTGGGTATTTTTAAAAATCTATATCTCTAATGTTTTTAATGCACATTAATTAAAATAAATGTAAATGGCACCTCCAAGCTTGAGTGACTAGAATATTGAGAGAATTAAAGTTAAACTTAAAGTTCTTGATACAAATATTTTGAAAATACAAAGCAATGGGCCAGGCTTTAACATCTGGTAAATAGTAGTACAATAGATGATGAAGAATATCTATACTTCAAACACCTTTAACTTAGCAAGGTTTGGGTGTTGTTCCTTTCTTGTTAGATCCTGTCATCATAAGATTTATGTCTTATCACCCATAAATATAGTAATTAATTTGCAAGAAGATCTCTTATGAGCTTTTACTTTTATGATTGTCATTTTTATTATTAACCTTGAGCTTTGTTGCTTGTTTACTTGAGTATTATGGAAAATTGTACTTAATCTTTGTGGATTCTTTTTAGGAAATTAGATTTTTAAATCATTCATATTTAACCAGCTGGCAATTACTTAATTGATCTTGTTATAACAGATGAAATTTCTTTACAATAGAATTAAGTCAATATGTAGACAAGGCTGTTTGGAATCTCAGAGTTAGAAATGAATGAATTAATATCACTTATGATTAAATAAAAAGTTTCTGAATGTAACAGAAACATCTGTAAAAAAAACAAAAATCAACAGAAATCTTTGAATTTAAACCAAATCCTGAATTTCTATAGAGGATTAGCAGAGTCCATCCAGTTGGGACTAATATCAATGTTCTCATCTTTTTTTTGAATGATGTATACTACCCAAGGGCTTTCCAGGCGGTGCCAACAGTAGAGAAACCGTCTGCCAATGCAGGAGATGTAATAGATGGGGTTCGATCCCTGGGTCAGGAAGATCCCCTGGAGGAGGACACAGCAACCCACTCCAGTGTTCTTGCCTGGAGAATCCCATGGACAGAGGAACCTGGTGGGCTAGAGTCCTAGGGTCGCAAAGAGTTGGACATGACTGAGGCAACTTAGCATGTATACAAGCATACTATCTGAGCTGGGTCCCAAACCCTTGAATGAGATACTCTCGATATTTTTCTCTATGTCTGCTGTCTGGCTGCAAAAGTTCTGTGGAAGACTCCAAGACCTTAGAAAGTGGTAAAGCTGCCTGACAGGAATCCATGTCCCTGATAAATCATAAGGAACAGAGTCTACCACTTCCTAGGTTAGATGGAGCGTGAGGGAGAAATAAACCTCTATTGTGTTAGGACACTGAGATTTAGGGGTAGTCTGTTTTGGTAGGTAGTCTAACCTGAATAATACAAAGGATGTGAGGAAAGCTCCAAAGATTCAATGTGTCTCCTGTTTTCCTCTCAACATCCTCAACCTTGCTGCATGTTAAAGTATCATTAATTATGCACCAATTGGTCTAAATAAGGGTAGCTTTGATCTGGATATTGCTAGAAATCTAGTTATCGCTCGTTTCCAGCATTTCTGCAATACAAAATGTGAGTCTAAATTATGATTATACAGTGCTTACCATAGGGCCAAAATATTCCCCCTTTGTTCCACAAAACATTGAAATGATTTTGTTAATGATTACTGATGTTTTCCTCTCCCACAGGCTCCATATTTTCAGCTAAGACAATTTCCTATCAGCAGAAAAAGCACAATTTGGAATTCTGAGGAGTGTGATTCAATGAAAAGCTGTATTGGTAGTTAAAACTCATTCCACCATGGCTGATTCATGTCAGTGTATGACAAAAACCCCTACAATACTGTAAAGTAATTAGCCTCCAACTAATAAAAATAAATGGAAAAAAAAAAACTCATTCCAGTTAAAGTTAACCCTCAATTTATTTGAACTTATAAAATGAATATATTTATATATAGAAATATATAATATATAGAAATGTATAGAAAAAAATATATATAGAAAACCAAAATTTTATGCTAGCTATCAGAATGATTAATTTTTAGCAATATAAAGTTTCTTATTCTTTAAATGCACACAAAAAGTTTGGTCCTGATGGCTAACAAAAATATTACAGAAGCCGTGTACACTACTTTGACTTAATTATACACAGAACCCAAATAATAAGTCTCTGTTGTTCTGAAATAGCATTTTTTTTTTTCATGAAATAGCATTTTTGACTTACTGATTTTATGGGTAAATGAAGTATTTCTCTTAATTAATTCAACCTAAGAGGATAAGAGCATTGTACATTGTCATTTTACAGATGAGAAAACTGAGATTCAGAGAAGGAAGGAAAACTTCCCCAAGGATCCACAGCTGGTAAGGCGGGGAGCTGCAATTTGAGATTGACTCTGATGATCTGAGCTCTTAATGACAGTCCATTAACCAAAATTTCTCAGACCTGAGGCCCTGCAGATGATTGAGAACGTTTCTGTGGATCCCAAAGAGTCTGTGGACCCTAGATTGAGACATACTATAATTAAATATTAAATAGATGTTTAAAATTTCTACTCAGCACATATTTCTTATTTGGTAATATCTTGGTCTAATGAAACCAGAAACACAGATTTACATGGAACATACAACACAATTGCATGATGACAAAATAGTCTGTCAGATGAAAAAAAATAATCAGATGATCTAAAATGTGTGTACACATACATGCAAATCTATCTATTTTTTCGGTTACTGAAGACTCTAGACTTCGTTGGGTACAAATAGAGAGCTTTAGTTTTCTTAAATCACTGGCTTAACAATACTCTCTGGAGCAGTTTTGAAACCTTGGTATGCAAACCACTATAATGCCAAGACTTTAAAAGGAATGATGAGCAATAATGTGTTCTTTCCTGAGACAGTCATAGCTGGAATGACTGCAGAAAAGACTTCGAGGCAGTCTCCTCCCTTCCTTTTTCCTCTCCCTATCTCGTCTATCCTGCTTCACATAAGAAAGGCACACATATCAGAAATCTCTCTGGACATCCAAGAAAGTGACTTCAAAATACTGGCGTCGGAAAACAAATCAGTGTCAATGTATAGCCAAGGAAATACAGACCACCTCAGGATGTATGACTCTCCATCTTGCAGATATTTCTGTTAACACATTACTACTGACAGGGGAATTTTTGCAGAAACAAATGCCTATGACATTAATACATCTCAGCTCAATAATGTGTGACAAGTGAAGAACTGGTGTTTAAAATGCATCGGTATTGATAATTGTTGTTTAAAGATTTCATTTCTTCCAACTTTTCATATTGTCAAAGAAAGCATCAATTTTTGAGGTAGTTCCAGAACAGCAAAGCAAATAACATAGTTAAGAAACATTAAATAACAAAAATAGGTTTTTTTTTTCATGTATTTAAATATAAGTAGCTCTTTTCAGCTATTCTTTTTTTTTTTTTTCTTTTCAGCTATTCTTAAGACTCATCCTTGGGAAACATCATTAGCTAAAAAGAGAAAAAAACTTTGAAGAGCTGGAGCACTCTAGCTTAATGAAGTAGATCATAATTGGAATATTTTTAACATAATTGGAATATTTTTTGAGATTACCAAAATTTTCAAGATACGCTGGATAAAACTCATGGGCAAAATCTTTATGCTTTCTTTCAGATTTGGTATGTATTGTTCAAAGTAGTTAAAATCTATTTTATCAAGTCAAGTCATATTGTGAGATATTTATTTAAATCTCCACTCGTTTCATCTTATAAAATGACTATATTTTCTATCTTCTATTAATAAAAAGTAAAAGTAAATGCGAGCCAGACTTGTTAGTTTTGGCTATAGAGAAGTTTCTCTGTTTAGATACAGGATAAGTTTGTTTGATAATGATAGCTAGTAAAATTAATAGAGTTCCTTGTGGTTTTACACATTCTTTATTTATTCAAATGACCAAGCATCAGAGTTTGATACATGTATACATAGATTTAACAAGGAAATATTTCTAGGTAACTAAATTACTTATGATCTGAGCTATGTAATACATTGCATTATTAAAAATAAGTAATAAGAAATAGTATATTGCTTTATAATTTTATTTTATGAATTATAAAATTGTATGAATTAATCTTGTCTTAAGAGGATGCTATCTTACATGTTCTACACTATATTTCTCAGTGGTTTTGAAATACTTTTCAAAGTAGAAAAATAAAGTTAGGCTTTCCATGATAGTGGCTTTTTACTTTGACAATGAGAACTGACTTTACTAATTAAATTGCTTGGTAATCAAATTTAGCTAAATCTGCAGCTCCAAAGTTTTTTAAAGTCTATTTAAAGCACATGGCAAGATAAAAACCTTTTATCAAAAAATATTATATTGGTAAGTATGTATTGAAATTGAAAATGCTTTTATTTTCCAAATATTGCTGAGTACACTGAGGAGCAATTTTTAATTCAGTTGATAAGAGAACAAACCTGAGCAAGATGACCTGAATTCACATTCCGAATTTATCACTTTTTATCCAAGAAATATTAGGCAAATGACTTAACCTGTCTGGACTTCAGTTTTCGTCTTTTAAATGGAATACCAACAGGACCTATCCATACGCTGTGACGAGGAGCGAATGGTTAGGATATAGGTTAAATTGTATGAAATTTCTGTGTTCAATCACTTTTGACCTATAATTACAGCAATTTCATATGGTTCCTGATATAGTTAGGAATATAATTAGTATTCCTAATATATTTCCCAGAAATGAAGAAAGTACATGACTATGACCATGAGGTAACAAATCCTTTTGGTCAGTATTTTTCAAATGTTTAGATTTTGACAAAATTGAAGGAGGACCTAATTGAGCTATGAGAAAATAGGTTATTAACAGCAATTTTTTATAATAAGGTTATTTTTACTTATAAAAAGAATTCAAATAGTTGAGTGATATTTATATTAAAAAATACTGTCTTTCCTACCAAAATGTTTATAAAAGCCATTTTTGATCCATACAACTATAAAAATTTGAAATAGAGATAGAATTGATGTGAACTTGTTGCATTCTAATGCTAAGAAATGTAAAAAATATTCTAACACTAAGAAATATGACATAATCATCTCTGCATATATTAAATAATATTTTGAAATAACTTAATCTCACTGAGACTCATTTCTAAGAAATTATTATATATTTTAATAAAATTTTGCTTTTAGTTATTGTGTTTTGATGAATTACAGATCATATTGAACCAACTGCTTCCAGAAAAAATGCATGTTAAGTGTACAATTATAGGAAATTTTAAGTAAATCACATTCACTTTGTATCCATAATCTAGTTTTACCTCTGAACAGATATGCATAAATCAACAAGTATGCTGCATAAGAAAACAACTCACCTGGGTAGTAAGATGCCAATGTTGTTGAAGATACCAGTGTTGACTTCTCATTTCTGGTGGTGGCACTTCTTGAGACTTCTCTCATGGATTTGGTAAACACCATTTCTTGACTCTTAAAGCAAGGAAGTGAAAATCCATAGTTTCTTCTTTAGGTCAATAATTCACAACTTAATTGCATTTCAGCTCTCCCTGTTTGCCAGGGTTGTGCTTAAAACACTCTAGGGTTGGGATAGAAACTAGGAATGATGAGCAGTGGGAACCAGCCATCAGAGAGCTTGTAGCCTCTTGTTATTTTCCACATTCTTTAAAATGCAGAAAATTGATGCTGCTTTTTTCTCAGCCTTCATTTTTTTGTTGTTGAATTTAGGACTTAATAAGAACATTGCTACTCAGCACACATACACAGAATGCAGCACAATTTTTTTTTAAATTGTCCAGTGAAATGATTGTTAAAAACCACAGAATACATCCTCAGATCCAGGTGGGCTGAAGATCCCAACTTCAGGTTCTATGAGCAGTATACTTTCCAACTTTTAGACAGATGCCATCTAAATCCAAGACAGTCATGAACTAGAGATTACATCATTCTCCATAGAAAAAGTCTATACTACTGTTCATGAAATGAATTTCACTGGAGATGCATTAAAAATATCAAAATAGATACGACCATTTCTAAGTATTCTGCCATTTTATTGAGAAATTTCAAGAAAAATCATGAGGAAAATTACCAAAATCAACATTGTAGGTTAAAATTCAGAACAATTTTTAGTACTTTAGTATCAATTGATTCTTTAAAAACTTTATTAAAGAATAAATGTACCAAAACTACAAGTGAACGAATAAAAATATAGAAATACAATTGCTCTAATTAAATTATATTTTTGGAGGGACTCCGACAATCTAGATGAAAAGAGTATTGCTTCAGTACACAAATATTTTATAAAAATAATTATCTAACAACATTGCTTAACTTGTTTTTGGTCACTGTTTCCTAATTTATCACTGACTTAATCAAGTTAACATCACTAGGGTCTGGGGAATAGTCTTCAAGTACATGAAAACAAATGAGTTTTAGAGATACATTGAAGTCCTCTGTAACATAAATGTTACAGAGACAAGGCAATATTTTCAGCCCTCTGCAGATATCAGTATAAGTAAAAACACAGAGAATAGTTTGGGAATATATAAAGAAACCCAGAGAGTTCTCAAAGGATGCTCACTAATCCCAGTTTTCCACTTATATACCACATTATCCTCTCAGGGTACCATTGCATAGAATTGATTCTGGCCCCACACATAGAAAGACAGCAGATTGTAAAGTTGATGTGTGACTTTTCTTTATAGCTAAATCAATAACTAAATATAAAAACCATTTAAGGCAAAGCATAGCTCAGTTGGTAAAGAATCCACCTGCAACGCAGGAGACCCAGGTTGGATTCCTGGGTCAGGAAGATCCTCTGGAGACGGATTAGGCTACCCACTCCAGTATTCTTGGGCTTCCCTTGTGGTTCAGCTGGTAAAGAATCCACCTGCTATGTGGGAGACCTGGATTTGATCCCTGGGTTGGGAAGATCCCCTGGAGAAGGGAAAGGCTACCCACTCCAGTGTTCTGGCCTGGAGAATTCCATGGACTGACTACAGGGTCTATGGGGTCGCAAAGAGTCAAACACGACTGAGCGACTTTCACTTTCACTTTTCATATACTTGTTAATGTAATAGGATTGCCCAAGAGCACTACGTATTATTTCCACGTGTCATTTCTCATTGATAATAATATCTGTTTTATTCAGTGGTCAATCTTTGGTAAACTCAGCATCTAACAAATCTAGAACCTGTAGTAAATGGATAAAGTTCTGATCAACTGAAATACCCAGTATTGTAATTTTCATGTGTCTTGTCTACTGGCTAGACCATTGAGTCAACGTGAGATATAATGAATGTACACTTTCAACACTTGGGTATCTTACTTCTCTGTCCACATTACATTAGTAAGAGCTTCATCTGAGAATTTGTCTGTTAATTCCATAAATATTTTTTAAAACTTCTCATGTGCTCAGCACTTCACTGACAAACTAAATTGTTGTTTAATAGCTAAATAATAGTAAGAAAGGAAATATAGAAGCAACCATACTAAAGCTAAGCATAAAACTGATGATTGTAAACATGACTCTAATTGTTAAAAGAAGACTTAAATTATGCTTGATATTTTCTGCTTGAAAAAAGCAGGTAAGTGTGTTTATTTTAGTAAAAAATAATATTGTATTTTCAGTTTAGTAGAATCGTAACTTGAAATACATGTTATTTTAAAAGGTTTTTCTTGATACTTAAACAATTCGTTATCTGAAGTTCATTTATTGAAGCAAAGTAATTCAAAACAGCAGCAGGTGTATGACATTAGTAACAGGCAGTGTCTCACTGCTTCTTTAGGAACTTTTAGAAGGTATTCTTATAAAGATAGTCACCCCTAAAGGCTGGTACAGAAAGTTAATAAGCTTGAGATTAATGATTATTGCATTATGTGTCAGAAAATGGACACCATGAGACAAAGTACAGCTAGGTTCCCCGGAGAAGCCACAGTGGTTATTTTCAATTGGCTATTTCTATTAGATACGGGAATAGCGCTGTGAAGCTTTGAAAATTTAATAGTCTCTGTCCTTCCTAGAGGACTAAATCAGCAGATTGAAATGAAATGTTATGCTGGATTTCAAAATAGAATATTGTGAATTATGTCCACAAAATAATACCAGTGGTCATTCAGAAGAACAATCAAACATGGCACATGTTAAACCAGCCATGTAGACTGACATGGGTTCATAGTTCAGGGGCTTCATAAAATACTGCTGTGTACACGTAAACGTTTAAATCAAAATGGAAAATATATCCCTCATATCTGCAGCATTGTGTATTTTTCAGTCTGAGCTATATGTGCATTAACACATTTTGTGATCATATAAAATTCACAGGTTCCTGAAAGAAACAACAGTTACCTCCAATCAAGTTATTAACAACCCAGTGAAATTGAATTTGGCTAAAAACCAAAATTGGCAATCTGATCTTCTATAGACGTCCTTTCTTCCATGTACAATATATCCATTGTTTTAACCTAACGACATGCACCGGTACTAATCATTAACAAAAACTATGCAGGACCATCCATATATTTTGATATGTAAAGCTGACAACTGTTTCTGAGCAAATGTTTCATATTTTACTTGCCACCTACTGATTTCTAGACTTTTCCCAGAAATGGCAGTTTTGAATTAATAATCCTATGTTGTGATTATTATGATCCTATAAAAACATTCTAACTGTTCTTAGCACTCCATTATATATAATTATAGTTATAAGTTTAAATGAAATAAAAATAAAAATTCTACTGGATGTTTGATTCATCTATTTGTAAAGCATTGAATAAAATGAAAACTGGCCATCTGTTCTATGGATTAAAAATCCACACGTTTGTAACATAGCCTTTTATAGCTTTTTGATAGCTATGATTTCCAGAGGAAATGTATTAATATAATTTTTATTATATTTCTCAAGTTATTTTGGATTCTGAGCAATTTTATGAATTTATGTTTCTTGATCTGATCAGTTTTTCTTTCTGTTCCTTATTTTATTTCATTTATTTATTTATTTGTTTTTTTGCGTTCCTTATTTTATATTATAAATCATATAGGTATTTTAAATAATGAAAATAACTTTTAGCTTATTTTGCTTAATGCTAAAAAGGAATTAAAGAAAAATGTGTTTTTCTGGACCCTATCACTGAAATCTCAAAAGAATGAGCTTTTAGACCTATTACAATTGGGGAAAATAGAGCTTTTTTCAGTACTGATATTGTATAAAATCACCAGATGGCATCTTCTAGTCCTTGTAGAAGATTTCTGTTCTCGTGGTAGACAAAACATTTAAAAGAACAGCAGAAAAATTATGCTACACCAAAAAGGAGGCATTTCCATGTACTAACTACTTATTTTTGTATTGTACTTCACTCACTTGTTAGTCTCTTGCTTCCATTTTTACTGATTTCAAAAAATATTTATTGCGTATGTAAACTGTAAGGTTTATAGACAAGGAGAGGTCTAAAATCAATCACTAAAATTCTCTTCTTGAAATCTCTCTCCAAGGACATGTAAGTCCAGGGTGAATGTCAAGTATCTTTCTAAAGCTCATAATATGATAATGGTACTTCTAGTTTAAAGCAGAGCTTTGCTACAAGAGACAGAGCCCAGAAGACAAAATTAAATGCACAGTGTCTAAACTGAGCTCATTGATCCTTCTTCTTTCCCTCTGAAAATCTCAAGCTGTGGTTTACAGACAGTTTTCTTGCAGGGAGTGCTGTGAAATAGCAAATGGAATTTAACTTATCTGTTACCTTGGGGCTGTGTTTACTCTCCTAAATGGAGAAACAGCAGGATATAAAGAAAGAATCCTGGAAAAGTAGACCATCTAGAACTGTTTTCCAACCACTCTTCTAAAGAAAAACATTGTTATGGTCAAATATATTGTAGAAATAACTGATTAAACACAGATAAACATTTTTGTTTATCTGCTTGTTTGAGATGGCTCAGGTCCAGTTCAGTTGCTCAGTCGTGTCTGACCCTTTGCGACCCCATGGCTCAGGACGTCTATTCTAATGTGTCTGGTGAGTTTCTCAAAAGGAAATATGGATTAAAGTAGTATAAACAGTTCTTTCACCCCAGTATATGTATTTTGTTGATTTCTTGTCAAGATTTTCATTCAAATGAATATACTTTGGGAAAAGTTGACCAGGAGGAAGGTAATCATCAGTTTTAAGGGATCAATTATAAAAGTTTTCTACAGTATCATTAATGATGTAATTTTTTGTTTCAAGTGTCATGTTAATGAATGAGCACACTTGAAATAATTTTCTATTCCAACTTCTATTGCTATCTTCTTTCGCTATCTAAAAGCAGAATGTTTTTGTGAAAACTTTGGTTAGCAGAAATAGAGTAAAGTAAAAAAGCAATTACCCTAGGGCACATCTTGTTAACAGCATACAAAAACGAATAGAGATAAAGCACAGATGCTCACAGACATTTCAAAGCTATGGCGGCCTGACACGGAGATGCTGAGCGTAGTCCCAGGAAAGGAGTTTCGAGGTGCCCTTTTGCTGCTGGGGGGGTAAGCACTGCTCTACAACGGATCCCAAACAAATACTGAATACTTAGGTCCGTTTTGGCCCTTTTCCCTAAAAAGGAAAACCCTCTTAAGATTTGTTTCAGTTAGCAAAAACAGGTGTTAATGTGGGTCTTTTGTAAAAGCAAAGTGGTATAAAGCAAACTTGAAAAGAGGCAGATACCTGTATATTGTATTCCATTTAGGTATTTTGTATGTTATCATGTGTTTTCTCAAAGAGAAACTTCCCTACATTTGAAAACACCTGAGTAATTGAACTTTTTACTTTTGAGATGTGTTGATATAAACTGTGACATGGCGCAGTTGCTCAAATAGATTTTTAAAAAATTTCCTGCTAAATCATACAGAATGTTAAGTATGAAGATATCAATGGGACTATCTTAACAAACTTACCTCCATCATTTTAAGGAAATTCCAGCTCAGGGGAGTAAAATAATATGTTCAAGTTTGAGTATTTTTTAAAGCAAAATGGCATAAATGAGACAAGTTTATGTCTTTCACACATCCAGAGAGCCCAAAGGTTTCCAGCCTAGGCCCCTGTCTTGTTACTATGCTAAAAAGGACTTCCATTCCCAAGGCTACCTCAAGGTCCCTGATAACTGTTAGAGTCAGCATTTAGGTGCTTATTTTAACCAGCAAGAAGAGAAGGATGTAAAGATCCTCTTTAAAAGCATTTTCTAGAAGTTGTGCACCCTGTTCTCCTTATAGTCATTTGCTAATACTTAGCATACGATCATACCTAAAGGCAAGGAAGCTCTGTGCCCGGCTAAAAATTGAGAGTAAAGTAAGAATAGTAATTAGGAGATAATTAGAAGCCTCTGTACTCAGGTAGCTGGTGAAGGCAGAGCTTGAGATTTAATTCAGCTCATTAGAAGTCCTGTCTTGTCTTTCTTTCTCACAATTCCACTTACTATGTGAATATACTCAAGGTTCTTTTTTGTTACATGCTTCAAACTGTAATTCACATCTCCCCTACTTCACAAAGCTTTTCCTAACAACCACATCTCAAAATGAAGATATAGCTCTCTAATTTTGATGTTCAGTCTATGCCGCAAAGTCTGAACTATATTGTGTTGTAGATGGTTCTGTGTCTATGAGGCCTTTCTACAACAGCATCCCAAGTTTCAAGAAGCAAGGCAGTATAACTTTATTACAGGGTTGTGCCTGGCCCTAGCTTTTGATTTGCTGGATCAATCCAATGGTCTTTGAGTCCACATCCTAATTTACTGAGCGTAATCTTGTCTTACCCCTTGGCTTCCGTGGCATCACTGTCCAACTCTTTTTTTAAGTGCCAACTAATGTGGTAATTTTGGAACACTGTGTACCCAAAATCCACAGGCAAAGAGATCTCTAACTCTGATCCCTCTCAGTGTTCAATTATAGGATATTTTATTTAGTACCATCAAAGTTTATAAACTATTGCCCTATAGACCGGATCCAGCTAGGAGACATATTTTGTTTGACTCATATAAGGTCATTAAAAGAATGATTTAGTTGCCAACATATAAAAATCAGAGATATCAAATTTTAAAGAAAGTTGAATTTCTATCTGCTCTTAAAAAATAGAAAGGTCTGGCGTCACAGGTCAGCATTCCCACATGCTGAGCAGCTCTCATCCCCTGTGGAAGAGACAACACTTTGTGCTCACTAAATCTCATTTCTTTCCCTGGGCACACAACTAAATTACATTTCCCAATAAATTAGGTATGGCTGTTTGATTGCGTTCAATCTATCAAGTGTAGATTTGTAACTTCAAGGAATGGCTATCGAAAAAGTTACCCGTAAGATGCTCAGAGCTCACTTTCTCACCCAGTATGTCAGAAGGATGCGTTTTTACTTTGATAGTTCCTGATATCAAAGATAGATACAGGAGCTTTTATGTTCTTTATGTGAACTCCCTCAAAATAGGTCCAAGAGCTATACAGTATAGCCATTTTTAAATTTCATGCTGATTTTTATAGAATTCCATCATCAAGATATAAAATATGTTTAAGTGGCTTTCCTACAATAATTCCTTTACCCAAAAGCATTAAGTATTTCCACACTTCTCTCCTTCTCTGTACTTTTTCAATCTGTATGACCTAATTTGAAATGAAAATGTGAAAGATACAGTTGAAGTCACCTCGCTTCTTCTCTAATTTTATTCATATCTTTCTCTTTCCAGAAATAACTATTAGCCTAAATTTGGAATTTATCATTCCCATGCATATTAATTATTATTATTACATAGGCAAGTATCAAGTTGCATATTATTGATTACATATTATTATTGAGTTATATATTGTTGTTATTCAGTCACTCAGTCCTGTCCGACTCCTTGCGACCCCATGGACTGCAGCACACCAGGCTTCCCTGTCCTTCACCATCTCTCTGAGTTTCCTCAAACTCATGTCCATTGAGTCAGTGATGCCATCCAACCATCTCATCCTCTGTCATCCCCTTCTCCTCCTACCCTCAGTCTTTCCCAGCATCAGGGTCTTTTCAAATGAGTCTGCTCTTCATGTCCAATGGCCCAATTATTGGAGCTTCGGCTTCAGTATCAGTCCTTCCAATGTATATTCAGGATTGATTTCTGGATGGACTGGTTGGATCTCCTTGCAGTCCAAGGGACTCTCAAGAGTCTTCTCTAGCACCACTGTTCAAAAGCATCAATTCTTCAGGGCTCAGCCTTCTTTGTGGTCCAACTCCCACATTCATATGTGACTACTAGAAAAACCATAGTTTTGACTATGTGGACCTTTGTTGACAAAGTGATGTCTCTGCTTTTTAATTCACTGTCTAGGTTTGTCACAGCTTTACTTCCAAAGAATAAGCATCTTTTAATTTCATGCCTGCACTCACTGTCCTCAGTGATTTTGGAGCCCAAGAAAATAAAGTTTCTCACTGTTTCCACGTCTATTTGCCATGAAGTGATGGGACATGATGCCATGATTTTAGTGGTTTGAATGTTGAGTTTTAAGTCAGCTTTTTCACTCTCCTCTTTCACCTTCATCAACAGGCTCTTTAGTTCCTCTTCACTCTCTGCCATTAGGATGGTGTCATCTGCATAGCTGAAGTTTTTGGTATTTCTCCCTGCAATCTTGATTCCGGCTTAGCTTGGACTATTGATTTTACTGCTGCTATTATTTAAGATGCAACAAGTGTTACTTTAGATCTTGATTTAGGTGAGGAGAGAGGACACTGTAAGAGCAAAAGTGGGAGTGGACAGTGAGAAATCAGAGAAAGATATGCTGGCGAGTGGCATCAAAGGACTGGGCAGTAGAAAGGACTGAAATGCGGATTGGAAAATGAGAAGGGGGCACAGGAGTAATAAGTCTTACATACATCCAGTAATATTACTTATATATTACATAAACAAGTGCCAGTAAGTTATATAATGTTTGCTTATTGTAAAAACATATAAATGCACTACACAGAATGCAATTTTCTTTTTCTTATTCAATTTTATGTTTTGTTTTAGAAAAAGAAAATGAATTTCTGTTAAACATTTTACTTATTTTTCCCTTTAAGCCTTTAAACATTTAATTAATTTGTGAAACAGCTAATTCATTCACATAGATTCCAAAGTCAATTAGCATAAAAAACTATAGAGTTGAAAGTCTCCCTCCCACTTCTGTACTTACAGCCACTCAGTTTCCGCCCACCTCAGTCCCCCAAAATAGGTACCCATGGTTACTAGTTTTTTCTGTATCTTTCCAGAACAGTTTTATAGGCATAAATAAATGTTAGCATGTTATGTATTATTTTGTACATTGCTCTTTCATTTAATAACTTATTGGTTATCTTTTCATATCAGTGCGTAAAAAGGCTTCTTATCCTTTTGGTGTAGCATCATGTTTTATTTTTGAATGAACCTCCACTTATTCAACTACTATTCTATTAATGTACATTTAGCAATGTACATTTTTTAGCAATTATAAATAATGCATCAATATATAACATACATATATAATTTTGCCTATATGAGTTGTGGATGGATGCTAAGTCACTTCAGTCATGTCCAACTCTGCGCGGCGCCATGGACTGTAGCCCGCCAGGCTCCACTGTCCATGGGATTCTCCAGGCATGAATACTAGAGTGGGTTGCCATGTCCTCCTCATATGAGTTATATCAGCTATTTATTATAATGTAATAAATTCACATTTTAAAATTGATAAGCATTGATTATCTCATATTTTTTGTGGACCCAGAATGCAGGCAGAGTTTATCTAGAGTCTTCTGCCTCATTAAGTCTCACAAGACTGTAAAAATTTGGATTTGCCAGTTCTGTGTCTTCATTTGAAGGCCTGCCTGGGAAGGATCTGCTTTCCAGCTGATTCACATGGTTGTTGTCAAGATTCAGTTCCCTAAAGAGTTTTAGACAGAGGGCCTCAGTTCCTTATGGATTATTGGCCAGAGGCTTTCCTTATTTCCTTGCCAGATGGGCCTCTTTATAAGGAAGCCAATAACATAGCAACTTGTTTCTTCTAGAACAAGGGCTCTATGACAGAGAGAGAATGTAATGTAAATAAGGAGCTACACAGAATAAGAAATACATGAATAATTACACATGCATGGGTGTGTGTGTGTATGGATGAAGAGGCTGCCAGTGGAGGGGAGTAGAAGCAAGCAGTGGAGCCGCCTACAGGGCATGAGAAGAGAAAACCCTGCAAGACAGTAACAACCAGAACTGACACTGGGGGGGAGTTTTGGCCTGCTCCAAATGTAGGTAAATGCGAGAGCTTGTAGTAAGGAAGCCTGAAGGAGTGGGGACATTCCATCTCTAAGAAGGCTTGAAATTGACCTGCCAAGACTAACTTCCAGGGCAGGGCCCCCAGGGAGTAACTTCTGGAAGTGGAACCCAAATTTATCATGGCATAGATAACAGAGAGGAAGGAATAGGGGTGTTCAGGTAATATTGGAGACAGAAGAGAGGCAGGTATGTCAGGAAGCAAGTTGCTACAGGAAATGACAGAAGAGTGAGCTCTGTGAGATCAGAGAACCAATCAAATCAAACGATAGCTTCCTTTAAAAATTCAGGAAAGTTAATTTCACAGAAAAAAATGAGTAAGAGAAAAGTAATGTGTGAATCTCATAAGTAAAAAGAATAAAAAAGAAGTGGAAGAATATCTACACAATTCAAAGACCCCAGAAAAGACATACAATAGATAAATATTAAAACCATGCTGAGTGAGCTAGAAGATATCAAGAAAAAGACATAATAAATAAACTAAGAAAGATGCAACATGGAATCAGAATGAGACACTCTCAGCAATGACATGACAGAACTAAAAAAAATCAATTTGACTTTCTAAATGCTCTTATAAATATTTTGTACTTTTAACTTGGAACACATGTGCTAGAGTTTCACTGGGGCTTGTGCCTAGATGTGGGATTGCTCTATCAAGGTTTGGGAATATCTTCAAATTTGTTTCAAACATTCCCAAATTGCTATTTAAAATAGTTGTGCTAGTTTATATTCAGTTAGTATCTTAGAGAATCAACAGTTCTGTATTTATTACCCACCTCTTTTGTCAGCCTGTTACAGTTTTTCCGATCTATTGGGCGTGAAACGCTATCAAAGTATTATTGAAAATTTTATCTCTGTGATTTCCAATGAGCATTTTTAATGTAATTTTATCATGCTTTCACTGAATTATCTGCTCACATCCTTTATTTTTCTTCTGTGTTGGTTCTGTTTTTCTTGTTGATTCACAACAATTTTATTTATTCTGAAAAACAGTATATTCTGTTATATAGATTTTCAGTATTTTTTTAAGTTAAACATCTATCTTTTTAAGATACGTCCTTTTAGTTTACAATATCTCTTCTCAAAATAAACCTTGTAATTTTAATATAGTGTATATTTCAGCAAGTTTTCCTACATGGTTTGTGGTATAATGTTTTTGTGCTTTTTTTTCTCTCCTACCTCAGTAACAAAAATAAATGCCCTTTAAATTCTTGAACAATTTTATGGAGTTTTGCTTTTACATTAGAGTCTTTAACCCATGTGGAATAGATGTTAGATAAAATGTAAGGTATGGTTCTAATAATCTATGCTTTCGTATCAATAACCACATTTAGACCAATTTGCAGTAATACAAACGATGCTGCAGCTGGTACCACTGTGCTTCCTTTTGGTAGCACCTAGAAGTGGAGGGCTGGGATGAAAAGGATGCACATTTTTTCATTCAGTAGCTATTAAGAAATTATTCTCCTAATGGAATTTTTAAATTGACACTATCACCGACGAAGTATGAATTCTGCTTCCCTATGAGTGTCATCAGACATTAATTTGAAACAACCTGATAAATACTAATTGTTTTATCTGCAGTCATTTTACAAAGATTTTTTCTTTCAATTTGTTTTCTTGAAATGTATAATTACTTCAAATTCAAAGTGGGCTGTCTTCTGAATTTGTATGATTTGTGAATACTAGTCTACTTCTTTCAGAGTGATAAGCAAATATCCCAAAGAAGGTATTAAGCATTCCTCCCTTGCATTGTTACCTTGTATGTAAGACACTATTTTACAGAAGATCAAGGAAAGGGAATTTATGATTATTTATTTGAATTTTCTCATGCCCATGCTTTAAATATTCATACTCTACTATTACCATATCTGCATGGGCTCTGGACAATTTTTTAAAAAAATATTTAATTGGAGGATGATTGCTTTACAATGTCGTGTAGGTTTCTGCCATACAACATTGTGGATCAGTCATAAGTATACATATACGCCTTCCCTCTTGAGCCTGCCTCCCACCTCCCACCCCAGCACACCCCTCTAGGTTGTCACAGAGCACTGGGATGAGCTCCCTGTGATATGCAGCAGCTTCCCACTATTTGTTTCACAAATAGTGATGTATATGTTTCAATGCTACTCTTTCAATGTGTCCCACCCTCTCCTTCCCCTGCTGTGTCCACAGCACTTGACGATTTTAAAGAGTTCTAACATTCATTTGGACAAGAATTTAAAACTCAGATCAGAGTTTCTCATAACTAAATCTTAAGAAAAATGATAAAATGTTCTTTTTTTGTGTGTCAGTGAGTCACTTCCAGTTTTTAGCTACCTATTATTTTATATTTTATCAAAAATGTTTGCATATTTATATCAACTTTCTATTTACCCCTTAGATTATTCATGCCTGAGTGGTGTGCCAGCTGTAGAAATAGAAGTTTAATGAGTTTCATGGGAATACCTCATTCCAAGAACAAAAACTCGAAAAGGAATAAAACACAAGGGCTTGCATACTAATATGGCCCCTTGTTAGAACCAGTCTCAGAACACAAAATGATAGATAGTCCCTACATAATATACACTTCCTTTAAAGAGGCCTTTACTTCCAATCTGGCATTCTTCATGTAAATTAATCTCCTACGGACACCACACTAATTCCAAGTATATAAATGATGACAAATACCCAAAGGCAGAGGTTACTGTATTTCTCTGCACCTGCTCAGGTTTTATTTTATAGACTACTGCTTTGTTCTGTTGCTTTTCTCCTCCTTCTTTTTTTTTTTAAAGAACCACTATTGTTTATAATGGAAATGGTTGCCATAAAAACAAACATTTAACTTATTAGCATTCTACACAGACATTCTTTTCCATTGGAAGAGAGCCTTAATTTACTTTGGTGAAGATAATGCATTATAAAGCACCTTTTTTACATGTTTAATATATGCTACATAGTACTAGTCTATTGGGACAGTGGGGGGCACTGTCTATTTGACAGCAAGCAAAGTTAATTTAAAAGAGTAAAATTTAAAGTTGATCTATGAAATGCATAAAAATGGAGAACTAAGATAATTACTCATGCTTTTTCAGATTAAAAATTCTGATATATATATAAATAAAAAGAGAAAGACTTTAGATCTACATAATTTAGACACATTATTTTATGTATAGTTTCCTTTTTGTGTGTGTGTGCATGTGCATACACAGCAAAATACATGGAATTATAATCTTGATATTCCAATGCTCATGATAAATTTGATCTTAAATTACACAGTAAATAAAAGATTTTCAAAGAACCCTGCATTTCCTAAGCCCAGTGTAGTTTTGGAAGCAATATTATCCAGGGGTATTTGGAAGGAATCCATTAATTTGTCTTAAACATAGGGAGAAATATTGTCTGATTTAGTTTTGGTCACTTTGAACACTTTAAGTGGGTATCTTTAAGATGGATAACTCTAAATTTTCCAATTTCCTTAGATTTGAAAGAAAATAATTTTCACTCATTAAGGAGAAAAGTGCTGATTCCTCCACACATAAAAAAAAATACTCTGATGTGGTGCTTAGGTGACAATGGGGAAGGAGATATACAAGAGAGACAAATAGAAATGAACATTAATGACTAATTTATGCAGAGCACTTTACACATATTTATATTATTATTGTGGTTGATTCTATCTCTTGTAATCCACTCATTTCATTAAAAAGAAAAAAACCTTCTTTTTTTGACAAAAGACCTGAAACAAGTTAGCAATTCCTCTGTTTGTATGGTTGGTGTCAGAGTTGGGATCAGAATCAAGCTTTGATTTAGTCTATATGAGTACAGAGTCTGTGTCCTATCCTATCTAAAACACCATGCAACAAGGAGAAGTAAATAGGAAATTTTGACTAAGGGTGATAATATGTGCAAATGTGTTCATTAAGAGCACAAGTGTGCTCTTAATGCTATCCCATATTGTAGAGAAGGAATAAATATATGCCAACACCATTTACCTAAGGAACACAGGTGGCTCAGACAGTAAAACATCTGCCTGCAATGCAGAAGACTTGGGTTTGATCCCTGGGCTGCAAAGACCCCCTGGAGAAGCAAATGGCAACCCACCCCAGTACTCTTGCCTGGAAAATTCCATGGATGGAGGAACCTCGTAGGCTACAGTCCATGGGATCTCAAAAGAGTCTGACAGGACTGATCGACTTTACTTTCACATAGTGATATATTAGGTTGGCACAAAAGCAATTGTGGTACTTTTAACCTACTAGAATTTACAAAAATCTTTTATGATTTAGATACCATTTACTGAAGGCTCATTTTCTGCCAGTTATAGTCCTTTTATCACATTTCATCTGTTAAACATGCCAGTGAAAAAAAGAAAAAGTATTAAAAGTATTATTAACCCCTCTTTATAGAATATACTGAAGTTCAAAGACTAATCAACATCATAGAGCCTTTCAGGGATTAATCTAAGGTCTCCAAACTCCTCTAAACTCATGCTCTTTCCACTATTTCAAATCAATTGCTCAATACATCAAATAGAGAGGACTTGCAAGACCCCAACAATGATTCCAAGTTAGAGAAATAGAAGAAGTGTTATGACTGTTCATACTTTGAAAATTCCTTTTTTTATACAGAGTGGTCCAACTATTTGGATTCCAAAGCATCCAAATCATTATGTCTATCCTTTATTTCACATTGCTCCAAGAAATTAACAAAACAAAACAAAAAGCCTCAAAACCCCAAACAAAAACCAACCTCACCATCAAAATTTTTTCAATTAGATGAAGAAATAATAAAAAATACTTCTTTAAACTTTTTTGATTGTGATAGTAAATGCTACAATGTTTCCCAACATCATTTAGGAAGACTATCTATTGTAATGATTGAACATTATAACTCTAGAGTTCTGACTTCCAGAATCCAAATTCTACTTTTAGAACTTACATTCTTAGGCAATGACATAGCAAATTTAATTTTCCCCATGTGTGTAATGGAGATAATAAAACATCTCTGAACCATTTTGGATTCTTGATTATAAGTTTCAAAAAACTACCCCCCCCCAATTTGAATAGCTAAAATGTATTAGCTTGTGTAAATTGAGATTTCAGAAGTTTCAAGAATGCTTTGATCACAGCTCTGGCTCCATTGTTACAAGGCTGTGTGCCAGTGCTGGCTGACTTTGGACTGGGCGAATGTCTAGCAGTTGTGATCCTCTTGTTGCACCCTGTTCTCTCCAGAGTAAGAGAGCCCTACTCTTCCCACAAATGTCAAATACAAGCCCTTCAGACTTCATCTGGATTTAATCATCCAGAGGCCATTAGCCTCCAACTAATACAAATAAATGAAAAAAATAATAATAAAATAAAATCATTTCTATCAGAGGAAAAATGGCAAGGAGCGCTCTTACAGGTTTAGACCAATGTGTTGATCTGGGGCTGCGTTCAATCTTAAACAGACCACATAGCAGCTTCACGGTGACAGAAGAGAAATGATGGCTTGGGATGCCAAAATCAGTGTCCCATGTGGCCTGCTTTATTAGGGTAGTTGTAGACTGAAAGAAAACTTGCATGTAATGCCCCGAGCAAAGCTTCCGATACACAGTAAGAGACACATAAATGTTAAATAATATCCTTCTACTGTTTTTTACTTTATTTTTATTTTATTTGATAATTTTATTAGTAGGCAAATGAAAATATTGAAGGGAAGATTAGATACAGTCAGTATCTTAAAAATAATTGTTCTAGGATATAATTCTATATAACTAAATTAGACTGTTGTAACTTTATGCGTTGAATTTGGGCTTAGAAGAGAACCAAATCATATATCTTGATTCAACAATTCTTTTCTCTCATCCGCCTTCATTTTTTTCCATGAAAAATATTTATATATTAAATTAATCTTTTAGCAACAGCTGCTTTGGCAATAAAAACCACAGTAATTTCATTAACTAGTCCGTTGGTTGTCAAACTGCATGTATTCATGATACACTTTCAAATACATCAATTTTGGCTGAATACTTAAAGGGATTAAAAGAAAATGGGGGATTTTTTTTTAAAGCACACTTTAGAAAATTGAAGGGATGAAAACCCTCATTTCACAGTTATACGACTATCCTCTTCAGAGGATTACATATTAAGAGCTGTGTAGTTTTATTTTCTACTCTGACCACCACACTCTCATGAACTTGCAGGGCAAATTCGTCACATGTTCTGATGAAAATGTCATTTTTCTTCTCTTCACTTTCCCTTTCCTTTTTATGTGTGTAAAATAGTCACCAAATCCAGTTTTCCATAACGATGATAACAGCTAAAATTTATTGAGTGCCCATTATTTCTTGTAGACTGTTTAAATTTTTTTATATGCATTAATTCCTTTAATCCTCAAAATAGTGACATTTCTTGTGAAAGGTTGTTGTGGTCCTTTATGCTGTAGTACACATTATTTGTGAACCCTTGAGTATGTCTGTCTTTTAATACAATGTATGCTTTACGAAGTTATCTTTATAGTTTGAATAAATTACTATAAGAAAGAATGCTTTCATAGTCATCCTCTAGCACAAACACACACAGACACACATGCACACATCTCTTCTATGTGTTAAGTCTCAAGCTCTTTATTTATTTTTATTAGGGTAGTTTCTTTACAATGTGTGTTAGTTTCTGTTGTACAACAAACAACTAAATAAGCTGTATGAACACATATACCCCTTTCCTCTTGGACCTGCTCTACATGCCCGCATCCCACTCATCTGTCATCACAGCGCTCCCTGTGATATACGGCAGGTTCCCACTAGCTATCTCTTTTACACATGGTACTGTATGTATGTCAGTCCTAATCTCCCAATTCATCCCACTTGTGCCCAAACGTCTGTTCTCTATGTCTGCGTCTCTATTCCTGCCCTGCAAATAGATTCGCCTGTATCATTTTTCTAGATTCCATTTACATGTTTTAATACGTGCTATTTGCTTTTCTCTTTCTGACTTACTTCATCCCAAGTTTCAAGCTCTTTAAGTAGTGTCGATCTCTTACACAGGAGCTCTGCAGTTCCTGAAGTTACAACTTTGGATTCATGTACACACAAAGAATTGATGCTTTTGAACTGTGGTGTTGGAGAAGACTGTTGAGAATCCCTTGACAGCAAGGAGGTCAAACCAGTCATCCCTAAAGGAAATCAGTCCTGAATATTCACTGGAAGGACTGATGGTGAAGCTGAAACTCCAATACTTTGGCCACCTGATGCAAAGAACTGACTCATTGGAAAAGACCCTGATGCTGGGAAAGATTGAAGGCAGGAGGAGAAGGGGATGACAGAGGATGAGATGGTTGGATGGCATCACTGACTCAATGGACATGAGTTTGAGCAAGCTCTGGGAATTGGTGATGGACAGGGAAGCCTGGCTGCTGCAGTCCTAGGGTCGCAGAGTCGGGCACAGCTGAGTGACTGAACTGACTGACTGACACACGGAGACTGCCTACCTGTCTCTGAATCATAGCTTCAAGTTCCTGGAAGAGAGAATCTAATTGACCTAGCTAGGGTCAAGTGTCCATATATGAGTCACTCAGCTACATCCAGGAGGAGGAATCTTATAGTTTAAGAGAAGAAGAAGGAGAAGAAAGGGGACAGAAAGGAGCCGGGTGAGGAGAAAATACATTATAGATTCGTCAGTTTTTGCTGTTAGTAATAATGCCTCTGACAAAAGGAAGCAATTTTATATCAGTTCTTAGTGGGACTGTAGGAAATTGTTCAGCAGAGCCTGAACAAAGGAAAAGGAAAGATACTTTATAAGGTAGCGTCCTTCATTTTATGTCTAAGGGTCTGAGCAAGTGCTTTAGTGATGAGTGTGGAAAATGTATGAATTATTTCAAGTTATTTAATTGTGTTTAACTGCACAGCACACTTGTTTTCCTCTGTAGTGTGGTTTTCCTCATTCAGTTTCTCCTAATTTGATTCAAAGGAACCATCCTAATATTGTTATAAACTTATCTTGGAATAGAAACTTCCATCAGAAATTATAGTTAAAATTCTTATACTAGCTCAGATCACATAATTAGCAAAGTTTGTAGGACACTGCAATAATGCTACATTGCTGTCTGCAAGTATTCTGCCATTATACTTATTATTTTTTAGTTATTTCTGCAAGAAAACAATTGAAGAAAGACTATAAAGGCAAACAAAGCACAGAAGTGCAATTATCAGTTTCCTGGACATGATGTCTCTAGAAGTTTCTTCACATCATTTCATAGAGAGTAATATATGCTGTAATTGAGTTCTGCTCAGAAGCTGTCTATGAACCCCTCTCTTCTTTCTTGTTTGTGCTTTCTCCCCAGTGTACTGAAGAATACCATAGTTTTCTTTGTTAACATGAAGAACCACAGATTTTCTTCCCAAAGGCTTACTAGTTAGTATCTGTAATGTTCCCTGAGAATATTAACATGTGCAGTAAAAGAAAGAATAAAGCCCTGCATTAGACATAGAAAACAGACTTATGAACACAGCTGGGGAAGGAGACAAATTGAGAAAGTAGCATTGAAATATACACTCTAACATATGTGGACTATAAATATTATAGTACATATAATATATTACATGTATATATTATATACATACAAATATGTATACATTTTATATAATATATAAATAATATATGTATATATTATATACATTAAATATATGTATATATTATATACATTAAATATATGTATGTATTATATACATTAAATATATGTATGTATTATATACATACAAATATATGTATACTATATATATTATATTATACATACAAATATATGCTGTAATATACCTATAAAATTAGATAGCCAGTGGAAATTTTCTGTATGATGCAGGGAGCTCAAATCCGGTGCTCTGTGACAACCTGGAGTGGTGGCATGGGGTGGCAGGTATGAGGAAGTTTCAAGAGGGAGGGGACATACATATATTTATGGCTGATTCCTGTTGATATATGGCAGAAACCAACACAATATTGTAAAGCAGTTATCCTCCAATTAAAAATAAATGAATTTTAATAAGACCCTAAAAGAGCCTGCATTATCAATTTAAACTGAATCTCAAATCAAGAATCTGATGTTTATCTCATATCCAAGTTCTTTTAAAGAAGGAAGCATTTGGTATATTAATTTTCTAATTTTAACAATTCCAATTTCTGTGCAGTGATACCTCACCATATTTTTAATTTTCATTTTGCTGATGAATAATGACACTGAACATGATTTCATATTTTGGGTCACTTGAATCTCCTCTCTTTGTAAGCCTTTACCTTTTCCCCATTTATAAAATCATGATCTGTGGTTTTCTTACTGATTGATTTTCTTAATCTTATTGATTGATTTCTACTGAATAAGAGGTATACATATTTTGAAGACAAGTTTTCTGACGGATGTATGTGAGGCAGTTATCTTGTTCCATCCAGTGGGTTATCTCTCCACCCTCATAACAGTGTCCTTTGTGGAACAGGTGTTGTTAATTTCATAAAAACAAACTTATCATTTTTTTTGTTTCATCATTTGATTTTTGTGAACTGTTTCAGGGATATCTGAGTACCTCAAGCACTTGAAGACCTCCTATATTTTGTTTTGGAAGGTTTATTATGATCATTTTATATCTATGATCCATCTCAAATTAAATTTTTATGGGTCAAGGTTTATCCATGTTATTTATGAATATTCAACTGACCCAGCACCATTTATTGAAAAGACTATTTTTGTACAACACAACTTCAGTGACGTTCTTATCACCAAACATGAACATTGCATCATCGTGCATGCGTCCTCAGTCATATCCAACTCTTTGTGACCCCATGAATTGCAACCCACCAGACTCCTCTCTCCATGGTACTTCCCAGGCAAAGATACTGGGCTGGGTTGCCATTTTCTTCTCCAGAGGCTCTTCCTGACCCAGGGACGGAACCCATGCCTCTTGTGTTTCCTACATTGGCAGATGTATCCTTTACCACTGAGTAAACTGGGATTTCAATGAGCACACACATGTGAATCTGAGAACTCTCTGTTGTGTTTCTTTAATTTGTATATCTATCCTTGCACCAATATTTCTGTAGATTTATGTATTGATGTCTAAGAATATAAGTAATCCAGCTTTATTCTTCTTCAAGATTTCTTTGACTCATTTTTTTGCATTTTCTTAATAAAGTTTTAGAATTAGCTTGCTAACTTTAATTTTTTAAAAAGCTGCTAGGATTATTATTGGAATTTTGTTAAATTTATAGATTAATTTGGGTGTGATTTAGAAATTATATTGCTTTGGGTTTCTATTGCTGCATAACAAATTACCACAAATTTGGGGAATTAAAATGACACTCACTAATTATCTCATTTTCCATAGTTCAAAGTCTAGGTATGGTTTGTCTGGGTGCTCTACCCAGGGCCAGGGCTCACAAGGCTGCAGTCAAATTGCCAGCAGAGTCTGAGGTCGGATCTTAAACTCAGGGTCCTCTTTTAAGTATTCATTTCTTCTTCCTTCGTTTTCCATTTTGGCTGCACAGAACACTTTATTTGACTGATTGTTGTAACAATTGAGGTAGCGTCACAGTTTGCTCTGGATGTAAAATAAATTGGAGAATCGGAGATGGAATGGGGAGTGGGAAAGGACCAACAAAGAGATAACTAAATAATCTAGGAAGAGAGGAGCGCAAAAGAGAAGAGGAATTTACAGCAAAAGGAAATATACAAGCCCTAGAGAAAGCCACCCATCAAGAATGCCCTGAATTAAACACTTTCAACAGGTAAAAGCTGGTTCAAATTTTTCAAACCTGCATTTGGTAAGTCAGACCTGGAGGGTGGAGTAGTTAAATAACCAGCATAAAGCAAAGAAGCCAGATACCTTCTAAGATGGGGGTGGGAGGGCAGAAAGCTACTCACCTGAGGGGTGGAGAAGTCGGATGGAGGGAGAACCAGATTCCTGCTGCCCTCCGTCACCTCCTGATCCTGTTCTTGGATGAGTTTAGAGGTAAGCAGGTAGGCAAAGCATTACAGTGAGGTTTTGACCAACAGTTTCATCAACATAAGCTTTCCCTTTTAGGTTAGTCCTGTCCCAAGGTGAGGTACCCCTAATCCAGTTGGCTCTTCAACCTCACAGTTTGTGAATGTGTGAAAGAGGCCCCAAACCTAAGTCAATACTCTGGATCAACTCAAATATTAATTTCACCTGGGTCTCATAGACTTGGACTGTGATTTTACTGTTGATTTCTTGGATGCTCCTGAAGCCCTAAGGCTGAAGGTGGACTAAGTTGAAGTGGTAGATGCTCATTTAAGTGTCAGCTATTTGGAAGACCCAGTAGTGAGCACAGGACTGGAAAAGGTCAGTCCTCATCCCAATTCCCAAGTTGCACTCATCTCCCATGCTAGTAAGGTCATGCTTAAAATCTTGCATGCTAGGCTTCAGCATTATGCAAATCAGGAACTTCCAGATATCCAAGCTGGATTTAGAAAAGGCAGAGGAACAAGAGGTCAAATTGTCAACATTTGCTGGATCATAGAGAAGGCACGGGAATTCCAGAGAAACATCTACCTCTGTTTAATCGATTATGCTAAAGCCTTTGACTGTGTGGATCATAACAAACTGTGGAGAGCTCTAGAAGATGGGATTACCAGACCATCTTATCTGTTTCCTAAGAAACCTGTATGTGTGTCAAGAAGCAACAGTTAGAATCCTGTATGGAAGAGCTGATTGGCTCAGGAGCACGACAGGGCTGCCTGCTGTCACCCTGTTTGTTTAACCTATATGCGGAGCACATCATGAGAAATGCCAGGCTGGATGAGTTACAAACTGAAAGTAAGATACATGGGAGAAGCATCAACAACCTCAGATATGCAGATGATACTACTCCAATGGCAGAAAGCAAAGAGGAAATAAAGAGCCTCTTGATGAGGGTGGAGGAAGAGAGTGAAAGAGCCTGCTTAAAACTAAATATTAAAAAAACTAAGATCATGGCATCCGGCCCCATTACTTCATGACAAATAGAAGGGGAAACGGTGGAAGAAGTGACAGATTTCCTCTTCTTGCTCTCTAAAATCACTGTGGATGGAGACTGCAGCCATGAAATCAGAAGATGATTGCTTCTTGGCAAGAAATCTATGACAAATCTAGACAGTGTGTTGCAAAGCAGAAACATTACTCTTCTGACAAAGACCTGTGTAGTCAAGGCTGTGATCTTCCCAGTGGTCATGAACGGTTGGGAGAGCTGGGCTGTAAAGAAGGTAGAGTGCCAAAGAATTGATGCCTTTGAACTGTGGTGCTGGAGAAGACACGTGAGAGTCCCTTGGATTGCAAGGAGATGAAACCAGTTAGTCTTAAAGGAAATCAACCCTGAATATTCATTGAAAGGACTGATGCTGAAGCTGAAGAAGCTCCAGTATTTTGGTCACCTGATGCAAATAGCCAACTCATTGAAAAAGTCCCTGATGCTAGGAAAGATTGAGGGCATAAGAAGAGGGCATCAGAGGATGAGATGGCTGGATAGCATTACTGATGCAATGGACATATCCTTGGGCAAATTTCAGGAGATGGTGAGGGACAGGGAGGCCTGGTGTGCTGCAGTCCATGGGATCACAAAGAGTCAGACATAACTGAGTGACTGAACAACAACATCTGTGTTACAGTGGTAATTACAGAAGTAGTTAAGGGCTAAGACTGACCTATACAAACATGGATTGCATGATCTGATAGAGCAGTTGGTAGCCCGAAGCTAGGTCATCAAATTGGATGATGAATAGGGGTCAAAGGCACTCAGCATGTGTAACTGGACACAGTAAACAGAGTTCTTAATGAGCTCTAGGATCCCCTGAACTGTCCATGTAGGGTGAATCTGGGAGTTGACTGTGGCCTGAATCATTGTGCTTGACCCCTGCATCAAACATGGTAAATGTTATGAAGGGCCTTATCAGCTCATTGGTTATGTGATTTCTCTTTATTAATTTGAGACCTTGGACTCTTTCTACATCAGATCTGCCTCAGGCTCACTCAGAGGTCAGGAATCAGTATCTGTTCCTTCACCATATAGAAATCAAGGCAGCTTGCTTCATCAAGACCAGGAGGAATGAGTTTCTTGACTTCTTCCTTCTTTGCTGTCTAAACTCCTTTTAAATGGCTCATGTGATTAGCCAGACCCACTCAGGACAATGACCCTTTAAAAAAAATAATTAGAGACGTTGATTATATCTGTAAAATCCCTTCACCATTGCCATCAGTTCAGTTCAGTTCAGTCACTCAGTTGTGTCCAACTCTTTGTGAGCCCATGAACTGCAGCACGCCAGGCCTCCCTGTCCATCACCAACTCCCGGAGTTCACCCAAACCCATGTCCATTGAGTTGGTGATGCCATCCAACCATCTCATCCTCTGTCATCCCCTTCTCCTCCTGCCTTCAATGTTTCCCAGCATCAGGGTCTTTTCAAATGAGTTAGTTCTTCTCATCTGGTGGCCAAAGTATTGGAGTTTCAGCTTCAGCATCAGTCCTTCCAATGAACACCCAGGACTGATCTCCTTTAGGATGGACTGGTTGGATCTCCTTGCAGTCCAAGGGATTCTCAAGAGTCTTCTCCAACACCACAGTTAAAAAGCATCAATTCTTCAGCACTCAGCTTTCTTTATAGTCCAACTCACATCTATACATATTCTATAGATTAGAAGCAAGTTAAAAGTCCCACCGATTTTTTCAAGAGGAGGAAGTAATGCAGTAGTATAAATCATTCAGTTCAGTTCAGTTCAGTTCAGTCACTCAGTCGTGTCCAACTCTTTGCGACCCCATGAATCGCGGCATGCCAGGCCTCCCTGTCCATCACCAGCTCCCAGAGTTTACTCAAACTCATGCCCATTGAGTTGGTGATGCCATCCAGCCATCTCATCCTCTGTTGTCCCCTTCTCCTCCTGCCCCCAATCCCTCCCAGCATCAGGGTCTTTTCCAATGAGTCAGCTCTTCGCATCAGGTGGCCAACGTATTGGCGTTTCAGCTTCAGCATCAGTCCTTCCAATGAACACCCAGGACTGATCTCCTTTAGGATGGACTGGTTGGATCTCCTTGCAGTCCAAGGGACTCTCAAGAGTCTTCTCCAACACCACAGTTCAAAAGCATCAATTTTTTGGCGCTCAGCTTTCTTCACAGTCCAACTCTCACATCCATACATGACGACTGGAAAAACCATAGCCTTAACTAGATGGATTTTTGTTGGCAAAGTAATATCTCTGCTTTTTAATATGCTATCGAGGTTGGTCATAACTTTCCTTACAAGGAATAAGCGTCTTTTTATTTCATGGCTGCACTCACCAGGGCTCTTTAAAAAATTCTGCATGGTACAAAGTAGTGAGTTCCAATGCAGGAACATGACATTCTTTCTATTCATTTTTGTTATTTTTAACTTGTCTCAACCAGATTTTGTAGTTTTAGCACATCTGTTGGAAGATTTATTACTAGGAATTAGATTTCTGGTGTTATAAATGACATTTTATTGTTATTTTCCTTTTTTCTTAAACTTTTTATTCAAGTATAACCAATTAACAAATATTGTGATAGTTTCAGTATTATTTTCTATTTTTTGTTTTTCACATATAGAAACAAAATTTACTTTTGTATATTATTATTAGTTTTGAATCTTGCTAAATTATACAGTAATTTCTCCTAGTTTATCTGGAAATATTACTAGATTTTATAAAGATACACAATCATGTCATCTGTTTCCCTTTATCCTCTCCATCTTTATCCTTTTTCAATACTTTTTGACTTGGACCGAAGCTACAATTCAGAGTTTAATAGAAGTGGTAATAATGGCATTCTTGCCTTTTCCAACCTAAGGAAAAAATGTTAAATATTTCATCATTAAATGTAATCATAGCTGTGGATTTTTTAAAATAAATATCCTTTATGAAATTTAGGAAGCTTTCCTCCATTGCACTTCATAGAATTTTTTTTTATCATCATTGATGTTAAATATTGTCAAACGGCTTTTCTGTATTGATTGATATAGTTAAATTATTTTTATTCTTCATTCTCTTAATGTGGTTAGTCATATTAACTCCTCTAATATTAATGCAAACATGCTTTCCTGAAACAAATCACAATTCATCATGATAGCACATCATGTTTTATATATTACTTTATTTGACTTGCTAATGTTTAAGGATTTTGCCTACATGTCATGAGAGATAGTGGCCTGTAATATTTCTTTGTTACATTGTCCTTGTCATATTTTAGTATCAGATTTATTCTGACCTATAAAATACATTGGAATGTAGTCCCTCTCTTTATATGCCAAAGAAGGTTTTGCTTTGATTAATGTTATGTGTTTTTTGTATGTTTAGAAGGACTCATGAGTAATGGCTGGTATTTATACTTTTGTGAATATTAATTTATAGATTCAGTGTCTTCCATAGATATAGAACTGTTCAGAAACTGTTTTTTATTATGTCATTTTTGGTAAATTATCTTTGTTAAGGAATTTTTCCTGTCATTTATCCTGTTGTCCTTCTGTGTTAGTCTCAGTCCAGGCTTCTAGAATCTCTACCCCTACTCAACTACCAATAGAGAGTAAGTTAATTATTGACATAAACTCTTTAGAAGCTGTTAAGTAAGCTTACTATTAATGGTTGAGATATTTGAAAAATTTCTATTTCTGTCTCATAACTAATTGACCATAAACAACAATCAAGTAAATTTTGTTTATATTTTGTGTCTTTTAAATCCTTTTTTAAAAAGAGGTTTTTGTTTCTATAAATTTTGCTAGTGAAATCTCAGTAGCTAAAGTCAGAGAGCTAGTAAAAAGTTTGAAAAGACTTCAGGCTGTTCTTTGCATGCTACTCCATCCACTGCAGTTTGTCATGAATTAGTCATCTAAATATCCTCTCAATAAGTCACCAAATGTGGATATACCTTACAATAAAAATGAATTTTTTCATGTCTTCATAATGTCAAAATATCCTAATAAAATGTGAAAAATCTGAATAACCATTGAATATTGATAGCTTCCACCTAAAATACATGATATTTTGACTAGTTCATTCATTATATGGATATATATTTTTAAGTATTCTAGAGACACTTTTGTACATAGGTACTAAAGTATTAGGAAATACACCTGAATTTGGGGAAATCTGGAATTAGTTACCATATGTTGATGTTGTTTAGTCACTGAGTCTTGTCTGACTCTTTTGTGACCCCAGGCTCCTCTGTCCATGGGCAAGATTACTGGAGTAAGTTGCTGTTTCCTGCTCCAGGGGATCTTCCTCATCCAGAGATTGAATTCATGTCTTTGCATCTCTTGCATTTCAGTCAGATTATTTACCATGGAGTCACCTTAGCAAACACACTTGAATTTGGGGAAATCTGGAATTTGTTACTGTGTGTGTGGGGGTGTGTGTGTGTTAGTTGCTCAGTCCAACTATTTGCAGCCCCATGGACTGCAGTCCTCCAGGCTCCTCTGTTCATGGATTTCTCTGGGCAAGAATACTGGAGTGGGTTGCCATTTCCTTCTCCAGAGAATCACTACCCAGGGATCGAACCCAGGTCTTCCACATTGCAGGCAGACTTTTTACTGCCTGGGCCACCAGGGAAGCCGCTTGTTACCATATAGTTAGTGTTTATATAAATACTATTTTAATATTTTTTAAAGATTGGGAATAATTCATGGATGTGAAATGACAGTATTAGACTAAACATTTGGGAATTTTGAGTTTTAATTCTTTATTATGTCTTTTAGTTTTTACTTATTACCAATACTTATAATTGTACCAAAATTTTACTTGTTTGAAACTAATCTTAGAATACTATATCATCCTCTTGTCAACTAGAGAGATACTTATTTTTACAAAGTATAAAGAAACAAAGTTTCAATTTATACTGTTCTGTATAAAGTAAAAAACAAAAATCAGAAAAATAAAAATTGCCTGATTTTGTTCATTGGTTGATGGGTGTTTTTACTCTCTTGCTTTGTTTTAGGTAATCTTGGAAGGATATAGCAAGTTATTGGAGGGGTTAGTGACGGATCGATGGAGGGCATGCATACGCAGACAAGGACATGTATGAGTTAAATATCCTGAGCTGTGTGATAAGCGTCATCAGTGTTTCACACACCAGGTACACATACTGTGTTTGCTCTGAAGTCCGACAGAAGGCTGTCCCTTCTGTACACTTCAATGCTTTACCCCCTCTCTCTGCCTGGGTCGGTTCTGGCTGATACTCAGCTGACATGCCGACTACTCTTTCCTCTTGGTGCCAAACATTCCTTTGATGGCCTCTGTCTAGACCTCAGTCCGTCATTACCCATATCTTTAATGCTTAAATGGTTTATGCCATTTATTCTCTTATGCCAAGGTAAACCTGAGTTTGAGCCTAAAACCCAAGGAAATAGATCTGTAACTGTTTAATATGGAGTTGCAAATGTATGACCAGCTTTCTCTGTCAGTATCTATTTGATGGTCTGATGAACCAGAACATTGCTTAAATATACTATAGTATTCAGATTCCACCACTTAAGTACTCATCCCCTTTTTGTCCTCATTGTTAAAATCCACGTATATTCCACAGGGTAGGCTCATAACTTACACTGCTGAACACTTGCCTTATAGAGAGAAATAAGTTTAAAAATAGTGTTAGTATTAAATGTTTGGGATGCAGAAAGCTGTCTTCCTACCAGTTCAGTTCAGTTCAGTTCAGTCACTCAGTCGTGTCTGACTCTTTGTGACCCCATTAATCGCAGCACACCAACCCTCCCTGTCCATCACCAACTCCCAGAGTCCACTCAAACTCATGTCCATCGAGTCGGTGATGCCATCCAGTCATCTCATCCTCTGTTGTCCCGTTTTCCTCCTGCCCCCAATCCCTCCCAGCATCAGGGTCTTTTCAGATGAGTCAGCTCTTCACATCAGGTGGCCAAAGTATTAGAGTTTCAGCTTCAGCATCAGTCCTTCCAATGAATACCCAGGACTGATCTTTAGGATGGACTGGTTGGATCTCCTTGCACTCCAAGGGACTCTCAAGATTGTCTTCTCCAACACCACAGTTCAAAAGCATCAGTTTTTCAGCACTCAGCTTTCTTCACAGTCCAACTCTCACATCCATACATGACGACTGGAAAAACCATAGCCTTGACTAGATTGACCTTTGTTGGCAAAGTAATGTCTCTGCTTTTTAATATGCTATCTAGGTTGGTCATAACTTTCCTTCCAAGGAGTAAGCGTCTTCCTATAGATTTGTCATATATTTACGTATGTTGATTTTGTCAAAATATATTTATTTTGTAAGTGGGATCAACTGAAAAAGACAACTTTGATTAAAGTTGCAAATTATATTTTTAATCCTTTCATATGGGTTATTTTAAATGAAGGGAGAGTTATTTACCCTGTCTGCTATATTTGAAAGATTTTCAGTTAAACAAATACCTCTTTGTGCATAAAAGATTTTTTTCTAAACACAGTAGATATATACAGACTGAGATTAAACTATGGGAAAGAAAAAGATAAGAAGACACACAGCTTATCTTCTGGCAAACTCTTTGTATTTTCCATTAAGACCCTAATGGAATCTTTGAATTTCAGAATCTTTGCAATCTAGTATCAGCTTCATGAAACTTTAGAGTTGATAAAGACAATCTAATTTACACCCCTCATTTCCCAAGTGACAAACAATCTCCTAAATCCCAGTTCAGAGGTGATTCCACAACATCAAAATGCTATTGTCTCCCTTACATATTTATTTTTATTTATAGTTGTTTCAGAGATGGAACTAATATCTGTAAGACAATAGTGTTCAGATTAGTTAGCATATTGGGGTAATTTTTGAGTAAGTGCTTTATAAAATGCAGTGTTGACTAGCTATTAGTATCAGAGGTAGAAGTCATATGTTTTAGTGTATATTTTGTTCAAATACTAAGTAATTATTTACTTATTTTCATGTCATGTGAAGATGCTGAAATGACATGATCAGTATTAAATGCATATGTGAAGTGAAGTTGCTCAATTGTGTCCGACTCTTCACGACCCCATGGACTGTGCCTGCCAGGCTCCTTCGTCCATGGGATTTTCCAGGCAAGAGTATTGGAGTGGGTTGCCATTTCCTTCTCCAGGAGATCTTCCCAACCCAGGGATTGAACCCAAGTCTCCCACATTGTAGGCAGACACTTTACCATCTGAGCCACCAGGAAAGTCCCTATTAAATGCATATAAGTTAATATAAAATCTAACCAAAATTCTCCCTTGGCTAAGTGGACTTATACATAACACATATATCGTTTGGAATTTCCATTTTAAAAAGCATAAATCCAAGTATTCAAGTGAGAAGTATTAATAAACAGTCTGTCTTTAATTACAGTTCAAATTACTTGCACTTTGAAGCATGAAACTTTACTAAAAATCCTTAGTTTAAATTCGCTCAGTGTTTTTAATTTTATGCAGTGCTTTAAGTATTAGTGTCCTGCAGCTCTGTATCCTTCTATTCATTAAAGGAATATTTTGAACAAAGAACTGAGTCCTTGAAACGCATGCTATTGCATTTTACTAAGTGAATGACTAAGTAGATCAAGAAAATAAACTTAAATTCTTCTGACTTAACACAGAATATTTTAGTGCACTACATTTTAGAAGTTATATTGAGTAAGAATAACTGGGAGGAAATATTATCATAAAGTACATAGACATAGGTGTTTAAAATTGCTAGATTTCTAGGGTACTTTCTGGCAGTCTAGTGGTTAGGACTTCACACTTCCTTCACACTGTTGGCAGGCCTGGGTTCAATATCTGGTTGGGGAACCAAAATCCTTCCCGCTGTGTGGAGCTTCCAAAACATAAAAGTAAAAATATTAGATTTATAAAATTTCTATATCTATAAAGTTTAATTGTAAGAACATTTATTTCATTAGTTAGAAAGACTCTGTCTTGAGCAATTTTCCCCTCCCCTTCCAACTTCAGAAAATGGAAAACTATGGCAAAAATAAAGTAAATGAAATTAAAGAAATATTTTTTAAAAATATCTGACCACTGTTCTTTCAGGTTAGCTATATTTTGGTCATTACTTCCTATGCTCATCTAAAATTGTGGGACCACATTTCAAGAATCACT
This sequence comes from Cervus elaphus, assembly GCF_910594005.1. Taxonomy (NCBI): domain Eukaryota; kingdom Metazoa; phylum Chordata; class Mammalia; order Artiodactyla; family Cervidae; genus Cervus; species Cervus elaphus. The sequence goes on along the minus strand of NC_057817.1, from coordinate 11,782,829 downwards.
GAGTCACTTGTTTTTATCTACTTTTTCTTCAAATCTATTCCAGTTGCCTCTTATTCTAAAGCTTTATTTGTCATCCTGAGAAATGGAATCCTTGAAAGTTTTCTCCTCTTCTGAATAACATATTATTCTGATTCATGAGTGTATTTATTATCTGATATTGTTTTGAATCATATAAAATTGCCATTTGACTAGTCAAACCATTAAAATATTGGTAGTTTTATATAATCCAAATTAATATATGACAAGAAGTTCATGTATGCTTTCAAATGTGTGATTTATTTCATTCCTCATTGTATACTACATTTTATTTTATTATATGTAATTAAATACATATCAATTTCCTAACTTATAAACTCCCAAAGAAAAGAATAGTTACATTTCTTGTTTTTAGTGAAGAGGAGCAAAAAAAAATTTCTTGAATGAGCAAGTAGAAAAGAAGCAAATACTATTATTGCATTAACGAATCCACTTTTAATATTTCTGAACCTGAGTTCTGACTTCTTATATAGCTTCTTATTGGTTAAGAAAAAAACAGAGAAGCAATATAAAATTTCTTCAATAAGTGATATGTACCTTTTAAAACAGAAACTTAGGTATTCATTCATTCAACAATATGTTGTCTGCACCTACAATATTTTGGACATCATAATATAGGCATGAGAGGAAAATAATATCAAATATTTATTGAGTTCTTGTATGCCAGGTTCCATTCTACTGGTTTACATATTTTAAGCTCACATGAAAACTATGAAATACTATTGAAATTATCAAATGGTGAAAATGAGGCACAGAGAAGTAACTTTTCAAGGATATTTAGCTCATAAATAGTCGAGAGTGCTGCAAACAATGCAGTCTAGTTCCAAAGTCTGTTTCCTCAGCCACTGTCTAGTAGTGCTTCTCAAGACAAAATCTAAACACAAAACGCAATACATTCTGAGGTAAAAAATCACTTCTATTTTTTTCATCATGGTATTCTGAGCACCTATACCAATACCTCTTACATCTTATGTACAGAATAGCTGTTGTTGAATAAATGAATAAATGTTCAAGAATTCCACTAGAGAACTGATATGATGAGATAAAAATCTGTTATAGACACATGAAAAAAGTATTGTTGAAGGTCTCAGGATGCAGGACCTAACCTTGTCTAACAGAATTAGGACACCTTTTTTTTTTTAGTAATTTGTGAGTAGTATTGAAAAGATATTGGACATAAGCCTATTTGTGGTGTAGAACACAGCATTTGCAAAAGTTTGAGTCTTTTTTTTTCATTTATTTTTATTAGTTGGAGGCTAACTACTTTACAATATTATAGTGATTTTTGCCATACATTGACATGAATCAGCCATGGATAACAATAACCCTATATGCAAGACAGAAAAAGAGACACAGATATATAGAACAGAATTTTGGACTCTATGGGAGAAGGCAAGGGTGGGATGATCTGAGAGAACAGCATCAAAACATGTATATTATCAAGTGTGAAACAGATCACCAATCCAGGTTGGATGCATGAGACAAGTGCTCAGGGCTGGTGCCCTGGGATGACCCAGAGGGATGGGATGGGGAGGGAGGTGGGAGGGGGGTTCAGGATGGGGAACACATGTAAAAGTTTGAGTCTTGAACTGAGTTAGGTTCTACTGCTGGGTGTTAGAAGACAGAAGAGACTGGAAAACTGGAAAGTTGCTCTGAGATGGGACTATAAAGGGTGATGTATCTCAGTTTGGGGAGATTGCATTTATCCTAAGGGCAAGGGGAAGGCAACCAACTTGTTTTCTTTCTTCTTTTCTCTCTTTCTATTTGAATACCTTTGAAAAGTGATTGTCAAGTAATCCACTAGTGTTTTTGTTATTGTTATTATAATTGCTCTCAACTACATCTTACTTAGATTTACTGAAATATCAGTCATTAAAATGAGACTTTTCAGATTTTAAAACAAAGTAGTAATGTATTAAACCAAGCCTCCACAAAGTCAAGGTGAATGAACAATAATTTAACTATTAGAACAAAAGTAAACACTTTCAGAGGAAGATGACAGAATTCAGTTTTTACATCTTTCCCCTGCAATATCTAACATGTAATAAAAAGTACTCAACCTCAAAGAATCAGGGAAAAGTGATTCATTGTCAATAAAAAAAGAATTTTAAGTATTCAGTAGGAAAAAACTCTAAGATGGCTGATGTATTGAAAATGGCAGATAAGGGTTTTACATATGTTCAGTGGGCTTAACAGCAGATTGGAGACAACAGAAAAAGATGTCAATGAAATTGAACATAGGTCAGCTGAAATTCTCCAGGGTGAAGATAGAAGAAAAAATTGTAAAAATAAATAAGTAAATAAAGAGTGTCACTGAACTGTGATAACTACTATGTGGTCTGTTCAGTTCAGTTCAGTTCAGTTGCTCAGTAGTGTCCAACTCTTTGCAACCCCATCAACTGCAGCACACCAGGCCTCCCTGTCTATCACCAACTCCCAGAGTCCACCCAAACTTATGTCCATTGAGTCAGTGATGCCAGCCAACCATCTCATCCTCTGTTGTCCCCTTTTCCTCCTGCCCTCAATCTTTCCCAGCATCAGGGTCTTTTCAGATGAGTCAACTCTTTCCATCAGGTGGCCAAAGTACTGGAGTTTCAGCTTCAGCATCAGTCCTTCCAATGAATATTCAGGACTGATTTCCTTTAGGATGGACTGGTTGGATCTCCTTGCAGTCCAAGGGACTCTCAAGAGTCTTCTCCAACACCACAGTTCAAAAGCGTCAATTCTTCAGTGCTCAGCTTTCTTCACAGTCTAACTCTCACATCCATACATGACTATTGGAAAAACCATAGCCTTGACTAGATGGACCTTTATTGGCAAAATAATGTCTCTGCTTTTTATTATGCTGTCTAGGATGGTCATAACTTTCCTTACAAGGAGTAAGTGTCTTTTAATTTCATGGCTGAAACCACCATCTGCAGTGATTTTGGAGCCCCCCAAAATAAAGTCTCTCACTGTTTCCACTGTTACCCCATCTATTTGCCATGAAGTGATGGGACCAGATGCCATGATCTTAGTTTTCTGAATGTTGGGCTTTAAGCCAACTTTTTCACTCTCCTCTTTCACTTTCGTGCAAATGAAGTTCTAGAAATATAAGAGAGGGAGAATAGGGCAGATTAATTGGAGAAATTTTACACAACTGTGGAAACCAACAGGAAGTTCAGCTAACTCCACACAGGATAAATACAAAGAAAAAACACTGAGAGAGATCATAATCAAACTACAAACGAGTATCAAAAACAAAGAAAGTGTCTTAAGTAGCAAGAGGGGGGAAAAGACACATTACTATCAGAGGAATAGCTATATGAATTAAGTAAACTTCTTTCTCATTAGGAAAAAAAAAAACAAAGAAAATGCAATAGCATCTTTAATGAGAAATCAGAATTCTATGTGCTTTAATAAATCAGAATTTGATGTTAGGAAAATTATTCTTTTAACAGTAAGAATAAAAAACACTTTTTTGAGATAAGCCAAAACAGAACTGAATTCATTTCAGATATCTACACTACTGGAAATGTTGAAGACTTTATAAAATGTGACTGGGCAGACTGTTTTTGCTTCCTTTATATATTCTTCCTATTGCATGTCACAATACCTTACACAGGGTAATAATAAATAATCTTTTCAGAATCCATGTTTGTAGTTAAATAACAAATAAAAAGTAGTTTTGGATTAGTTACCTGCACGATCGATCTTATCATTCTCCAACTTCCACAATTTTGTTTTCCTAGTCCAGTTCTGTTTTTCCTGGCATTTTTAGGTTTTGATTTACTTATATTCTTCAAAAAAACTGCTAAAGTTAGGTCAATATTTAAACAGAAAATGAGATTTGTGATAGCCAAACAAATTCTGAACAACCAACAGTTTTCCTTGAAAGATCATGACTTCATTTTAATCATTCATTATGCCTGAAGCATCCAAGTAATTGTCTTTTGTTTAGACTTACACTTTATCATGGTATAATATATTTAACTATCTGTGCCTTTATTTTCTGAGCTAAAATATGATTTTTAAAGTATTAGTGTGCATTTTTCTGGAATATGCTTTAAACTATGATCTGCAAGAAATAATTATGAAGTGTCTTGCTGCATGTGCATGTGTGTATGTGTTTGGCCTGGACAAAATTTTTTATAGCTCTAAACCTTCTATTATGTATTTTTATTATCTTAATTTCCAAAACTGGAATGCAAACTCCTCATGAACAGAATATAATTTGGAATCCTTTGCTACAGTGTTTTCCCCCTAGTAGCTGCTCAGCTATTGGTGAATGAAAGAATGAATGTATATGATAGATGATAGAATCTCTAGTTGGGTATACAATCCTCTAAATTCTAGTTATTCCAAAGTTTGATATTAAAGTAGTTGTATTGTTTGCCACACAATCTGATTATTTATATGTTGTTGACCTCATAGCCAATATCATAGAGTTATCTATATTTCCTTTCTGTGTACCCTACTCTCCCTTTTATGCCCTGCATTCCACTGAAACTCTGTTTATCTTGGTCACAGTACTTGCCATCTTAACGCAATTGCTTTCTTTCTATCTTCATAATATTTCAACTTTTAGAACCAAAACCCCACCCATTACTGAAACATTTTTCTCTACGTTTCTATAATACCAGTTTTGCCTAATTTTCCTCCTGGTTCATCAGCTTCTAGATGTGTAATTCTATTATATAGTTTTAGTAATTTATTGAGATGGTGATATCTTTCTATAATACATTGATGATATAATATCAATATCTTTCCCAATACTAATATATCCTTGAATTCCTATGGATAACTCTAAATTGATGTTTTTGAACTATGGTGTTGGAGAAGACTCTTGAGAGTCCCTTGGACTGCAAGGAGATCCAACCAGTCTGTCCTAAAGGAAATAAGTCCTGAGTGTTCATTGGAAGGACTGATGTTGGAGCTGAAACTCCAATACTTTGGCCACCTGATGCGAAGAGCTGACTCATTGGAAAAGACCCTGATGCTGGGAGGGATTGGGGGCAGGAGGAGAAGGGGACGACAGAGGATGAGATGGTTGGATGGCATCACCAACTCAGTGGACATGGGTTTGGGTGGACTCTGGGAGTTGGTGATGGACAGGGAGGCCTGGAGTGCTGCGGTTCACGGGGTCGCAAAGAGTCAGGCACGACTGAGCGACTGAACTGAACTGAACCGATGTGGTTGTAGAGGGTTATTATCTTGTGATTTTTTATACCGAAGCGTGTGCTCAGTCGATCAGTCATGTCTGACTCTTTGCAACCCTACAGATTGTAGCCTGCCAGGCTCCTCTGTCCATGGAATTCTCCAGGTAAAAATCCTGGAGTGAGTTGCCGTTTTCTACTCCAGGGGAACTTGCTGACCCAGGGATTGAATCCCGGTCTCCTGCGTCTCCCTTGGTGGGCGGATTCTTTACCACTGAGCCACCTCAGAGTGTTGAGTTAGCTTCTGGTGCATAGCAAAGTGATTCATTTTCTTTTTCCATTATAGGTTATTACAGGATATTAAATATAATTCCCAGTGCTCTGCAATAGGGCCTTGCCTTTCCTCTATTCTATATATGATGGTTTGCATCTGTTAGTTCCAAACTCCCAATTCAGTCCTCCTCCACTTCTCATCCCCCTTGGCAACCACAGGGCTATTCTCTGTGAGCCTGTATCTGCTTCTGTTGTGATTTTTTAATGAATCCCGAAGGTGTTTTTGTATGCTACATATTCATAAGCAGATTTGCCTACAGTGAGTGAAAGAGAGAGAATTTTACTATGTTCTGAGCTCAGGAGGATGTTCACTTTGAAATGGACAGAAAAACTTTCTATTTTTCTAACCTGTGGTAGTTTGTATAGAATCAGTTGCCTCTACAATTAAGCCATTAAGGAAAGAATTCTTTAATAAATTTAATAATGTATTTTTTTATTTTTCCATCGTTATCATTCAAATTTTTTTTACTTTGGAGTCAGTATTGGTAATTTTTCAGAAAATTGCCTATATTGATAATATTTTCAAATTTATTAGTGGGTCTATGAAAGGTCTCAAATTTCATATCTCTGACTGTATCTCTATTTTATGTCTAAAATTAATATTTTCTTTTATCACGTTTGTTATAGAGTTTATGCTCTGTGTGTTACACATTCTTTCTATCCCTACTCTCCACAAACATGCAAAAACAAAAATAAGTGCAACAGAAATCACAAATTTTGGATTTACTTATGAATTGTTTCTCTTCTAATATTTTAAAAATTTTCATCTTTCTACTTTGATCCCATTTATTTTCATTCTCATATTTCTATAAACTATTTTCATCTCTTCTATATTCTTTATATGAATAATTTATCCATGTTTTCTTTTTTAAAACATGATGCCCTCTTTGAAGGATGTTATTTTACTTCTGAGTATACATTTGGCTGTATCCCCTAAGTTCTCATTTTTCTTTTTATCTAAGAAGTTTTTTAATGCAGATTTTATTTTCTATTTGAACAAATGGTTGCTTTGGGAATTTTTAAATTAAAATTTTAAATTCTTACCCTTTGAAAGGCTCTCTCCTGAGAGAGATTATTTCCTATCAATGTTTAATACTTGCCAATCAGAACATCTTTTTCTCCCCTGACATCCTGCACCCAGCAGTTTCTCCTTCAGATTCCACAGGTCTCATATGCTTTCTTTATATGTACATGTGGTTTCCACAATCTCCATGCTTCCTAGTTTTGTAGAAAATATAGTTTGTAGATTCCTCCTTTTCCCCTCTCCATTCTCCTCGATGCTCTGTATGGTTTCTAGAAGAGCAATGAGAAGATAAATAACTAAGCCATTGCTACTATTTTTTGGAGACTGAATTTGTAAAATATTTATAGCAACTTAACAAATCTGCTACAGCAAAAAGAATCTTTTCTCTCCACCAAAGTCTCTGCTCATTGAATATATGAATATACTTTTTAATAGTGTCTCATTACTACTAAAATTAATGTTAAATTAAACTTTTTCATCAACTAATCTAACCTTAATTACTGTTCAGGCATCCTGTATCTATTCAGAGAATGTATGATTAACATTTTAAAAACTAAATCGACTTTATACCTAGGGAATTATACCAACAGTGGTAGCTAGATTATAAAGCATTTTGTCTGAATGTTTTTAATACTTAGAAAACTAAGTAAATGGCTAGAATAATCTATTTTTTTTTATCATGGACTCAGTTATTTATATGACTTAGTGAAGTATTATTGTTTGACTTCTTTTCTGAGTTTGATTTGATTGATTTTTATGTATGATATGATATGATCAAGTCACCATGTATTTTAGACTCTTTTAGCTTTTAAATATAAAATGAAAGTCCATCCAGATTTCTAAATGGAGGAAAGGTATTAATATTTATTAATGTAAGTTTAAAAATATCTTTCATTAAAAGAGTATTACTGAGATCCTGATTTTCAAGTTTTAGGTTACAGGCTATAAATATTGATCTATACACAAGATCCACTCTTACCCAAGCTACACGTGAGCCTGCTACATATAAGCTAATTATTCATCATAATAGCATCGTCTCTCTTCCAGCTAACAAAATCATCTTTAAAAATTCTAGTGGTAGACTTATATTAGTGAGCACTAACCTGTCTCATAATATTAAATTGCATGCACATTTCAAACTGCCATATATGATTACCTTTAAAAGTTGCTACCTTTTGCTTGGCTCATTTCCAACACTATATTTTGGTTTCAGTTTTTAAAATTTTATTTATGTATGTGTTTTTGGTTGCACTTGATCTTCGTCGCTGCATGCGGGCTTTCTCTACTTGTGATGATTGGGGGCTATCCTTGGTTGCGATCCACGACTTCTCATTACGGCCTTTCTTGTTGTGGAGCACAGACTCTAGGCACGAGAGCTTCAGTAGTTGCAGCACACGGGCTCAGTAGTTGTGGCTCCCGGGACCGAGTGCACAGATTTCAGTAGTTGTGACAGGAGCGCTGTAGTTGCCCCAGGCACGTGGAATCTGAACAGCGCAGGGATGTTCATCTTAACAGCGCCCCCTGCATTGGCAGGCGGATTCCGATCCACTCTACCAGCAGGAAAGTCCTTGGTTATCGTTTTGAATGCCGCATATTGTCTTTTGTTTTACACTTAGGTTGCAATTTTAATTCATACCTTTTATGGGTACTTGACTGGGGCTTCCCAGGTGGCGCTAGAGGTAAAGAATCCGCCTGCCAATGCAGGAGACTCAAGAGAGGAAGGTTCAATCCCTGGGTCGGGAAGATCCCTAGAGTAGGAAATGGCAACCCACTCCAAAATTCTTGCCTGGAAAATCCCATGGACAGAGGAACCTGGTGGTTTATAATCCATGGGGTCGCAAAGACTCGGACTTGACTGAGCACACATGCATACACATCCATGGTTAACTTGATTAGTAGTTTGCAAAGGCTCTATGGACTCTGCTAAGAGTAAACTGGATACTTTTGTCAAAAGTATTAGTAGCATTGTGGTAACTACATTAATAATTTCTATGATACCTACATTGATACATTTTCATGTAGTTCACACCAACCACACAAACCCATTTTCGTATTAATAACGTAACTGTGATATCTACAAAGTTCAATCCTCTTCTTTCATGTCATAACTCAAGTGTTATCTTCTTGGCAACATCTTTCTTGGCCATCCTATTTAAAAATATACCTCCAATGTCCCCTATATTCTCTATCCTGAAATATTTTGCTCCATAGCACTTAAAAAAAATTTCTACTTATTTTTTGGCTTCGTTATATTTTTGGCTACTGGGTCTTCGTTGCTGTGAGGACTTTCTCTAGTTGCGATGAGCAGGGGCTGCTCTTCATTGAGCGTGTGGACTTTCCACTGTGGTGACTCCTCTTGTCGCAGAGCACAGGCTCTAGGGCACGCAGGCTTCAGTAGTTGCGGCAGTGGACTCAGTAGTTGTGGTTCTGGGGCTCGGGAGCACAGGTTCAGTAGCTGTGATGAACAGGCTTCCTGCTCCATGGCACATGGGATCTTCCCAGACGAGGGATCGAACCCCCATGTCTCTTACACTGGCAGGCCGATTCTTTACAATTGAGCCAGCAGGGAAGCCCGCTCCATAGCATTTATCATCCTCTGATAATGTCTGTTTTACTTATTTATTTATCTGTTGTCTGCCTTTCCTCTTTAGAATTTACATTTTCTGATGTCAGGAATAATATGTGCCCTGTCCACGTTCCAGTCTCTGCTGCCAGAATAGTTTCTGGAATGCAGTAGGTTCTCAATAAATATTTGTTGACTAAGCCAAAAAAAGAAAAAAAAAAAAAACAACAGAATAATATGGACCTTATAGAAAAAGATACATAGAAAGGGTCAGGGGTGTTATAAAGAAAGCAAAGTTTGGCATAATCTTGAGATAGAAAATAAGAATGAAATCTCAGTAGTCTGGATTCATGTTTACAATAAAGATGTTAAGTTAGTAGTGAAATGATGATCTGAGCATGGGTTATGAAGGGGTGAGGATGTAGTAGGAGCCAGAAAACTGAGTCAGTTATTTGTGCTAGGTTGCTTCTCCATTTCCCTTCAGAGGCTGGGTCCCCTTAGGTCATCTTCATTGTGACTTGCCTCTCACTGGAAAGAATACTCTGCTTGAAAGATACAAGACAGCTCGGATCTGGTTGATTTTTTCCTATCTTTGGCATGGATGGTACTCTGGGGAATAAAAACTCTTGATATAGTTGGTTTCTCTACTATTTAAGGTGCTCCTCAGTGTTTCATGAAGCAAACTGTTCTATAACTGAGAAGGCAGGTGCATCAATACCACAGCAGCTAAAATCATAGCTCATTTTGCCACTAGTACCTGAAGCAGAATGAAGAAAGCAGCAATACGCCAGGTGGAGAGTAGTCACTTAGCTGGCTGATTACATCAAATTACTCCCAATGTAATCAGCTAGGACACATTTACCAAACTGGCATTTTAAACCTTTATAAGGAAGTTGAATTAAGTACCTCGGTATGTGGTTTTAACATTATGTATTTCGTATGTACTCATGGCAGGCACTTAATAAAAAATAGAGTAAAATCATAACTGATTTCTTGGTAATGCTAGGCTTATCTTTACATTATGACTCTGCAGTATTGTCCTAATCGTAAACTCTGTTAGGTATCAATGAATGCTTTTGATTACCTGAAAATCTGTGCTGAGACAAAACAGACTGCAACTTGTAACACTTAGCACCTGAATTTCCTGTGTCATTTTCCATCTAGAGTCAATCAAGACTGGATTACAACTCATTTTTAAATGTCCCTAGTTCTTCACTGCTACATGTCTGCCAGCCTCTGAATCACACTTCAGCTGTCCTATGTCCCGCATACAGTTCTCTTGATTAAGAGGCTTTATTAGTTAGTTGTGATGAGGTTGTGATGTGGGATCCCTTGATCCCACAGAGCTCACTGTCCTGTCATTTTTGTTTCATTGTATGGAGAAAATGAAACATGGGAAAGATTGGGGCATAACATACATTATTTTTCTAACCTTTGAAACAGATGACATGATAAATGGTAATAAAAATGCATTTTAAATCCTAGTACAGTGACATTGAAATGAATATAAACAGTAAGTTCTGTGACTGTCTTCCTCTTGCACTAAAAATAATTATTGAATACCACTGCCCTTATATCATAACAAAAGATTTTTATGCTTTTTTTAAAGCTGTTTTCAAAGCTAAATTATTTTTTTCTTAGCAACTTTAAAGTTCTGAAAACTTCAAAATTACAAAGATAAAGAGATTATGAAGGCTTTTTTATCACTTCAAAATAATTCAGTCAGAGAGCCTCTAAAATTGTACTCCTGGCACAGAAAAAAAAACCTACCAAACTATTAACATTGGCAACCTTATGAAGGATTATGATTTTTTTAAATTTAACTTATTAAAACAAGAAATATAATTTTTAAAATTTTAAGTATTTAACAGCATGCTGCTGTTTAGTCAACTCATGTCTGACTCTTTGCAACCCCATTGCTGTACCCCACCAGGCTCCTATGTCCATGGGATTTCCCAGGCAAAAATATTGGAGTGGGTTGGCATTTTCTTCTTCAGGGGATCTTCCTGACCCAGGAATAGAACCAAGTCTGCTAGAAAAACTATAGTTTTGACTATATGGATATTCGTCAGCAAAGTGATGTCTCTGCTTTTTAATATGTGGTCTAGGTTTGTCATAGCTTTCCTTCCAAGGAGCAAGTATTTAATTTCATGGCTACAGTCACCATCCCCAGTGATTTTGGAGCCCAAGAAAATAACATATGTCACCACTTCCACTTTCTCCTCTTCTATTTACCATGAAGTGGTGGGACTTGATGCCATGATCTTATATTTTTGGTTGTTGAGTTTTAAGCCAGCTTTTTCACTCTCCACTTTCACCCTCATCAAGGGGCTCTTTAGTTCCTCTTCACTCTCTGCCATTAGAGTGGTGTTATCTGCATGTCTGAGGTTGTTGATATTTCTCCCTGCAATCTTGATTCCAGCTTGTGAGTCATCCCCCTGAGCATTCCACACGACGTCCTCTGCATACAAGTTAAATAGGCAGGGTAGCAACACACAGCCTTGTAGTACTCCTTTCCTAGTTTTGAACCAGTATGTTGTCCCATGTCTGGTTCTAACTGTTGCTTCTTGACCTGCATACAGGCTTCTCAGTAGACAGATTAAGTGGTCTGGTATTCCCATTTCTTTAAGAATTTTGCACAGTTTGTTATGATCCACACAGTCAAAGGCTTTAGTGTAGTCAATGAAACACAAGTAGATGTTTTTCTGGAATTTCCTTGCTTACTCCACAATCCATCAAGTGTTGGCAATTTGATCTCTGGTTCTTCTGCTTTTTCAAAATCTAGTTTATACATCTGGAAGTTTTTGGTTCAAGTACAGCTGAAGCTTAGCTTGAAGGATTTTGAGCATAACCTTGCTAGCATGTGAAATGAGCAAAACTGTAAAGTAGTTTGACCATTCTTTGGCATTGCCTTTCTTGAGAACTGGAATGAAAATTGACATTTTCTGGTCCTGTGGCCACTGCTGAGTTTTCCAAATTTGCTGGCATATTGAGTGCAGCACTTTAACAGCATCATCTTTTAGGATTTTACTTAGTTCAGCCAGAATTCCATCACCTCCACTAGCTTTGTTTGTAGTAATGCTTCCTAAGGCCCACTTGACTTCACACTGCAGGATGTCTGTCTCTAGGTGAGTGATCACACCATCGTGGTTATCCAGGTCATTAAGACCTTTTTTGTATAGTTCTGTGTATTCTTGCCACCTCTTCTTAATCTCTTCTGCTTCTTTTAGATCCTTATTATTTCTGTCTTTTCTCGTTCCAATACTTGCATGAAATATTCCCTTGGTATCTCCAATTTTCTTGAAGAGATCTCTAGTCTTTCTCATTCTATTATTTTCCCCTATTTCTTTGCATTTTTTATCTAAGCAGGCCTTCTGATCTCTCCTTACTATTCTCTGGAACTCTGCATTCACTTGAGTGTATCTTTCCCTTTCTCCCTTGCCTTTTGCTTCCCTTCTCTCCTCAGCTATTTGTAAAACCTCCTCAAACAACCACTTTACCTTCTTATATTTCTTTTTCTTAAGGATGGCTTTGGTCACTGACTCCTGTAAAATGTTACAAACCCCTGTCCATAGTTCTTCAGGCACTGTGTCTATCATATGTTTGTCTCATTCTGTCTGACTTACATCACTCAGTATGACAATCTAGGTTCATCCTTGTTGCTGCAAATGACATCATTTCATTCTTTTTTTTTTTAATCACTGAGTAATACTGCACTGTGTATATGTACCACATCTTCTTTATCCATTCATCTGTTGATAGACATTTAGGTTGCTTCCCTGTCCTGGCTATTATACATAGTGCTGTGGGGAACATTAGGGTGCAGAACTCACATTTCTGGCTCAAAATTTATGGCACTGGTTCAGAAAGAGTAAAGATGCAATAGGTATGGTTATATAAGTGAGATTATTAGGATTTGAAAACGTACCCTCATTATCCAATCCTATGAACCAGATTTAAAAAGTCCTTTTCATTTGCTTAACAACTAATCACCTTGCATGAGAGTATCCTGTAGACAATTAAATCAATTTCCTCATATCCAATGGCCCAATCATACTCATGATCTCCAGGCTCCAACTGGAGCCATATATCAGCATGTTTCATACAGACTCAGCTTCAGAACTTTGATATTTATGTGTGTAAATGTGTGGAAACAGAAGATGCTTCACAAAAGAGGGAGCAATATAATTTGAAACTGCGCTGAAGGGATCACTTCTCAGAGAGTCCTGATTCATGAACATTATTTGTTGATGGTTGCTTGAGTTCTGGCCAAAGTCTGCCTCTTGGTTGGCCCAACTGAAGACAAGTCCATGGTGATTTTATTTCACAGTTCCTGACACTATTCTGTCAATTTCATTTCTGCTGAAGTTAATTGGAGTTCATTTCTATTGCTTACGATAGAGGGCACTCACTGGCTGATGCAGATCTGTGGAACTTATCGATGTCTTTCATGGATTGGAAAAGGTACTGGTGTTAATATGAATACACCTAGTTTTAAAAAAAATTTTTTTTACTGCCTTTCATTCTGTTTCAATACAGTCATCATTTTAAAAGAATAATTGTTTATTTGGCTGCACGAGGTCTTGGTTGCGGCAGGCAGGATCTTCGATCTTCATTGTGGTGTGTGGGATGTCCAGCTGCTTCATGTGAACTCTTAACTGCAGCATGTAGGATATAGTTCCCTGATCAGAGAGCGAGCCTTGGACCGCCTGCATTGGGATCTCAGAGCCTTAGCCACTGAACCACCAGGGAAGTCCCTTCTACTTTTAATTTCAGCTTTGAACTAAATAACTGTGACTTTGAGCACCTACTTTCTTCACTTGTAAAATTAGAAGATTTGACCATCATTTGGCTTGCTTCCAAGCATAAAATTCAAGAATTCTTCTTTACACCATAACTGAATCTACATGTAGTATCTCCAAACTACTTTTATTTTTAACCTAGTGGTTTGACAGCTCCCAAATACTAATGTGTCAATAGACTTAGAATTATTGATAAAGTCTGCTCTAAATCTGGGTGTTGGGTTTTTCTTTCACTTTTCTGCTCAGTGATATAGTCACCAAAGTTCTAAAACATAAACCTACGTTCACTAGTTTATCCCCTGAAAAAGTGTTTTTTCCTGTTTATTTTTAACCATATGATTATTGCCTTTGACTGTTAATTTACAACAGTTACAACTAAACCAATTTCTTTAGTCTACAGTAGAACATAATCTCCAGGCCAAAGAGGAGACAAATACAAAGAGAATAATTTTACAAATAGAACAATTGTGGTAAGTGCCACCACGTTCAGTAGGGTGCTGTGAGATCACGCAATGAGGCACCTGGCAGATAACTGTCTCTGCGAGAAGCAGTGTGTGTTTCGGGGGAATGCTAAGATGAGATCTGGATCACTCTAAGGCTGGCAGCTGATGGGTACAGGGCTTCTCCAGCTGATATGTTAAATGCAGATCAAACGGAGGCCCACGGTAATGTGTGGTGTGCCAGTTTGCTGACATCAAAATGCTGTGTTAATCCTCACTTCCTCTTGGAGTTCTGGAACCTGAAACCTCAAAGAGCTAAGATCCAGGTTTCTTCCCCTCACCAGCCCAAAATAGGTGTTCATTTCACTTGAGAAGGAGAGGAATAGAAAGGCAAATGCATGCCTTATGCTTGCTTCAAGCATCAAGATATCTGCAAAACTCTGCCTTATATCTCTGCATCCTCCCCTGGTTAGTTCCACTTTTTTTTAAACTAAGAATATAAAAGTTCTCACCTACACAAAATAAATCCAAAATTCTCCTTAAGAAGCAGTGTCCTATAAAAATCCACTATCCACAAAGCAGAAAGTAGATTTTCTCTTAGGCCTCCTGTCCTCATTTTCTTTGCCACTTTCATTTAATTTAGGCCCTGGGCATGAGTTTATTTTCACAGAGGTATTTATAAAGAGAAGGAGGAAAAAGAGAGAAGTTTACATTTTAATTTCTCCAGTGCCTTCAAGATACTGGGGCTTTCTCTGAGGCACATGAACGTATGGATTCCCTTCATGGTGGCAGTTTTCCAAACATGATAGTTTGATTAGGTGCCGGGCTCCAGAGAGAATAGGCTGGGTTATTACTGATACTGTCATCTACATGGAAAAAATCACTCCATCACCTAAGCCTCAACTTTTCCAGTCTGTGAAATGAGAGCAGCAATAAGGTTGCTATGCATTTTTTAAATGCTTGGCATGGTACCTGGCCAATATCCACTCAATAAACATTAGTTATTAACATAGCCATCATCATTATTTTTAACAAATAGCCAATACCAGAATAACGGTGGGAGTCAAGAGAAGGGGGTGCAGAAAGACAGGCAAGGAGCATAATTATGTTACAAGAGACAGCCTCTGAAAACATTTGAACTTAATATGCTCACCTACATTATACATTTTAACTACTTTTATTGGCGCACAGAGTCGGACACGACTGACGCGACTTAGCAGCAGCAGCAGCATTGACTATACCTCTTTGGATTAACTTTTGTTTATTGCTTCTATGAAAAAGCAGCACATTACAGTGTTTAAAAGTAAGGTCTTGGTAAGATTTTCTGTTAGGTCTTTGCATTTTTGTCCTTTATTGTGCCCATCTTTGCATGAAATTTTCCCTTGGTAGGGCTTCCCAGATAGCTCAGTTGGTAAAGAATCTGCCTGCAATGCAGGAGACCCTGGTTTGATTCCTGCATCAGGAAAATCCCCTGCAGAAGGGATAAGCTACCCACTCCAGTATTCTTGGCTCAGCTCACTGAAGAGTTAGCTACCATCTGAAGTTTATTTTGACTTTCCTGGTGGCTCAGATGGTAAAGCATCTGCCTACAATGCAGGAGACCTGTGTTCGATCCCTGGGTCAGGAAGATCTCCTGGAGAAGGAAATAGTAACCCATTCCAGTACTCTTGCCTGGAAAATC
Organism: Cervus elaphus; assembly: GCF_910594005.1. NCBI lineage: Eukaryota > Metazoa > Chordata > Mammalia > Artiodactyla > Cervidae > Cervus > Cervus elaphus. Next base: position 11,766,815 of record NC_057817.1, on the reverse strand, counting down.
CTATGGCTGGAGGAACCTGGTAGGCTACAGTCCATGGGGTCACAAAGAGTCAGACACAACTGAGCGACTTCACTTCACTTCCTTTGGTATCTCCAATTTTCTTAAAGAGGTCTCTAGTCTTTCCCATTCTATTGTTTTCCTAAATTTCTTTGCATTGTTCAGTTAAGAAAGCTTCTTTATCTTAAGAAAGCTTTCTTATCTCTATTCTTTGGAACTCAGCATTCAGTTGGCTATATCTTTCCCGTTCTCCTTTGCCTTTCATTTCTCTTCTTTTCTCAGCTATTTGTAAGGCCTCCTCAGAGAAGCACTTTGTCTTCTTGCATTTCTTTTTCTTTGGGATGGCTTTGGTCACCATCTCCTGTACAATGTTACGAACCTCCACCCATAGTTCCTCAGGCACTCTGTCTACCAGACCTGGTCCCTTGGATCTATTAGTCACCTCTGTTGTATAAACATAAGGGATTGGATTTAGGTCATACCTTAATGGCCAGTGGTTTTCCCTACTTTCTTCAATTTGAGCCTGAATTTTGCAATAAGAAGCTGATTATCGGAGCCACAGTAAGCTCCAGGTCTTGTTTTTGTTGGCTGAATAGAAATTCTCCATCTTCAATTACAAAGAATATAATCAGTCTGATTTTGGTACTGACCATCTGGTGATGTCCATATGTAGAGTCATCTCTTGCATTGTTGGCAGAGGGTGTTTGCTATGACCAGTGCATTCTCTTGACAAAACTGTTAACCTTTGCCCTGCTTCATTTTGTACTCCAAGGCTAAATGTGCCTGTTATTCCAGATATCTCTTCACTTACTACTTTTGCAAGAACGCACAGAAGAACTGCACAAAAAAGTTCTTAATGACCCAGATAACCACAATGGTGTGGTCACTCACCTAGAGCCAGACTTCCTGGAGTGTGAAGTCAAATGGGCATTGGGAAGTATTACTATGAACAAAGCCAGTGGAGGTGATGGAATTCCAGTTGAGCTATTTCAAATCCTAAAAGATGATGTTGTTAAAGTGCTGCACTTATTATACCAGCAAATTTGGAAAACTCAGCAGTGGCCACAGGACTGGAAAACGTTGGTTTTCATTCCAATCCTAAAGAAAGACAATGGCAAGAATGTTCAAACTACCACACAGTTGCACTCATTTCACATGCTAGCAATATTATGCTTAAAATCCTTCAAACTAGGCTTTATCAGTACATGAACTGAGAAGTTCCAGATGTTTGAGCTGGATTTGGAAAAGGCAGAGGAGCCAGACATTAAATTGCCAACATATGCTGGATCATAGAAAAAGGAAGGGAATTAAAAAAACAAAACATCTACTTCTGTTTCATTGACTACGTTAAAACCTTTGGCTGGGTGGATCACAACAAACTGTGGAATATTCTTAAAGAGATGGGAACCCCAGACCACCTTACCTGCCTCCTGAGAAACCTATATGCAGGTCACGAAGCAACAGTTAGAACTGGACATGGAACAAGGGACTGGTTCAAAATTGGGAAAGGAGTACATCAAGGCTGTATATTGTCACCCTGCTTATTTAACTTGAAATAATACAAAATACTGGGCTGGATGACTCACAAGCCAGAATCAAGAATGGCAGGAGAAATATCAACAACCTCAGATATGCAGATGACACCACTTTAATGGCAGAAAGGGAAGAGGAACTGAAGAGCCTCTTGATGAAGGTGAAAGAGGAGAGTGAAAAAGTTGGCTTAAAAGTCAACATTAAAAAAATGAAGGTCATGGCATCTGACCCCATCACTTCATGGCAAATAGTTGGGGGAAAAGTGGAAACAGTGTCAGATTTCATTTTCTTGGGCTCCAAAATCGATGTGGACAGTGACTGCAGCCACAAAATTAAAGACGCTTGCTCCTTGGAAGAAAAGTTATGACAAACCTAGACAGCGTATTAAAAAGCAGAGACATCACTTTGCCAGCAAATGTCCATATAGTTAAAGCTATGATTTTTCCAGGAATCATCTATAGATGTGAGAGTTGAACCATAAAGAAGGCTGAGTGCCAAAGAATTGATGCTGTTGAACAGTGGTGCTAGGGAATACTCTTGAGAGTCCTTTGGATTGCAAGGAGATCAAACCAGTCAATCCTAAAGGAAATCAGTCCTGAATATTCATTGGAAAGACTGATGTTGAAGCTGAGGCTCCAATACTTTGGCCACCTGATGGGAAGAATAATTCATTGGAAAAGACCCCAATGCTGGGAAAGATTGAAGGCAGGAGGAGAAGGGGATGACAGAGAATGAGATGGTTGGATGACATCACCGACTCAATGGACATGGGTTTGAGCAAGGTCAGGGAGAGAGTGACGGATGCCTGGCGTGCTGCAGTTCTTGGGGTCGCAGAGTCACACATGACTTAACGACTAAACCACAGCAACAAGATTTTCCAAAAAATATTTTAAATTATGGAAGTCACATCACTCTTTTGCCTTGCTCCAACTTTTCTAGCCTTCTTTCAGCTCATGTAGTCACTATGCTCTCACTTGCCAAAAGATTTCTGTGGCTAGCAACCTTCTCTTTCCTCTTTTGCTAGTAAATGCCCATTCATTCTCAGATCTCCACTCAGATTTACTTCTTTTAGGAAGCCTTCCTCAGTCACTCTAACTACCTCAAGCCCCTTCTTATGAGTTCTCATAGTGCTAGAGACTTTTCCATTGAGAAATGTTAAGGGTTGAATTGTGGCCCCTCAAATTCATATGCTGAAGTCCTAACCCCAGTACCCGGAAGTGTGACTTTATTTGAAGACAAGGTAATTACAGAAGTAAAGTTAAAATGAGGTCACGAGGGGGATCCCCCACACCCCTTCCTTTTTGGGGGCTTCCCAAGTGGCGCTAGTGGTAAAGATACCCACATGCCAGTGCAGGCGGTGTTAAGAGGCATGGGTTCAATCCCTGGGTCAGGAGATCGTCTGGAGGAGGACACAGCAGCCCACTCCAATATTCTTGCCTGGAGAAAACTATGGACAGAGGAGCCTGGCGTGCTCCTGTCCATAGCAGAGTAGCAGCTTAGCATGCACAGAGGGCTTCCCAGGTGGCACTAGGGTAAAGAACCCATCTGCCATTGCAGGAGATATAAGAGGCTTGGGTTTGATCCCTGGGTCAAGAAGATTCTCTGGAGATGGGCATCGCTAGCCACTCCATTATCCTTGCCTGGAGAATCCCATGGACAGAGGAGCCTGGCAGGCTACAGCCCAAGAGGTGGCAAAGAGTGAGACATGACTGAAGCAATAAGGTCACTAGAGTGCTCTCGAATCCAACAGGATGGGAGTCTTTGTAAAAAGGGGAATTTGGACACTGAAACTGTCAGAGAGGGAAGAGGATGTGAAGAGACACAGGGAGAAGATGTCAAGGAGAGAGATTTGGAACAGATCTTTCTCTCACAGCCCTCAGAAGGAGCCAAGCCTTTTGACACCTTGATTTGAGACTTTTAGACTTCCAGCCTCCAGAACTGTGAAGCCATAAGTATCTGTTTTTAAACCGAAGTAATAATAATAATAAATGTAAGAAAATTTAAATAAAAGTCATGTCTCTGGAGTCACAATACCTGGATACAAATGTAATCTTTACCATTTTCAAATTCTGCAATGTCAGACAAATTACCTATCTGAGCCTCTGTTACTACATCCTTAAAATAGGAGTAAAAATAGTGCCTGCCTCATAGGACTGTTGTGAGGATTGCAAAGCTTTCAGAAAACAGCCCAACACAAAGTAAGCATTCAATAAGTATTAACTCAATGTAATTATAAAGTATCATAGATTTTTTATATTCTTCCCCAAGAATCAATAATATTCTCTCATTTCTTACCCTGAAAAGCCTGTTTAAGGATTTTGTTTAGTGTGGTAAGAGTTGATCTATAAAATTTTCATTTCAAGATTGAGGCTAAAATAAGCAGTATTGCCAAATCTAAAAATTTTTAAATTGATTTAAGCAACTGCATGGTATCAGTCAGAATTCAATCATAAAAATGAAGAAACCAGTCTGGTATTGCAAGCAGGAAGACATTCAATACAGTGAACTAATGGCTTAAAAATACATAGGAAGGGCTGGGGAAGCAACAACCATAGAAAACATTCCTTATTAGTCACTGTTGCATCTCCAGCCATAAGGGCATTAGGAACTTCCAGATCCCAGGCAACTTCCAGCGATGATCTCAGGTCACCGCTAACCAGACGAACAACTTCCAGGAGGATGCAGTGGAGCTGCAAAGCATCTCTTGTTGAAGCCCAGGAGGTCTCCTGATTGGATGAAGAGCAACGGTTTCTGTTTCCCTTGGCATTTCAGACTTTGTGGCCTCTCCTGGTGGACTCTAAGCCAGAAACCTACTGACAAGAGATTCTGGGAAATGGATTTCCTAGGCTTCCAGTCACTGTGGAATAAGGACAGCAAGGAAAAGAAATTAGAGTGTAGGCTGGTTGGTTCCCCTCAAATAATACACGACACAGTCATTCCTTTGGCTATTCAGCATTCATGTAGAACCTTCTACCTATATTCAAATTTTAAAATAACATTATTAACTCTAATATATTATAATTATTTCTTATTCAAATAAATATATGCTAGCTCTCTCCCTGTAAAGGTATGGTCCCAAATTCCATCAGTTACTGCAAGGAGATCCAACCAGTCCATCCTCAAGGAGATCAGTCCTGGGTGTTCATTGGAAGGACTGATGCTGAAGCTGAAACTCCAATACTTTGGCCACCTCACGCGAAGAGTTGACTTGTTGGAAAAGACCCTGATGGTGGGAGGGATTGGGAGCAGGAGGAGAAGGGGATGACAGAGGATGAGATGGCTGGATGGCATCACCGACTTGATGGGCATGAGTCTGAGTAAACTCCAGGAGTCTGAGATGGTCAGGGAGGCATGGCATGCTGCGATTCATGGGGTCACAAAGAATCGGACACGACTGAGCGAATGAACTGAATTGAACTTTATCCAAATAAGGTGATATACTTATCCTTCTAGTTTGGTCACAATTCTTTTGGGATAAATAGCCCAAACTTTAAAAAATAAGTGATAAAATTAATCACCACCAAAATACTTGAAAGCAAAAAAATGACATAGGTTAATATACATAAATATATTCATAGCAAATTAAGCAAGAAATTATACCATGCCTGGGCACTACAGTGATGTCTGCACCTGGATGTGAGTCAACAACTGATATTAGTTACTTCCTTTCTGTGGTAGCTGTTCTTTGTCCCTTCCTCCCTCAGCTGCTCTTTTGGCTCTTTATCTGGTGGAGTGCCCGGTAAAGAATTCTGTGGTCCCCACCTTCATTTGGCGGCTGTAATTCTCCATTCATTTCTTCCACCCTAAATGGAAGCAATGAGTTTCCCAGAGAATCCCTTCTATATCACAGGCCACTCCACTGTGTAGCAAAGACCTATTTTTCCTTAATTATCAGGACCCTTCATCTAAGACTATTCAGTAAACCTCTCCTTTGCCTGCTGGTTCATTGGCAATCTCAACTTCTAGTGTTATAGAAATTTTGTTTGGTTCCAGGGTAGAAGTATTCCTCCCTTAGGTATCAGGGAGCCTGAAGTTATTAGGACAGGAATGGAAACAATAGTACTGATTTGAATCATTCCCACTTATTCCCTTAGTTCCACACCTATATGTTCTCATTGTACTTTTAGATGATTGGGTAGCTGGTAAGGTCAGTAAATCCTAGGGTTTTATTTTATTGCATCACATTGCACAGTAAATGAGTTTCTTGGTCTGAAACAATGTTTGAGATTCCATGACAATGAATAAGACATTCAGGGGCCCAAAACTTTGGGAAAGGATTCTGGGAAAGGATTACAGAACTAAGGAATATTCATATACAGTGACAGACTATTTTGGGGGGCTCCAAAATCACTGCAGATGGTGACTGTAGCCGTAAAATTAAAAGACACTTGCTCCTTGGAAGAAAATCTATGACCAACCTAGACAGCATGTTAAAAAGCAGAGCCATTACTTTGTCAACAAAGGTCTGTGTAGTCAAAGCTATGGTTTTTCCGGTAGTCATGTATGGATGTGAGAGTTGGATTATAAAGCAAGCTGAGTACCGAAGAATTGATGCTTTTGAACTGTGGTGTTGGAGAAGACTCTTGAGAGTCCCTTGGACTCTCCTAGAGGAGATCAGTCCTGAATATTCATTGGAAGGACTGATGCTGAAGCTGAAACTCCAATACTTTGGTCACCTCATTCGAAGAGCTGACTCACTGGAAAAGACCCTGATCCTGGGAAAGATTGAAGGTGGGAGGAGAAGGGCACAACAGAGGATGAGATGGTTGGATGGCATCATCGACTCAATGGAAATGAGTTTGAGCAAGCTCCAGCAGTTGGTGATGGACAGAGAGGCCTGGCTTGCTGCAGTCCATGGAGACGCAAAGAGGATGCGATTGAGCAACTGACCTGAACTAAAGGAGCTCAAGTTGCTACCCTTAATAAGATATAAAAATTCAATATGTCAGTTTGTCACTAGGTGAGTGGCAGATCCTGGGACTATACTAGGTCCATATGGACCATACTAGTGGTACCATACTAGGGACTCAGCTTTCATCTCAAGTCTTGCCAGACTGCATATTCAGCAATAGTGTTCAGATTACCAGATAGTGGCCAGATTACCCTTAGAGAAAGTATGCCCATGTGGCTTAACTTTTTACTTCCATCTGAATGATTTAGACACTGTTCTTTAATCATTGAGCAAACACTGGGGTGGCTATTGAGAGAGACTGATTAACATCTATAGGTCATGTCATCTTAGCTACTTGATTATTGAGAGTCTTGGCAGGGTATATATAGAATACAATTTTCTTCACATTCAGTAATTACCTAAAAGGTTCTCTTCTGTTGATTTCCCATTTTCTTCCTCCTCTGACTTCCCTGTTAATTATGCTCCAATTATGTTTCTTCCATATTCATTGTTACTCAGTAAATTCATTGAGACCATCTATTAACTGGTATGTACACACTTATGATGGTTTGACTTATGATTTTTCAACTTCATGATGGTGCAAAAGTGATACACATCCAGTAAAAACTCTACTTCAGGTTTTGAATTTTGATCTTTTCCCAGGCTAGTGATAAGCAATCTGATACTCTCCAGCGATGCTGGTCAGTCACGTGAGGATAAACAACGGACACTTTTACAGCCATTCTGTGTCCATACACCCATTTTGTTTTTCACTTTCACTACAGTATTCAACACATTATCTGAGATACTCAACACTCTGTTATAAAATATACTTTGTGTTAGATGATTTTTTTTCCAGCTGTAGGCTTGTATAAGTGTTCTGAGCACGTTTAAGATAGGCTAGGTTAAATTATGATGTTTGATAGGCAAAGTATACTAAAAACATCTTCAACTTACAGTGTTTTCAATTTACAATGGGTTTATCAATATGTAATCCCAGGATAAGTCAAGGAAGATGTTTCCATGTATCTCACTATTTCCATTACCAGCCAAGTGAAACACTAAATGTACTGTAGCTCAAACTTCTGCCCACTAGGCGGTCTTGCCAAGTCTGCTAGGACCCCAATTGAGGGGAGTTGTTATGGTATATTGTGTCTTTCTGACTGGTTGCAGTTCTGTTCTCTTGTGTAAACCATCCTTCAAGGTTTCTTTTCTCATATGACTGGCTGTAAGAACCTTCCCATGAGGTCACAAAGCATGTGGAGGGAGTTGGGGTAATGCAGGTGGCCTATGAAATTTAGAGGGGCCTTCTTCTCCATGATAAGGGGGTGAGGTGCAAAATGAAGCAATTTGTCTGTTACTCTGGGAGGACTATGTCATCATGATGTAGGCCAATGACACTTTGGAAACTTCACCAAGAGAGCAAGGCCTGGAATAATCCTGAAGATCATTACTCAGCTTCTGGCACATTGTTTGTAATGCCAAGGCATCTGAGAAATTTGTTGGCATATCAACCAACTAGATGTTCAAAGGATGGTATCAATTAGTAAACCCCCAATGCTATGGGTTGAAGAGATGATTAAGATTTCTATAGAGAATTCCTGTGGTGATGTAGAAAATTAAAATAATCCTGGTAGGTGAAAAAAAAAACTGCTACTAGCAATATTTTTTATGAGTTTAACTTCAAAGACAGACTACAGGGTTTTAATTTATGTGAATTACTGCTTTAGAAAGATTCAAAATATTTTCATATCTAATAAGCAGATTTATAAAATAAAGCCAGTGAATAAAAGTGATATCTAAGAATGAGATAAAAGTATTATGTAAAAAGAAAAAGTAAGCATGTAACATGGCAAGAGCTAACAAATAGGATCATAGGATAGAAGTTAGAAATTAAAATTGAATTTTAGAAAGATAATGAATATGAGTTTGGAGAAGACTTTTGAGAGTTCCTGGGAATGCAAGATCAAACCAGTCAGTGCTAAAGGAAATCAACCCTGAGTATTCATTGGAAAGACTAATGCTGAAGCTGAAACTCCAATACTTTGGCCACCTGTTTCGAAGAACTGACTCATTAGAAAAGACCCTGATGCTGGGAAAGATTGAAGGCAGGAGGAGAAGGGGATGACAGAGGATGAGATGGTTGGATGGCATCACCAACTCGATGGACATGGGTTTGAGCAAGCTCTGGGAGTTAGTGATGGACAGGGAAGCCTGGCACGGTGAGTCCATGGGGTTGCAGGGTTGGACATGGCTGAGTGACTGAACTGAATTGAACTGAACTGAACTCAATGAATATGAGGCAAAAGTGTGGATAAGGCAAGAGAAAAAAAGCAATGATTATAAAGAATACTGGGATAATCTATTTATTAATTATTCTGTCTACTATAATTATTTTTTTTAAATTAGTATCTAGAAAGGGAAAATATCCCTGGTGCTAAAAGCAAACATGGCTGGTATAGAAAAAAATAGCATTTTGCTACAATGCTGATGCAGCAAGATCATAGGTTTTATTTGAAATTTAAATATGCCCAGTGTTCATCTTTATGTAGATATTTAAAACTGAAATATGCTGATGCATTATTTCATTTTCTTAGTTGCCATTGTTCTAAAAAAATTTAAATATTTCTCTTGAATAATTCAATGTCATTCTCTCCTAGTAAAGTTAGTCACCTTCATGCTACTGTTATAAATCAGAAAGATATTGCTAGTTTTAAAAATAGACTTCTTTAGTTCAACTTTAACATGATAAATACAAAAACATATTTGCCCCCAGTTTCTTCCAATTTAATGTTATTTAATAATTATTTTGTTTATTTTAAAATTCACATTTTATACCTTCATTTTTATGGTAATGAGCAAATAACAGACTTATTAAAAATCAGAATATACTTCTAGATTATTTAATTTCACTAAGTCTAAAAGTTTCAGAATTTCACATTCTTAACACTGCAGTGCTGGAAGAAGTTGAGACAGAACCATCATTAAAAGTTTGTATTCAGTTCAGTTCAGTCACTCAGTCGTGTCCGACTCTTTTCGACCCCAAGAATCGCAGCACAATCGCAGCATGCCAGGCCTCCCTGTCCATCACCAACTCCCGGAGTTTACTCAAACTCACGTCCATCCAGTTGGTGATGCCATCCAACCATCTCATCCTCTGTCATCCCCTTCTCCTCCTGCCCCCAATCCCTCCCAGCACCAGGGTCTTTTCCAATGAGTCAGCTCTTCGCATGAGTTTGTATTAGGCATCCATATTGTAGAGTTGACACCACGTTAAATATAATGTAAAGCATAAGTGCTCATTTTCATCTGGTAGCATGTAATCTAATTTAGAAGCCACTCCATATCCCTCCTCATTTTATATAAAATGAGTAAATAAAATTTTAGAATCTCATTTCATTGTTTTATAGTTTGTTTTGTGTTTTATAGCTTACAATTCTAAGTGTTTGTCAGAGTAGCAGGTTAAATGACTAGCATTCCTTTCTTTGTTTTCATTTTCAGATTTCAGCTTTGCCATTTTTAAAATTACAATTATATTGAAATATAATTCACATAGCATAAAATTCAGTTGCTTAAAGTGTATAATTCAGTAGTTTTTGGCATATTCACCACTATCTAATTTTAGAACATTTGATTATTCCCCAAAGAAACCTGGTAGCAATCATTACTCATTCCTCCTTAACCTCAGTCCCTAGAAATCACTATCTACTTTTTGTCTCCATGGATTTTTCCATTCAATATATTTCATATAAATGAAATCATGTATTTGTTGTTGCTCTGTCACTCATTCATGTCTGACTCTTTGCAACCCTGTAGACTGCACCACACCAGGCTTCCCTGTCCATCACCAACTCCCAGAGCTTACCCAAACTCATGTCCATTGAGTTGGTGATGCCATCCAACCATCTCATCTTCTGTTGTCCCCTTCCCCTCCCGCCTTCAATCTTTCCCAGCATCAGGGTCTTTTCTAATGAGTCAGCTCTTTGCATCAGGTGGCCAAAGCACTGGAACTTCAGCTTCGGCATCAGTCCTTCCAATGAATATTCAGGGTTGATTTCCTTTAAGATTGACTGGTTTGAAATCATGTATGTGAACTTTTAATCTAGTTTCACTCACTTACAATGATATTTTCAAGATTTATCCATGCTTTAGCATGTATTAGTACTTTATTCTTTTTAGGATGAATAGGATTATAGGATTATACTGCATTTTGTTCATCCATTCATCAGTTGATTGACATTTAGGTTGTTTCTACAGTTTGACTACCATGAATAATGCTGCTATAAGTATTTATATGCAAGCTTTTCTGTGGACTTGTGTTTTCAATTGTGCTGAGTATGTTTATAGGTATATATATATATACCTACCTATATAGGTATGAATATAGGTAGGACTGGAAATGCTACGTCATATTGTAACTCTATGTTTAACATTTTGAGAAAATGTGATGCAGTTTTTCAAAGTGGTTGTAGCATTTTACAGTCCCATCACAGTATATGAGGGTTCCCGTTCCTCCACACTCTAGCCAATACTTGGTATTATCTGTTCTGTTTAAGCCCTCCTAGTGTCTGTGAAGTGGTACTTCACTGTAATTTTAATATGCATTTCCTTAATGAGTAGGGGTTTCCCTTGTGGCTCAGATGGTAAAGAATCTGTCTGCAGTGCAGGAGACTTGGGTTCAATCCCTGGGTCAGGAAGATCCCCTGGAGAAGGGGATGGCTACCCACTTTAGTATTCTTGCCTGGAGAATTCCATGCACAGAAGTGCCTGGAGGGCTACAGCCATAGGGATCACAAAGATCTGGACACGGCTGAGTGACTAACACGTACACATAATGAAAGAATGATGGTGTTGTGCCTCTTCATATGTATTTTTTGTCTCATTGGTTTATCTATATTAGAATACTTTTTTTCCCTTTTAAGAATTAGATCATTTGTCTTTTTATTGTTGAGTTGTAAGAGTCTTTTGTATACTCTTGATACAATTCCCTTATCAGATATATGATTTGCAACTTTGATTCCCTCCTGCATATATTTTTTCCTACTCTTTGGGTGCTCTTTTTACTTTATTGATGCTGTTTTGTGAAGCTAAGCATTTTCGTTTTGATGAAAATGAACTTATCCATTTTTTTTCTGCTGCTGCTTATGCCACTGGTGTCATATTTAAGAAACCATTGCCTAATCCAAAATCATGAAGATTTACTCTTATGTTTTCTTCTAAGAGATTTATAGTTTTAGCTATTACATTTAGGTTTCCAATCCATTTTGAGTTAGTTTTTGTATATTATGTGAGGTAGGGGTTTAATTTCATTCTTTTGCATGTAGATAACCAGTTTTCCTAGTGCTTTTCTGTTGAAAGACTGTCCTAATTGTTAATGGCTACAACTAGCATTTCTATTTGCTTGTTATTCATCTATGAAATATATATATATATATTTAACATAACACAGTATAAATAAATAATACTGAAAGTACATGTATCAGTAAAATCAAATTTCATTCTTCTTTTTTTAAAAAAAGGCCAGGCTAAAAACTTTGTAAATGCCTTTATCTCACTTAGCGTGTACCTACTTGGATTAGTATAAATGTCATTTTCCCTCATCTATGTTAGTTGGAAACTTAGGACCATTTCTGAATCATTCTATTCACTGTCTGTCTCCCTTGTCAACAAGATTGTGGCCTAGATTTACTAAGAAAGGCTCTCATGTGAGAAAAAAAAGCATTGCTCCTGGTCAACAGTGGCATATATTTGAGCTTCAGTGGATGTGAAATTTTGCAATAACCTCTAAGAATTTTTCTGCAAATTATCTGCCTTGGAGCTTCAGGCAACTGTAAACCTACATAGTAGATCCCTATAATTTCCTGAAATAGCCTGAGTCTCAGAAAGCTAGCAGTGAATCTGAAAGTTATGGTAGCTTTTTCTTACCTTTACTCTTCCAACATAGACAATGGTTTTCGAAGCTTCCAGTTCTTTATATTAAATCTCTTCCTCTTGTATTATTTAAAGTAATTTTTGTGTTTATTTTTCAAGTATAACTGATATATTTATGTTGGAAGATATGCTACACACATATTTTTAAGTACCATGGAATCAAAATTATACTTACACATTTAAGTCTTTTTTAGGCCTTAACTATCGTTAAGAAGCTTTCTCTTGCTGCCATTTCCCTTGCCTTGATACTGCTGTAGCTCCATCTGGAATATCTACAAGAGAGCAAAAATTTTCCACTCATATGCCTTGCTGAGATCAGAGTCTTAGTCCCTGTGGCATAATGGGTTTTGCTTTCTATCCCCTGAAGAGCCATAGCCCATATAATGTTCTTTCTATTTTCACCAGATGTCTCCTCATGGATGATATATAGAACCTTCTCTGACTTATGGGAAGACTGAGTCTATATTTATGCCTTTATTAAGGAAGTTTATGACTTCCTTCTATGTTATTCCAATCCATCCTCCATTATCACGGGATGCTTTTTTTCATAAGCAACTAATATAGTCACCTCTTGCTCATAAATTTTCAGAGGTTCCCTACCACCTACACTCTTTAGTATGGCTTAAATTTCATTCTTTACTATACTATACATACCACACTTGGTTATTTGATCCCCAGAACCTACTGTCTTACTTCCTTTTCCTTCTTTCAACCTATATCTTATTCTACCACGTTTGCCCTCTGTCTTGCAATGCTTACATGGCTGGCAAGCTCCTAATCATTCTTCATGTCTTGCCTCCAAACAGCACCTTCTCTGTGAAGGTTCTTATGATTTTATTTCTTCAGAGAAACTTGGACAGAACTTTTCCTCTGCTCCCGTAGCTTCTTGCATATGTGTGTTAGCATATGCCTTATGCCTCGGTCATAAGTTCACTGTGGAAATTAATCATCCGTGTAAGAGGCTCAACAGAGTACCTGCTGCTGCTGCTAAGTCACTTCAGTCGTGTCCGACTCTGTGCGACCCCATAGACGGCAGCCCACCAGGCTCCCCTGTCCCTGGGATTCTCCAGGCAAGAACACTGGAGTGGGCTGCCATTTCCTTCTCCAATACATGAAAGTGAAAAGTGAAAGTGAAGCTGCTCAGTTGTGTCCGACTCTTAGTGACCCCATGGACTGCAGCCTACCAGGCTCCTCTGTCCACGGGATTTTCTAGGCAAGAGTACTGGAGTGGGGTGCCATTGCCTTCTCCCAACAGAGTGCCTAGCACACAGTAAATGCTCATCAAAATATTTGTTATTATTTTTGTGTTTTTATTACTAAACATTATCCAAAGATATAAAATTAGCACATTGAAAATTTTGGTTCTTATTATTTTTTATTTTTCTATCTTTTATATTATAAATTCTTTTTACATAGTATTTGTGTTTCTGACCAGAGAAAATCCTGGCAATATTCTAGGCAGGGCTTGATAGTTAATAGTTACCTCTGCCAAAGACTGTCTAGTTGGTTGACAAATTTGGCAACTTGAAATTTAAAAATTTTGAAAAAGTTCTTAGGCCCCTATTTTTGTAATGTTTATTTATTTGGCAGCGCCAGGTCTTAGTTGTGACATGCGGGACCTCTGTTGCATCACTCGGGGTCTTTTATTGTGGAGGACAGGCTTCGTTGTCCTGCGATATATGGGATCTTAGTTCCCAGACCAGGGATCCAACCCATGTTCCCTGCATTTGCAAGGTGGCCTCCTGGGAAGTTCCTTAGGCTCTTACTGAAGACAGTTTGTTATGACGATGTACATGTCGCTTTGTATTTAAATAGCATGATGGACTAGGAAGAACTGAAGTGAACCTGCTGAGCATCTCTGGTCATGGCAGAGAAGAAACATCGTTTCAATTGCTCAGCTATCTGAAAGGTGGTGGTGCCAGGCCTGCTTTCAGGAACAGCTTAATGGAGCCACACAAGCACCTTGCCTGCTCTGCTGCCATGACGACATCCTGGGAAAGGCATCATTTGACTAAAGCATAGAATTTGACACAGACATGGAGTCAGGTCAATAACCAGAGTGACATCCTTAGACATCACTCATGCACTTAAAAAAAACACTTTATAACCACAATTCTTAGCAAAATGCTTGTAACACATCAGACATTGGGTGAAAGATAAAAGGAAAAAAGGGGAAAAAAGAGAGAGAGGAAGAGGGAGAAATGGAAAGAGAAAGAAGGAAGAAAGGAAGGAAGAAGGAAAAGTAAGGAAAGGAAGGAGGAAATAAAGAAAAAGAAAGGAAAGTCAAGGTAAAGAAAAGAAAGGAGGAGACGGTTGGAGGTGACATTTCTCCCTTTTACTGAATTCACCATGCCCATCCTCACTTTCCTGTTGCCTATACTTCTGGATTGTTTGCTAAAGAGTGTTGTTTTTTTTTCCCCCCTCCACATCTTTTTACATTATGCTACCCTGCAACAGCCAGTTTCTACTGTAACTATTCTTTTATACTCAGAGCTGTTATGGCAGACATAACTAGAGCTTTCCTGGATAGACAAGAAGAAAACAGGTCCTCTTAAAATCGGAACGTCCATGTGACTTGCTTAGGTCTGTTACATGTGAGCAGCAGTAATGAGTGTCTGTTTTCTTCTTTTGGATAGAAGCATTTCCAAATGGAGAGCAAATGTTCATTGTCTCTTCCCTGCCAGAGTGAAGACGGAAGCATCGCGTTAAGAGAGCAGTTTGTAAACTAGCATATCCTTGTGTCACCATGATATGCACAGTTTTCTGGCTAACCCAAGTTCATATATGTAACATAAATAAAGAGTAAACTTTATTGAAACTTCCTAGACATATGTATCTTTCAAAAAGTTGATCACTTGGGCTACACAAGTCATTAGCTACACTGAGTTTCAGCCTGACCTCACAGTATTATTGGTCCATCTCTCAGTGTCTTGGCAGAAACTCTTTATCAACCTTGTTGATACTTGTGAGTGAAAAGGAAGGTTGCATGCCCCATTAAAGTAATAATATAGAAAAATCTCTGGCTTACAATGGATAGCTACCACAAGTAAAATAGCCACTATTTCTCTCTATTGATATTTTAACTTTTACCCTGATAAAAGACAAATCCTTATGACTAAGAGAATGCTTTCCTATCCAGCATCCTTCTTACAAATAAATTCTACCTTCTCAAAATAATTACCATCAATCATTTTTTTTTTTTTTGGGTGGGGGGGGTTCCTTGCATTCCTAATTATATTCAGTTCCAGCCTAGCTCTTGTGATCTGATATAGCCCAGTGTTCCTTTGGTCTCTGTCTCATAGTACTTAAAAGTAGCTGTCATTACTCACAGATTTTAAGAAATGTAGAAGGCTAGGTCATTCCAGTTTCCTTTTTCTCACTGCAGGAAAATGAAGGGTGTAATAGGAGCAGAACTGTTTCCTTGTTTCCCAGGGATGCGTCTATAGTTCTGTTGGGGTGGAGTTTGTAATTTCTTCAGTTCTCTCTCGCCGCAGCAAAAATTTGAAGCAACAGACGGACCAGTGTTATAGCTCAGTTTTATTGGCAAGCAAAGGAAAATACATCCTCGAGGCATGTGGGCAGGCCGACCCAAAAGACATGAAGAGAAGAGAAGCCCCTGGCTCAATTTTGGCTCCTTTTTTAAAATATGTTTTTTCTCCTCCCCGTGAACCTACCCTATGTAAATTGGGCTAGCCAGGGGTCTGTTTGTTTTACCTGAGGTCCTTGGACCTTCCTTTGTTCTGTTTTTGCAGGCTTTTCCTGTCCTTGTTTTTTAGCAACCACCATTTTGGACTCCTTTTTCCTATTCTAACTACCGAACAGTTCTAAATTAAATTAAACACATCAGCCTGAGAACAATAATTACTTACCTATGGAGGAAACCCTTAAAAGCCTTTGCATTCTTCATTTACTTATTTATTGAAATAAATATTTACTCTATAATGATAAGCAGTTCAGGTAGTTTTCCAAGTACTGGTGGCCCTGCCCTCATGGAGATGACAGATAAATAATATACAAGAAACCAGAGGAATCAGAAAATGTCAGATAGTGATATGGGTTACAAATAAAATTGAACAGTTATTGGACTAGGCAGTGCCTGGGGGTGGTCACTTTAGATTGCTGCTGCTGCTAAGTCACTTCAGTCATGTCCGACTCTGTGCGACCCCACAGACGGCAGCCCACCAGGGTCCCCCGTCCCTGGGATTCTCCAGGCAAGAACAGCGGAGTGGGTTGCCATTTCCTTCTCCAATGCATGAAAGTGAAAAGTGAAAGTGAAGTTGCTCAGTCGTGTCCAACTCTTAGAGACCCCATGGACTGCAGCCTACCAGGCTCCTCTGTCCATGGGATTTTCCAGGCAAGAGTACTGGAGTGGGGTGCCATTGCCTTCTCCAACTTTAGACTGGGTGGTCAGCAAAGACTCCTTGCTTTACTTGTGGACTCATCCAGATGACTACACACCTGGAAGCAAAACAAAAATAGTAGAAGATAGAAAACTACCCTCCAAAATATTAGTGAACTGGGGAAGAAGTAGGACCAGATTGACTCCAGAGAATCTGTGTTACTATGCACGCCAGGCTCCCCTTCCAACCGTCAGGCCTGATCCAAATCCAGCCACAAATTTCCACCAGAACAAGATCAGGGTTTATGAAAGTGGTGAATCATACTACATTCTGACTCTGCATTTGGCTCTGAGTGATGCCCCAGGCCTGGAGACATGCAAAGCCAATTCACTTCAGATCTGAAAATATCATCAGTATTATATCCACTAAAGACCCTCACTTTCATCACAGAGCTTTTATTGACAGATATGAAAAGGCAAATTATTCTAATCAAAACCAAACTTTTTAAAAAGTAAATGAAACAAGTTCAAGTGCCTTGGGGATACCAAAGGTCTCTGTCGACAGTAAATGAAATAGTCCTTTAGAAAAGCTAATAGCATGTGGATTACGTGGTCAACAAGACTTAACGCACAGTGGATTTGTGTCTTTCATTTACATCTAGGAGGGCAGTTATTGAGCCTCAGTGCGTGGAAAGCTAAAAAATCTCCCTTTGAATTTCTCACTCATGCTCATACAGAGGATGACTTTCCAAAAGCTGGACAATCACTTACCTGACACCTGCAGACTGAAGGAAAGAAGGAAAAGATAACTGCTTTTTATTTAGTGTTTTTGGTGGCTGCTCATCCCAGGTGCCCTTCCATTTCCAACTGGAATATTTTACCAGCATATCAACCTTGGCCCTTCTACACACTCTTCAGTTATGTTCAGGTCATTCTGCAGCATTTACTGGGGCATAAACAGGGAGGCTCCATTTCTGTATAGTTTGTCAGTTCAGGAGAGCAGTGTGCATATTCCCATAAGACAAGTAAACACAAACTCATAAAAGATTAAAAGTGCATATTTACAGAATCAATATCGAGACTGTGTTTAAGAGATGGAGAATTCTGTGCTGTAACCATTTGCAAATTATACATGCATAATATCTTTGATAAAAGAAATAGAAAGCAAAGGACAAGAAAGAAAGTAAACAAAGGATTCTATTGTCTTGCCTCTGATTTTTTTAAAAAAGCATTTTATAAGGTAAGATCAGCAACGAAAAGAGAATGTCAATACTGGGAGGAGATGAAGGGAAGAACCAAACGCTGGAACGCAGATTGAGAGCCTCTGTGGCATACACCCTTAGGCTAGGACATGAATTAATCCATCCCCCAAGGGTTGCCTCACAAGAGCAGACTGTCTATTAACACAAGGTTGAGAGACTGTCTTATTTATTGTCTGGGTTTTTGTTGTTTCTTTTTGTAACTATAGCATAATGGACTTTTTTCTCCTATGTTTTCATTTGAACCAAGGTTATAAAAGTGCTCTGAATTATATATTAGCCATTTTACATCCTCATGAAATCTCTCAATATGACACTTTTGAAAGTGAATGATTGTATGAGGTATGTTTAGAATAGTAAAGTCGTACTGGGAAATATGAATTGCATTTTTGACATTTATCCATAAATTAATTACTCAAGTATTCATGCATGAGGAAAAATTGTTGAATTATCTTCTTATGTTAATTATTGACCAAGATCTTGTTAATATTAAGATATATATCATTCTGGCATTATTTTCTTATGTGTAGTGTGTCTCCAGAAATAAAATAAAAGCCTCTAGGGAAATTGAAATGCCACTACATTTTACAATTATCAGATAAAGTCTAAGTGATAAATATTGCTTTTAAAATACCTGGAAAACTATAATTTCTAAAAATAAATTGTAAACTAAGCATGGTTTTATTTTGCAGGGCTTTGAAGCTATGAATCAATTTATGCTTGCCTCTATTAATTTAACCTATTGTTCCCTCACTTTCCTGTTTCTAAGGAGGTGATAATAATAACCCCTCTGTATCTCCTAGGTGCTACTATGAAGATAACTGGAATAATATATGTGAGCATGCTTTGGGACATTTGAATGAGCATGCTTTTGGGACAATTTGAAAGAATATACAAATTAGAATGTGGCTAATGTTAGTTTTTGTTGAGGAGCTATAGAATGAGCATTTAATAAGATTTTTATACTTTAAAGAAAATTGCATAAATATATTCAACATATTTCAGTAAAAGAATCAGTGACGTGACACATCCCCTGATTCAGGTGACTCAGAATAAATGCTATAGATTTCCTCCTGACTTTGTTATTTCTGATCCTTCTAGGAAGTCCTCACAGGCCAACATTCACTAGCATATTTGGCGGTCTGTTGAGCCTAGATTCGGAAACACACCCATACCCTCCTACCCTGCATTACAACTACAAACAGGTAAGTCAGTGGCTATTTAAAGTTAACAAATTATATTCTTCATTTTAACTTTTAAAAGTCATTGTGTTATCTTCAATCTTAATCTTATTTTAAGTCCACCATTTTATTCCTAAATAGAGAGAAATAATGATGTAAGTTATCAGAAACAACAGATAATCCATTGATCCTTTCCACAGAGTAAGCAGTTGTGTACAAGGGGACCATTATGGGGACTAAACATGTGGCTGTTACTAGGATGAATTCCTTCTTTCTATGTCTTTAGTATATTACTGAAGGGGAGTCCCATCTGTGCTCTTCAACCCCCTTGCCAGTGGCTATTCATGGTTTCAAGGTCATCAACAGTCAGAAAATGAATGCAGATTAATATAGGGAATTGAATTTAATTCTCATTACTCTGGAGAAATAGCACTGGGAATGGATGTTATGCCTGCTCATCTAATAGATCCTTCTTCTGTGTTCCCAAGGCACCTTGCCTACAGAAATATTTTCACTTGGACAAATAAATAAGTCAGACAATGGCATATATCCTTTAAAAGATCAAAAACATGGACTGTGAAGTTTAACCCCCAGAAACTAGAGTAGTTGTGGGATAGAATTAATGTAATATAAAATATTTGAATGAATGAATAAAAAAATTCATTGACAGTTTTGGATCTCAATTTGGAAAAAATGTTACTCTTTCATTCTGGCATTAGATAAAAGTAGAAAAGGAGGCTTGGAAAGGAACTTTGGAGAAAGTGATGGAATTCAAACAGTCCTTTAAAACATTGATTGCTTTCTTGGGGAAGGGAAACACCTCATTAGGCTATTCAGTTACACAAATAAAGCAAGCACTCTGCCTCCTATTTTTTGTTCTTGAGGGAAACTGGTGCAATCATTTGGAGCTTTTAAATCGAAGCTCTACTTGATTATTCTTTTGTCCAAAATGTCTTTCTCTCTTTTGTTTGAATATGTCTACAGAAAGATGCCCTGCAATGCCAAAGTATTTGCTTTGTAGACATTGTGTATTCTTCTTTGGAAAGTTACTTATGAAATAAAAAGATGAGTCAGGGTCACATAAGATGATGATAGTTTCTGTGGAGTGTTAATTTTTCAATTAGTGTTACCTTCATTACACTATTCAAACATGAAACTTTATAGACTAATTCCAAGTATTGCATTATAACTTTATAAACAATTCCAGACAAAATTTTCCAAATTGAAGTTTTTAAAGCAAATAAACATATTTAAGAATTATAATATTCAGCCAAGATCTAATTTGGCATTACTGTCAATAGAATACAAATTATATGAAAACCTTGATTATAACAATGTAATAAGTAATTTTGCTGAGGGCTAAAATATTAAATTATATGAAATAAATATATAATTTCAATTTGCTTTGCTTTATTATTCATCCAAATATCTTCCTATTTTCAACAGACTAACCAAGTATGCATCATAATATTTAAACTTGTTCATTTTTGGTATTTTGCTGACCTTTGGTAATAAAAATTACCAGAGCCTAATGGATATTTTTCAGTGTGTTTATTATGAAGTAAGTAAGTGTTATTTGCTCAGTTATGTCTGACTCTTTGTGACTCCAAGGATTTTAGCCTGCTAGACTCCTCTGTCCATGAAATTCTTTACACAAGATTACTGGAGTGCATTACCCCATTCCTTTCTCCAGGGGATCTTCCCAACCCAAGGTTGAATCAAGGTCTCTTGCATTGCAGACAGATTCTTTACTCTCTGAGCCACCAGGGAAGCCCTACTATGAAGTGACACTTGTCAAAGGAGGAGAGAAGAATATATTTCATTTAATGGCCTGTAGTCACAATTTATGTTTCAAACATTTAGTCTTACTGTATATGGACCTACATTTGTAATATTTTCCAAGTCCCACAAATATTAGGTATAAATCTGAGGATGATTTACTCTGAAGGAAGTAGTCATTTCTATTTTTACTAATCTTGTGAAGAAGCTAATCAAAGGATCAAAGTATAATTTTCTAAAAGTTAAAAATATAACTCACAGAAACAAAATGTAGACTCAAATCAAAAACATTAGTGAGGGATTAAGCCAAATGTTAAACTGATTCAATGCAATACAAGAAAGGACAAAGTATATACTACAGTCAGAGAAAAAAAATGCTGAAATGACATTGCTGAATGAAATGCAAAACTGTTTAATAGCTTCCATGACCATAAAATGTAACCTTTTAGGTTATCTTTTCAATTAGATAGAAATCATTTGTATCTCAAATGAACAAAAATCATTAACAATTTAATAATCTTCTAAGGGTTAACTGCTTTATTGACTATGCCAAAGCCTTTGACTGTGTGGATCACAATAAACTGTGGAAAATTCTGAAAGAGATGGGCATACCAGACCACCTGACCTGCCTCTTGAGAAACCTGTATGCAGGTCAGGAAGCAACAGTTAGAACTGGACACGGACCAACAGACTGGTTCCAAATAGGAAAAGGAGTACATCAAGGCTGTATATTGTCACCCTGCTTATTTAACTTATATGCAGAGTACATCATGAGAAACGCTGGGCTGGGAAGCACAAGCTGGAATCAAGATTGCTGGGAGAAATATCAATAACCTCAGATATGCAGATGACACCACCTTTATGGCAGAAAGTGAAGAAGAACTAAAAAGCCTCTTGATGAAAGTGAAAGAGGAGAGTGAAAAAGTTGGCTTAAAGCTCAACATTCAGAAAACTAGGATCATGGCATCTGGTACTGTCACTTCATGGCACATAGATAGAGAAACAGTGGAAACAGTGGCTGACTTTATTTTTCTGGGTCCCAAAATCACTGCAGATGGTGATTGCAGCCATGAAATTAAAAGACGCTTACTCCTTGGAAGGAAACTTATGACCAACCTAGACAGCATATTAAAAAAGCAGAGACATTACTTTACGAACAAAGGTCCATCTAGTCAAGGCTATGGTTTTTCCAGTGGTCATGTATGGATGTGAGAGTTGGACTATAAAGAAAGCTGAGCACCGAAGAATTGGTGCTTTTGAACTGTGGTGTTGGAGCAGACTCTTGAGAGTCCTTTGGACTGCAAGGAGATCCAACCAGTCCATCCTAAAGGAGATCATTCCTGTGTGTTCATTGGAAGGACTGATGTTGAAGCTGAAATGCCAGTACTTTGGCCACCTGATGTGAAGAGCTGACTCATTTGAAAAGACCCTGATGCTGGGAGGGATTGGGAGCAGGAGGAGAAGGGGACAACAGAAGATGAGATGGTTGGATGGCATTATCGACTCAATGGACACTGGTTTGGGTGGACTCCAGGAGTTGGTGATGGACAGGGTGGCCTGGCGTGCTACGGTTCATGGAGTCGCAAAGAGTTGGACACAACTGAGCGACTCAACTGAAGGGTTAACAAGGGCTTCCCTGGTGGATCAGACATTAAAGAATCTTTCTGCAATGCAGGAGACCTGGGTTCAATCCCTGGCTCAGGAAGCTCCCCTGGAGAAGGAAATGGCAACCCACTCCAGTACTCTTGCCTGGAGAATCCCATGGATAAAGGAGCCTGGTAGGCTACAGTCCATGGGGTTGCAAAGAGTCAGACATGACTGAGCGAGTTCACTTTCACTTCAAAGGTTAAGTTCTCACTGCATAGAGTGTGGAACTTTATCATTAGTAAATCATTAATCAAACAAATCTGAGTTTATATTGCACTCCAAGTTTTGGATACTTTTTTTTGGGAATGGAAAAGAAACAAAAGCTGGGAATTCAGTCTTGAGAGGGATTTCTCTAACTGGAGCTTGGGCAGTGGGCCAGGACTCTTTGAATGGAGACAGACTCAAAAACATGCCAGGTGGTAAGAGGAAGTTGGCCCCAGCCATTTAGAGACAGGTCTGATTACACACCACGTCAATCAGACTGGCTGATTGACTGACTGACTTTTGGCTTCTATCCAAAAGTCTACAAGCAATAAATGCTGGAGAGGGTGTGGAGAAAAGGGAACCCTCTTACACTGTTGGTGGGAATGCAAACTAGTACAGCCACTATGGAGAACAGTGTGGAGATTCCTTAAAAAACTGGAAATAGAACTGCCATATGACCTAGCAATACCACTCCTGGGCATACACACCGAGGAAACCAGATCTGAAAGAGACACGTGCACCCCAATGTTCATCGCAGCACTGTTTATAATAGCTAGGACATGGAAGCAACCTAGATGCCCATCAGCAGATGAATGGATAAGGAAGCTGTGGTATATATACACCATGGAATATTACTCAGCCATTAAAAAGAATACATTTGAATCAGTTCTAATGAGATGGATGAAACTGGAGCCCATTATACAGAGTGAAGTAAGCCAGAAAGATAAAGACCAATACAGTATACTAGCACATATATATGGAATTTAGAAAGATGGTAACAATAACCCTATATGCAAAACAGAAAAAGAGACACAGATGTACAGAACAGACTTTTGGACTTTGTAGGAGAAGGCGAGGGTGGGATGTTCTGAGAGAATAGCATTGAAACAAGTATACTATCAAGGGTGAAACAGATCACCAGCCCAGGTTGGATGCGTGAGAAAAGTGCTCGTGGCTGGTGCACTGGGAAGACCCAGAGAGATCGGGTAGAGAGGGAGGTGGGAGGGGGGATCGGGAAGGGGAACACATGTAAATCCATGGCTGATTCATGTCAATGTATGGCAAAAACCACTACAATATTGTAAAGTAATTAGCCTCCAACCAATAAAAAAAAAAAAAAAAGAGAGAGACAGGTCTGAAATAATACCAGGAGGTGCCTTGGGACTGGGACTCTTCAGAGATGGGCCTGGACGCGCACACTCCAAGAGCAACCTTGTTATAGTGTAATTATAATTTATTCTGTATTTTCAAATCCTTTATCTCCAGCCTTCAATAAAATCCAGCCAAGTGGTATTATAGCCTCACATTTAGCTGTGTTGTGGGAACTTACAGAGAGGGTCTCTTTTCTGTTTGCATGAGGTATCCATGTAAGTGAAAGTGAAAGTGAAGTTGCTCAGTCGTGTCCAACTCTTTGGGACCCCATGGACTGTAGCCTACCAGGTTCCACCGTCCATGGGATTCTCCAGGCAAGAGTACTGGAGTGGGTTGCCGTTTCCTTCTCCAGGAGATCTTCCCGACCCAGGGATTGAACCCGGGTCTCCAGCATTGTAGGCAGACGCTTTGCCGTCTGAGCCACCAGGGAAGGCATGAAGTAAAAGGGGAAGGGCAGTGGTTTTCCTCATGTTGACAACAGTGGCTAAAGGGGATGACTAGCAAGAGAAATCACTTACCATTGAGATTGTTGGTCATATAAGAGAGGTGCTATGTTGATCAAATGTGGCTAATACCAGCGAGTATCAGACATCTGAAATACCTGTGCAGGCATGTATCTGAGATACCTGGGCAGGTACATATCAGAAATACTTGGGCAGGTTTGTATCAGACACACTTGAATGGGGGTCCTGGAAAAAATTAGCTTCTTACTTTGGACAAATGAAGCAGGATCCAGAACACCTGGCTTGTTGACTTGTAGTACCATGATTATAGGTATGAACACTAGAGTTATATTTCCTGGTTAAAATCCTAATTCCACCTCTTAATCGTTGTGTGATACTACCTAGCTTGTTTATGCCTCAGTTTCCTCATCAGTGAAATAAGTATAAAGCATATCTACCACACAGGGTTGTTATGAGATCTAAATTAATATTTGTCTATCTGAAAATGGTTAAAATGGTACCCATCATATTGTATGCATTTTGATAATCTCTTGGCATAAGTTCCATTTTTGCCTTCCTTCACGCCCTTTTGAATTGTAGAAGTAGGAGCCTGCAAACTGCATTTCCCTTTTTAGTTGGGTACAGAATGTTGGAAAGCAAGAGGAAGAGAGGTGCTGTCTTTCTTTGCTTCTGGAGATGCCTTCAGCAGGAGTAGTGGCAGGAGTGCCACACAGGCTCTGCAGTGGGAATGTGGCTCCCAGGTTCCCACTCGGCTGCAATACCAGGGGGGACACAGCCTCCGTCACATCCTCCAGTGTAGCCTCCAACTCTCACATCCATACATGACCCAGGTTCCCACTCGGCTGCAATACCAGTGGGGACACAGCCTCCGTCAGAGTAGAGGCATGGCAAGGCTTCAGCCCAGGAATGGTACCAGCTCTGTATCAATGGATAGAGCACTAAACTCTGGTTCACCCAGCTTTTCCAATAATTTTCTAACTAATTCTGTGCATTAAATCCCTTTACACTTGAAATATCTAGAGTGGTTTTTGTGTTTCTGACTGATGGACACAGTCACTACTGTGTCTATTATTAATTATATATTATATTATTTCCATTATTAATGTCAATTATACTACTGATGTTATTGTTAATATCCTCTGAAATATTATCTATGAACCAAAATTCTAAAAATATAACCTTCTTACCCAATTTTTCCAATCTACCACTCTAGTCATTTTTTCCTACAGATTTCATCCTTGAGCCAGAAGCACATAGAGTGAATGATCAATCATTATATGAACTGGTTTATCATTTAAATACACTACTATAGGTGTATATCTGTCACTGATCGATGAACTAGTAGGTAGGGAGATTTATTTCATTTGACACCAGTCTAAGAAAGATCATATTATTTTGGAGAATGGACTTTGAACAATTAAAAAAATGTATAATCAATAACAGGAGAGTTCTTATGTCCTATATAAGGCATACGGTGTGATTAACCTTTAATACATTATCTTTCTCCAGCTCTTTATTGATTACCCATGACTTATCACAGTTTGAAGGAGAAAACATATACCATTAAGTAACTTTGTTTCACAGCTGAAGCTAATGTAGTAAGGGAAAATGACTTGGTGAGAGAAACTATGATCAATGGATTTAGCACCCAGAATTATAAATTCATAGGATTTGTGAATCCTGTGAGAGCTTAAAACTGGGGAACAATTTGGAAAATGGTCTGTAAAAGAATTGATATAAAGGAAAAGTACCTCAGCGATTAACTTGAAATGCTCAGAGATCGATCTGGCTCACGTTTTTCCTTTGTTCTAATTCTTCCTTCTTTAAGAGTTGAGTTCTGTTTTGAAACAGCCATACTCATCTTTTCTCGTTGTCTTTCTCGGTTAGTCTCTGGAGAAGACTATTGTTGAGCTGTCATCTCTTTACTCTGGTTTTCGCTGGCAAGCAAGAGACTCCTCATTACACAGTTACACAATATAGCTGGTCATGAACCATGTCAGTCGGAAAATGTCTTTACTTTGAATGAAGTTTTTCCAACAGTTTATTTCAGCAAACAGTTTGCTTGGCTATCTTGACCTCTTTATTAATAACCTAGAGTTTGTAACTATATAACATGTGACTAAAAGTAAATAAGATTGATATCCAGGTATGATCTGTAAGCCAGCATCATTATTATAGTTATACCACTTGAGACATTTGATTAGTCTATGCATGAGATTTTCTGCAAGCTGGAAAAACAAAATACAAGGAACTTCTGGGATAAAATTTGAAGAATCATTGATTAGAAGACAGTATGTATGCTGTTCTAAGTCGCTTCGGGCATGTCTGACTCTTTATGACCCCAGGGACTGTAGCCTGCCAGGTTCCTCTGTCCATAGGATTCTCCAGGCAAGAATACTAGAGTGGGTTGCCATGTCCTCCTCCAGGGGATCTTCCTGACCCAGGGACTGAGCCAGTATCTCTTACATCTCCTGCACTGGCAAGCACTGGGGAAGCCCAGAAGCCAGTATGGCAAAAGAAAAATAACACGGTCTTTGTAATCAGACCATTTGAGCTCAGTCCCTGACTCTTTCACTCTAAGGATGAATTCGTATCTTGTTTATCTGCTTCTCCCTTTTCCTCTATCCCCCTCCTTCTCACACACACACACCACACAGGCCACACCTACAGCTTATATCTTAAGTTAGGTGACTATGATCCACAGGCCAAATTCAGCCTGTCATCTGTTTTTGTAAATACAGCTTTATTAGAAAATAGTCACATTCATTTGTTTACATATTACCTAAGGCTGTTTTTTTCACATCAAAGTCAGTTTTCACAACAAAGTCATTGTGAGAGATGATAGGTTGCAAAGGCTAAAATATTTACTATCTGGTCCTTTACAGAACATATTTGCTTATCTCTGGCTTAAATAATAGTAGAAGCTCAAGAAATTCGTCTCATTTCTTTAGCTAGAAAAATAATACAACAGAACATCTAGTGCCCAGATCTTGGTTTCTAATAAAAGGATCCGGAGCTCCTTGGAGAAATGTCTGATTCTATGGGCTGAGGCAGGAAATACATAGCATGAGCCTGGAGCATCTTGTAGTGCCAGAAATTAAAGAAATGCAAAAAATAAAAACTAAACAGACAAAAAGCAGGAGTGTGTCAACAGGACACAGGAGACATGAGACAATTCCCAAAGCTAACAATTTGAGGAAATAAATAAATAAATAGATTTTATCCAACTATAGCTCAAAGTCTAAAATAAATTTCCATGAATCCATACTTATATCAATAAGTGGTTCAATAAATAAATAATGGGGGTGATAGAAAAATCTACAGTACAGAAAACTTCCAAATACTTTATGTAGATACTCTGCTCTTGAGAAGCAAAACATAACTGTCCACTTCTCAAAGTGGGCTGTACATGGTGACTTCCTTCAAAGAGTTACAGTAGAGAAAAGGGAAAGAAAAAAGAGTAACATTACAGTGGAGAAGCTTGAAGAACACTCTTTCAGCCAGATGATCGAGGTCAACATCATCAATAATAAGTCAGATTGATGTGAATGTACTCTTGATATGATATAATGAGAATGATACTTTGCCTTTCTGGTCTTTCTCCACAAAATATATAACCCAGGTCTAATCATAAGAAAAACATCAGACAAATCCCCATAGAGGGATATTTTGCAAAGTATCTGACTAATATGCCTCAAAACTGTCAAGGTAATCAAAAACAAGGAAAATCTGAGAAAGTGTCACAGCCCAGAGTAGGCTAAGAAGATATAACTACTAAATGCATTGTGTTTTTCTGGATGGAATTCTGGAACAGAAAAAGAATATTAGGTAAAAACTAAGGAAATCTCTCACTATAGACTTTAGTTAATGATAATGTTCTGATTTTATTCCCACATTCATTGTAACAAGTATTTAATACTAATATAAGCTATTAACAATAGTGGAAACTAGGTTTGGGGTATACATGAACTCTGCTCTATTTTGTAATTTTTCTGTAAATCTAAAACTATTGTAAAACAAAATGTTTTAATATTTGGCAGAATGCTTGAAAAGTTATTATATTTTTATGACCATAAATTATACATTTTGATACAGAAATTATTTCACCTTATAGACCCAACAAAGCAGACTAAAATGAAGACAGAGTTCCAAATATGTTTATTCTTTCACAGTCATATACCATACTAACATGTTTTATATGAAAAATGTGTACCTTTTGAATATATAACTAATGATCTCCAATCCTAAAGATGCTAGAGAAATAAGAAACTCTTTTTCAAGTAGAAAAGACAAAAATAACAGGAAATAGCAGTCATATGCTGAAATATAATAAAGTCATTGAGAGGCTCTATATAGTAGCAGTATAAAAAGGAGAGAAGGACACAGCTAAAGGGTAAGATCTACCGGGGACACATTTAATCCAAGTATTGTATTTTGGAAATTATCCAAAAGCAGTAAGAGAGTTAGCATAACATCTGGGAAATCAAGGTGCCTGCTACAATAGAATGACAATTCATTTGTATATTTGGAGGGAAAATCAGCATAATAAGAAAGAAAACAAGTTTTTCCACATTTAAAGGAAAAAAATAGTCTACATCATGAACATATTTCCCAAATAAGTATCTCTCAGGTAGAAAATAGGCAGCTTATAATGTGCTGCTTGAAATGCAGGGCAATTCTATGTCAAGAATATGTCTAAAATTGACACACAATTCATTGAAGAGATTGCTAAAGTTTCAATACTTTAAAAAAACTTAAGCAAAGAAATCCAAAGCTGTCATCTGAAGCATTTGAAATCTGTGACAACACGCTTAGTTATAAAATGATGGTTCGAAGCCAAGTGAAGCAATACCGGCAACCTTACTGAAAGAGTAACTGATACTTCACAAGGGCTATGTCACATCGAGTTGGAATAAGGTATCACGGATATCCTGGGCCTCTGATGCTAGAAGCAAAGTGATAGACCTTGAGTCAATCCTCAGGAAATATCTTTTTCAATCTTGTTGTTCAGTTGCTCAGTCATGTCTGACTCTTTGCAACCCTGTGGACTGCAGCACACAAGGGTTTCCTGTCCTTCTCCATCTCCGGAGCTTGCTCAAACTCATGTCCTCTGAGTCGGTGATGCCATCCAACCATCTCATCCTCTGTCGTCCCCTTCTCCTCCTGCCTTCAATCTTTCCTAGCACCAGGGTCTTTTCTAATGAGTTGGCTCTTCACATCAGGTGGCCAAAGTACTGGAGCTTCAGCTTCAACATCAGTGCTTCCAATGAATATTCAGGACTGATTTCTTTTAGGATTGACTGGTTTGATCTCCTTGCAATCCAAGTGACTCTCAAGAGCCTGCTTCAACACTACAGTTCGAAAGCATTAATTCTTTGGTGCTCAGCCTTCTTTAAGGTCCAACTCTTTTCAATCTACCTGAAGATAAGCAATCTAATCATGTAGAAGACCTATGATAGTCCTTTCAAAAGACATATTATTAGGAATGTAGTTAACCACAATGAGTGGTTTCAAGAGTTTCCTCTGACATAACAGAAAAAAAAAAAATTAGACCCACCCTGCCATTGTGTACAAAATAGATTTTTTAAATGAATAGTCCTCAAGCAACTCAAGTGACTTAACTGTATCTATTTTGTGATGCTATATCAGAGAATATCTGTTAAATAGAAAATATTTATTTGTTTATTGGTACTCTATGCTAATAGTTAAGTGTGGAAAATCTATACAACGTGCTGTTATGAACTTAATTCTCAAAGTAATTTTCAAAATCTGATTTTACTGATAAACTCCAAATTGAATATATAAATTCTACATATGCCTGTTTTGTCCACATGTGGCTTGATGGCCACAGTTTGAACATTTTTTTTTTAAAGCAACTAATATTTCTTTCAATGAAGAGTAAAACATTTAAGGTGAAACAGACAGACTGATTCCTTTGATTGCTTGCTAGTTATATTGTTTAACTTCTTGGCTTAAAGGAATTAATTTTGCTTATTCCATTATTGCCTTAAATAGATCATTTATTAACATTCATTTATTTAACAAATGTTAATTGATGGCAAAACTTTCATCAGCTATTGTGCTAAAACTCAGAGGATGCCACTGTAATCAAAATCAGAGTCTCTGTCCTCGTGGAGTTTATAGCCTAAAAAACGAGACAGATTGCTCTTATTATAATTCTTAGGAAGGACAAGTGTGTGTTGCTATGTGATTTAGTCAGATTTGGAGAAAGTTTCTCTGAGAGTCATACTTGGGCTCAGATATAGTGATTAAAAAGTTCATTGGACCAAGAGAAGAAGGAAAAGTTCCCAGGGAGAGAGTAGAATGTGTGCTACTAACTTACTGTGGAAGATAGTTTGGACCATGGATAAGCTTTGAAGATCATGGTAAAAATATTTGCCTTTAGAGGACAGGGAAAGTGTTTAAGAGTTTTACCCAAAGTTACATGATTATTTTTGCATCTAAAAAATGTCATGCAGTCTATGTGTGGATAAATGGTGAGAGAGGCTGGGCTGGAAGCAGGTAGATTGCTCAAAGGGTTATTATAGTACTTAGAAGTCAGTTTTTGAGAAGAGGAGGCATGATGTTTTTACTGGAACTGCTAAAAATGGGTAGATTTGAGAGCCATTTAGGAAATAATATACACTGGACTTGTTGATGGGTTGAATATAGTGGCGGGAGATAAAAGAGACTTCTGGTTAGTACAGCCTCATGGGTATTGAAGACAGCCTATAAAAGAAGATTATTAAAATTTGGGGAAATGTGATGTGTAATTGATGATTCAATTTTAGGATGTTCATTTTAAGATACCACTGAAACATACAAGAAGGGATGACCCAAGGAGCACTTCCAGAATGACAGAGTGAAGATCTCCAAAAATCTGCTCCTTGAGAACATTAGCAATTATTCTCGAAGTCAACTTTTTAAAGACTCCTGAAATTAACTAAAGGCTTGCAACAATTACAGAAGCTATTATGCAATAAAAATGACTGGATCTCAATAAGAAGAATAAGCATTGTGGCATTTTACCTTGTCTGACTCCCATTAACCCCTCTTCAGCTCTGTTGTAGAACTGAAAACTTGCAGACTCACAACTAGACAGCTGTAACAACCAGAAGTCTAGCAACCACTGGAGGTACAGATTTTCCTAATTCTGGATTTTGATAGAAAATTTAGGAAAATCTGGCTTGGATTTTCCTAGTCTCATCTCCAGAGAAATGTTATTATTTGACCTTTCTAGCAGCTGCTAGGCAAAGTTTCTTTCTTAGAACTTGCCTTTATTTGACTTAACCCAGAACTCTCTCTGTGTGACTGTTATCTCCAGGATATTTGTAGAAAATATTTAATAGTAATTGTTTGATATTATAGCTAGCTGAGGCAGTGATACCATCTGTAGCTAACAAGAGGTTGACCAGAAGTCTCATAAAAGAAAAGGGTATGAGATATTTACTAAGGGATTTGAAAGAGTCCCAAAATTCCTGAAAATCTAGAAGGTGATATTCATATGCAGGACTGTGCATATCCCCAGGAATGAACTTGGAATGCCCTAATAGTTCACCTTCGACTGATACTGATGCTCTGCCTAGGAACGAGGTAAAGACTAAGCCATCCCTGGTAGCTCAGTGGTAAAGAGTCTGCCTGCCAATGCAGGAGACATGGGTTCAATCCCTGGTCTGTGAAGATCCCACATGCTGTGAAGCAACTAAGCCTGTGCTCCACAACTATTGAGCCTGTGCTCCAGAGCCCAGGAACCACAACTACTGCGCCCACGCACCACAGCTGTGAAACCCCAGTGCCCTAGAGCTTGGGCTCAGCAGCAAGAGAAGCCACTGCAATGAGAAGCCATACCTTGCAATGAAGAGTAGCCCCCGTTTGCTGAAATTAGAAAAAAGCCCACAAGCAGCAATATATATATATATATGTAATTTACATATTAAAATATATTTTATTTTTAAAAATATAGGAACAGTGCTTGTCAGTAAAAAGGAATTAAGTACTTATACTATAACATGGATGAACCTTGAAACATCATGTTAAGTGAATAAAACCAAACATAAAAATGCATATATTGTGTGATTCCACTTATATTACATGTCCAGGTTAGGATATCTAGAGAGGTAAAAGTTTAGTGGTTGCTAGGGGCTAGGAAGGTGGGAATGCGGAGTGGTGATGAACAAATTCTAAAGTTATATAGTGAAAGTGAAAGTGCTAGTCACCCAGTCATGTCTGACTCTTTGTGACCCCATGGACTGTAGCCCACCAGGCTCTTCTGTCCATACAATTCTCCAGGCAAGAATACTGGAGTGGGTTGCCATGCTCTCCTCCAGGGGATCTTCCCGACCCAGGGATTGAACCCAGGTCTCTCACATTGCAGGTAGATTCTTCATCATCTGAGCCACCAGGGAAGCCCAAAGTTATATAGTAGTGATGGATGTACAACTTCATGAGTGTGTGTAATTGAATACTTTAAATGGGTAAATTTTAAGGCATATGAATTATATCTCAATAAAGCTATTAAAAAAATTTCACACTGAGGAAATAAAAAAATACAAAAAAAAAAAGAGGATGAAATGATAACTTGAATGTTTGACATTTATAGGACAGATAAGTTTGGGTGCAAGTTTAAAAGTTTTCTGTTAACTATTTTTGATATGTTGATACATAAAATTTCATAATTGTCTTAGTTCATTCAGACTGGTAATAGAATATCAGAGACTGGGTGACTTATATGGAGAAATATATTTCTCACAGTCCTGGGGCCTGGGAAGTCCAAGATCAAGGTGCTAGCAGATTCTCTCTGTGCTGAGGGCCCTCTGCGTTGTTCTCAGATTGCCTTGTTCTCTCTGTGTCCTCACGTGGTGGAGGGAAAGAGGGAGCTTTCTAGGATTTCCTTTATAATGGCGCTGATCTCATTCATGAGGGCTCCATCCTCATGACCTAATCACTTCCCAAAGGCCCCACATCCAAATGCCATCATGTTGGGGGTTAAGATTTAAACATATGAATTCATTCAGTGCATTCATAGCAATAATAAAGTTACAGAGTACAACGTTTAAAAGAATATAAAAAATAAGGTAGGAGAGATATGAATAAGGGATTCTGTGAGGAAACAGTTTCAGAGAACATCTTGGAGATATTACATCTATGTCCCTGCTTTATACTGGTTTAAAGCTATCACGTAGAGAACATACATATGACAAAAGTTACTTTGAATCCAGAGAAGAAATCTTATTAAGATAGAAGGAGCCAGCTAAGAAAATTAAAGCATCTGGTCCTTTGCTGTTTTCCAAGCTAAACTTTTCAAAGCAATTTGGGTGACAGAACAAAGCATAAAGACAGAGCAAAAACTAAAGGAAGTCATTCACAGTAGTTGAAATAGCTGAATGTAAAATGCAAATAATTTTTAAGGCATTGGTTCTGCACTTTGAGAATACTTGAAGGTTTTTCAGAAGCAGCTAGAAGATGGACACTTTAAATGAGTAAAGAGATCAAAATGTAAAAGAAACAAGATTTTCCTCCATGCATGTCGTGCATTCAAACCACTAGGCAATTCTTAGGACCAGTTATATACATCTTTGTTGGTGGTGGTGGTGGTTGAGTCGCTAAGTCATGTCCAACTCTTGTGACTCCATGAACTGTAGCTCAGGCTCCTCTCTCCATGGGATTTCCCAGGCAAGAATATTGGAGTGACTGTCATTTCCTCTCCAGAGGATCTTCCCAACCCAGGGATTGAATTCAGGTCTCCTGCATTGCAGGCGGATTCTTTACCAACCAGGGAAGCCCAGGTATATCTGTAACAAAGCTAAGAAAAACACTTTTGAGAGTGTTAGTTTTCCACAAGTAATCCACTGTAGCATCAAATAAATCAATCTCTTTGCTGATTTACATTGTCTTCTATAATTACAGTGTCTCTATCTGCTTTGTCCACATTAGAGTCTTATTCAAAAACGTGTTCATATCAATTCAGATCCTCTTGGCCAGGCAACCTGCTGGCATTTAAATAATTGCCAACCTTGAATATTAATACCAGAACTATCAACATGAAACAGACTGGGATGGCAATAGATAAATTAGTTTTTGAATAGTGGTGAAAAGTTGATATGGTCCATAGCCAGTCTTTAAATGTCATTTTTGGAGGCGGAGGGTAATGCAGAATGAGAAAAGGTAAGCTTTGAAATTAGGGTCATGAGAGAGGGTGGTTATATTCCTTAGCTTCTCAGGGTATTGATTTTATTATCTGTAAATAAAGAATAATAATATCTTCTTCCTAGAGATTCAGCAAAGATTAAATGAAAAATAGTTAATATTTGTGTGTCCCTGCCACATAATGGGCCCTCAGTCACTATCACTATCATTATATCTGTTATTTTGGAACCTTACTTTTTAACATAACTAAAAAATATCAGTTAAAAAAGCAACACTTTGTGATGTTATAAGATGTCCAGATGTTTATAAAAAATCATGATCAGCTTTGGCCAACAGTTTCATATCCTAAAAACTTGGCTCCTACCTGCATGAGAAAAAGTGAGGAAAAAATAATATCTCTACTCAAATATGCCAGAGGTACAGTGTCCACAAAACAGTGTTTTCCTCATTTCCCACTTCAAAACAAAAAAGAAATAGTCACCCCAAATGAGATCATATAACAACTGGTAGAATGAGAAAAATGTCAAACTCTTTTGGACCTTCTCTTCTTCATAGATGAAAAGTAGAACACAGAAAAATGGTTATTTTTCAAGTGACTCCCCTTGCCACTCAAATACAAACAGTGCCTGTATCGGAATGCTCACAAGTGTTTCATACTTATACAGGATGTTTTCCAGTCTTGCCAGCCTACAAAAGAAAGTTAGCTACAGCTTTGCTTTGATGACATATATTATGGCAAATTTTCACTAATATAATTTTCATTCTTTCTTTCCAGCTCAAAGGTGCCAGAGATCAGTGTACCTCCTTCACCTATCAGTATCCTAAGAGTATCATCCCTGGTGTGCTGCCATACTGACTTAATGCTTGCTGAATGAATGAATGAAATATTCAGACTAGGTATGCAAGGGACACATCTGCTACCGTGTTTCAGGAGGAAAAGATACAGGTTGTTCTTATACACATGCAGAGGCAGGACTCCTCAGGCAAAAGCTCAATGGAGGTGATATGACAAAGGGGTAGAAGTTTGGGCCTCACAGGTGGCGTGAGCGGTAAAGAACCTGCCTGCAAGTGCAGAAGACTCAAGAGATGAGGGTTCAATCCCCAGATTGGGAAGATCCCCTGAAGGAGGATGCGGCAACCCGCTACAATATTGTTGCCTGGAGAATCTCCTGGACAGAGCAGCCTGGAGGGTCACACCCAGAGGGTTGCAGAGAGTCTGAAGACAGGACTGAAGCTTAAGGAACTACAGTTACAGAGGGTGTGTGTGTGTTTGTGTGTGTGTGTTAGGTAGAGAGGTGCAGAGTAGATAACGGAACCAGAGACTTTAAAGGCAGAACACCTAGAGAAAACATTTTTTGGAATTCTAGCTGGGGCTACATATAAGATTGAAACCATTACCAGGTGTAATGGTAGAGGAGGCTCTTTGGTCAAGTAGGCAATAAAATAAAATAAAATAAAATATGCAGGAGTGAACTGGTACATTTTAGTGTAGGAGAATTATATTAATAGGAATACAACTTTTGAGTGGGATTTAGAACCTAACCCTCACTTAATTTGCATTTAATGCCTAAGCACAGGAGACTGATTCCTGTTCAGTGAGGCCTCAGTCGGTACTGACAGTCTGGAAAGATAGATGTAAGCTGTCAAGGTCATCGCCCTATCTTTTTCAAAAATGGTATGCATGTCCAACTGCTCACATGCAAAATTTTGGTTAAAATCCAGTGAGCGTTGCCTACTGTGGGCCAGTGACACTTTATCTTGTTACCTCCTCCTAAGACACATTTATTTATATTCATTAAGTTTACAGAGGCTGATTTATTAAAACAGAATGGAGTAAATCCTTCAGGCAAACAAAAACATTTTATAATTCTCATCCATCATTTGTTCTCTATTAGGAATTTTAATAGTTGTCATAAAGTCAGGAAGAATAGCAAACACGCTTACTGCATGCCAGACCATTTCAAATAGTTTATACAGATTATCTCACTTGACCTTCATAACAACCTATTAGGTTCATAACAACCTATTAGGTTCATAACAACCTATTAAGTAATCCAGTTTTGCAGATGTAGAAACAGAGCAAGACATACTGTCATTTAGCCAAGGTCACACAGGTTCCAATCACTGGACCTGGGATTTAAACAGCAGGCTGATATCAAAGCAGAGACTCTTAATCTTGAAGCCATCCTCTCACTGAGCACTGAGTCATTCACTCCTGAGGGTTTCAACTTTGTCTTGACTTAAGTTTAGCACAGTACTCCTAAAATTTTAATGCATTTAAGAACTACTGTATCAAGGTGAAAGTGAGTGTTAGTCACTCAGTTGAGTCTGCCTCTTTTGTAACCCCATGGACTGTTGTGAGGCTGTCACGGCTAACGCCATGACAGGCAGCCTAGATTAGGAGTAGGCCTGGTTTCCCAGGGTAACATAATTATCAGGCCTCCTGGAGCCAGCCAATCAACATATGCCTAGCCAGAAAAAAGGGAACCTATCAGGGGAAAGCTGAAAGCCCCACGTTGGGCCAACAAAAATTACCTTGCAACTGTGTAACCAATCCACTTACTTGCCAACTACCCACTGTGTAACCAATCCGATTGCGCCACCTACCTGCTGCTTTTTTTGACCTAATAAATACCGGAGAGAACTGGGGCTCGGGGCCTTTCGTCCTCACACACTTGGTGAGGGCGGGAGGCCCTGGCTCGAGTCAGTAATAAATTCCCCTATTGCAAGTTGCATTGTTTCGAGGAGTCTTCTTTCCTGACCGGGGACTCGGACTACGGGCAGAACATTTGGAGGCTCGTCCGGGATCCCTTGACCAGGGAAGAACGCTCTTTGGAACAAAGGGGAAAAAGGACGGGTAATAGCACCGGTGCTCAGGCAGGTCTAGAAAAGCCCAGAGTAAATCTGAGGCCCTGCTGTGAAGCAGGAAGGTATCTGGCACAGAAAGACCAGAGTAAATCCAAGGCCCTGCTAAAAGGCAGGAAGGTGTCTGGCGTGAAGGAAAGCTTTCCATGAGGGAACGGATTGGCCGTTCCGGCTGGCGTGAGGCCGAGGCCAGCGAGCGCGCTGGGAGGCAGCCAGCTCTGCGGGAAGGAGACCTCCTCTCCTAA
The DNA here is from genome assembly GCF_910594005.1 of Cervus elaphus. Lineage (NCBI taxonomy): Eukaryota > Metazoa > Chordata > Mammalia > Artiodactyla > Cervidae > Cervus > Cervus elaphus. The sequence goes on along the minus strand of NC_057817.1, from coordinate 11,729,182 downwards.
GCCCGAATCTGGGGAACAGTGGACGCCATTCGGTAAGGTGACCCTTGTTCCAGAGGATCTGTGTTGTCGGCAGATGTGTGTCTGTCTGTGTGTTTTTCTGTATAACTGCTGGCATTGTCTCCTGTCTCAGTGTTCTCTGGTGTGTCGTTGTCTACTTCTTCCTATAAAGCCTTGGAGCCTTATTTCTGTTTCTGGGAGTTTCAGTGAACAGGCAGACAGTTGTCGGGGTAACTGACGAGTCCCGGCCAGGGCTACTCCCTGGCGGATTCTGAAGGCCTCCCAACAAGTCAGCCCCAGCAACGGGAGCCCGAGAGGGTGAAACTTTTTCCTTTTTTCTCATATTCTAAACCGAGAATCTGGCCAAATAAAAACCCGTCTGTGTGGGCACGGGACAGGCACTTAAAGAGCCGATAGGGCGCCTGCCACTGGAAGACTCCCGTGAAAGGATAAGGGGGTCACGGAAAGGGCTAGAAACCCTTAGGGTGCCCGCCCCCAACAAGAAAACTTCCGTGCAACGACTAAGGCACTCAAATAGTTCCACGAAGCATACCACAAGCCCAACCTCCTAGCCACCACCACTCCCGATAGGATTTATTGGTGGTAATTCTCGGTGACTTTCTTCTGACTCTCGCTATGGGGCAAGGAAAATCCACCCCACTCTCTCTCATGACTGATCATTTCTCGGATGTCAGGGCTAGAGTTGCTGCTGGTTACAAAGAATAAATTAATAACCTTTTGCTCTGCAGAGTGGCCCGCCTTCCAAGTTTGATGGCCTCCAGAAGAAACTTTTCAACCTTCTATTATTCGGGCGGTGAAAGAAAAAGTTATGGCTCCTGATCCCTGGGGCCACCCGAGCCAAGTCCCATATGTTATGGTATGGCAAGATCTAGTAGAAGATCCGCCCAAATGGTTAAAACCTTTTGTTCACAAACTCCTTGATTCTCCTAATGTACAGGCCCTGGTTATGGAAACTCCCACTCCCCCAGAGGAAGCCAAGAAGAATAAGGGCCCAAAACCGGTCTTGCAGGAATCCTCGTACCGGAACCTGATTGACTTGGAGACGGAAATTAGGCCCCTGCCATATGCCCCTCCTCCGCTGCAGGTTCCCCCGGGGGGAAGAGCCCCCCTGATGAATCAGAAGGGATAAGGAAACCCCGACCCCAGAGAAGAAATAGAGGAAATAGGGGTGAGCACGATCATGGGGACCCAGAGTTACCTTCATCTACTGTACAGGCACTCCCCATCCGGGTGGGACCAGCTAACCCAGACGGAGAGCGACCCTATCAGTACTGACCCTTTTCCCATTTTGTTCACTCATAACCCCACCTGGGATGATTGCCAGCAGCTGTTGCATGTGCTCTTCAACACGGAAGAACGGGAGCGAATCCTGGCAGAGGCGCAGAAACGGGTCCCAGGGGTCGACGGGAGACCAACCGCCCAGCCTCATCTCGTGGACAAGGGGTTTCCTCTGTTGCGGCCTAACTGGGATTTTGAGCGAGTGGAAGGTAGGCAGCATCTCCGAGTGTACTGCCAGACTCTAATGGCTGGCCTGCGGGCCGCAGCTAAAAAGCCAACAAATTTGGCGAAGGTAAATTTAGTAAGACAAGAGCCCACTGAGAGCCCGTCAGCCTTCCTAGAGAGGCTAATGGAAGCCTTTAGGCAATATACACCTATGGACCCCCAGGCTGAGGAATCACGCGCTGCAGTTCTACTAGTGTTTGTGAATCAGGCAGACCCAGATATTAAGAGGAAATTACAAAAGATAGAGGGGTTAAGAGAACAAACAATACAAGACTTACTGAAAGCAGCTGAAAAGGTATTTAATAATAGGGAGACCCCAGAAGAAAGGGAGGAACGACTTCGTCGGGAGAAAAAGAGAGACCAAAAAGACAGGCCCTAAAGAAAGATCAGTGCGCTTACTGCAAAGAACGGGGGCACTGGAAAAATGAGTGCCCTAAGAGGGACCCGAAGAGAAGAACAACCCAGAGAGAAAAAATTTCCCCTGGAACTCGAGTTCTATATGCGGGGGAAGACAGTGTCAAGAGTCAAGACTCGACACCCCTCCCCGAGTCCTGGGTAACCATACATGTAGAGGAGAAACCCGTTGGCTTCATGGTGGACACTGGCGCCCAACACTCTGTTTTAAATAAAAAACTGAGACCAATGTCTAAGAAAACCAGCTTGGTGCAGGGAGCCACGGGGACAAAAAAGATATTGTTGAACCACAGAACAGAAAGTAAATCTGGGGACCCACCAGGTGTCCCATTCGTTTTTGGTGATACCAGAATGCCCAGCCCCTCTACTTGGACGGAACTTGTTGACTAAAGTTAATGCTCAGATCCATTTTGACCCTGGGGGAATGTCAGTCACGGATGGACTTGGACAGCAGATACATGTCTTGTCTCTAGCTTTAAGATGAATACAGACTTTTTGTGCCTAAGCCCTCAGAGGTTATAGCACCATATATACGACCGTGGGTCCACAAATACCAGTTGACATGGACAGAAACAGCAGGAATGGGACTGGCTAAACAGAGACATCGGTCGTCATCGAACTAAAAGCCGAGGCGACTCCTGTGAGGGTGAAGCAATATCCTATGAGCCAGGAGGCTCGGCGGGGGATCACTCCCCACATTCGATGGCTCATGGATGCCAGAATTCTCAAGCGATGCCAATCCCCTTGGAACACCCCCTTACTACCGGTGAAGAAGCCGGGGAGTACGGATTACAGACCTGTCCAGGACCTACGAGAAGTCAACAAGCGGGTGAGTGACATACACCCTACTGTCCCCAACCCGTATACCCTCCTGAGCAGTCTGCTGCCTGAGTACACTTGGTACACTGTGTTGGACTTGAAAGATGCTTTTTTCAGCCTACCCCTGGCGGCCCAGAGCCAGGAAATATTTGCCTTTGAGTGGACTGAGGGGGAAGTCCAACCGGTAGTACAACTAACTTGGACCCGCCTCCCACAAGGGTTCAAAAACTCCCCTACCTTGTTTAATGAGGCTTTGAGTGAGGACCTCTATGAATATCGGACTCGCCACCCAGAGGTCATCCTGCTGCAATATGTGGATGACCTTATGTTGGCTGGAACCACAGGAGAGGCATGCAGCCGTGCCACCAGTGACCTCTTACAGACTCTAGGCACCTTGGGATATCGTGCTAGCGCAAAGAAGGCGCAAATATCCCAGCAAGAGGTCACCTATTTGGGGTATAAGATCAGGCAGGGACAAAGGTGGCTAACTCAGGCCATGAAGGAAACAATATTGCAGATACCAGAGCCCAAGACCCCCCGCTAGGTGAGAGAGTTTTTGGGAACTGTTAGATATTGTAGACTGTGGATCATGGGGTTTGCTGAGAAGGCCCGGCCCTTATATGAGGGAAGTAAAGAGACCCCAAACTGGACTTGGACTGAGCCAATGAAACAGGCTTTCCAGACACTCAGACAGGCCCTACTAAAAGCGGCCAGCCGGGACTATGCCGCCCCCATATTAGCCATGGGACTTCCACCTCCTGGTATGGGGACTCTGCCGCCAGTCCCCGACTATTCCCTCCCTGACCTCATTTGGATCAACGAGGATACCACCCTCCAGAAGGATGACAAAGATGGATGGTACCAAGATCAAAACAACAACCTGATATTGCCTGCCATCCTGGGTCGTCACCTATGTGAACACCTGCACACAACTACACACTTGGGAGAAAAAAAAAAAAGACCTTGACTCTTCTCCAGACGGCCTGCCTGAGGTTCCCTCGACAAAATGCAACTGTACGAGAGATAATCCAGGCTTGCAAAGCACGCCAGCTGATGAAGACAGGGAAAAGGCAGCACACTAGAACGAGGTACCGAGGGGGAAGAGCCAGGGCAACACTGGGAGACAGATTTCACTGAGGTAAGGCCAGGCAAGTATGGGTATCGCTATCTGTTGGTTCTGGTAGATACCTTCTCGGGGTGGGTAGAAGCCTTCCCCACTAAGGGAGAGACAGCAACAGTGGTTGCTAAAAGTATCTTAGAGGAGATAGTGCCTAGGTACGGGCTGCCAGTGACTATGGGCTCTGATAACGGACCTGCCTTTGTGAGCCAGATTGTACAAGGGCTGGCCCAAGCTCTGGGGACAAAATGGAAGTTACATTGTGAATATAATCCCCAGAGCTCAGGACAGGTTGAGAGAATAAGTTGGACCCTAAAAGAAACTCTGACAAAGTTGGCAATAGAGACTGGCGGGGACTGGGTGACCCTCCTTCCCTTCGCATTCTTTCGAGTGCGTAACACCCCTTATAAGCTGAATCTTACCCCTTTTGAGATTCTGTATGAAAGACCCCCTCCTGTGTGTCCTATATTCGAGGGAAAATGCCTACCACCCCCTACCTTGGGACAATTTCAGCAAACACTGATGGCATTAAGGTACATAGCCATGTTTAGAAATTAATTCGAGAGATACACGAGGGTCCAAGCAAGGGGACCATCTCCTCACATAATATTGGCCCGGATGATTGGATTTGGGTAAAACGACACCAATCTAAAGCATTAGAACCTAGATGGAAAGGCCCTTATGTTGTTCTCCTTACCACTCCTACTGCTGTTAAGGCCGACGGGATCGGGCCCTGGGTTCACTGCAGTCACGTGCGGCAAGCCACCCCGGAAGAACAGGAAAAGGCGCAAGCAGAATGAGAGGCAAGACCTCACCCGTCAAATCCTTTGAAACTGAAACTCGTACGACGGGAGCCCTCTTAACTCTCCTGCTGATAACAGTTTTCATCGGCCCAGGAGCAACCAGCCACAACCCCCATCAGCCAGCTAACCTGACTTGGGTGATCTACAATCCTGAGACTGGAAAAGTGCTTAATTCGAGCTCCAACGTGGCCCCCAAAGGGACATGGTGGCCAGTACTGACCTTTGATTTGTGCGTGCTGGCGGCTGACAGTAATGGGTTTGGTCCCCACCAACTGACCAAGTTCTTTGCCCACGGCTCTTTCGGTCTGTTCACCCGTAACTGAGCGAAAAGGCCCACAGTACTACGAACAGGTGCCTGTCTATGTCTGCCCGAGGGGAGGAAGGGATTGGAACCAAATTGAAAAATGTGGGGGAGTTGACTCTTTTTATTGCGCCGCTTGGGGTTGCGAAACCACGGGAACAGTCCATTTCGCACATCCAAGAATCCTTGAGCTCCTTGGCTGAAGTAGTGTTACAGAATAGGAGAGGTTTAGATTTGCTGTTTCTGCAACAAGGAAGATTATGTGCAGCACTGAGAAAAGAATGCTGTTTCTATATCGACCATTCAGGGGTGGTACAAAAATCTCTCCAGAAAGTAAGAGAGGGACTAGCCCAGCGAAAGAGAGAACAAAAAGCCCAAGGCTGGTTTGAGTCTTGGTTTCAGCGCTCCCCCTGGTTGACCACTTTGATTTCCACCCTCCTAGGTCCACTCATAATATTAATATTGTTACTGACCTTTGGTCCATGCATTTTAAACCGTCTGGTCTCATTTATTAGGGAGCGCCTAAATACCATCCAAATTATGGTATTGAGACAACAATATCAGTCAATTTCACAGGATGAAGAGGAAGATTCCTCTACTTGAACAACAGACAGGGGGGAAATGTGAGGCTGTCACGGCTAACGCCATGACAGGCAGCCTAGATTAGGAGTAGGCCTGGTTTCCCAGGGTAACATAATTATCAGGCCTCCTGGAGCCAGCCAATCAACATATGCCTAGCCAGAAAAAAGGGAACCTATCAGGGGAAAGCTGAAAGCCCCACGTTGGGCCAACAAAAATTACCTTGCAACTGTGTAACCAATCCGCTTACACCAACTACCCACTGTATAACCAATCCGATTGCGCCAACTACCTGCTGCTATTTTTTTTTTTTTTTTTTTTTTTTTGCTTTTTTTGACCTAATAAACACCCGAGAGAGCTGGGGCTTGGGGCCTTTCGTCCTCACACACTTGGTGAGGGCGGGAGGCTCTGGCTCGAGTCAGCAATAAATTCCCCTATTGCAAGTTGCATTGTTTCGAGGAGTCTTCTTTCCCGACCAGGGACTCGGACTACGGGCAGAACACTGTAACCTGCCAGGCTCATCTGTCCATGGAATTATATAGGCAAGAATACTGGAATACTGGAGTGGGTATCCCCTTCTCAGGGGATTTTCCTGACCCAGCAATCAGACCCAGGTCTCCTGCATTGCAGGCAGATTCTTCACTGTCTGAGCCACCAGGAAGCCCACTGTATAAGGATATAGATCCCAAATTAAGTTTTATAGATGATAGAAAGGATCTTTCAAGGGCATTTTTTGCGTTAGTAGCTGACTTTAGAACTTAACCCTAGAAAGAAGCAATCTCACTGTAATTTGCAAGATCACTGCCAGCCTGTGAAGAAAATGCAACATAAGTGGAAGTCAGTTCTCCCTAACAGGGTGCTGGGATATGCCAATTACAGATAGCTTATCTATTCATTGGGACTCAGAAGTTTTTAGGTAACACTAGTCTACTTGCTATATTGCAGCTAGTGTATGATATTTAAGATATAAAATAAATACTTAGAAATATTTTTTATTTGCAGTATTGCCTTTTCAGACAAATTTTGATCACTCTTCATTTGTTTGTTCATTCATTTGTCCCTTTCCTCTTTTCCTTCTTTCTTTCGACCTATTTAGTATTCATTCACTACTGTATGTTAGGTATGCGGACAAATTAAAACAAAAGAAAACAAAACTCAAACATGGTCTTGTCCATGTTCAGCTTATGTCCTTTAAAACAATAAGGAGCTTTCATATTTCTCAGAATTGGCTTAACTCTTAGAAACATGCCCAGTGTTCATTAGTGGAACTGAATCTTTAGCCTAAAACCACAGAAAAATTTTAAATGCATGGAATTATGCTTTCATATTAATATTTTAGAACTCTAATGGGTAAAATTCTGGTACAAGATAAGGATTGTAAGAATCCTATTTGAATTTGGTAAATGTATTTGTTTGTCATCACAATATTTTCTTTTAATTCTAGATAATAGAAATAACATGTTTAGCCTTAAAAATGTCCATCTGTTATCAAGCTGGGGAAATTAGTTTCAGTTGTCTATGTTCTGTTTTTATATCTCTACATTTAAAATTTTCTTAATAAAAATTCCTGGATTTTAGCTTCTCAACTGTTCCAATGATACAAATAAAATCAGACAAGTTTGATGCCCAAATGCTACCATGTACAAATGAAAACTTCTAGGACATGAGTAACATTAGAATATTATTAAATAAACTCTGTAGGAGACAGAGATTCTAGACCAATAAGATGAGGAAGTTCAACCTACATCTCATTCTGGAGGAAACACAATTACAGTTCTTCATTGCCATAAAGTAATGCCCATCTGAGAAGATCTCATCTAATGGAGGTGTTGCCAAGTTTTAGAAAGACATCTTAACATATTTGTTTAAATTTTACAATGAGCTTATATGTTGTATATCCAGGAAAACGAATGTATGACTCATGGATTCTATGAAGTTAAAAGAAAAATGAAAGTCACCAATAAGCCAGTGACACAAATACAACCGTTTTTACGATAGAATACATTCAGGTTTGTAAAAATTAAAAGACAATTTTCAGTGATTTTTTAAAAATCAAAATAGACTTTTTCTGTCAAAAAACTTAAACTGCGGGATAAGCAAGGTAATGATAAATTTATACACATGTGCATTTAATGCCCAAAGCTAACAAACTTGGTTTGTGTGATTGTTTCACTAAATTATGCAATAAAATTTGTAACTTGATGGAAAGTTGTTTTCCAGAGCTCTCTTTGAAGGGTGAAGACACAAAAGAAAGTTTTGTTTATTCCTCTTAAAAGGATTTTTTTGCATTTAATAAGCATGACAACTTAACAGTCCATAAACTATTGTTTTTTATTTCTTTCTGATACCTTCAGTTCCCTCAGGATTTGTATAAATGCTTTCCAAATTTAGTAATGGAATATCTCAAAAAAATTTCAAAAGACAATATTAATATTGGTAAAATAACCTGGGTGAAAATAAAAGCAAACACAGGAGTAGAAAATTGGAAGAGTGAGAAGAATAAAATAAGAAGACAAGAAGCAAAATACAGGCATTCTTTAATCTACACAAATGTTAACTTTCTAAATTAACAAAGTAGTGAAAGAACATTGATAATAATTTAAAGTCTCAAATGTGAAGAGAATTGCAAGCTGGAGTTGGCGATAATTAGGCAGTAGTATCCTTGACACATTATACCATAAACCAGATCTAAATCACACTGTGAAGATGAGAGGTCAGAGAATACGAAGGCCAAATTACTGAAGCTGCATATTTGGAGTCAGAGGTTCTTTCCTTACATAGAAGAAACTAATAGTCATTGAGGAGGTGGATCCCAAAGGACTAGAAAACTACTAAAAGAGAAAAATGACCTGTCGGATGATAATTAAAATACCTGCAGGCCTAGCAGTGATGGTGCACCACAGTCCCTAGCTTGCCAGAGAGACATGTAGTAAAATACCTCTTTCCTCCCAAAATCTATTTTTCAATCCGATTACTTGGTAATCCTTTCTGAGGAACTATATTTCCAACACTATATTGAAAATGAATAGATGACTGGCATTTTCTTTCTTTTTAAAACACCTTGAAAGTCAACTTTATGGACTGTATTTCTTCAATAACCTGAAGGAGTCGAGGGAGGAAAAAATTCAGACATGGGAAATAAATAATAACGAGTGAAGAAAATACAAGTATAGAGATGAAGGAAAATTGAAGGGCAGAAATATAAATGCTGCAATTTTATCTCTACTTTTTCTCCTGAATGATGTTGAATGCAACAATTAACCTGGCTCTAACCTCCACCCACACCTCCCATTGACTCAGTGGGAGCTCTTCACAGAGCTACAATTATGAGCTGCACATAACACAAAATTGTTAACTTGCTCATTTACCATCTCTCCTATTCCCTAAATATTTTATCTCATCTCTTACTGTAAAAGTTCCACTGACATCAAATACAGATACTTTAAGTCTTAAGAGTTATAACATTTATATATATATCACATTAAAATAGAAGATTAAAAATCTCATATCTATGCTTAAAATATGTCTTACACACCTATGAATCTTAGCTTTCTATAACAACTAATCTGGATAAAAATGCCAGTCACTATACACTAACATTATGACGCTGAAAATCAAGGGTGGGAATGTTGTTCAAAAAGACTTGGGATAAGGAAAGGAGGGCTTTCCCTCATAGCTCAGTAGGTAAAGATTCTGCTTGCAATGCAGGAGATCCAGGTTCAACCCCTGGGTCAGGAAGATCCTCTGGAGAAGGAAATGACAACCCACTCAAGTATTCTTGCCTGGAAAATCCCATGGACAGAGGAGCCTGGCAGGCTACAGTCCGTGAGGTTGCAAGAGTCAGACACGACTTAGTGACTAAACCACCACAATAGAGCCTCTAAGCAGAGGGAAGCTGGATCCCTCCTTCACTCACTGCTTGGAAGAAAACCAAATCTAAACGTCCATTTGGGCTTCCCTTGTGGCTCAGCTGGTAAAGAATCCACCTGCAATCCGGGAGACCTGGGTTCCATCCCTGTGTTGGGAAGATCCCCTGGAGAAGGGAGCAGCTACCCACTCCAGTATTCTGGTCCGGAGAATTCCGTGGACTGTATAGTCCATGGGGTCACAAAGAGTCGGGCACCACTGAGCGACTTTCACTTTCTTTTAGAGGGCTTCCTTTGTAGCTCAGTTGGTAAAGAATCTGTCTGCAGTGCAGGAGACCTGGGTTCAATCCCTGGGTTGGGAAGATCCCCTGGAGAAGGAAATGGCAACCTACTCCAGTATCCTTGCCTGGAAAAATCTCATGGACAGGGAGCCCGGTGGGCTACAGTCCATGAGGTCGCAGAGTCGGGCACGACTGAGTGGCTAACACTTACTTACTAAGGAAAGGAAGATATCTCCCACCTGATATTATAATTTCTACAGGCTCAGTAACATGTTCCATATTTTTCTTCAGGCTTTGTCTCTAATTTTAAAACTGGTGTTAATAATAATTACAATGGACATAAATGACCCAGTATAGACACCACCCTTTAAATCTCTATAACCACTCCCTGTTCTCGGGGAGGACATTTGAAGAAATGTTTCTTCAAAACATTTCAACTGAATGAACATATTATTACTTCAAAGTTTATATTGGAATGAACAGATTTCCTCAATTAGTCCCTAAAATCTATCCTAATGAATATCTTTTTATTGATGTAATAGCAGTATCTGCATCACATCCTATCTATAACAAAATCTCTCATATTTTTTCCTGTTACTTCATTCTTCTTTTTAGACTACCTGAAGATAAGCTACTACAGTTAATAGGAGTTCACAAAAAAGCAGAGAGTTACTTGGGGTATAAACAGTGATGTTTTAGGAAAGATGTAAGGTGTTAAGAAATCTTGAGTCCTCAGAATTTCAAATTTAAGCCACTGATTACTTTTCCTTTGTACACCAGCATTACGTCTATGTTGTGTTGTTTAGTTGCTCAGTCATGTCCGATTCTTTTGCGACCCCATGGACTGTAGCCCACGAGGCTCCTCTGCCCACGGGATTATCCAGGCAAGCATACCAGAGTGGGCTGCCGATCTGCCATGGAGACAGTGAAGATGGCATTGAGTGTTTCCAACCACTCAACCAAGCTGTAGTTCTGTGTGAAGGCCTGTCTGTGTGACCTCAGAATGGGTCTGTTCTCTTCATATGTGACTAGAACATCATTGGTTGATATGGATAATTTTGACTTTCTGCTACTCTATTCAGCATTTATAATCATTTTTCTATAATAAATTTTAATATACTATTTCAAGAAGAACCTCATATCACCTGCCTGCTTAAAAAGCTTTAATGGCCTTTTGAATAAATTCTGACTTTTTTGAGTGACTTCACAAGCCCTCTAAGGTACCTGCCATTCCTTTCCTCTACCAGCTTCTTCCTAATTTTACAATTTTGCTACTTCCTTCACATCTTCATACTGTTTCAATAATAACATACATGCCATTGCTTTCTGAGACATACATTTATACATTCTGTTCAGTTCAACTGAAAGTCTGTTCAGTTCAACTGAAAGTCTATTCAGTTCTACCTCCATCTAAGAAATGCTTTTGTTGGGATCTCCTTGGTGGTCCAGTGGCTAAGATTCTGCACTCCTAATGCAGGGGACCTCATTTCAGTCTGTGGTCAGGGAACAAGATGCTACATGCCACAGCTAAGAAATCCCACATATAACTAAGACCTGATGTTGCCAAATACACAAACTTTTTTTTTAAAGAAATTGTTTTGTTTTTAAAGACCCAATATAAATGCCATCTCTTTCATGATGCCAACCATGTTCCATGAAATCCTTTATTCATGTTTTACTGTTCTGGCATTTATCAAGCCCTACATTTTTCAGGAGAGACGGAGCCAAAGCAAAAACAACACACAGTTGTGGATGTGACTGGTGATAGAAGTAAAGCCTCATGCTGTAAACAGCAATATTGCATAGGAACCTGGAATGTTAGGTCCATGAATCAACGCAAGTTGGAAGAGGTCAAAAAGGAGATGGCAAGAGTGAATGTTGACATTTTAGGAATTAGCAAACTAAAATGGACTGGAATGGGTGAATTTAACTCAGATGGCCATTATGTCTACTTCTGTGGGCAAGAATCCCTGAGAAGAAATGCAGTAGCCATGATAGTCAACAAAAGAGTCTGAAATGCAGTACTTGGGTGCAATCTCAATAGTGACAGAATGATCTCTGTTCATTTCCAAGGCAAACCATTCAATATCACGGCAATCTAATCTATGACCCGACCAGTAATGCTGAAGAAGCTGAACAGTTCTATGAAGACCTATAAGACCTTCTAGAACTAACACCCAAAAAAGATATCCTTTTCATTATAGGGGACTGGAATGCAGAAGTAGGAAGTCAAGAAACACCTGGAGTAACAGACAAACTTGGCCCTGGGGTACAAAATGAAGCAGGGCAAAGGCTAATAATAGAGTTTTGCCAAGAGAATGCACTGGTCATAGCAATCACCCTCTTCCCACAACACAAGAGAAGACTCTACACATGGACATCACCAGATGGTCAACACCGAAATCAGACTGATTATATTCTTTGCAGCCAAAGATGAAGAAGCTCTATATAGTCAGCAAAAACAAGACCTGGAGCTGACTGTGGCTCAGATCGTGAACTCCTTATTGCCAAATTTGGACTTAAATTTAAGAAAGTAGGAAAAACCACTAGACTATTCAGGTATGACCTAAATCAAATCCCTTACGATTATACAGTGGAAGTGACAAATAGATTCAAGGGATTAGATCTGATAGACAGCGTGCCTGAAGAACTATGGATGGAGGTTCATGACATTGTACAGGAGACAGGGATTAAGACCATCCCCAAGAAAAAGAAATGCAAAAAAGCAAACTTGCTGTCTGCGTAGGCCTTACAGATAGCTGTGAAAAGAAGAGATGTGAAAGGCAAAGGAGAAAAGGAAAGATACACCCAATCGAATGCAGAGTTCCAAAGAATAACAAGGAGAGATAAGAAAGTCTTCCTCAGTGAGCAATGCAAAAAAATAGAGGAAAACAATAGAATAGGAAAGATTAGGGATCTCTTTAAGAAAATCAGAGATACAAAGGGAACAGTTCATGCAAAGATGGGCACAATAAAGGACAGAAATGGTATGGACCTAACTGAAGCAGAAGATAGTAAGTAGAGGTGGCAAGAATATACAGAACTATACAAAAAAGATCTTCATGACCCAGGTAACCACGATGGTGTGATCACTCACCTAGAGCCAGACATCCTGGCATGTGAAGTCCAGTGGGCCTTAGGAAGCATCACTATGAACAAAGATAGTGGAGGTGATGGAATTCCAGTTGAGCTATTTCAAATCCTGGAAGATGATGCTGTGAAAGTGTTCCCCTCAATATTCCAGCAAATTTGGAAAACTCAGCAGTGGCCACAGGGCTGGAAAGGGTCAGTTTTTCATTCCAATCCCAAAGAAAGGCCATGCCAAAGAATGTTCAAACTACCTCACAACTGCACTCATCTCACACGCTAGTAAAGTAATGCTCAAAATTCTCCAAGCCAGGCTAAAACAGTACATGAACCATGAACTTCCAGATGTTCAAGCTGGATTTAGAAAAGGCAGAGGAACAAAAGATCAAAGTGCCAACATCCGTTGAATCATTGAAAAGGCAGGAGAGTTCCAGAAAACTATCTATTTCTGCTTTATTGACTATGCCAAACACTTTGACTGTGTGGATCACAACAAACTATGGGAAATTCTTCAAGAGATGGGAATACCAGACCACCTGACCTGCCTCCTGAGTGATGTGTATGCAGTTCAAGAAGGAACAGTTAGAACTGGACATTGGAACATCAAACTGGTTCCAAATCGGGAAAGGAGTACGTCAGTTCAGTTCAGTCACTCAGTCGTGTCTGACTCCTTGCAACCCCATGAACCGCAGCACTCCAGGCCTCCCTGTCCACCACCAACTCCCGGAGTTTACTCAAACTCATGTCCATTGAGTCGGTGATGCTATCCAGACATCTCATCCTCTTTCATCCTCTTCTCCTCCTGCCTTCAATCTTTCCCAGCATCAGGGTCTTTTCAAATGAGTCAGCTCTTTGCATCAGGTGGCCAAAGTATTGGAGTTTCAGCTTCAACCTCAGTCCTTCCAATGAATATTCAGGACTGATTTCCTTTAGGAGACACTGGTTGAATCTCCTTGCAGTTCAAGGGACTCTCAAGAGTCTTCTCCAACACCACAGTTCAAAAGCATCAATTATTTGGCACTCAGCTTTCTTAGTAGTCCAACTCTCACATCCACACATGACCACTGGAAAAACCATAGCCTTGATTAGATGGACCTTTGTTGGCAAAGTAATGTCTCTGCTTTTTAATACGCTGTCTAGGTTGCTCATAACTTTTCTTCCAAGGAGCAAGTGTCTTTTAATTTCATGGCTGCAGTCACCATCTGTGGTGATTTTAGGGCCCCAAAAAATAAAGTCTGTCACTGTTTCCACTGTTTCCCCATCTATTTGCCATGAAGTGATGGGACCAGATGCCATGATCTTAGTTTTTTGAATGTTGAGCTTGAAGCCAAGTTTTTCACTTTCCTCTCAAGGCTGCATATTGTCACTCTGTTTATTTGACTTATATGCAGAGTACATCATGCAGAATGCCAGGCTGGATGAAGCACAAGCTGGAATCAAGACTGCCAGGAAAATATCAATAACCTCAGATATGCAGATGACACCACCCTTATGGCAGAAAGCGAAGAAGAACTAAAGAGCCTCTTGATGAAAGTGAAAGAGGAGAGTGAAAAAGTTGGTTTAAAGCTCAACATTCAGAAAACTAAGATCATGGTATCCAGTCCAATCACTTCATGGCAAATATATGGGGAAACAATGGAAACAGTGAGAGACTTTATTTTTTGGGCCCCAAAATCACTGAAGATGGTGACTGCAGCCATGAAATTAAAAGACACTTGCTCCTTGGAAGGAATGCTATGATCAACCTAGACAGCATATTAAAAAGCAGAGACATTACTTTGCCAACAAAGGTCTATTTAGTCAAAGCTATGATTTTTCCAGTAGTCAGGTATGGATATGAGAGTTGGACTGTAAAGAAAGCTGAGCACTGAAGAATTGATGCTTTTGAACTGTGGTGTTGGAGAGGACTCTTGAGAGTCCCTTGGACTGCAAGGAGATTCAACCAGTCCATCCTAAAGGAAATCAGTCCTGAATATTCATTGGAAGGACAAATGTTGAAGCTGAAACTCCAATACTTTGGCCACCTCATGCGAAGAACTGACTCACTTTAAAAGACCCTGATGCTCTGAAGGATTGAAGGCGGGAGGAGTAGCGGATGACAGATGATGAGATGATTGGATGGCATCACTGACGCTCGATGGACATGAATTTTAGTAAGCTCCGGGAGTTGGTGATGAACAGGGAGGCCTGGTGTGCTGCAGTCCATGGGGTCTGCAGAGTTTGACACAACTGTGTGACTGAACTGAACTGATGCAAGTCAATGCTTTTAGCAAGAAGTAAAATTTAAAAATCTCTGAAAGAGGAAATTTCTCAGAGATGGTACTTCAGTAGGTGGATATACCTTGCATAGCTATGGACTTGGGGAATGGCACAATAAGACTATAGGCAACAGAAAGATCTACCTACATGAGCAAGGGGATGGGAGTTAATCGAGGACCAGGAAAGGAGGGAAGACAGAGAAGGAGAGAATGAGGCACTTAGTTTAAGAAAAGCATAATTTGACCCTACTGAGAAGTTTAAGGAATTGATCTTTAAGCTTCAGTTTGAGCCCCAAGAAAGATCATATTAAACCAATTAAATTTGTAATCATTTTTGCTTCGAGCATTGGAGGATAAAAACAAGAGTTTGTAAGCTCTCCTGAACATGCTGTCCATGCTAATGTTGCAATTCGCTCTCAAGCTTGCTCATTACTGGCAGTATGGCCCTCAGTAAATTCTGAGGTAAATTCTGTAGTAAATTCACCTTCAGTAAATTCTGTTACTGCCTCAATTACTGTACAGTGCCACAATCTGGGAAGAACTTGAAGATGTCCTTTTCATCTGTTCCTACTATTTCTAATTAATTCCATAGTACCAGAATTTGAGAGAAACGAATAAGTTGGGAAGGATTAAGAAAAAAAATGAAAATCAGGAATTAAGTTGAAAAGAAAAAGTCATTGAAACCAAATTTTAAATAAAGCCAAAGTCCGAAACAAAT
The DNA here is from genome assembly GCF_910594005.1 of Cervus elaphus. NCBI lineage: Eukaryota > Metazoa > Chordata > Mammalia > Artiodactyla > Cervidae > Cervus > Cervus elaphus. Next base: position 11,713,418 of record NC_057817.1, on the reverse strand, counting down.
AAGCCTTAACCATCTTTAGTATCCTTTTTAAGGATCAAGGCAATAGAGTTGTTGCCTCACCGTGGTAAGATTCTCTAGCAACAAAGACACTCAATTGTGATAATCATGTCCCTCCTCTTCTTTAGTTCTCAGAAAATCCTGTAGAAGATCCTGGTCCACTTGGTTAGCAATCTTTTGATTCAAAATTGCACAGTGTAGCTTTCTCCCCAGAGGTGTGACATTTTATTATCTGCATACAGGAGAAAAAATACCTCCAAGTTTCCTCTAAAAGTGATTGTAAACAGCCTCCAGGAAGCATTCAAAGAATCTGGACTTTCCTTTGATTCCGTATGCCTTTAACACATAGAGATTTATACTACCACTATTCTTGTCGATATGTCATTGTGTAATTAAATCTTTGATTTTCCACTGATGCTTCTATTTTCTTTCCAAATATTTTGTAATTCCTCAAAAATTACCTGAATGTCTCCTATTTCTTCTAACTCCATCCTAGGTCCAGCATCCTAGTCAATACTCCACCAAATACTGGATAGTTATTTTTGAAAATTTTCTATCAAGCGTAATGTGACTTATTTTCTGATTATTCTAATGTTGCCTGTTCCCTGCTGCATATTTCATCACAAGTTTCTATTTTATTTTCTTTGTGGACTTTATGGTATGCTGGTAAATATTTAACAACCAGCTTTCCAGAAGAAAGCAAGCAAGCTAAATACTCCTACCTTGGCCAGTTTAAAGATTCCAATGTGATGTCACAAAAAATGACATTGTTGCAAAAGCCACAATAACTGGATCTCACATAACAGTGTAAACAGGCACATCTCTGTGTGTGGCTCTTACCATTCCCTAAGATTATCTGATTTATTGATTATTTGTGTTTTATCTGTTTCCTTCATAAAAACTAAGCTCTATAAGGAAAGGCATTCCCTATGTTTACCATTGAACATAGAACAGTGTCTGGTATATAGAAGGTGCATCATAAACATTTGAGACTTCCCTGATGGCTCAGACGGTAAAGCATCTGCCTACAATGCGGGAGACCTGGGTTCAATCCCTGGGTTGGGAAGATCCCCTGGAGAAGGAAATGGCAACCCACTCCAGTACTCTTGCCTGGAAAATGCCATGGACAGAGGAACCTGGTAAGCTACAATCCAAGGGGTCGCAAAGAGTCGGACATGACTGAGTGACTTCACTTCACTTCATAAACATTTGCTGGATAAAAAGCATATAACTATAGACTCAAAATTGAATATATTAAAAAATTTTAATGTAATGATAATAAAAATATTTTTAAAAAACCATTAAAATTTGTGGGTTCTCAAAGTTCAGAAATATTACCTGAGTATATGTGAGAAACAGATGAGTCCAGTATCACTTTTAAAAGTCATTTTATCTTGCCTCTCTGTGTCTATTAGGCTTTCCCAAAGGTGGAAATATGAGGATGGAGTGAATAAAGAAAATGAAGAAAATTATGTTTTTGAATTTAAATTTATTATAAAATATCAATCATAACTTCTAACTGTGAAAATAGAAAAATGTTCATTTCAAAATGAAACAAAAACATCATTTTATATTTTATGAGTTAAACAAGCATAAATAAAACATTTTATCACCAGGAAGCCTTTGCACTTATTATATGTGCTATTGCCTATGGCAGAATGAGAGCAAACATTATTATATTCATTATTTGCATAACAGATAATGTAAAGTAATGCAAATAAGACCCTACAAGTGAAGATTAATTACTCAGATTTCACATTTCTTTCAGAGTTTTAAAAAATTTCTTCTGAAGGAAATGAAAAATAATTAAAATTGACATTTTATATTTTTATTGCATCTTCAATTTTCTAACATCCAACACTGAATTAGTAACTCATTCTGATGTTAGTAATTTTTAATCTAGATGCTACAACACAATTTTTTTCTTCTTAGCCTAGATGGTCTTTGTACGTTTCATTGTATGGTGGGCACAAGGCAATTCGTGAAAGGCTCATCACATTTCTGTTAATTACATTGTCCGTCACAACCTGCCTCTCCATGGCCCTCTCAGGCTCATCTCTGATGCTCCCAACTGAACCGCCTGTTTTGCCCAAACATAAACCACGTCCGCTTTTTCATCCCTGGCTTTTCTCTCCTGTTTCTCAGAATGCCTCTTTCCCTTATCTGTCTTTTGTAATCCTGACATTATTCTAGATTCAATCCAATCTTGACTCATTCTTTGCACAACACATAGTCACTAATTCACCGCTTTCTTGTTTGTTTCTTAGTTTGTCTGTTGTCTTTCTCCCCCTGTAGAATATAAGCCAGGTGAGAACAGGGCCTTTTCGAGTTCACTACAATATAGCCGTGCCTACAACAGCATCTGCGACACAGTAAGTAGAGTATCAGTTGAATGAACAAACAGATAGTAGTTATTAAACAAGTCTAGGATTCAGATATTTTGCCATGAACATATTTGCCACTTTTAAAAAAGTCTAAGCAAAAATAAATATAACAAGATTTTCGATGATTATTTTTAAAAAACACACAAACATTTATATTCCAAAGTATAGGTTGGCACTTCCTCTTAATCTAGCACTATTTTGACTAAGCTGTGAGAATTAAAGAAGATAAAGTGATATCTTGAATCAGTCAAAAATAATTTCTAACACCCAAGGCTGAAAGAATTCCAGTTTGAAGGTGCTATTTTCCTCATATGAAACTGTGCTTATTCTACTACATTTATAATCTAACTAAACACATTTTCTTAGTATGCTAATGCTTTATGCAAACCTTCTCTTGATTTTGTCATATAATTCACAAAGATTCAAATAAGTGAAACAGACCTTAACGTAACTTTGAATGAATTTTTTTAACAAGAACAGATTTTATATTCAAAGTAGATAGTCAGCTTTAATACTAACCTGTATTTATATAAAATGGAACCAGTATTGTAGTTCTTTCCTCCTGTGACCTAAATTTCCTCCATGCATTTCTCTCTTTGAGTATTTCTCAAGCATAACATGAAAAGATAAAGGATGCACACACATACACTCACTCTGAAATAAAAGGCTGAAATCACTAAATCTTGCGTAGTGCAGGATGAAGTGTGTTCTTCAGTAGAACAAACAGGGGTTCTTGAATACAGGTGCTACTATTTTTAAGCAAGTTGATTAGCCTTTCTGAGTCTCAGTTTACTTATCTATAAAATGGGATAATAATACCTAATCCTCTAGGCTGAAAAGATAAGGACAGAGAAGCCAACCTAGCCCCAAGTCTGGCACACAGAAAGTGTTCAGTAAGTATTCCTGAATTAATGAATTTCATTGAAAATAAAGATGCCATAGAAGTATACTGCTACAAATAATTTAATGAAAAAGTGTATTGACTGTGTAACCAAATAGCTAAGATAAAAGTATAATCACAGGCGTCTTTGATAATTTCCTAATTAATACACAATCAGCAAAGCATATTCAGTATACTTGAATAGATCAAATATACTGACCTTGATGAAACACTGTGGCTGGTACAGGAGTGATCCACACAGTTATTCAAGCGACCTAAGTATGGCTTCCCGGGTGGGTCAGACGGTAAAGAATCCCCCTGTAATGCAGGAGACCTGGGTTCGATCCCTGGGTTGGGAAAATCCTCTGGAGGAGGGCACAGCAACCCACTCCAGTAGTCCTGCCTAGAGAATCCCCATGGACAGAGGAGCATGACCGGCTACAGTCCATGAGGCTGCAAAGAGTCGGGCACGGCTGAGTGACTAAGCCCAGCACAGCACAAATATGGCCTTTATCTGCCAAAGCAAGATTGTGTTTCTACAAATCTCAAATCAGTTCAGTTCAGTTCAGTCGCTCAGTCATGTTCGACTCTTTGCAACCCCACGAACTGCAGCTCACCAGGCTTACCTGTCCATCACCAACTCTGGAGCTTGCTCAAACTCATGTTCCTCGAGTTGGTGATGCCATCAAACCATTTCATCCTCTGTTGTCCTCTTCTCCCGCCTTCAATCCTTCCCAGCATCAGGGTCTTTTCCAGTGAGTCAGTTCTTCACATCAGTTGGCCAAAGTATTGGAGTTTCAGCTTCAACATTAGTCCTTCCAATGAATATTCAGGACTGATTTCCTTTAGGATGGACTGGTTGGATCTCCTTGCAGTCCAAGGGACTCTCAAGGGTCTTCTCCAAAACCACAGTTCAAAAGTGTCAAGTCTTTGGCGCTCAGCTTTCTTTATAGTCCAACTCTCACATCCATACATGACCACTGGAAAAACCATAGCTTTGACTACACGGACCTTTGTTGGCAAAGTAATGTCTCTGCTTTTTAATATGCTGTCTAGGTTGGTCATAGCTTTTCTTCCACGACTGAGTGACTTTCACTTTACATTTATACATATCTCAAACAGAAATTCACAAATGTTATTGGAGAGACAGTAGCTACTCATCCTTCATGACAGATAATAAATTATTTACTATTCATTTTCTACACCTGTGCAGACATAAGCTAAAGGCATTGAATTTGCCACTACTAGAAACAATAATTAAAATGTCTGACCCTTTGCAAAGATATATGGTGATTTGTTCTTCCTCTTACTTTCTCTTTCAATCCTTAAAAGAACTCTCCAGAGTCAACACAGAGGGAGAATGGTAGAGTAAATTTTCAATTAGGGAGCTCAAAGCCTAAGTCCAGAAACATGCTATTAAATATTTGATGCTGAGAATACATCAGGAAACCCAAAGACAAAAAGGCAACTTTCTCGGACTTCACAGTCTGGGATTTGTGTTGAAACGGCTTTTAGAATTATGAATCAAGCCACTCAAATACATATTCATGATAACATTTGTTGTTAAGAACTACTCAAGTGGCCAAAGGATCTGTATATTCTTTTCACCCTAAATTATTGAATGAGGTTTGATATTTTGTGCAAAGCCCTGGCACATATTCTATTGCTATTGTCCATGATTCAACTTCTTTCTATTGTTTGATTTAGGGGATGTAAATAATGACAATCAGCCAGAATTGTTGCGTCTTCCCTCTTTCCCAGTTTATCCTTCCACGGTGCTTAGAGTACTTACTGCTCTCATTTTCGCTCAGAGCTTACTCATATTCTCACAGTCTGCTCATTATTTGTCTCCCAACTTGTACTGAGTACTGTCTGGAAAAAGGGCCATGTCTTATTCATCTTTGTTTGGCTAGCACCTAGCAGAGTGCTTGCCACACAGTTCAGGTGGAATGTGTTTGTTGTATGCATATATTTGTATATACTTTACTGTTTTCAAAGCACATACATGTGCATGAACTCATTAGACCCTCACAAAACTCAGTGAGCTTGCAGGCAAGAATTAATTTCCTCATTTTACAGAATCTCAATAAGCTTGAAGATTAAAAGTGTCCTTGTTTGACAGATGAAGAAACTGGGGATCAGTGAGAGATTATGTGGTTTCTGGAGAGCATATAACTAAGCCTTGAATTTCAAGATCAGGGTTCTTTCTAGACACTAAATGAAAATATAAGCACGCTATTATAAGCAACAACTATTATTTTAGGTATGTCTTTAAGGTCTGTTAGTGTTTGACCAATCATCGCTGACTTTCTCAAATCACTCGTGAAATCTTGTTTGTGTTTTTTTTTTTTCTTTTTCAAATATAAACCATGAGATGGGAAAGGTCTTCAGAAACCATCCATATTGTAATCAGAAGACAATGATGTAGATTATGTGCAAATATTTTGCTGTAAAACAGTGTCTGTCTTCAGGAGTATACTGTTAGCCAAAACAATTCTGCTCTGTCATGAGGAGAGGGAAGGAGGCAGCTTTGTCATTTCCGATCCTGAACTCATAGTCATCACCATTCTGCTTACATAAGATAACTATATCTTAATTTCTTGATCAGAATGAGAGTCCCTATGTGGCCAGACAGTGAAAGCAATCTGTTAGGGTGAAGGGGTCACAACCAATATTTGAAAGTTCTAGTCACTGATTCCTGATTGATTGACTCTAAAGTCACCCTTTTAAAAACATCATCTCCCACTAGATCGCTGGTTACTGGAATCAGGGACTGTACTGAATCCCTCAAGTCAGGCGATGGCCTAGTTCAATTCCTGTCAAATATGTTAATTAATCAGCAAGTGGCAACTCTGAGTAACCACTGGCTATAGAACAACCTGGAAAAGTGCTAGGTACCTGTCTTTCAAACTCTGTGATAGAAACTTCTCTTTGTGATTTTTAATTTAAAACCATTTTAAAAGAAGTTTACTTGTAAAATAATTTATTTTCTAGGCAATATACTGAGGTCCTTAATGGAGACCTAGGGGTAATGGAAGCCTGGCTTTAAGTCAGTTATCCTGTGTACTGTTAAGAGTCAACATTCCAAAATAAACGTTAACAGAAATTAACAGCAACCACAATTGCAACCCAACATTTCTGAACTAGAAGCATTTTCTCTCCAGGGGATGGGATTACATCCCCTCGATTACAACTAGGGGATTGACAAACTCTCTTAATCAAAAAAAAAAAAAAAAAAACTCTCTGCCTCCCTCCCCTCTATCCCCTTTCATTCTTCTCCTTCCCCGAAACGCACGTAAGCTGTGACCATTTTATTCGAGTGGAAAGTTGAAAGAAAGCAACACGCTAGCTACACCCACCCGGTGCTCCTCGGGTGGAACGGCAAAGTTCCCTCCCAGAGCCAGCGAGGCATTCGCTCTGCGATACCTGCTTCGCTTCACGCCGCATCTGAAGGTCTGCCCGCCGCGGAACAGTTGCGTCTCCATCCGGCTGCCAACCCACCCAGGCTCCGTTCTCCTCCACCACCGCCACCTTCCCTCCGCCCCCTCCTTTCCGTCTTCCTTCACCACCCCCGCCCCCAATCTCCTCCTCTTTTTCTCACTACAAGCGGCTGCTGCTGCTGAAGCCGAGCGTCACTTCGGCTCCCACGGCAGACATGGCGACATTGACAGTGGTCCAGCCGCTCACTCTGGACAGAGGTAAGGGAGCGGCCCGCCCTCCAGGCCACCGCGTCCCCCGCCAGCCGCCTCCCCTGGCGCCGCCAACTCCCGCCCGGACCGCCGGGCAGCGCTCGGGCCGGGGGAGCCGGGCGGCGAGGACGAGCCGAGAGGGCTTTCGCGCCGAGAGCAGGACACTTTCTTCCCCTTTCTCCGCCCGCCGCGTCCCCGCCGCCCCTTCGCGCTACCACCGCCCGGCCCAGGGGTGCCTCTGCGGGGCTCCAGCAGCCCACGCCGCCCCTCTCAGCCCCTCGGCGGCTCGCCTCCCGGCCGCCGGCTTTGTTGAAGCGGAGGCGCGGGGACCGCCAGGCGCTCGCCCGGGGCTCGGGGTTGGAGAGGGGCAGGGAGGAAAGCTCGCCTGGCCGGGCGAGGGCGCCTGCAGCCGGAGCCCAGGGAAGCCTGCCGAGGGAGCCGCCTGGCAGTCTGCGCGGCTGGGGACCCAGGACGAAGGAAGTTTGTCCCGGCGCCGGGGGGCGAGGGTCGGTCCGGCTGCGGAGACCCCGGCAGCTGCCCGGGGGCGGGCCAGGAGTGCCCCCGGGCGGCCGGTGCCCGGGGGCACGGCGGCGGGGCTGCGGCGGCTGGGAGCTGCCCTCCGCGCAAAGGGCGAAGGGAAGCGCGGGCAGCGGGGCCGGGGCCGGGGGCGCAGCGTCGCGGCAGCCGCGCCCGCTCTCCCGGCTTCGCGCTCGGAAGGCGGCGGGGGTCGCGTCTGCCCCCGCCGGGGGCGGCTCTCCGGCCGTGGCAGCTCACAGTTTCTCCTGACCCAGCCAGCCTTGTTCTCTCCCAGCCCGGTGCCACGGCGATGCCCGGGCTGCGGAAGGCGCTGGGACGGAGCGCAGGCTGGGTTGCAATTCAACTTCTGACCTGCGACCCTGTGCGTCCTGCTTTCTGACTTGACTGGGGAAGAGCGTTTGCTTCCTTTCTAGGACTTCCCCAAGCCCAAGGATGGAGTCCTTCGCTGCGATCGCGGCCTCTCCCGCGCACCGCTGCGGGGTTATACCTGTGCTTGCGTGTTCGAGTATTCTTTCTTGCTTTCCGACGTCCAGTTATGAATGCTCCGGGGTCCCACGACTCTGCTGCGGAGGACACCTGCTCGCCCTGGCCCGCAGCGGCCGGATTTAGGACCCTGTGCGGCCATTTGGAAATGGTGTGCTCAGATGAAAATGATTCAGCCCGATGTGCCTCTAAAAATATTCTTTCTGGAGGATTAAACCGGACTGTGGGGCAAGGCAAAAGAGCATCCTGCTGCGAGTACAGTGAAAAAGCCAGTGCAAAGTTAGGGAGGTTTTTTAATTTGGAGAGATTGTGGGGTGATTTTAACGCAATCTGTTGGCGCCAGAAGAGATGTTTTGTGGTGCCCACAGCAACCTTACTCGGGATACTAGTTGAAAGACAAAAAATAATTGATTTTATGTTGGGAAATGTTGGTTTGCCTGCTAGTAAATTAATAATAGTAGTTAAAGAGTTCAGAAATCCATTGCATAATCCATGATTTCTCCCCAGTATCATCATCTCCACTAAGCAGGATAAATCCATTGCCTCTAAGAACCTAACAGATGGCAAGCTATTAGAAATTATGGACTCCCAAGTATTTCTGTTTTAATGTAATGAGATCTTATATTGTCCCATTCCTATATCACCATCTTTAAACATCCCAAGTAAAACGACTGCATTAGGAAAGAAAGGAAAAAAAAAAAGGCAAGCAAACTCCAAGAAAATTGCATACCTGAGCAATTTTATATACTACTACTACTAAAAACATTCCACTTTGAAGGGCTTACCTTAAATGCCTGATCAATTTTGGAGAGGAAGTGCAATCAGATTAAGATCTGTTCTTAAAGTTTGTTCTTGTTCACAGCCGGACTGTACCTGTCCTTCCCAGCTGTGATTCAGTAGCTCAAGAGGCAAGTTGGGTGAGACTGAATGTATCTGAATAAATTGGCTTCAAGGTCTCGTAATTTACAGATGGTGGGTTATTGACATCATTACTGTGTAAGAAGTCAATACATATTCATAATTTCCCCTCTAAGTTGTTAAAATATGATTAATTTGTTAATTGTATCATAAAATTGATGAAATGAACTGATGAAAAATTTCCTACAAAAAGTAAAAAATCTCTGAAAAGATAGTACTTATCTGGTTCCTAAGCATAACTCTTGATACTTGCTTTCGAGGAGTTGGTCAGCCTCTTTGGGGAGCAGTTTTCCTTTTTGGCACATAAGGAGTTTGGAGTGAACGATTCAGACAATGTGCAACTCTAGGAGCCTAGAATTCAGTGAATTAAAATTAGGACTCAGTTTCTGGTCACCTACTGGAGGATTTCACAGATGACTTCCTCGCCCACCTCTTCCAGGTGTTTTTTGACGTGCTCTGAGGTCACCCACTACTTTGGCCTCATCAAAGCATTTCTCAAACTGTTGCATCTATCTCCTTTCGAACGGAACTTCTTGAGGGAAGGGACCATTTCTAAATTCATCTCTGTGTTCTCAAAGCCTTCCATAGTCCCTGATCACAGTAGAAAATAAAAAATTAATGTACGTGAACTAAAGGATTGAAACAACTTAACACTGTTAAAATACAAGGGTTTCATAGTGAACAGAGGAGAAGGAAATGGCAACCCACTCCAATGTGCTTGCCTGGAGAATCCCAGGGACGGGGGAGCCTGGTGGGCTCCCATCTATGGGGTCACACGGAGTCGGACACGACTTAAGCGACTTAGCAGCAGCAGCATTGTGAACAGAAAAGTACAGTTCATAGATTCACAACATTTTAACCCTGGGAAGAAAGGCAGGGAGAACACAGGCCAGTGATTCTTAAGCTTTCTTTCCTCTCATGCTCTTGACAGATTTCCATCAGCAACCATAGCTCATTGAGCTGTGATTATTAAGCAAGGAGGGTCATGGCAGGTGGGCGAAGGAGAGAAAGAGAAGATGCCTCATAAAGCCCCCTTCCCAGGCATCTTATCAAGGAAACCTGAATACATAATCCATGTGTATTCTACAGGTTCTTTTCTAGCATCTTCATTTTTCAAGTGAAAAACATGAAAGAAGCAACGATAAGAGATGTTTTCAAGGTTACTCTGCTAGTCAGTGGGAGATTTTATGCTAAAATCTAATTTTTCTTGTTTGATGCCCTTTGGCATTATCCACAGATTCATCTGGAATCTTTAGGGCAGCGGTTTTAAGCAATCAGATCACAGCTAGAGCTTGAAATTAAGATGGAACACCCCAGAACTCCAAAGATATCATCTGAAAGTAAAGCTCAGTAGTCTGCACTTAGATTCTTAAGGACCCAGTAGCTTCCTGGGTCTGGTCCGGGAAGCAAGCCTTGGCCAGAACCAGGTTGGCCCCTGAAAGGACAAACAGGGTGGCTTCACGTTTTCACTGCTCTGTGTATATCCTAAACGCTTTTCCTTCTGCAACTAAGACCTCAGATTAACTCTGTGGGGGCCTCTGGGTGGCTTTGGTCGTAGTAAGTTTCTGTTCCCTCTTTTCCCTGTCCTTAGGACTACTTATTGAGTGCTTACAGCAAATGAGACCCTCCTGTGGGGTTGCTGCATATTGGGGAGCTAAACAGAATACCACATGGTCTTCATGGTAGTTAGAATCTAAGGAGGGAAAGAGATTAAACACACACACACACATGCTCATGTAAATCATTCATTCATTCATTGAATAAATATTCATTTATCACCTTCTGTATACAAGATGTTACTTACAGGAATGCCAGAGACAAAGTTTGTGCTTTTATGGTCCTTAAGAATCTAGTCATGGAAACATCAGTAAGAAATTCATTCATTCAACAACTAAGTACTGAGTGTCAGCCTTTTGGTAAGCACTGTTTTAAGCAGTGTGGGGGTCCTAATGAACAAAGTAGATAAAGGCTAATGGAGTTGACATACCAGTGAGATCCATACACTGAGCACATAGGTATATTAGTGCTAGTAGAAAAACTAAGACTGGATCAAAGGGAGGGATGTGGTGCTAACTTGAAACTTGATGGTCAAGAATTGGTGCCATGGGAGGAGAGATCTGCGGAAAGTAAGGAAGCAAAATTTACAGATATCTGGAGGAATGTACTCGAGAGAAGGACCTCATGCCTGCATCCTGGGAGCATCAAGAAAGTCAGTGTGAAAATGTGAGCACAGGGAAGAGTGGCAAAAAAAAAACCAAAACAGCAAAGGGTTTGTGAACTGGACAGGGGCCAGATGATGTAATTTATAATTAGGATTTTAGATTAGTTGAAAATATGACGTGCTCTGAAAACAATGAACATGACACAAAGATAGAATAATGAGGAAGGACCTATTTAGATGGCTCACTGAGAAAGTAAAATCTCATCTGAGTTCTGATGTGTTAATAAGATCCTTAGGAAAAGCATTATGAATAGAGCGAAGAATACATGAAAGAGCAGTTCTACATCCACAACTTGGCGACCATCCCATGAGGACATCCATAACCGAGCGAATGATCGAAAAGAAAAACCACCAAGAAATAACAACACTAAGTATGTATTTGGAGTAGGCATTTGGTTATAAGTGTACCAAGAGAATCTATAGATCAACTGGCTGCTGCTTATTGCTAGACTAAAGCCCTGTATATTATAATTAGATTTTCAAAGATATCCTGAACATTATAATGTACATGTCACTATGTATAGATTTACATGTGGAACCCAAGTGGTGATGAGATATATTCATTTTCGGTGTAATATCTTATCTTAGACTGCGATGTAGAAAGTAGTAGCTGTAATTTACCCTTGTAGCAAAGAGAGGATGCTGATAAGGAGATTAGTGTGAATAGTCTCTTCCAGAATATAAAATGTCCAGTGCAATTCCTACATCTTTGCCCAGATCTTAATCTCTACACCAGGGATGACCTTCAGCTAAAATCAAGGGAGTAAAGCGGTGTGCAATCCATATACTTAATACCATCATAGCAAAGAACATAGGAATACTTCACTGTCTTAAAAATTGCATGGATTCAGGCACTTAAGTCCAGTAGCTCCAACTCTCTTTCACTTTCCATCTCAAGGTCAGAAAAGATAATACAATGGAATTCTTCAAAATTTTACTTCTGCTTATATTTTTACCTTATTTTTAAGCAGATTACAAGGAAGTCTTTGCATGACTTATAAAGAAGACTCACAAATTCAACTCTTGGAGGAAAATGGATAATGAAAATAATTTCCAAGAGTAATTGAAGTTGTGTAATATTCAATACTTGAGACCTTACTTATAACATGATCAATAGTTTACAGTCTGTGTTTAGGCACCAGTATAAAATAAAATGCTGGTGTCACAGCCATCAAATTTTTCTGTGAGTTAAACTCAACTTGGATACATTGCAAAAATGTAAATCTTGGTTTCTTGAATTCTAAAATAAATTGTAATCTAAAATATTGATTAAACAAATTTTGATGTGTTTTTTCTTTAAGAACTTAAAACTTTTGCCCTTTAAAAATTCTAATAGAAAACCAAGAGCTTTTATTTTGTGGGTTTCAACCTTATGAAAAAGAAATGAGTGCAAAAGTTGAATGCAAATGAAAATCCCATGAGTGCCACACTTTTCATAAAATTTGTGATGCATTAAATTTTTTTCTCTCTTCCCTTTTCCCTTTCCAAGGCAAGCAGAGCTTATTACTTTACGTATTTCCCAATTCAAGCCTTGGGCAACCTATAGCTTTTCTAATCAGCTGTATTTACCAGTTTATGTAAAATATGTATTTGCCTGAAAATCACTTTTGTTCACAGTCCAAAGGACTTCCCTCTTCTCTCTGTCTTAGTTTTTTGTTTATTTAGTATAAGGAGGGATTAAGGAAGAAGGAAAGTAAAAATTAAACTAGTCTTTATGTTGTTTTAAGGTTGTATGCCTTGATAGTTGTGGTGGGGAGGAAAGAAAGAGGGTTTAACTATATTTTCTGACTCTTGTCCTAAAATCTTTTTACATCAGTAGCCAGGTATATTTTAGTTTACAAACATTAAGTATTTGCATTCTTTCTCGTGTTTTCCATAAGCTTCACTAAACATTTAAAAAATGTACTTTTATTGAATTTTCTTTGGAAATCAATATTCGAGGTTCTTTTTGTACTATACTTTTTTGTCTGATATAAAAAGTTTGAAAGAGAAGGAACCAAACTTCTAAAAAGTCTTGATTATTGAAAAAGGTATTTTCCATTTAATGAGAGTTTTAGACACCATTTTAAAATTGAAATTGAAAAATTAAGGATCGAACTTTCAGATAAAGAAACAGAAGTTTGGTGAATACCTTCCAGTTTCCTATGTCAGCCGTCTAAGCTGTGAGCTATATTTGGTACACTCTGGTCATTTATGAAAGTAATGCTTTTGCTTCTGGAGTACTTTTTTTTTTTTTTGGAGTACTTTTTCAGAATCACTAGGTAGAGTTTAGCTATTTAATAGGGAAGAGAGAATATTTGGAGAGTAGTATCAAATTGGAAGATATATACTGAGTTTTAGATGTGCTATTATAAGCTTCCTCTTGGAGAAACTCTTTACTTAGTTATGACACCTGTCTATTAGGATGAAGTCTTCATTAGGTCAGAGACTATGCTGAATTTGTTTGCAGAGAGCTCAATGCATCGTCTGGTACATGGTTGGTGCACTCTTCATATTGACTGATTGAATAAATGGATGAATGAAATTGACTTAGTTGGACTAGCTATTTTAGAGTCATTCTTAATAACAATAATAATAATAAAGTCTTCCAACCCGTAATAATGTAAAAGTGGTAGCTACCATACTTAGTCTCTTTGCTTTGTGTGTGTGTATGTGTGTGTGTGTAGCAGACCTAAATGTGGAATGCTCTCCAGGGCCAAGAAGGGATGTGAGTTGCCAGTGCTGAGGCTTGTAGCCCAACATCCATTGCCTGCATCCACCTGCCATCTTAACTTGTTAATTGAACCAGACAAGTTAATGCCAGAAGACAACTGAAAAGGTTAGAAAAAGAGACAGGAGGAGGGCCAAGCGGAATCCACCTCTTCCCCCCCCCAACCCCAAACGCACACATAAGCTATACTGCCTTATTTTTCTTTTAACCACAAATGGATGAATGATAGAGCTGTGTCCTGATAAACAAGTTAGAATGGCTTTAATTTGAAATCACTCTGGGTTGGCAAATGAAAATACAACCTTTAAGTCCTGTTGATTACATCAATGTTACCAAAGGTAACTCTAGTCTAGGTGATAAAGTAGTTTTTTATTCTCCATGACTGAGTTTTCCTACCTAATGTGCTAGCTAAATTTGAAGATTTGCCTATTAAAAGTAAATATGCCCAAAGACTGCTTGAAAAAAAGTCATGCTGAATTGAAACTTAAACTGAAGTTATACTCAGATAGTATCTATCTTCGAAAACAAGAGCTTCTAAATTAAACTGGTGGTAAGTTCCTCTAGAAACACAGTAGCTATTTCAAATCCAACTGGTTCTGCTATTTTTGTGTACTTGCCTATTGTGGTGATAGTTAACGAAATTTCAGTATGATCTGTTTTTTTTTTCTATCCAAGAATCATCTTTCACCAAAAGAAGGGAAGGGGATAGAATAATGGGAATTACGAATGGCAATAATATTTAAACTCAAGTTAGATGGACTTTAAATGAGTTAATATGTGCAAAATACTTAAAACAGGCCTGACACATGGGAACCATTTAACAATGATAGTTATTTTTTCTGAGTCTTCAAAGTCCAGAAAGGCATCCTTTGATATCTGCAGGGCATTGGTTCCAGGACAGCCTGCAGATAACAAAATCCTTGGGTGGTCTAGTCCCTTATTTAAAAAGGTGTGATACAATTGATCATTTGCATGCTTAGGCCCTTACGTTTTCTGCATTCCGAGATTCAAGCAACCCATCTGTGATTAGCTGAATCCGCAGGCATTGAACACCCAAATATGGAGGGTCAACTGTACTCCCACCATACTGCCAGGAGGCAGGGCCAGATAAGACTCAATGTCTTCAAGCATATGGTACTAAGAGGCAGTTGTTGTTCAGTTGCTAAGTCGTTTCCTAATCTTTGTGACCCCATGGACTACAACATGCCAGGCTTCCCTCTCCGTGGATAGTTCTCCATGCTATCTCCTGGAGTTTGCTCAAACTCATGTCCATTGAGTCAGTGATGCCATCCAGCCATCTCATCCTCTGTCACCCCCCTCTCCTCATGCCCTCAGTCTTTCCTAGCATCAGGGTCTGATTTACAATGAGTCGGCTCTTCTCATCAGGTGGCCAAAGTATTGGAGCTTCAGTTTCAGCATCAGTCCTTCTAATGAATATTCAGGGTTGATTTCCTTTAGGATTGACAGGTTTGATCTCCTCACTGTCCAAGGGACTCTCAAGAGTCTTCTCCAACACCACAGCCAGAACCATCAATTCTTCAGTGCTCAACCTTCTTTATGGTCCAACTCTCACATCCATATATGACTACTGGAAAGACCATAGCTTTGACTATATGGACCTTTGTTGGAAAAGTGATGTCTCTGCTTTCTAATATGCTGTCTAGATTTGTCATAGCTTTTCTTCCAGGGAGCAAGCATCTTTTATTTTTAAGGCTGCAGTCACTGTCCACAGTGATTTTGGAGCCTAAGAAAATAGTCTGTCACTGTTTCCATTTTTTCTCTATTTGCCATGAAGCAATGGGACTGGATGCCATGACCTTCATTTTTTGAATGTTGAGTTTTAAGCCAGCTTTTTCACTTTCACCTTCATCAAGAAGCTCTTTAGTTCCTCTTCCCTTTCTGCCATAAGGGTGGTATCATCTGCATTTCTGAGGTTATTGATATTTCTCCTGGCAATCTTGATTCCAGCTTATGCTTCATCCAGCCCAGCATTTCTCATGATGTACTCTGCATATAAGTTAAATTAGCAGGATGACAATATACAGCCTTGACGTACTCCTTTTCCTATTTGGAACCAGTCTGTTGTTCCACGTCTGATTCTGACTCTTGCTTCTTGACCTGCATGCAGGTTTCTCAGGAGGCAGATAAGGTGGTCTGGTATTTCCATCTGTTTAAGACTTTCCCACAGTTTGTTGTGATCCACACAGTTAAAGGCTTAAGTGTAGTCAATGAAGTGGTAGATGTTTTTCTGGAATTCTCTTGCTTTTTCTGTGATCCAACAGATGTTGGCAATTTGATCTCTGGTTCCTCTGCCTCATCTGAATCCAGCTTGTACATCTGAAAGTTCTTAGTTCACATATTGTTGAAGCCTAACTTGAAGGATTTTGAGTGTTACCTTGCTAGCATGGGAAATGAGTACAATCGTATGGTGGTTTGTACATTCTTTGGCATTGCCCTTCTTTGGGATTGGAATGAAAACTGACCTTTTCCAGTCCTTTGGCCACTGCTGAGTCTTCCAAATTTGCTGGCATATTGAGTGCAGCACTTTAACAGCATCATCTTTTAAGATTTGAAACAGCTCAGCTGGTATTCTAGCACCTCCACTATCTTTGTTCGTAGTGATGCTTCCTAAGGCCCAGTTAACGTCACACTCCAGGATGTCTGACTCTAGGTGAGTGATCACAGCATCGTGGTTATCTGGGTCATTAAGAATTTTTTGTACAGTTCCCCTGTGTAGTCTTGCCACCTCTTCTTAACCTCTTCTACTTCTGTTAGGTCCTTACCATTTCTTTCCTTTATTGTGCCCAACTTTGCGTGAGATGTTCCCTTAGTCTAATTTTCTTGAAGAGATCACTAGTCTTTCCCATTCCATTGTTTTGCTTATTTCTTTGCATTATTCACTTAAGAGGCAGAGACCATGTTTATTCTGCTGTTCTGTAGAAGCAAGAAGCACTTAGAGACGCCTGGAGGTCAAAATAAAAAGTTTCCTGTACAATTACCTAATTTGTCAGCTACCTCTTTCCCCAAATCACTTCTTTCTTGATGCTTCTGTAACATTATTTTTCATAACTGTACTACACAATATAGAAAATTTTCATTTATGCTGCTGTCACCCTAGCAGCATAAGTTATTTATATTCATCTTTGTGTATGCATTGCCTATCACAGTGCCTGAAAGATAAGTGCTCAAAAGTGTGCTGAATAAATTAATTTTTTTTTCCTTCAAATACTGCCTAGCTTCAGGGAATAAACCTAGGTAAGTTACCAAAGGATACAAGATGACAGAATTTTTATTCAAGAAAAAATTTCCTGCATTTATTCTGTTTAAAATTAGAACAGGTGCCTTCCGGGAATTCATGAACATCCTATTACTGGATTACTGGGAAAGTACAGGCAAAAGTCGAATGACAAATTGGAAAAGTTCTTATAGATGGACTTTTAAGATTTAGTCATTGTTAAGGACATGGACCAGAATTTACGTAGATGTTTGGGGGTTTTATTTTGTTCTATTTATCTGCAGATATCAAAAGTGTACTAACATGGATGGGCCTAGAGATTGTCGTACTGAGTGAAGTAAGTCAGATAGAGGAGAAGTATCGTGTGCCATCCCTTACATGCGGAAACTCAAAAGAAGTGATACAAATGCACTTATTTACGAAACGAAAACAGACTCACAGACTCAGAGAACACACTTGTGGTTCCCAGGGGAGAAGAATGGGATGAAAGGATAGTTGCGAAGTTGGGATGGACAGGTTCGCAGTGCTGTGTTTAAAATGGATAACCAACAAGGTCCTCCTGTATAGCACATGAAGCTCTGCTCAATGTTATGTGACAGCCTGTTGGGGAGGGGAATTTGGGGGAGAATGGACACATGTACATGTGTGGCCGAGTCCCTTTGCTGTTCATCTGATTCTATCAACACACTGTTACTCAGCTGTACTCTAATCGGCTATGTAAAATAAAGAAGTTGAAAATAATGATTGACTCTATCACCAAGAGTGACTCTCTGACTCTTGTTTAGCTGTTTAGTTGTGAAGCATCCCAGGATGCTGAGAGAGGCATACAGGTGCCACTCAGGGGTGTGAGCGCTAGATCCAGACATCTGGGTTCAAATCCTACCTATTCCTGCCCCCTCCTTTGCTCTATAATCTCAGCCTGTTAAAATTGTCTCTCTGTCCTTTACTTTTCATCTATAAAGTTGCCAATAATAGTAGTGTCTTCCTCCTGAATTTACTGTAAAAGTGAGAAAACGTATGTAAGTGCTTAGAACACCGCCAAGTTGATACTATTAAATAAGTGCTCAATACTGATTGATTAGTCCCCACCCCCTTCTCCCCAGGGCATGGATTTTTCCCAGTGTGATAGATGTAAAGTGCACAAGCTTCAGATTTAGACAGATATGGATTTGAATTGCAATTCTGCCACTTACTATCTGTGGGAGCTTAGAATACTGCTTACTTTCTCCACATTCTATTTCTTTCATCCTTAACATAGCAATAGTGATGTCCACTTTGTGTGGTGATGCATTCCTTTGGTTCTTCCCTCTCAGCCATGCAAGACAGAAGGAAAATCTGCGATGTGCCAGGTACCGAGTCCAAGGCTAGGGGTAGAGCGTGCAGCCCAGGGAAGACAGACATTGTCAGATAATTTATGATAACAGAGTCTGAGTATTTTAGCAACAGCTCACACAGGTTGAGTATTTACTACACGCCAGGCATTGTGCTTAGAAGTTTTCATATTTCATTTCAATTAGTCCTGAAAACAAACCTCTGGTGTCGGTGCTATTAGTATTTTTGAAGACATTGGAATTGAGGCAGAAAGAGGCTAAATAAAGGGATTGGAACTCAGGCTGGTTGATGTTGAGTCCTTGAGCTTAATCCCGGTGCTACACTGCGGAGAGCAAGCGCACAGGTCTGTAACAGGGTCTGTAACAAGCCTCGAGGAGCTTGAACTTGTAAGGCATGGCAGGCACAGAGGTGCTTGCAGAGGCTTCAAAGAGCAGACGGACAGGTAGAAGGTACCACCGGGAGAGTCCGTTGCCCAGACGGAAGGGAAAGCCACAGCTTACAGAAGGGACGTATACCAATGTTGGTAGAGACTATTGCGATATATTTTTAAAGTCTAGCATAATTATTTGAAAACAGCAGGTGTTTCATACACGGTTGTTCTTACTATTAATCATGTCTGTTACTTTCTTAGTTACAAAAGATGAGAATACCGATATATGAAATTATAAGAAAGTACTAGCCACATTCTGATCTTTCTTTCCATGCTGTGCCAGTGAACCCAGAGATAATGACTGTGACATTCGGATTTTCTTTCAGTGATCTGTAATGCGCAGGTGAAACTTCACAGGCTTGGAGTGTTGACAGGCTCACAGAGGGAGCTGGAAAAGTGATAACAGGGCCCCGGGTCCCTTTCTCTACGATCTTTTCTTTAAGTGGAACAAGTGCAGCACAACCTGACTTTTCAGGCACAAAGAGAAAAATTGTGACTTCTTTTTCTTCCTTCAAGATTGGTTCTAAATATCCTGAAGGGGTATACTATGCTTACCCAGGATCATTACACTAAATGCC
Organism: Cervus elaphus; assembly: GCF_910594005.1. Classification (NCBI taxonomy): domain Eukaryota; kingdom Metazoa; phylum Chordata; class Mammalia; order Artiodactyla; family Cervidae; genus Cervus; species Cervus elaphus. The sequence goes on along the minus strand of NC_057817.1, from coordinate 11,694,024 downwards.
TCGGGGTTTTAACATGTGTTTCAGTGGTCCAAGCTATGCCATATTTGTCTAGCACCTAAGCAAACCTCCTGTAAGGTAACTTAAAATTATTCCTTTAGGCCAAAATTATTAATTTTTTAACCATTTTTCACCTGAAAATACAGGATTTATTTCCTTCTCTTTTCTGGGTACAGCAAATGTTCTCTGGAAAATGAAGTTTTTGTAAAAATATAGTGGAAGATAAAATAAGTAAAGCAGTACACCAGTGCATGTTACTAAAGGAATGATGAGGTTTTATTTGCATGGTTCAATGGGAAATTCTGCATCCTACCATCTTTTCAGACTTGTTTTAGTCAGTCGAGGTTGACAGATACATGCCTCTGGATAAATAAGGTATTCTGGATCATGTAGACACTCATTTCTTCTGATGACTTACATTTTCTTTTCTTTTTTTTTTTAAAGAAAATGATCTTTCTGAAGATTTCCTATTCATAATACCAATATTTTCCATTATTTATTATTATAGACAAAATGCTAATTTTGGATATTTCTATCCTCAATACAAAACATTTGTTCACCTTTGAGTCTGTTTCTTCATTCTTTTTTTTTTTAATTGTTTTTTCCATTTATTTTTATTAGTTGGAGGCTAATTACTTTACAATATTGTAGAGGTTTTTGCCATACATTGACATGAACCAGCCATGGAGTTACATGTGTTCCCATCCCGATCCCCCCTCCCATCTCCCTCCCCATCCCATCCCTCTGGGTCTTCCCAGTGCACCAGCCCTGGGCACTTGTCTCATGCATCCAACCTGGGCTGGTGATCTGTTTCACCCTTGATAATATACATGTTTCGATGCTGTTCTCTTGAAACATCCTACCCTCGCCTTCTCCCAGAGTCCAAAAGTCTGTTCTGTACATCTGTGTCTCTTTTTCTGTTTTGCATATAGGGTTATCGTTACCATCTTTCTAAATTCCATATATATGTGTTAGTATACTGTAATGGTCTTTATCTTTCTGGCTTCACTCTGTATAATGGGCTCCAGTTTCATCCATCTCATTAGAACTGATTCAAATGAATTCTTTTTAATGGCTGAGTAATATTCCATGGTGTATATGTACCACAACTTCCTTATCCATTCGTCTGCTGATGGGCATCTAGGTTGCTTCCATGTCCTGGCTATTATAAACAGTGCTGCGATGAACACTGGGGTGCACGTGTCTCTTTCGGATCTGGTTTCCTCGGTGTGTATGCCCAGAAGTGGGATTGCTGGGTCATATGGCAGTTCTATTTCCAGTTTTTTAAGAAATCTCCACACTGTTCTCCATAACGGCTGTACTAGTTTGCATTCCCACCAACAGTGTAAGAGCGTTCCCTTTTCTCCACAGCCTCTCCAGCATTTAATGCTTGTAGACTTTTGGATAGCAGCCATTCTGACTGGCGTGTAATGGTACCTCATTGTGGTTTTGATTTGCGTTTCTCTGATAATGAGTGATGTTGAGCATCTTTTCATGGGTTTGTTAGCCATCTGTATGTCTTCTTTGGAGAAATGTCTGTTTAGATCTTTTGCCCATTTTTTGATTGGGTCATTTATTTTTCTGGAATTGAGCTGTAGGAATTGCTTGTATATTTTTGAGATTAATCCTTTGTAGCTTCGTTTGCTATTATTTCCTCCCAATCTGAGGGCTGTCTTTTCACCTTGCTTACATTTTCTAAGTATTGACAGTTTGGCATCCAAATGATAACTTCGTAAAGCAAAATATTAAGATTGTGTGTGCTATGGACTGCAGGCTTTTGTCTCTCCCTTTCCTATTCATATGCTGAAGTCCTAAGCCCCAGTAGAGTTTGGAGGCAGTAATTAGGGCTAGATGAGGTCATGGGGTGGGGGTCATGATGAGACTTGTTGTTCAGTTGCCAAGTCATGTCCAACTCTTTGTGACTCCATGGACTGTAGCACACCAGACTCCTCTGTCTTCCACTGTCTCCCAGAGTTTGGTCAAATTCATGTCCGTTGAGTCGGTGATACTGTCTAACCACCTCGAGAGCGCTAAGGCTCTCCCTGTCCTTCCCGTGTGAGTGTGTATACGCCTAGGAGGCAGATGGCTGCAAGCTGGGAGGGGATTCTCACCAGAAACTGAATTTGCTGGCACCTTGATCTTGAACTCCCCAGCCTCCAGAACAAAAAGGTCTGTGTTTTAAGCCACCTAGGCTATGGTAGTTTTTTATAGCAATTTAGGCTAAGACATTGTAGCACTCATCACATGATCTTGGGCTCAGCAATCCTCTGTCCTAAGTAGTTGAATAAATTAGCAGTGGGTAAGATTAGTTGTACACAGATGTACACTGAAGTATGCATGATTTCCTGCTTAGTTTCATTTTTTTCCCCCAGTGGGTTTAGAAATCTTTGTCTTGGGACTTCCGTGGTGGTCCAGCTTTTAGGACTTGAGCTTCCAGAGCAGGGGATGCAGGTTTGATCCCTTGTCGGGGAACTAAGATCCCACATGCCACACAGAACAGCCAAAAAGAAAGAAATCTTTGTTTTACAAGTTCTAACATGTTTTCAAAGCTTCTTTTCTTGTTCTCCATTGTTTTCAAATACATTGAATTATTTAAGTACATTTAATTATTTTTTTCTTACAGGTTTCTCCTGGGTATCTTTCAAGATGAAATCTTCTGTTTGTAAATTACGTCTTTTCCAAATGTAAAGGAGCTGTAACCAAGCGTGTTACATTCAAATAATATTTTACTGATCTAATATTTATATAAGCCTTTGCTTATTAAATAGCAACCCACTCCAGTACTCTTGCCTGGAAAATTCCATGGACTGAGGAGCCTGATAGGCTACAGTCCACGGGGTGGCAAAGAGTTGGACACGACTGAATGACTTCACTTTCACTTTCACTTTTGTTTATTTTGGGCTTCCCTAATAGCTCAGTTGGTAAAGAATTCGCCTGCAATGCAGGAGACTCAGGTTCAATTCCTGGGTCAGGAAGATCTGCTGGAGAAGGGATAGGCTACCCACTCCAGTATTCTTGGGCTTCCCTTGTGGCTCAGATGGTAAAGAATCTGCCCACACTGTGGGAGACCTGGCTTTGATCCCTGGGTTGGGAAGATCCCCTGGAGAAAGGGAAAGGCTTTTTGCTGTAAGTCTTTCTTTTAATGTTGAGGAGTAGAGTTGACAGAATGTGTCTTTAACTTATCGCAGCCTTCCTTAATATATTTCTGGCTGCTTCCTCCTGGCTTTTATGCTATTGCTATTTCTGTGCCATAAATGCATAATTCAATGCTACTAATCGTGCTTTAAACCAGGGCTTGGTTACAGACCCCAAACCAAATTCTGCCTGTGAGCTAAAAATGATTTTTTTTACATTATTTTTAAATGGTTGGAAATATAAAAAAGAAAAATATTTTGTGACACATGACAATTGTATTAAATTCAGATCTCCATGTTTATAAGTAAAGTTTTATTGGAACACAGCCATGCTCATTCATTTGTCTATGACTGCTTTCCGGCTACAGGGGCAGAGTTGAATAATTGCAACAGAGACCATTTGGTCTGTAAAGCTAATACTATTTACTCTCAGGCTCTTTACAGACAATGCCTGCCAATCTTTTAGAACATTAAAGAAATAGGAAAGAGAGAATGGCTTTTATGTTTGCATTCAGTTTAACCATTTGAGTTGCTTGACCCTCAACTTGCAGTCTTCCTTGTACACAGTGTCCCAGATGGTTTTTGCTCTTTGCTTTCTCCACTTCCCCAGAGGTAGACTACTGTTGCTCAATTCTTGGTACTTGCGAGCCTGGTGGTGGGTGACAAAGGAGCTTCTCTGTTGTCCCAGCCCAGCCTTGGTCTCAGGAAGACCCTGTTCCTGAGTTTCAGGGATGGGCTTTCTCAGTGATCCTGTCTCTCCCTGGTCTACCAGACTAAACCTTTCCCTCATCCTTGGAGGGTCTTGGTGGGAGAGCTCCCTGTCCCTCCTTCAGTGGCAGAGGACCGCCAGTAATACTGGTAAGATCACAGAGTTAGCACTCTTCTCTGCCTCCCTCTCCCTCCACCTTGGGGTGAGTGCATGTATGGGTGCCCAATTGTGTCCAACTCCTTGAGACCCCATGAACTATAGCCCACCAGGCTCCTCTGTCCGTGGGATTTCCCAAGCAAGAATACTGGAGTATATGTTCAGTCACTCAGTTGTATCTGACTCTTTGCAACCTCATGGACTGTAGCCTGCCAGGCTCCTCTGTCCATGGGATTTCCCAGGTAAGAACACTGGAGTATACTGGGGGAATACTGCCATTTCCTCCTCCAGGGGATCTTCCCGACCCAGGGATCGAACCCGAATATCCTGCATTGGCAGGAGGATTCTTTATTACTGAGCCACCTGGGAAGCCCCTACCTTGGGGTAGAAGTGTTTTTTCTTTTATCTGTCTCCTAGCTCTAATGGGTTTTTACCTTGACTCTTAACTGTGATCCATTCTTTCTCACCAGCTCCCAGTAAAAGTTTGTGCAAAAGCATGTCAGAGACTTCCCTGGCGGTCCAGTGGTTGAGATTTTGCCTTCCAAAGGAGGGGTTGTGAGTTTGATCCCTGGTCAGGCAGCTAAGATCCCACATGCCTCGAAGCCAAAAAACCAAAACATAAAACAGGAATATTATTGTAACAAATTCAATAAAGACTTGAAAAATGGCCCATATTAAAAAAAAAAAACTTGAAGAAAAGAAGGTCTGGAATTAAATGCCACTCCCAGAGGTTTTATATTGTCATGTTAGCTCATGTTTGGACTTTCCTCAGTCAGTTAAACATTTTAGCTAATTTTCTTTCCCCACTTGTGTGACAGCTAGTGTCTCTCCTGCCGTGCTGGGTGTGAGCCTGGCTCACCTTCCCTCTCCGCCTGGATCACCTTCCCTCTCTGTCTGGATGGGTTTCTATACCTTTTACTATTTCTGTTGTGCAAAGTTAGCTCATCTTCTGTGAGCTGTAATTCACACTAACCTAATTGAGTAAGAAAGAGTGTTCCCAGTTGGGAAGACAGACTTAGAAAGCATTTTTGCAGCCTGGTTAATATTTGGTATTTATTTGCACATCTGAGCAACTATTTGGTTAGGCAGACTGTCTTTATGTTGTTGCTCACATTTCAAATTAAAATTCCATTTAGAGACTAATTTGAGTGAGTCCATAGTATGGCAGACTGAGCTAACACAGAACCTCTCCCATTACAAACATCAAGATGTGCCAGATAAAAACTAACAATTAAAAACCTCTCAAAAAAAAAAAATAAAAAAAAAATAAAAAACTCTCTATAGTTTGGATTGCAAGTGAGAAAGCATAATCTCCAGGGGCCAGGAATGAAAGGGGAAGTGAAGGCTGGAATGGCAGTGATATCGAGCTGACATCTTGGTAGATGAGGACAGAGGGAGATGAAGTGGATGCCAAGTGGTCACAGACTCAGAAATAAGCCCTATGGCCGGGGACAAAGCAGGTACTGGAGGGAATATGTTAAATTTTCATTATACCCGTACCCTAAACTGTATTACTTAGCTTGGAGCCTGACTATATACCACTGAGTTAGTTCAAAACACTTTCTCTCAAGGAACTTAGATAAAATGAATCTGAGCCTAGGACAGACTAGAGGAAGTAAAATGAAAGCACTCTTTAGAAACATCCAGTCACACTGGTTTCTCATAGAAGAAATAATCCCTGCCAAATGGGAGCTCACAAATAAACATTAGAACAAATGAGGAGGAGAACATAGGAGTGAGTCAGGGCGGACAAGTCAGGGGGTGAGTGAGAACTGTGTTTTGTGCAGAAAGAACAGAAATGCAGAGAGAAGAATGAGAAATATAGAAGAAATCAGAAAGAGACCATAAGCATATTTATAATGATTTAAAAGTGCACTCTAAAAAATAGAACGTATAAGGAAAAAACATGACACTGAAAAATAATAAGTATGCTAAGAGAGAAGACTTTTTAAAAATAAAATGACATTAAATTATATTAAAATTTTGAAAAACTTGAAAACTTCTATTTATAACACCATTTAAAAATTTCCATATAGGAACATTAGCACTGTTTTGCTTTATCTGATACTGTGGGCTTAAATTAGAAATGACTGTGGAACCTGAATGGGAGCTATTGTCGGTTAAGTATCAAAACAGCCAGGAACTGGGGGTAAGGTTTATGTTTAGTTTTGATTTTCTGAAATGCGAAAGTGATCATGTCACTCTGCATTAAACTCTTTGGTGGCTGATCGTTTTCCAACATTTTAAATATACTTTAATGTGTTCTTAATTTTATGAACTGACCATATGCCAAAAATAATTTATGTATGGCCTTTCCTTTTTACTATGTATGTCCCAGATGCCGAGAACACAGCCTGGCACATTGTAGGTGTTTACTGAATGTTTGTTGAATAACCAAACTCAGAGTCTTAGCACTGTTCTCTTTGGGGGAGAAACTTTCCCTTCTTCTTCCTCCCTTTTCTTAGCAAATTCCTACTTGTCTTTTTAGCATTTGGGTTTCAGATTCCTCAAAGGATCTTTTCTTAATCACTGAGACTAGTTTAGTTGCCTCCGTTTTATGCTTCCTTAGCAGTTTATAATGCCCTTTTGTGTGTGTGTGTGTTCAGTCACTGTGTTGTGTCTGACTCTTTGTGACCCCGTGGACTGTAGCCTGCCAGGCTCCTCTGTCCATGGGATTTTCCAGGCAAGAGTACTGGAGTGGGTTGCCACTTCCTACTCCAGGGGATCTTCCCGACCCAGGAACTGAACCCACGTCTATTGCATCTCCTGCATTGGCAGGAAGATTCTTTACCATTCGAGGTATCTGGGAAGCCTGCCCTTTTGTAAATTCACTCAGATACTCACTTCAACATTTCTTGAGTGCCTACTAAGTCTTAACACCTGTTCTAGGTCCTGGGGATACAGCAGTGAACACAGACACAATTTCAACTCTTGTGAAGCATATATTCTAGTGAGGTGAGGGTGGAGGGCGGACAAGACAAACAAGTGAGTACATAGAACTTTCTATAACTTTAAGTCATCTGAAGACACACAGGGCAAGGAAGTAGGGGTGGATCCGGGGAAGTTTTCCTGCATTAGGTGTTAGTGAATAAGGAGTTTCCCCTGAAGATAATTGGAGAAAAGCAGCCCAGGAGAAAAGGCCTGCTTGAATGGTAAAGGCCCAAGGGTAAAGGCCTGAATGAATAATATTCGGAAAGTATTTTAGGAAAAGCACTGAGGCCTGGTATGCCTGGGGCAGAGTCAACAACGGGAAGGGTAGAAGGCGATGAAGACAAAGAGACTTTTGGGTCTCCAGTTTTTTTGGGGGGTGGGGGGCGGTGGATCAGGGGGCCTGCCTGGTGGCTCAGATGGTAAAGAATCTGCCTGTAATGCAAGAGACCGGAGTTCCATCCTGGGGTGGGAAAGATCCCCTGGAGGAGGAAATGGCAACCCACTCCAGTATTCTTGCCTGGAGAATCCCATGGACAGAGGAGCTGGCGGGTCACAGCCCATGGGGTCGCAAAGGTCGGACACTACTGAGCAGGAATCGCACTCGGACAAGGGACAAGCGGTGTCGTTTTAGTTGTCGCAGCTCCGTGTGAGATGGGCAGGGCTGAGGGGGAAGGCGCCGGGTGTGGGTTCTGCGGGGGGGAGTCCTCGGAAAGCCGGGTCCTAAAGGTGCAGCCTCAGGAGCAGCCGTGAGGCGGCGCCAGGCCGCTCCCGGAAGCGCGACCCGAGGCTGGGAGCCGGGGTCCTCGGCGGCGCTGGCGGGCCCAGCCTCCCGGCGGGTGGGCCCGCGAACAGAATAGAGGGGCCTGGCTTCGGGCTGCAGTCCGGGGCCTGGCCTGGTGGCGCCCATCTGTTTGAGGGACAGTTTGGTTGTCCCAGCCCAGCGCAGCCGCCGCGGCAGAAGGTCTACACGCAGCAGTTTTCAGAGCTGCCAGCGTGGCCGGGGCAGGGTCCCGGGCCGCCCGGTCGGCACGCAGGTGCTGTCGTGCCTTGCGGGGTGACTGCGGCCGCTGAGGGCCGTCTGGCCGCCTCTGGGAAGACTGTGGGGCGGACGAGGTCCGGAGCGAGCTCTGCAGGTAGGCCCCGGGCCCTCCGCCCAGAGGAGCCTGAGGTAGGCCCCGGGCCCTCCGCCCAGAGGAGCCTGAGGTAGGCCCCGGGCCCTCCGCCCAGAGGAGCCTGAGGTAGGCCCCGGGCCCTCCGCCCAGAGGAGCCTGAGGTAGGCCACAGGGCCTCCGCCCAGAGGAGCCTGATGCCCGCTGTTTTGAGGACTTTGACTTTTATTCCTAAGATGATAAAACTACAGTGGTAGGGTTTTTACTTTGAACGGGCTCTCGCAGCTGTGTTGACAGTAGGGGTAAAAGGTAGACGGGGAGATAAGAAAGTAATTAAAAGAATCCGTCCATATCAGAGATGATGGTGGTTCGGCTCAGGGTAGTCACAGGAAAGGTAGTGCTAAGTGGTCAAATTCTGGACTTGCTAGGAAGACTTAGCCAGCAGGATTTGATGAAGGCTTGATTGAGTATAAGGTGTAGAAGAAACAAAGTGGTTAATAGAGAATCAGGTGTTTGGTTTGAGAATCAGACAATCTGCCATTTCACCTGATATCGAAAAGGCTCTAGAAGAACATAGGAGGGAAGGGGTATGTCCAGGAGAAATACCGAGTTTGGACTTGTAGAGATATCTATTAGACACACTCCAGTGGAGAGTTTGAATTGGCAACTGTATATAAAATTCTGGAGCTCAAGAGAAGACGCCAGGATGGAGATACAAATATGGGAATTATCAACATATAGATGGTATTTGAAGGTGTCTGGGGTCTGTCTAGTCAAGGCTATGGTTTTTTCAGTAGTCAGGTATGGATGTGACAGTTGGACTATAAAGAAAGCTGAGTGCTGAAGAATTGATGCTTTGAACTGTGGGTTGGAGAAGACTTGAGAGTCCCTTGGACTGCAAGGAGATCCAGCCAGTCCATCCTAAAGGAGATCAGTCCTGGGTGTTCATTGGAAGGACTGATGTTGAAGCTGAAACTCCAATACCTTGGCCACCTGATGTGAAGAACTGACTCATTGGAAAAGACCCTGATGCTGGGAAAGATTGAAGGCGGGAGGAGAAGGGGACGACAGAGGATGAGATGGTTGGATGGCATTACCGACTCAATGGACATGGATTTGGGTGGACTCTGGGAGTTGGTGATGGACAGGGAGGCCTGGCGTGCTGCAGTCCATGGGGTCGCAAAGAGTCGGACATGACTGAGCGACTGAACTGAAAGCCATATGGAGGATGAAAAAATGCAATGTTTGGTGACTCTGCTCTGGGTAATTATAACACTTAAAGGTTGAGAAGATGTGGAAGCACCAGCCAGGGAGGAAAACTAGAGCGGTGATCAGAGGCCAAGTAAATGAAACCTATTAAGAAGATGGAAAGATTTATCTATGTGAAATGGTATTAATAACAGGTGAAGTAAGATCTTTTCTGGGAATTGACCACTGTGGTTATCAGTGTGAAGGTCACTGATGGTCCTGACACTGGTTTGAAATAGTGGTTGAAATACTGGTAAAAGCTTCATTGGTATAGGCTCAAGAGAGAATAAGAAGAGAGATGTTAGTGACAATATGGACAACTTTTTTGGATAACTTTTGCTTTCAGAGAAATAGTATAGTACTAGCTAGAGGGAGATAAAATACTCAGCACGCCTGCAACTCCTCTGTCTGTAAGAATGGTAAGAACTACACTGATAACAACTATATCCATCTTATTGACTGCGTTTTGCCTGGTACCATTGCCTGACCAAAAGCAAATGTACAACTAATTATTTCTTGAACAATAAGTACCATTTCAGTTAAAATTGTAATAAAAAATTTTAAGGTTTAGACGTATTTTCAAGAGATGTTACTTTTTAAAAATTGGATAAGAATAGGTATTGTGACACTGGTTAAGAAATGAAGTGATCACAGATAATGTGATCATTACATCTACATACCAATTTCCTATCTGGCTCAATTATGCTAAGTACCACATGCCACCTTTATTTCAGGAAAATAGTGCAATAATGACAAATCAATTTGCTAAAAATATTCAGTGCAGGTAACTTTATCTAGAGTATAGTTTTTCAAATCATGGAGATAAGGGAAATACGTTTTTAAGTCTTTAAAGAGATGTTCGTAGTATCAGAGTTGTGTGTGAAAGGTGGATTCATTGCTAAATGATGGTACACATTTATTTTATGAAACATGTTTATTTGCTTTGAAGATGAGCAGTTGAAGTACAGTAGGTCCTAGGCTTGACATATGGTGACTACAGAGATGAGTGAAGTCATGAAGTTCAATTCAGTTCAGTCGCTTAGTCGTGTCTGACTCTTTGCAACCCCATGAACCGCAGCACGCTAGGGCTGTCCTGTCCAACTCCCAGAGCTTACCCAAACTCATGTCCATTGAGTCAGTGATGCCATCTAACCATCTCATCCTCTGTCATCCCCTTCTCCTCCTTCCTTCAATCTTTCCCAACATCAGGGTCTTTTCAAATGAGTCAGCTCTTCGCATCAGGTGGCCAAAATATTGGAGTTTCAGTTTCAGCATCAGTCCTTCCAATGAACACACAGGAATGATTTCCTTTAGGAGACACTGGTTGGATCTCCTTGCAGTCCAAGGGACTCTCAAGAGTCTTCTCCAACACCACAGTTAAAAGCATCAATTCTTCAGCGCTCAGCTTTCTTTATAGTCCAACTGTCACATCCATACATGACTACTGGAAAAACCATAGCCTTGACTAGATGGACCTTTGTTGACAAAGTAATGTCTCTGCTTTGTAATATGCTGTCTAGGTTGGTCATAACTTTCCTTCCAAGGAGTAAGTGCCTTTTAATTTCATGGCTGCAGTCACCATCTGCAGTGATTTTGGAGCCCCAAAAAATAAACTCAGCCACTGTTTCCACCGTTTCCCCATCTATTTGCCATGAAGTGGGGGGACCGGATGCCATGATCTTAGTTTTCTGAATGTTGAGCTTTAAGCCAACTTTTTCACTCTCCTCTTTCACTTTCATCAAGAGACTCTTTAGTTCTTCTTCACTTTCTGCCATAAGGGTGGTGTTATCTGCATATCTGAGGTGATTGATATTTGTCCTGGCAGTCTTGATTCCAGCTTCTGCTTCCTCCAGCCCAGCATTTCTCATGATGTACTCTGCATATAAGTTAAATAAGCAGGGTGACAGTATACAGCCTTGATGTACTCTTTTCCCTATTTGGAACCAGTCTGTTGTTCCATGTCCAGTTCTAACTGTTGCTTCCTGACCTGCAGACAGATTTCTCAAGAGGCAGGTCAAGTGGTCTGGTATTCCCATCTCTTTAAGAATTTTCCACAGTTTATTGTGATCACACAGTCAAAGCCTTTGGCATAGTCAGTAAAGCAGAAATAGATGTTTTTCTGGAACTCCCTTGCTTTTTTGATGATCCAGCAGATGTTGGCAATTTGATCTTCAGTTCCTCTGCCTTTTCTAAATCCAGCTTGAACATCTGGAAGTTCACGGTTCATGTATCGCTGAAGCCTGGCTTAGAGAATTTTGAGCATTACTTTACTAGCGTGTGAGATGAGTGCAATTATGCAGTAGTTTGAGCGTTCTTTGGCATTGCCTTTCTTTGGGATTGGAATGAAAATTGCCCTTTTCCAGTCCTGTGGCCACTGCTGAGTTTCCCAAATTTGCTGGCATATTGAGTGTAGCACTTTCACAGCATCATCTTGTAGGATTTGAAATAGCTCAACTGGAATTCCGTCACCTCCACTAGCATTGTTCGTAGTGGTACTTCCTAAGGCCCACTTGACTTCACATTCCAGGATGTCTGGCTCTAGGTGAGTGATCACACCATCATGATTATCTGGGTCGTGAAGATCTTTTTTGTATAATTCTTCTGTATATTCTTGCCACCTCTTCTTAATATCTTCTGCTTCTGTTAGGTCCATACCATTTCATGAAAGATAAGATTAAACATGTAGGTTGCAGTGAGAGGTGCTTAGCTTTGTTCGATGGGTAATCTAGAGCAGGGAAAATTAAAGAAAATTTTTTTAAACTTTTGAGCAGGGAAGTGAAATCATCTGAGCTGTGTATTTATTGGTTAGTTTGAAAATTGGCTGCAGGATTTAATATATGGGGAAGATGAATGCTTTACAAACATAACTCTGGAAGATTTTATTGGATGCTCTTCGAAAAACGTTCCATGGTAAAATGAATTAGGAAATATTGGGTTTCCGAAACGTCAGGCTAAACAAACTGAAAGATGTTTCTCTAATGTGTAGCCTTTAAGATACTTTGTGAATCTACAAGTTGTATGGAATATGCAGATCATGAAACTCTTTATTCCAGGAACCCTGTTATTCTTTGGAACAGTTTGATAATTTTGGACTATCATCGTATTACCGTTGTAATCTGAATGACCTAACATGAATTTGACAAGGAGTTTTGAGAATGGAAAGGAAGGAAGAGGTAATGATAGGCATGATAGGTGGTGAAAATGGGAGAGGAAAAAGTCAAAGGGAAAATGTGGGTCCACAGCTTTGATGAGCTTAGCTTAGCACCTTGTGAACTTTAAGATGCTGGAAGACAACCAATGAGTAAATTAGGGTTCCTCTCCCCTGAGAATACTTTTATTGTCTGCAACCATAGTTTCACGATTGTAATGAAAAAATGTAGCAACACATTATACTGCACACTTGAAACCGATATAATATTGTAAATCAACAATTAAATTAGAGCTTTAACCTGGAAGGCTTGATTCAAGGCTGGAAATAAGTTTTAGGAGCACAGATACCATGTAGCATATGGTGCACGAGGATAATCTTGAAACGATTAAAGCATAAATTAGGGATACTGAAGAAGTATAGCTGCAGGCTTTTTATTTTTCAGAAAAAAAATGTGGGGTACAGCAAAAGACTAGTTTTAGAAAAAACACAGCAGCAAGTACTTGAAAGTAAGCATCATTTTCAGTATTTGGACTGAGATATAAAAAGATAACCTGTGTGAAATCTGTTTTTATGCTTAGCATATTAATTCCCCATGTCAGTAAAGTGTGATGCTTCTTTCAGAAATCCTGAAGGATGTCAGTTAAAATCCTCTGCATACTTGGGTAGTCGGTATATTGTGATAAGCTGGAAATTCCTCACTTTTTCAGCTTTGTCATCTGTCCACTGTGTCCGTATGAGGAGGACCATCCTAGGTTTATGACTCCTGTCCTTGACGTTCTCGCACGTCTGCCTTCTGGGCCTCCTTGTGAACCTCCACTCTCAAAGAGGCGCTTGTTCTCTAGAACTGTGCTGTCGGTACTTACAGGTGTATCACGGAAAGTCTAGGAAGTTATAGAATGGTTGTGAAAGGCTGAAAAAGTATCAGAAATAAAACCTTTAAAAACTCAGAAAGTCGAGATGAAATAAAATACAACACAGTATGTCCTTTGTTGTATTAATATCCTTTGCATAATTGCATCTACTTGCATTTCTGTTCAGAAGGAGGGGCACGTCACAAAACATGTAGATGCATTTTCAAGGTCAGAATGTGCAGTTTGGAAGAAAAATATGGAGCAGACGGTAAGCTCATAGGAATATTAAGTCAGCCAGCTCTCCCCAGATGGTCATCTTTATACTGTATTTTTTGTAGTTTGCGAATTAGGCACCTGTGTTTTCTTCAACTCACTCTGTGCCATGTGAATTCTTACATTTGACATTTTAATTACAAATAAAAACAATAAGTTCTGATTTTTTTTCCACCAGAACCCCCATATTTTTTTTTTCTTGAAATGAAATAACACTTATTCATATTTTGGAATTCCTAAAATTCTTATTTGAATTTTACAGTTTATTGCCTGGTATGATAGTGGTTCAACTCACATAAAGGATTTCTTTTTGCATTTCTCAGGACACTGGCTTGAGTAACTTTTAAGGACTGTTCAGTTGTGTGTGTGTGTGTATATGTAATATATATATTTTTTCCTGTAGAATGTATTTTTAAAGGAAATTATGGTTCGTGATAAAAATAGCTGTATTGATTTCATGTCTAATTTAGTCTAAATGTTCCTTGATTGTGACAGTTTGTTGTTAAGTACATCATTTAACCCCATATGTAAGAAGAACATAATGCCTTTAAATACACAGTGATTTTCAGGTAAACAATATGTTTTTCTTAGCCACTGCTTTCAGACTTCTGTGGCATTTGAACTGGCATTCTGTTATTGAAATGTCAGATAAAAATAGTAACGCTACCTCTATCCAAGCTTAATAAACCAACACAATTTCCTCTTTCTTTTGCTTCACTTATATGCATTAATAAGTGTTGACATTGAGATGCATGTAGGAGAAGAAGGATTCCTAAGAGAGACATGTTAATCTTTTTCCTTTCCTGTTAAAGATATCCTTGATAAACGTAACGAAAGTAAAGTTGTTTAAAGCATTATTAGAATGTTATGATGTTCTTGCACCTGAGTTAAGATATTCAGTGTATGTATAATTAAAGATAAGATAAAACTACTCAGTAAATTATGGCAGGTGTGGCTTATGTTAATGACACTTGAAAAATAATACCTTTCAAATTAAACTTTTTAATGTAAGAGTAGCTTGTTTTGCATTAAAACATGTGAATTCATACTCTGATTTAAGTATTGGGATATTATCTTATTCAAAAGATAAAACAAAGCTAACCTTATTTTATTTTCTCTGAAATGGAACAAAACCCACCTATTTCCTATAAATTCAAGACCTTGTTGAGCAAGTCATTTCAAGTTTATTGCATTTGCCTGTTTGTTTTGAGGTCAATTAGATCCTAATGACTCATGAATTCGAAAAGGTACAAGTATAATTTTAAGGGCATCTAATGGTCTATGGGATTAAATTTTCATCTGACAAGAAAATATTGTTATTTTAATCTAATCTGAAGTTGCAGCATCTGTTTTTATCCAATTAAATGTTTTATTTGTGAATTTTAAATTTAACTCCTCATGCTTAGAGTCTGCATCCCAACCTCCAAATTCCATCTCCTAGAACTTCCTTAGAATTACATTTGAAAAATGTTTCTGATACATTTTCATGCATACAGCAGTTAAATTATGGTTACAGAGTCAGTGGGACAGTCTTTTTGGGCAGTGTGTTGAATAGCATCATATAAGTCACCCCTACTCCAAAATATTTCCTCCATCTCTGGACGTGTGTTTTCTTCTGGCTCATTTGTTTATTCAGTAAATATTTAATGAGCACCTGCCTCGTTAACGGCCTTCCACTGGGCGTGGACAGCAAAGAACAGAAACAATCACGGTTCTTGTTTTCCTGAAGCTTACAATCTACAGGAGAGAAGAAGTAGTCAAATAATCCTGGAGATAAACATAAAATTATAATAATCAGTACTAGGAAACAGAGATGGACTATGGAGTAGTCCATAGCACAGAGTAGGCATTTAATAGTAGGTACTTAATATTTGTTGGCTGGATTAATGAAAAATAATTGAATGAAAGGGATAACATGGAGAATTATCCTAGAGAAAGCTTCCCTGAGGAAGTTATATTTGACCTGAGATCTGAAGCATGAATAATCACTCAGTTGGTAAATAGTATAGGAAAGAGAGTTTCAAACAAAGAGAAAAACAAGGTTTTGTGGCAAGATGGACCATGGCAAATAAAAGAGAGTAAGCCTATAATAAGAGTTCAAAATAGAACATGGTGCCAGAGACACTGGAGTGATTAGTCTTCATTCACAGACAGAATGATTGTCTGTGGCCAAAATCCTACATGTGTGTATGCTAAGTCACTCCAGTGGTGTCTGACTCTTTGTGACTCCATGGTCTATACAGCCTGCCAGGCTCTTCTGTCCATGGGATTCTCCAGGCAAGAAGACTGGAGTGGGTTGCCTTGTCCTCTTCCAGGGATCTTCCTGACCCAGGGATTGATCAAACCCATGTCTCATGTCTCCTGCATTGGCAGGCAGATTCTTTACCACTAGCGCCACCAAGGAAGCCCCCTGAAATGAATAGATGACTTTGGTAGGTGAGAAGATGTAAGGTTACTAGGAAAATATCAATTGTATTTCTATATAACAGCAGTGAGCAATTGAAAACTAAAATTCAAAAAACAATAATATTTATGATAGCATCAAAATCATGAAATACTTAGAGTCAAATTTAACACAGTTTGTGTAAGAACTGGATTCTAAAATGTACAAAATGATGCTCAGAGAACATAAAGATTTAAATAGAATGGTATACGATGCTCATGTGTTTAGGGATTCAGCACTGTAAAGATGTCGTTTTTCCCCAAATTGTTACACAGTTGTAACACAATCCCAGATAAAATGTTAGTGATTTTTTAAAAATTGATAATTTAATTGTAAGATCTGTATGAAAATACAGATAGGATAGAATAGCAAAATTGAAAACCAAGAACAAAGTTGGAAGGTTTATGTTGCTACTTCATATCATAACTTGCTATAAAGGTATGTAACCAAGATGATGTTGGTGTAAGTATTGATATGCCAAGCAGTGAAATATAGGATAGAGGTCAGAAATAGGCCCACAAGTATATGGCCAATACTCAATAGTTGTACTAGGGAAACTCAGTGGAGAAAGGCTAGTCCTTTTAATAAGTGGTACTATAAGAATTTGATACTCTATGCAAAAAATCAAACCTGACACTTCCTATCTTATTCAAAACTCATGCTCAAAACTCAACTCAAAAATGCACCATAATTCTAAATGTAAGAGCTAAAATTACTATACTCATTTAAAGTAAAATATAGAGGAAAATATTTGAGAGCTTGGGTCAATCCAAGATTTCCTAGACTGAATGTAAAATGCATGAACTATAGTAGAAAATGATAATAAGTTTTAATTTGTTGGTATTGTCAAGAAGGGTATTGTTAAAGAAATTTTCAATTAAAAGGTATTGTTAAGAGAATTAAAAAACAACTCAAGAACCAGGAGAAAATATTCACACAATATATCTGTTAAAGGATTTGTATCCAGAATAGCTCAGATGGTAAAGAATCTGCCTTCAGTGCAGAAGACCCGGGTTCAATCCCTGGGTCGGGAAGATGCCCTGGAGAAACGAATTGCAACCCACTCCAGTATTCTTCTTACCTGGGAAATCCCATGGACTGAGAAGTCTGGCGGGCTATAGTCTGTGGGGTTGCAAAGAGTCAGACACGACTGAGTGACTAACACTTCACTTTCACGCTAAATATATAAAGAACTATTAAAACTCAACAATTTAAATAAATGACCTAGTTAAAAAAATAAACACAAAATTTAGATAGACACCCCAGAAAAGAAGATGTACAGACGGCAGGTAAACATATGAAAGGATGTAGCAGATATGAGAATATTGATTTAGACAATGTTGCAGTCATTCTCATGAATTGTACAGATTTGTGTATACCGTAAGCTATTTTTAGTTAGGACCAAGTGACAAAGGCAAATCTGAACAATTTCAATCAAATATTGAGTAGTGTAGTGGATAAAGATCAGGCCTGGGGTTCAGAGTATCTTAGTTCTAATTCCGACTTCATCATTGACATGTCAGACTACAGAGAAAATATCAAATGTGACTGAACCATCACATCCAGTGGCAAAGCATCCCTCTTCCTCCTTGTTGAAGTGGTCATTCCTCAGGTAGTTTCATACCTAGTCCTGGAAATAGACTTTTAGTATTAGAAACTGTATTCACTGATGAATGGGAATGCCTGTTTGATTGTGGAAGTATAATACCATTTAATCTAAATCCTAAAGCTAAATATTAAGTAGAAACAAAAAAAAATCACCCACTCTTTGAGATGGACAATTTTTATAAAGGCACCTATGTTAGAGAAAATATTACTCAGAAAATAGAGTTAATAGAATAAACAATACCTGCTTTAACAAATATCAGAATATCAAGAAAATAATAAGCTGATATGAAAAACAGTCATAAAGAGAAAATTTGAAAATAAGGAGATGGAAAATGCCATACCAGAGAGAAGTTAGAACAAAAATAGGCAGAATGATATTAATAGAATTCAAGCCAAAACTAATTATGACAAAGGATGATATTTAGTAGAGAAACATTAGTAAGAATCTATTAGAATCCTAAACCTAGCATCAGTTTAGCAGTATATGTGTATAAGTCAGAAACTGTTAGTGGAAAAAATCAGCAATTCAACACAACTTTCTCAGAGATTGACAGCTAATAAATAGACAATAAAAAGTTAGACTATTTGAAATCTCAGTAAAACATTGAACAAGCTCAAGCACACATTTTATGTATGTTTGTATCTGTATTATCTGTTATTTTCAAACATATGTGACATATTTACCATGTATTACTCCAAAAATTTGTTAAAATGTGAAATGAGAACTCACACAAGTAATTTTCTCTGATCAATATATGATGCAATCAAAAAATAAAGAGTAAAGTACAGTTCTCTTAAAAGCATTCCCTTGAAAAAAATCATTTTTCTGTAAAGTGTTCACTTTAATAGATCAAAATTAAATGGTGGGCACAAAGAAATGATCTGTCAAAAGAAGCAAGATATTGGTATAATGGGATTCTGAGAAAAAAGTAGGGTCATTAAAACACAGATTCCCTGGTGTCTCAAACCCACCTGTGATGCAGGAGACCTGAATTCAGTCCCTGGGTCAGGAAGATCCTCAGGAGAATGGGAATTAAAACACACACACACACACACCCCCACACACAGATTAATAAGTCTAAGCAAATGACAAAGAAGGAAGCTGTATAGATAAAAGTAGATGTTACTAAATGGTGATGAAACAAAATATGTTTTATAAAATCAAATGCTGGGTCTTTGAAAAGACCAGAAAATGAATTAATATATTGCCATGTTTGATCAAGGAAAAGAGCAATGTTATAAATAAATAACTTTGAAATAAGAAGTAGAACATAGCTGTAGATATTGAAGAGTTTTGTTTTGTTTTTAAGTATCAAGCACTGTATACAACCTTAGAGCAAGAAAACAAAAAGAAAAAATTAAGATGAAATATATATACATTGTAGGGGGACTTCCCATGTGACTCAGGGGTAAAGACCCACCTGCCAAAGCAGGAGACACAGGTTTGATTGCTGGGTCAGAAAGATGCCCTGGAGAGAGAAATGGAACCCACTCCAGTATTCTTACCTGGAAAATACTACGGACAGAGGAACTTGGTGGGGTATATAGTACATGGGGTTGCAAAAGAGTCAGACACAACCTAGTTACCAAACAACAGCAATACCTTGTAGGACCATAGGAATTCTTCACATTGACCATGAAGTAATAGAAAATCATAACAGCCCAGTAACAGAAGAAATTGGGGAAAAAAAAAAAAGGTAAAACTTAACTGTAAGAAAGGTCACAGGTCCTGATGAATTTACAAAAATATTTTTCAAATAACAAAAAAATACTTTTATTCCACAGTATATGTTAACATTAATGGAAAATACTTGGTAACTCAGTAAGTAAAATACTAGATAGAATTCTATTTATTATATAAAGGATCTGAATATAAAGAAAATGATTATCATAAAACTCAAATTTTAAAGAAATGAAATTGCCATATACCCATAATTAAAAGTCTTTGTAAATAATGAATTTGGGGACTTAGAGAAAAATAAAAAAGCTACTTCAATCTTAAGCTACAGTTATTCACTTAAATTATTTTGAATCATCTTTGAAAGTTTTAATTTTAGAAAAATGGATTAGTGATAGTCTTGATAACAGTTTATACATTTTTTAAACAAAGAAAAATATCTAAAGCATAGGACTAAAATTCATATTTACCTGTAAAATTCATATTTACCTGTAAACCACCCTGAGAAGTGAATTATTTTGTAATTAGGGGGAAAAGTAGCCATTTGCTTCTTGTCATCTTTAAATTTATTCAATAGATTGTGTAACTATACTCATGACCAAATAGCACTTTATTAGTTACTATTAGTTTGCTCTGCAAATATAATAAGTTACTCAATTATTTTTTCCTCCTCCTCTATTCCCAAGATTTGTTTTAGAAAAGAAACATCTATGAAAAGTCTGACAAAGCAGCCCCAGGGAGTCTAACCTAATGAGGAGGAACTCATTATTTCTTCATTTTTAGTTGGAATTTTAAGTCATCTTTTGTACAGCCTGATGATAATCACATTCTCAGTAACTATTCATTCACCATAGCAATTGCTGCAAACACCAAGCTTCACTTAGTCCTCTAATCACCTTTTAAAGACAAAGATAGCACCACACTAACCTCACCATACAGGCCTCAAAGTAACTAAAAAATCGAGTGACAGCATGATATAGTGGTGATACTATAACAGAGGAAACATATTATTAAGTAGCTTGATAGCAGAATAATATATCAGAGTGTCAGTTTAGATAAAAACATTCATCTGTTCTCTAGTTTAGGAGATATTTGAGGACATGAAAAGTTAAATTTGTAAGATTTCTTTATAATGAGCTCTTTGAAAACACCCAGCTTGATTGGGTGTGTCTCCAGCAATTCCCTGATAAAACTTTTCCCTTACAACTTCCTGAGCACTATAAAAAAGGGAATTGGAATGTGCTAGTAATACTTACCAGGAAAAATTCAATTTTGCCATTTACACAGAAGGACTCGGGCTCCAGAACCCAATGCTGGAGACATGAGAGACACAGGTTCCATCCCTGGGTCAGGAAGATCCCCTGGAGAAGGGCATGGTAACCCACTCCAGTATTCTTGCCTGGAGAATCCCATGGACGGAGGAGCCTGGCGGGCTATGGTCCATTGGGTCACAGAGAGTTGGACATGACTGAAGGGAGTTAGTACTCCTGTCTCCTTCATTGCCAATTACTTCAGGTGGAATCACTACCAATGTAAAAGCTTGGTAATTTTTGATGTACTAAGCTGGAGATATAATAAAACTCATAGAGCCTAAGGGTCCATATCTCTTTTGTGTCTAGTATTTTAAGATTTGCTATTCAGTCTCTCAGTCCTGTCCAACTCTTTGCAGCCCCATGGACTGTAGCACATCAGGCTTCCCTATCCTTCACTATTTCCTGGAGTTTGCTCAAACTCATGTCCATTGAGTTGGTGATGCCATCCAACCATCTCATCCTCTGTTGCCCCCTTCTCCTCCTGCCCTTAATCTTTCTCAGCAGCAGGGTCTTTTCCAATAAGCTGGCTGTTTGTATCAGGTGGCCAGAGGATTAGAACTTCGGCATCAGTCCTTCCAGTGAATACTCAAAACTGATTTCCTTTAGGATTGACTGGTTTAATTTCCTTGCTGTCTAAGGGACTCTCAAGAGCTTTCTCCAGCACCACAGTTTGAAAGCATCAGTTCTTTGGTGCTCAGCCTTCTTTATCAACTCTCACACCTGTACATGACCACTGGAAAAATCATAGCTTTGACCATACAGACCTTTGTTGGCAAAGTAATGTGTCTCCTTTTTAATATGCTGTCTAGTTCTTCCAAGGAGCAAGCATCTTTTAATTTCATGGCTGCAGTCACCATCTACAGTAACTTTGGAGCCCAAAAAAACAAAGTCTGTCACTGTTTCTGTTGTTTCCCCGTCTATTTGCCATGAAGTAATGTGACTGGATGCCATGATCTTAGCTTTTTGAATGTTGAGTTTTAAGCCAGCTTTTTCACTCTCCTCTTTCACCTTCATCCAGAGGCTCTATAGTTCCTCTTCATTTTCTGCCATTCAGTTCAGTTCAGTTCAGTTGCTCAGTTGTGTCCGACTCTTTGCAACCCCATGAATCGCAGCACGCCAGGCCTCCTTGTCTATCGCCATCTCCTGGAGTTTACTCAAACTCATGCCCATCAAGTTGGTGATGCCATCCAGCCATCTCATCCTCTGTTGTCCCCTTCTCCTCCTGCCCCCCATCCCTCCCAGCATCAGGGTCTTTTTCAATGAGTCAAGTCTTCGCATGAGGTGGCCAAAGTACTGGAGTTTCAGCTTCAGCATCAGTCCCTCCAGTGAACACCCAGGACTGATCTCCTTTAGGATGGACTGGTTGGATCTCCTTGCAGTCCAAGGGACTCTCAAGAGTTCTCCAACACCACAGTAGGATGGTGTTACCTACATATCTGAGATTATTGATATTTCTTCTGGCAGTCTTGATTCCAGCTTGTGATTCATACAGCCCAGCATTTCTCATGATGTACCTTGCATGTAAGTTAATTAAGCAGCGTGACATTATACAGTATTTTAAGATGTTGGGCAATAATGATTTAACTTTTTGTTGAGAAACATTAGGTAAAGAGTTATGAAAGGAAAAGTAAAATACAGAGTTCAATGTAAAGCTTTGTGAAAAGTGTTTTTGTTCTTTCATCCAATTGCATCTAAAGGCGGTTGAGGTCTTAGATGAAATATAAATAGGGGATAGTGCATGGACAGGCTGGTTAGCTGTGATGCACTATTGAAGTATCATCTTGCTAATCTGTATGTGCTAGTTGTATTCCTGAAACTATACTCCCAGTACTTAATTGGCTAATGAAGTAACACCAATTATATTCATTTTCCAAGAAATTTCAGAAACAATTTGTCTGTGTACACAATGTAGTTTTGAGAAAGTATTTTAAAATACCTCCCAGAGAGTTAAAAATAAGGCTTCTCTAAAAATTTTCACAAGTTCTAAAATAAACTCTGATCTACTTTCCAAGTCATCCCCATGGTTCTTACTCCTCCCATTTGTAGACGGTTAAATTTGATCTTTATAAAAAGATGGAGTCTATTCCCTTAAATCCTAATTTTCTCTGAATTCACATTTTGTAAAAAAAAATCTAAATCTTGTCAAATCAGGCTTAATATAGTATCATTGTTAACTAGTGAGGACAAATACTTACATAATATTAAAAGTGTATAATATATACTACTTATCTCACAACAGCATCTAATTCCTCACAATCAGTCTTATTCAGCAACCAGTTTTTAAGTGCCTACAATTATCATGATTCTGTAGTGGATACAACAGAGCATACAGAAATTAGTAGGACACTGGTGTTCTAGTATTTAGTGTGAAAAAAAGTTGTAGATTGTCCCACTTCTTTTAGACATGCAAGAATAGATTACATTTTGGCCATACGAGGTCTAAGTCCTGGTATATTTCCCTAATACAGTCAAATCAGGTGTTCATTTGTGTAGCTGCCAAGAAGGCTGGAAACAAGAAAAAATGAGATGAGCTAATTGCACCATCATTAGAAGTAAGGTTATAGTTGGCTTTCATTATGTAAAGACATGGAGGCAAGATTAAAAAGAAAAGTGAGGTGAAAATATAGAAAAAAGGGAAGGACATCACATAGAGTAGAGATAAAGCTCAAACAGAAAAGGAAGTTGAAACTTTTGATTTCCTGAGGTTTCAGGTAATGGTAGGCAAATTAAGCTTCAATTTTAGCTGCCTGGGAAAATCAGATAAATTTTTTTAAAAAGGAAGAAAAGAAAAAGAAGAAAAGGTTGACTATAGTTCCTGGAAAAACTGGCAACATGTTACTCATTCAGACCATGTAACAGGGATTGTTTGACAAAGAAGGCTGTATTAAGCTTTGTATACCTAAAGATTTGTTTATTGAGTAAGTAGTCACTTTCAAATGAAACAGGTACCTACTACTTCAGAGAATCGCTTAGTAACCACAGCTTTTCATTTTGTTACATAAAGTGTTCCTCTGACTGCAGTAGGTTTGGCAAACACTTTGAGCAGAGTCTGGACCAGGGTTTTTCACTCTATAAATTCAGAATTTTAAGATTTTAGTATTGTCAAACTTCTTTGTGGTGACACTTCAATGTCATCCCAAATCCTGGGAAGAGAATTCATTCAGCTTTTGATAATAAATATAAAGTGGGATTATTTTTTAACAGCATACTAAGTAAGGGTTTTAATTTGAGCACATTTAAATTGAGCTAGTTCATCCTGAGGTTTACCAAATTGTCTGCATTTAAAGAACATGGCAAGTTGTGAGTGGATCCAAACAGAGATGAGTGTCATGTGAGAAGGACACACTGGCTGTCATGTCTCATTATAACTTGTAAATTGGCAGAGTTGCTTTCCATATCAGAGCAATGCAAGTGCAAAGCTTTATTGTCCACATATGTTAATTCATTCACAACATGCTTTGTTGTGCAGCATTCGATTTTTAAACTGGACGTTCTTTGGTCCAATTTTTGGATACATCATAAAGCTAGTAGTCAGTATTTCATGTACACGATTTAAAATGTAGACTTAATAATGACTTCTATAATACTGTACATGAAATACTAATGTATGGCTAAATTTAGTGGTTCAAAGTCATCCTATTTAAACTCTGTTGGTCATATGTCATTAAAAAGAGGACATCTACTCACCTTTTCAGAGGAAATTTGAGTAGCATAGTTTCATTCCTGTAATTTAACATTTCCTCTTCAAACATTTCCACTAACTAGAACAGGAAGTGAGGACTCATAGAAAGAAAGGGTTAGAAGTATAGATCTCATATATAACTCGTGTGCCAGGCACTCTCTATGAAAATCTCATCATAATTATATTCTCTTTCAGACTTCATAATAGCTATAAGATCAGTATTACCACATTTTATAGTTCTCAGGTCTCTGACTTTTGGGTTTATATCCATATTCTCCAACCACTTGGTGCAGTGATAAAACATTTTATATAATCCCTAATTGACCCTGAATGGAGGGGTCATATATGGACAGAAAGAGGCTAAGCAGGAGAGAAAATGTCACCCTGTTATTAATGTCTCCTTAAAATAATTTTGTCTTCAGGGTTCTGATGCTCTTCTTCTACCATGTTACTCTCGTTACTTGTGAAGTTTGCGATACCATTTGCTTATGGGTAAAGCAGCAGACACAATTACTGATGAAGCAGGCTAACATGTATGACTGTATTCACTAATAAATGCTTTTCTGCTCAAGAGACATTTTTTTGAGACCTCATCACACAGATATGCATCCCCTTGGGGTACTGATTATTCTCCCTACCTGTGCTGTCCATGTCTTGCTGTGCCCGCAGCCACCATTTAATCTAAGCCTTCACCATTTCTTGCCAACGCCACAGTTATAGTCTTCTTTCTAACTGGTTTTCTTTGTATACCATTGATCTGCTATGACTAATTTCAAACAATGATCATAATGATATTTATGAAACGTGAATCAAATTATATCAGTCTTCTGCCAAAAATTCTTCAATGACCTTTTTTTGGTAATTACACGAAAATAAAATCTTCTTATAAGATCGTTGCATAAAGTCTAAACCTCTGTTTCCTATACAATGGTATGTTGGAATTGGTACTTTCTGCTTTGTGAGAGCTGATTGTTAAGTAGTCAAGAATTCTTCAAGCCAATGATAACATGTCAGTAGTTTGAAATTGGTCATGGTAGGAGTATTTGCACTACAGAGATCAGTCGTTGTTGGAGAGTCCCTCAGTCGTGTCTGAGACTCTTTGTGACCCCGTGGACTGCAGCATGCCAGTCTTCCCTGTCCTTCACCATCCCCCAGAGCTTGCTCAAATTCATGTCCATTGAATCGGTGATGCCATCCAACCATCTCATCCTCTGTCATTCCCTTCTCCTCCTGCCTTCAATCTTTCCCAGCATCAGGGTCTTTTCAAATGAGTCAACTCTTTTCTTCAGGTGGCCAAAGTATTGGAGCTTCAACATCAGTCCTTTCAATGAGTATCCAGGACTGATCTCCTTTAGGATGGACTGGTTGGATCTCCTTGAAGTCCAAGGGACTCTCAAGGGTCTTCTCCAACACCACAGTTCAAAAGCATCAATTCTTTGGTGCTCAGCCTTTTTTATGGTCCAACTCTCACATCTGTGCATGACTGCTGGAAAAGCCACAGCTTTGACTAGCAGACCTTTGGCAAAGTAATGTCTCTGCTTTTTAATATGCTGCCTAGGTTGTCATGGCTTTTCTTCCAAGGAGCAAGTGTCTTTTAATTTCATGGCTGCAGTCAGCATCTGCAGTGATTTTGGAATGCAAGAAAATAAAGTCTGTCACTGTTTCCATTGTTTCCCCATCTATTTGCCATGAAATGATGTGACTGGATACCATGATCTTCATTTTTTGAATGAGAACCCCATGAACAGAAATCAGAAAGTGCTACAAATAACTTTTTCTGCTTTGTGTTTTAGAGAAGTGGTTGTTAATCATTTACCAGTATACCATTGTGGCTGTTGCTTCCTCCCTGTCTCAGTGCTCCTCTGACACTGGTTTTCTCTGTTCTAATATGTAGGCTTGCTCCCTTCAGTTTAGGGTCTTTACTTGCTCTTCTTCTTGTCTGAATATTCCTTCTTTGGATTTTCATATGACTGGCTCCTTGTCACTATTCAAGACTCAGTCTGGTGTCACCTTCTCAGAGAGGCTTTCCATGACCATCTTTCTAAGAAAATATATTTATTTGGCTATGTCACGCCTTAGTTGAGGCATGCGGTGTCTGTAGTTGTGGCATGTGGGCTTAGTTGCTTTGCAGCATGTGGGATCTTAGTTCCCAGACCAGGAATCAAACCCATATTTTCTTCATTGCAAGGAGGATTCTTAACCACTGGGCCACCAGGGAAGCCCCTCCATGACTATCTTAATCAAAGGACCACCATCCATGTGTGACTACAGTTTCTCAATAACATCAACCTTATTCCTGCTAGAATAATGCCTTTAAAGTCATTTCGTTTGGTATTAGTTTGTATTTGGCTGCAAGTCACAGAGAACCAAATAGTTAAGCATGTGTTTTTCTCATAGACAAAAATCATGGGGTTGGCTGTACAATTCAAGGCCAGTGCATAGCTTGGTGATGACATCAAGGGCTTGGTCCCATCCTTCTTCATACCCCACCTTCCTCAGCACATGATAGTCTTTTCATGATCGCAAAATAGCCAGTTCATGTCTCAGCACATTTGAGCCTGGCAAGAGATGGGGAAAGAGTAAGGGTGCAAAGACCAAACTGCTGAAGTGTGTGCCAGCATTTTATCCATTTAAAAAGCCTTCCTGGAAGCCAGGCCCAGTGACTTTACCACTTAAAACAACTTGGCCAAATGACAGAAGAGTCTGGAAAGAGAAGTGTGTTTGCTTTCCAGCTTTTGTAGTAGAAGAAGACAAGGAACATGAGGGTTTGGATGACTTTGGGGTAGATAATTCATGTTGTTTGCCATAGTACTCAATAAATTTTTATGAAATTTGTGATGATATGTCTTAAATGACCCAGCTCCATCTTCATCCAAGTTCCAGATGTGAATGCGTCATGGTTAAATTCTGCAGGCTAAATGTTAGCAAAGTTAATAAAAAGTCATCATTAAGGAAAGAGAATATGATAATTGAAGTATTCCAGATGACTGAAAGCTCCTCCCACTTAAGTTTCAATATTTTGTTTTTGGTTATAATACACAGTTATTTTAAAGGAAGTTTTTCCAGAACATGTTATCTTACTATCATAACAGTAGTTATGGCAGTTGATGATGAATCAATCATTTTTGATGATTAAAGCATGTTATCAATAGGAGCACATTGATTATCAGTTCAGTTCAGGCGCTCAGTCATGTCAGATTCTTTGTGATGCCATGGACTGCAGCATGCCAGGCCTCCCTGTCCATCACCAACTCCCAGAGTTTACTCAGACTCATATCCATTGAGTCAGTGATGCCATCCAACATTCTCATCCTCTGTTGTCCCCTTCTCCTCCTGCCCGCAATCCTTCCCGGTATCAGGGTCCTTTCCAGTGAGTCAGTTTTTCACATCAGGTGACCAAAGTATGGAGTTTCGACTTCAGCATCAGTCCTTCCAATGAACACTCATGACTGATCTCCTTTAGGATGGACTGGTTGGATCTCCTTGCAGTCCAAGGGACTCGCAAGAGTCTTCTCCAACACCACAGTTAAAAGCATCAATTCTTCTCTGCTCAGCTTTCTTTATAGTCCAACTCTCACGTCCATACATGACCACTGGAAAAACCATGGCCTTGACTAGATGGACTTTTGTTGGCAAAATAATGTCTCTGCTTTTTAATATGCTGTCTAGGTTGGTCATAATTTTCCTTCCAAGGAATAAGCATCTTTTAATTTCATGGCTGCAGTCACCATCTGCAGTGATTTTGGAGCCCAGAAAAATAAAGTCAGCCACTGTTTCCACTGTTTCCCCATCTATTTGCCATGAAGTGATGGGACCAGATGCCATGATCTTAGTTTTCTGAATGTTGAGTTTTAAGCTAACTTTTTCACTCTCCTCTTTCACTTTCATCAAGAGGCTCTTTAGTTCTTCTTCATTTTCTGCCGTAAGGTGCTGTCATCTGCATATCTGAGGTTATTGATATTTGTGCCAGCAATCTTGAATCCAGCTTGTGCTTCCTCCAGCCCAGCATTTCTCATGATGCACTCTGCATATAAGTTAAATAAGCAGGGTGACAATATACAGCCTTGATATACTCCTTTCCCTATTTGGAACCAGTCTATTGTTCCATGTCCAGTTCTAACTGTTGCTTCCTGACCTGCATTCAGATTTCTCAAGAGGCAGGTCAGGTGGTCTGGTATTCCCATCTTGAAGAATTTTCCAGTTTGTTGTGATCCACACAAAGACTTTCGTATAGTCAATAAAGCATAAGTAGATGTTTT
Source organism: Cervus elaphus (assembly GCF_910594005.1). Taxonomy (NCBI): domain Eukaryota; kingdom Metazoa; phylum Chordata; class Mammalia; order Artiodactyla; family Cervidae; genus Cervus; species Cervus elaphus. Next base: position 11,665,482 of record NC_057817.1, on the reverse strand, counting down.
CCTGGAACTCTCTTGCTTTTTTGATGATCCAGTGGATGTTGGCAATTTGATCTCTGGTTCCTCTGCCTTTTCTAAAACCAACTTGAACATCCGGAAGTTTACAGTTCATGTATTGTTGAAGCCTGCTTGGAGAATTTTGAGCATTACTTTGCTAGCGTGTGAGATGAGTGCAATTGTGTGGTAGTTTGAGGATTCTTTAGCATTGCCCTTCTTTGGGATTGGAATGAAAACTGATCTTTTCCAGTCCTGTGGCCACTGCTGAGTTTTCCAAATTTGCTGGCCTATTGAGTGCAGCACTTTCACAGCATCATCTTGTAGGATTTGAAATAGCTCAACTGGAATTCCATCACCTCCACTGGCTTTGTTTGTAGTGATGCTTCCTAAGGCCCACTTGTCTTCACATTCCAGGATGTCTGGCTCTATGTGAGTGATCACACCATCATGATCATCTTGGTCATGAAGATCTTTTTTGTATAGTTCTTTGTTTTCTTGGCACCTCTTAATATCTTCTGCTTCGGTTAGCTCCATACCATTTCTGTCCTGTACTGTGCCCATCTTTGCATGAAATATTCCCTTGGTATCTCTAATTTTCTTGAAGAGATTTCTAGTCTTTCCCATCCTATTGTTTTCCTCTATTTTTTTGCATTGATCACTGAGGAAGACTTTCTTATCTCTCCTTGCTATTCTTTGGAACTCTGCATTCAAATGGGTGTATCTTTCCTTTCTCCTTTGCTTTTTGCTTCTCTTCTTTTCACAGCTATTTGTAAGGCCTACACAGACAGCCAGTTTGCTTTTTTGCATTTCTTTTTCTTGGGGATGGTCTTGGTTCCTGTCTTCTGTACAATGTCACGAACCTCCATCCATAGTTCCTCAGGTACTCTGTCAAATCTAGTCCCTTAAATCTATTTCTCACTTCCACTGTGTAGTCATAAGGGATTTGATTTAGGTTATACCTGAATGGTCTAGTGGTTTTCCCTCATTTCTTCAATTTAAGTCTGAATTTGGCAGTAAGGAGTTCATGATTTGAGCCACAGTCAGCTCCTGGTCTTGTTTTTGCTGCATGTACAGAACTTCTCCATCTTTGGCTGCAAAGAATATAATCAATCTAATTTCAGTGTTGACCATCTAGTGATGTCCATGTGTAGAGTCTTCTCTTGTATTGTTGGAAGAGGGTGTTTGCTATGACCAGTGTGTTCTCTTGGCAAAACTCAATTAGACTTTGCCCTGCTTCATTCCGTACTCCAAGGCCAAATTTGCCTGTTACTCCAGGTGTTTCTTGACTTCCTACTTCAGCATTCCAGTCCCCTGTAACAAAAAGGATATCTTTTTTGGGTGTTAGTTCTAAAAGGTCTTGTAGGTCTTCACAGAATCATTCAAATTTAGCTTCTTCAGCATTACTGGTCAGGGCATAGACTTGGATTACTGTGACATTGAATGGTTTGCCTTGGAAATGAACAGAGATCATTCTGTCATTTTTGAGATTGCATCCTAGTACTATATTTCAGACTCTCTTGTTGACTATGATGGCTACTTCATCTCTTCTCAGGGATTCTTGCCCACAGTCGTGGATATGATGTTCATCTGAGTTAAATTCACCTATTCCAGTCCATTTTAGTTTGCTGATTCCTAAAATGTTGACTTTCACTCTTGCCATCTCCTGTTTGACCACTTCCAATTTGCCTTATTCATGGACCTAAAATTCCAGGTTCCTATGCAATATTGCTCTTTACAGCATTGGACCTTGCTTCCATCACCAGTCACATCCACAACTGGGTGTTGTTTTTGCTTTTGCTCTGTCTCTTCATTCTTTCTGGAGTTATTTCTTCAATGATCTCCAGTAATATGTTGGGCACCTCCCAACCTGGGGAGTTCATCTTTCAGTGTCCTATCTTTTTGTCTTTTCATACTGTTCATGGGGTTCTCAAGGCAAGAATACATTGATTATACTGTAACATATTGAAGGGTTATCTTCCTGGACTTTGAATGATGTTATGTCTGTTTGCCTCAGTTTGCAATGATGCTGTATTTAAAAATAAGTTTGCAATACCTTTATTGTTTCATTTCTAATCCTTTTTAACAGCTGGATAGAAAAATAAATAAGCATGGGCACTGGAGTCTGACACATCTGATCTTGAATTCCGACTCTACCATTCCCTAGCTATGTAGCCTTGAGCTAGATAATTCATCTTTCTCAGCCTTAGCTGTTTTTTTAAAGTTCTTCTTTAACTATTCAGTGAGGACAGTAGTAAGTAATCCTTTTACATGTTTTTGAGGATTTTATAAGATGATCTAAGTAAGGCAAATGAAAGTGAATGATGACCTTTAACTCACCTTTTTCTGGATTGCATATTAAACTATCATTAACCTCCAAAGTGCATTTGTGGACCACTTCCTGCATCAGCACCACCCAAGATGACTAGTCAAAGACAAAATTTGAAAGCTTCCCTGTCAGCTTCTTCTTTTTTTCATCTTAATTTTTAATAAATGGTACAGGGTTAATTTTTTGTTGTTGTTGACTAAAATTTGAGAACCACTGATTTCATTTCCAGGCAAGGATTTATTGATCAGATGAGCTTAATGTCTGTTAACAGGCTTGGATAAGAAGTGCTGGGAATGACCTTAAGAATACACTTTCCTGAGCCATATCTCAAATGTAGTCCAGATTCTAGAGCCATAGTGCCAGGATTCAAATCCTAACTGGACAACTTACTAGCTCTTTCTCCAGAGAAGTAATTTTAACTCTATGGGTCTCAGTTTCCTTTCCTGTAAAATGGAGATAATAGTATGCACCTCATAGTGCTAAGAGAAGGAAAATGTTGAAAATTCATGCTGTACTAAAGTCGATACATGACAGCAATTAGTATTATAAGTGACATTGTTTTTAGAACCCACAGGGTACACCTTAAGAGGCCATGGCAGTGATTCTCAGCATAGCCACACATTATATCATGGGGGAGCTCTGAAGGTTCTGATGCCCAGGCCATATGCGAGAACAGTGAAATCAGAAATAATATGTAGCTAGGATCTAGGTATCTGGTTTTTGTTTGTATGTTTGTTTATTTTCAATTCCTGCAGGTGATTCCAGTGGGTTGCAAAGGCTGATAAAAATTCTTCCCTGTTGTTTAAAAGCTCTCCAGGGAATTCCTGAAGTTCAGTGTTAGAACTCGGTGTTTTCATTGTCAGGACCTGGGTTCAGTCCCTGGTTGGGGATCTAAGATCCCATAAGCCAAAATAAATAAATGAATTAAAGAAAAGCTCTCCAGATAATTCTGATGACCACTGAATATTACTTGAGAGAGGTGTACTGGTAAATGAAGTAGAGGTTAATCTTTATGGAGAAAGGGAAATTAAGAGCTCAGCCTCTGACCAAGAAAGCCTGCAGGACACAGGGCTATTATAAAAGTATTGAATGTTGAAGGAAACAGCTACTAAAAGAAAATCTATTATTGGAATAAAAATAAAAGGCACAGGGTCTGGAATCAGTTAGATCCAGACTCCAAACCCAGGTCTCCTATTTGTTAATGAAATACTTAAACTCACTGTAAGCCTCAATTTTCTCATTGTAAAATGTGGATATTTACTGCCACTTAGGGTTGTTAGGGGCTTCCCAGGTGGCTCAGTGATAAAGAACCCTTCTACCAATGCAGGAGACATAAAAGACAGGGTTCAGTTCCTGGGTTGGGAAGATCCCCTGGAGGAGGACATGGAAACCCACTCTAGTATTCTTGTTCGGAGAATCCCATGGACGGAGGAGTCTGGCGGGCTACAGTCCATGGGGTCACGAAGAGTCAGACACGACGAAGTGACTTATCAGGCATGCAGCACACAGGGTCGTTAGAAGGATAAAATGGGTAAAGAGATGGAAAGCTCTTGGCTTGCAGTGACTCCTACTCCACAGATATTAAATAAAGGTTTATTGTTATGGTTGCTTTTTGAAGTGAGATTAATGGGATCCAGAGTGTGAGGGAGAGTGAGGAGGGGCAAAGGCAATGCCCAAGGACTGTGCTTAGATAATAGGATGGATAATGGAGGTATGGACCTGAGAGTTGGTAGACGTGAGGAGGAGTTCATTTCAGGAGAAGCTTCTGAGATCTTCTTGCTTGCTTAGTGTTTATCAAGCAGCCTTCCCAGGCCTTTTCTAATATTCTGTCAAATGTGAGCTATCCTGGTAAACCCAGACTTCTGTGTTAGTAACCAAATTTTGTAGAGAAGTTTCATAAAGTGAGTGTAAGGAGGTTCTCAGCAAGAACCTTAAGGGGACTCTTAAATAAACTACACACAATTTATTGTAGTTGTTTTAAATTATTGAAAGGTTTATTTGACTTCCTTACAGATCTTGGGCCTTGCTGGTTTCTGGTACTTTTATAGAGCTAAAAGAAATCAGAATTAATTTTAAACTCCATTTAAACTGCATTTTAACATCCAATTTGTCACTCACCACATCTTGGCAGCACCAGTCAGACTTAGGCTGGAAGGACCTGATCTCTGCCATTCTTAGTTTGGGGGCTTCTTCTGGCTTTTACCAACTGCTGTATAACGCCGTGACCTCACCCTGCTAGATTCACTTGGGTGGGTGCCAGCGAGCCGGCTCTGGTGCCCTGCTGTCCACGTCCCCGCCTCTGACCCGATGGGCAGTGGGCAGGCAGGTCACCTGTGCCACCGGGAAAGCGGCCGTCTCCCTCTGCAGGCGACCCCCGGTGGCTGCAGGAACACGCCTTGCTTGGCTCGTTGAAGAGAGGAAAAGACCTAGTATTTTGTCCAAAGTTAATGACTTAACAATTCTTCATGAATTTTTTTTTTCATCTCACAGTTACCTCTTCATATGTACTGGAAAAGGCCTATGGTATAATGTAACAGAGCTGGCCCAGCTTTTAGTAATTTTTGGTGGAGTGAAGGGTGGCTAGTTTCCTTGATAGCTCATTTTTGAACAGTGGTTCTCAATTTTGAATGGTCATAGAAATCATCTGGAATCTTAAAGAACCTGACCTGATGACTGAATTCCACACTTAGAGATTGTGAATACAATTATACAAGTCTGGGGAGCAGGCTGGCTTTACGACTCCACAGTGGTCAGGGCGACCAGCCTTTGCTAGGAGCACTGTTTCAGAATAGGGTGGATACTTGACACTACTTACTTTCATTTATGGACTTTTATCAATAATTCCAAGACTCTCAAAAGAATCCCATTCAGTATCCTGTTATATAGGATGTCAAAGAATAATAGAAAGTGCAGGAGTTTGGGGAATGCTGGGACAAAAGGAAACCTGAACTATCATTTTGTTCATATCTCTGTGAAACAACAACTTTAGAATCACTTGAATCTTGGGATTTACATATACACACTAGTCCATATAAAACAGGTAACTAATAAGAACCTACTATATATTTATATAGCACAGGGAACTCTACTTAATACTCAATAATTACCTATATGGGAAAAGAATCTTAAAAAAGAGTGGATATATGTTTCTGTGTGACTGATTCCCTTTACTGTACAGCAGAAACTAATACAATATTTTATTTATTTTTAATACAACATTTTAAATCAACCATGCACTAGTAATTTTTTTTTATAAAAGCTAAAACTAAAAAATCACTTGAATAATTTTAAAATTCCTGAGCCTTATCCCCATGCCTCCTGAATCAATGTCCCTCAAGTGGCAGTGGGGGGGATGTCAGGAACCTATATTTTAATACATTTCCCCAGGGGATTCTTAGGCACACTCATGTTTTAGAACCATTCATTTCTAGCAGAGGTTCTCAACATGCACATTTGAATCACACAGGGCTGTAAAAACACCCATGCCAACTAGACCAGGGGTTCTCAAACACGGCCTTTATCAACCGTTGGCATCCCCTTGAGGGCTTCCGAAAGCTCTTGCTCAGGCCCCACCTGTGCCAGTCACACTGGAGTCTCTCTGTGAGATCCAGGCATCCAAGATTGTCAAAGCTTTCCACATGGTTCCAGTCTGAAGCCAAGATCAAGGACCACTGTACCATATATTCTGGTTTAATTCATTTGGGGTGAGTCTCAGGCATTAGTAACTTACTGTGGCAATCATTTTGCAATATACGTATATCAAATAATTACATTGTACACTTAAACTAACACAGTGTTCTATGTCAAATATGTCTCAGTGAAATTGAGGGGAAAATAAATAATTTCTAAATGTTCCCCAGGTAATTTTAAAGTGCAGCCCAAGATAAGAACTCCTGAATAGCCATTTTCAGCTTTCTGAAATTCCAGTTCAGTCACTTGATACCCTTTAGCCTACACATTCAGGCTTTCATCCTTCTGCATGTCAGACCCAAACCAGTCTTGGCGAAAGCTGTTAGTGATCTGGAGGCTTATTCTCATGAGAAGTTAGTTATATGTCCACCTAGACATAGGCCTCGAACCCCTTCTTTTCTAGTCTCATCAACTAATCTATCATTCATTCAACAAATATAAACACCCAGTATTTGTCAAGGACTCTTCATTGAACTATGGATACGATGATAAATAATACACTGCTCCTGACCTCTCAAAAATCTTATGTATTTGCAGGGTGAAGGAGGGAGACATACATATAAAAAGAGCTATCGCAGAGAGTAGTAATTATTACAATGGATAAGTGAACAAAGGACTGTGGGAATACCAATATGATAGCAACTGAATCTGCCTTGGAGAGTCAGGGAAGACATGTCTAAGGAGAGGCTGTCTAGGCCAAGTCCTTCCTACATGACCTGTCACACCCTCCATGATGTGATTTCTCTCTACTGCATTTCTTGCTACTCTTGACCTGGTTTCAACTTTGAACATATTAAACTCTCAGTTCTTTGAATGCCCCACACTCTCCTGATAAAACTTCAGTAGTCTGCGTTTGTTTGCCTGGACCTTTTTTCTCCTTTTCCTCATCTGTACCTCCTACACAGGGCTCCGCTAAGCTGTCATTTTCACAAAGAGCTCCTCACTGACCTCCTGGATGATGCTACATGTCCTGGTTAGACATCCATGTACTAGCCTATAGAGCTGCTTTTATAGCTCATGCCCCCTTTATTAGGTATCTGTGGTCCTTCAGACCTGTGAATGCCATGAAAGCAAGAGCAACCGGTGGTCTCTATTACCACTGTCTCTCATGCCTGGCACTACTGGATGAATAAAGTATTGCATTCCAGGAACAGGAGATGATATGTTCAAAATCACAGAGACGTGGTGTTCTGTGTTGTGTTCTAGAATAGCAAAAACTTTGGATGATCAATCTATAAGTTTGGCAGGAGGAGGTTTTTAGAGATGAGTCAGAAGAGGTTGATTGTTAAGGGCTTTGTATGTATTCCTAAATGGTCTGAACTTCACCCTCTGCAACAGGAAGCCAGAAATAGGTTTTATGCAGGGGAGTATAATAATGAGGTTTATCACTCTAGGAGCAGTGTGGAGAGTGGACTGAAAAAGAAAAGCCATTTAAAGAACATTAGGAGATATTATAGTCCCTAGGTGGAAAATAATAAAGGCTTCCCTGAAGCAATAAAGCACAGGGTTTCCATTCAAAAGGCATTTTGAGATTGAACCTATAGCACTTGCTGACTAATTACATGTGGAGGTGAATGTAAAAGATGATGCCATGGTCTGGCTTGGAAGACAGGCTGGGTGGAGATGCTACTAATGGAAATACGGCTGGGTGGAGATGCTATTAATGGAAATACGGAATGTAAGAAGAGAAGAGCTACTTTTCAGGAAAAAATATAACAAGCACAGTTTTAAACATGTTGAGATTTCCAAGTACCTGTTGGAATCTAGATAGAGTCTTTCATGTAGTTAGAAGTGCATACAGTTCTTAGCTTGGTATCTTATTGATTGTGGATGCGACTGGTTTTGTCCAACTGACTATATTGACTTTCAGTTAATGTACAAAAAGACAGATTTTTGAAACTGACAGTGTCTTACTGATTTCATGATTTGTGCTTCCTTGGGCCGCAATTGGCAATACTTCAAGGGAGTCTCCTCCATTAAAGTTACTTTTTGGTTCTTGTCTTTGGTTAAATACATAAACCTATGCCAACCCCACCTGAATTTTTAGGTGGTAGCAATGCTTCCCCTGAAAGCTCAGTTGATAAAGAATCCTGCAATGCAGGAGACCCCAGTTCGATTCCTGGGTGGGGAAGTTCCCCTGGAGAAAGGATAGGCTACCCACTCCAGTATTCTTGGGCTTTCCTTGTGGCTCAGCTGGCAAAGAATATGCCTGCAATGCAGGAGACTTGGGTTCAGTCCCTGGGTTGGGAAGATCCCCTGGAGAAGGGAAAGGCTACCCACTCCAGTATCCTGGCCTAGACAATTCCATGGACTGTATAGTCCATGGGGTCTCAGAGAGTCAGACACAACTGAGCGACTTTCACTTTCCGCCTTATTATGATGGGTGACTATACTGTTATGTTGTTTTCCCTCATCTGATTGTGTGTTCAGAAAGGAAGCTTGTCTTATTCTTCCTGTCAGTCTTAGTGCCAAGTATACAAAGTGATGGATGGATGAATGAATGAATTATTTAATTAATTAATAATCTGATGGCAGGGATATGGGTACTTCCTGGAGTTAATCACGTAGGAATTGAAAATCTCTGTATGTAATGTCTCAGTGTCTTTTCAGTGAGTTATTGGCCACAGCAACAGAGGTAGAAGAGATCACTGTAAATATTTTTTAAATGGCCTTCATCTTATCATTTTCTCTTGACAGTACAAAACCATCCTGGGAATTTTAAAGCTATGGTTATAAACGACTGTGTTTCTTGATATATATCATCAGGTGAAAGAGAAGCATTTAAGCTAATTGTTGTTGAAAAACTCTTTTGGTGCTAAGAGTCAGCTAGGTGGGTACATGATCAGATTTTTATTTTCAGAAGACAACTTTATGGATCATATGAAGTGGCTGGAGGAGAATAAATGATTCCAGTTGGACAGAGGAGAGATGACGTTGAGGGTCTGTAATAATGCAATGGCAGTAAAATGGAGAGAGCTCGTTCATTCTTTCATAAATATGATATCAAGTATTTATTTACTGGTTTACACCAGACTCTGAGGATGCAGTGGTGAATAAGCCCAATTAAATTCTTACCCTCAAGGAGATTATAGACAAGTAGAGAAGATCATCTTCTCTACTCAAATAAATCAGATCATCATACTAATAAATGTAAACATGCAGGTTTGATAAATTTGGAATGAGAAAAGAAGAACTGAAAAAAAGCCTCTCAGAGGTAAAATTGACAGAACTCATTTCGTTATTGGGGTATCAGAATATACAAAAGACCTGCTTCCTGCTCTTCTTTTTTGAAAGAATATTCAGACTAATTTGTGTAACAGAAATAACATATGAGAAATACCATTGAGGAAGATGTATTATGTGACAAGTGGTATGGAACAGATTTAAATGACCTTTTACCAAAAAATGAGATTAAAAAACTATGAATTGTAAATTCTGGTTTTGCTATAAATTCCACTTACTTTTCATAGTCACTGTTTAATTGGAGTAATGGTACTTTTTGATAAGATACAGTTTACCGCATGTCTCTCTCCACTTTGATTTTTTTTTTTTCTTTCAGATGTTGCCAGAGCAATTGAATTACTGGAAAAACTACAGGAATCTGGAGAAGTACCAGTGCACAAACTACAGTCCCTCAAAAAAGTGCTTCAGAGTGAGTTTTGTACTGCTATTCGAGAGGTATGGGACTAATATTTTATAACTATATTCTGCTCTATGCCTTCTGAATAGAAAGCATGCCTTTTCCACACAAACAGTTGAACTAGTTAAGAGTGTAACTGTAACTTAAGCTTTCTGTTTTTAACTGCTTAGACAGATGATAAAATATAATTTAGTCTGCTAAATTCCAAAATTAGATTCAGTTAGGATTTATGCATTCATGTACAACCAAATGTTGAGCTTATGGTACCCATAAAGTGACTACTTCAGTGGGTGACTCTGACACATAGTCTAAACTTTTTAGTAGTCACTTGAAGTCATCTGGAAATTCAGGTAGAAGTAGTCATCATTAATGGGGACTGAGCTTTTCTTAAAAGAACGCTCAACTAAATCTTTTCTCAGGTAAATCTGAAAGAGTAACTCACTACTGACTAAAGTTATAGGTATCCGAAAATTACTGTCTAGTGCAGTAATGGATACAGGTTGATATGCTCTTCAACAAATCTTTGCAATGCTTTCCTATTAATGGTTTCAAAAAGCCTGAGGTAGAATAAGTGTGTTTAAAATAACTGTTTGAATTTTTTATTAATTCGTGGTGGAATTGACTAGTCAGTTAATGAATTTCACGGGTTATAAGATAGTTCACTTAAGGTATATACTCTACAATGCTTTATTCAGTAAGCCCATCACCTCTTCCACATTTAGTTAGCACCTAAAGTACATATATCCAGCATTATTTGTCCTGCCCGAAGTCCTCAATTAGTAAATTATGTACTGTCATCCTTTCCAAAGTCAGTTGATCCCAATGGCTTCCAAGAGGGTCTTTGTAGCAGAGAGCATGCATCTCTCAGAGAAGCTTGTATCAACCTTCCTTTCTTTCTAAAAAAATTTTTTTTCTGACATAAACACACTGCTATATTTATTTATTATTCATATATTTACTCTTGGCTGCCCTGAGTCTTTGTTGCTGGTGGACTTTCTCTAGTTATGGAGAGCGGGCTGTACTCGCTAGCTGTGGTTTGCGGGCTTCTCTTGTTTGTAGTGACTTCTCTTGACTGTAGTGACTTCTCTTGTTGCGAAACGCAAGTTCTAAGGGTGCTGGCTTCAGTAGTTGCAGACAAGGGCTTATAGTTGTGACTTGCTGCCCCTTGGGTGTGTGGGCTTCGGCAGCTGTGGCCCCTGGGCCCCAGGAATGCAGGCTCCAGTCATCATGGCATGCGGACTCAGTGGTTGTGACTCGCGGCCTCTTGTGCGCCGGCCAGGAGTGGCACGTGGGCTTCGTTGCTCCAGAGCATGTGCGATCTTCCCAAACTGGGGCTTGAACCTGCACCCTCTGCATTGACAGGCAGATTCTTATCCACTCTACCATGAGGGAAGTCGTCAGCCTTCCACTGTGCAACTGTATTTGTGGTTAATGCATGTTCTCTGCCTGAACAGCGCTAGCTTCTGTGTTGTCACTAAGTAGAAAGCCTCACGTGACTAACGTTTAAGATACACAAAACCTCTTTCCCTGCATATTTAAGCCATGCCTACCCAATGAGGTTAATATTTGAGTTTTGCTAGGATTTGACTTAGACGGTACTTGTGCTAAATCTTTACTACGGTGAGGTTGTTAACTACTTAATTTTTGTTTACAGTGAATACAGCTTAAGGAAGTAGCCATAATTCTATCTCTAAGTTATAATCTGTGAATTTGACCAAAGACTGAAAGAAAATTTCTCCAAGTGTGTGAATTCTCGGCCATCCACTGCTCAGTGGGAAAGGTCTAAGATACGAGAAACCCCGCGGGCCTCCCGCAGTCACTCTGTAGACTAAGGCTACATGCCCTATATATTCTTTTCTTCCTTCACAGAGTGCTACTCCCCTGGGATTTGGTGGCTGACTTTTCATCTTAGATATTCTGTCATCTTTCTATTTTCCACAGAATTAACTGAAGAATAGTATCCATTAAATATATCTCTCTGCTCACTGGGAATTTGGCTTGTGACCCATGTAAAGTCTCTACTTTTATGGAACTTAAGTTCCAGTGAGAAAATGGTGATTAATAAATATATAATACAATGTCAGAAAATGGCACTATGGAGAGAAATGAAGCAGAATTAGGGGAGTACGGGTAGGACTCTCTTAGAGTGATCAGAAAATAATTGAAGTCACGGAACAAATTACACAGGTATTGGAGGGGATAGTGTTCCAGGCAGAGCAAACCACAAGTGAAAAAACCCAGAGACGAGAATTACCTTAATCCATGGAAGCAATAGTCCAAAAGCCGGCTATGCCTTCAGTGAAATAAGGTAGGTAGACTTCCTAGAGGCAGCTAGAGAGCAGGAAACACTAGGCTTCACAGGCCATGGTGAGAACACTGGATTCTATCCTAAGCATGATAGGAAGCCCTTGGAGCATTTTGACCTCACCTGCTCAGCTTTTTAAAAATGTTTTTCTGACTGCTGAGAATACATGGGTCCATGCAAGAGTGGAAACAAAGAGATCAGTAATAAGGTAATGAGCAGTTCAGGAGATGAGATGATGGCAGCCCGGATGAAGGTGGCGACAATACAAGTTGTAGGGAGTTGTCAGATTCAATATATATGGTTTTGAGAATAAAAACAATAGGAATTGACTTACAGAGTATATGAATGATAGAAGTCTCAACGGATTCTTACATTTGGACCCGAACAATTGGATCAATGTGATGTAACGAGATGGGAATCCTCGGGGGTGGACGAGGTTTGGAGTAGACTATACAAGCACTCTGTTCTGGATATAGCAAACTGATGATTCTTTTCCGAAATCCATCTAGAGATGTCTGGTAGACATCTAAGTCTGAAGCTCAGGGGAGAAGCTGATGCTCGAGATGTAAATGCAGTGTAGATACCTGTTCAAATAAACACACAGGCCTTTTTCTTTAAAGAGTTTGCTAAGGAAAGAGAAGATTTGAGTAAAAAAAGGAAAAATGTAAAGAAATATGGAGCCATTGTATAGATATTATGAATACATCTTACAAACTCTGTGGTAAAGTATGCTATCATTAGTGGTAGTTGGAATTTATAACTGATGTATAAACAGTTCAGAAGTTTTAGAAGGGAGAAAAAAGATGATATAATTTATCTTCCTTACATTTTATAAATTATACTAATAAAATTAGTTTATATTCACATTACTGTCCTTAGTAATCATTTTAAAGCCAATACATGTTATATAAACATTGATTTGGTCCCTTCATCTCAGCTAACATTTCATAATAGTTGCATGGTGTTGTTTATATTTAAGTTTGGAATTTTTATCATCCTTATAGTATTTTTATGTTAACCATAGGAAGTAATGATAAAAGTAGCCAATGTGTATACAACAATTCTGAATCATAGAATAACATTGTGACCTCATCTAATGAAAGTTCTTCAGTAAAATATAAGATATGAATGCATGTTGATGGATTGGTAAATCCACAAGCCAGTAAAGAAAAGTACAACTAAGAAGTATGATGTAAGATGCTGACTACCTGAAAATTAGCTTTAATTTTACTCCTGGTCTCTTCGGTATTGACTGTTATGCTGGAGTGAAACCACTGAAGTGTGCGTTTCTTATTCATAATAGGAATAATACTCAGAGTCTCTCTGATTAAATTATTTGAGTTTTCAGAAATATTTGCCAGTTAATACTTTCCATTGTGAAAGTTATACATGTTGTCATCACAGGAGGAGAAAAGAACTAGAACTATAGAGGCGTCCTTCTTGTTTAGACATCATTGTTTATTTTTTGGTTGTGTTGGGCTTTGGTGCTGTGTGCGGTTTTCTCTGGCTGCAGTGAGTGGACGCTAACTCTTTATTGTGGTAGACAGGCTCTCACTGTGGTGGCTTCTCCTGGTGGAGCGCAGGCTCGTGGCTTCGGGAGTTGTGGCGCTCAGGCTCGGGAGTTGTAGCACGCAGGCTCGGGAGTTGTGGCGCTCAGTCTTCAGGAGTTGAGTTGTGGCGCTCAGGCTTCGGGAGTTGAGTTGTGGCGCTCAGGCTTCGGGAGTTGAGTTGTGGCGCTCAGGCTTCGGGAGTTGAGTTGTGGCGCTCAGACTTCGGGAGTTGAGTTGTGGCGCTCAGTCTTCGGGAGTTGAGTTGTGGCGCTCAGTCTTCGGGAGTTGAGTTGTGGCGCTCAGTCTTCGGGAGTTGAGTTGTGGCGCTCAGTCTTCGGGAGTTGAGTTGTGGCGCTCAGTCTTCAGGAGTTGAGTTGTGGCGCTCAGTCTTCAGGAGTTGAGTTGTGGCGCTCAGTCTTCAGGAGTTGAGTTGTGGCGCTCAGTCTTCAGGAGTTGAGTTGTGGCGCTCAGGCTTCGGGATTTGTGGCGCTCAGGCTCCGGAGTTGTAGCACGCAGGCTCGGGAGTTGTGGCGCTCAGTCTTCAGGAGTTGAGTTGTGGCGCTCAGGCTTCAGGAGTTGAGTTGTGGCGCTCAGGCTTCGGGAGTTGTGGCGCTCAGGCTCGGGAGTTGTGGCTTGCGGGTTCGAGTGTGGGCTCGGGAGTTGTGGTAGACGGGCTTAGTTACTCTGCGGTATGTGGATTCTCCTGGACCAGGGATCGAACCCATGCCTCCTGCCCTGGCAGGTGGCTTCCTGTCTGTTGTGCCACCAGGGAAGTCTGAGGCATCATTCTTAGTTGCGTTCACTGGAGCAAAGAATAGGTGCAGGTCATCCCATTGCCAACAAGACTGTAAAACCCAAATTATGCTTACAAAGAAAGCAGAACGACCTATTGCAGTTTTTTTGTAGTTTTTTTCCCCCCCATACATTAAGTGTTAATGTTAATTATTATTTTATGTTGAGGCAAATCCATATTTTGCTTTACGTTCAGGTAAAGCCACTGGATCAGCTTCTGGCATATGTGCAGCAATTATATGGGGAGAATAATGTAATGAAATGTAATTTTTTTATGAAAATGGATGATTAAAAGAGATTACATGTTTTCTCTACTTAACTAATTTTATTTAGTCTGTAAAAAAGACTGAAAAGATTTTGTTGTGATCGGTACTGAAGTAAGGCCATCTATATATACAACAAATAAAGCACTGATCTATTAATAAATGAGTTACACTTGAATGACAGTCCATGCAGAGCTTTATTCACAGAATACAGATAGTGGTTGGCAATACTTATCCTGATTGTGTTTTTTTGCTCAGTGATTTTAAAAGGACTGATTAATAATTTACTTGTACCTATTCAGTACAAGTAATTTTGGAGTACATGACAGAAAAATGGAGTGACGAGTGATGCTGCTTTTCCAAAGTGAAAGGCATTGGCTCACAAGGAAAGTTCATGCAAAGTTTAGAATGAGAGGTGAAATTTATAAATTTATTATCCTTATATTCCCAGCAAAAACTATTTCTGTGACTTTAAGTGGCTTTCTCAAGTTTTAGTTCATCCCTGTGTTAATTAACTTGAGTGATCCAAACTTATAAATTAAAATATAGGGGAAAATAAGGATTGAAATAAAAGGATTATTAAATGTTGATTTTTTTGATAAGAGAATTTCCTAAGATAATTGAAATGCAGTTCAAATAGCTCAACTGGCAAGATATGGACTTTCCTCCAACACTTTGTATTCTTCATGCCTCAGAGTAAGAAATCAATAATATAGGAATGGTCATATTTTAAGAGGACATCCAATTTCTGCAACAAAATACCAAAAATTTCTTTCTGAAACTAAAATGATTAAAAAAGAAAAAAGAATTAGCCATCTATTTACTACCGTTATCTTCCAAGTTTTAAGGCATCTAGGCTTCCTGCTTTTCAGAGTCATGTGCTTACTGATCTGGTGTATGCAGACTGTGGTGAGCACTCACTCCCACTAGTATGCCTGTCACCAGATATACAGACCTGAATGACATATTACCAAAGACTGCCTTCCTTGGGCAATCACCAGATGGTATGTGTTAGTAATTTCTAATGTAGTAGAACTCTAGAATAAGAAAATAAAACCGACTCTACACAGGATCATTGAAAAACATTGTAGTTCTCTTGTCTCCTTAGCACATGTTGCAGTTGGACTTCCGCATCCTCCTTTAAGCTCCATGGGGTTACGGGAGCCGCGTTGGCTAAGGAAATGCGAGTCGAGGTTACGCGTGCCATTTCCTCATGGAAGCCTTTGAGTCAGTGCAGTGTTTGCTATGTTCCCTGCCCTTTTCATGTGACCTGATAGACACGAGTTTGAGCAAACTCTGGGAGATAGTGAAGGATAGGGAAACTTGACATGCTGCAGTTCATGGGGTTGCATAGAGTCGGCCACAATTTAGTGACTAGACAACAACAAAGTGATGTTTTATGCGATAATCAATCATCCTGGATTACTGAGTGAGAAAGTGAGAAATACAGGGTTTA
Organism: Cervus elaphus; assembly: GCF_910594005.1. Taxonomy (NCBI): domain Eukaryota; kingdom Metazoa; phylum Chordata; class Mammalia; order Artiodactyla; family Cervidae; genus Cervus; species Cervus elaphus. The sequence goes on along the minus strand of NC_057817.1, from coordinate 11,649,466 downwards.
GCCAGCTCTTAATGAACTTATCGGCTCAGCAAAAAAAAATAAATCTTTGCTACTCTCAGCCCCCATGACATTGGGGTTATCATACCACAGCAATACCCAGCTATCCTGACTGATAATAAAACAGTTACAAAGCCAAATTTACCTTGGCAAAAGGTTATAAGCTTTTATCAGCCCTTTCACTGCTATAAAACAAAGTTAATTTTTAAAAGGTAGGTTGTATGTTTAGTAAGCAGTGATAAATCATTTTGAAACTATGTAAAATTGGTATCTGATATAAGGACCAATGCACATTAGGTGTCTCATGCATTTGCTCATATTTTGTTTGCTTCTAGCTCCCACTTGCTCTTACACTCTTTTTTTTCTTCCTTAGGATGGAGCTTACTAACCTTCCAGCACCACTTCCCACCCCATCTAACTCCCACACCATTTCTTTATGAAGGAATTTCTTTGTTTTATATACTTTAAGGTATAGTCAACATAAAAGAAATAGAATGTATTGGTCTGCTATTCAAGTGCCTTTAGTCTCCAGTAAGATTTTTTCCTAGAGCGATGTGTAGTTTGGGAATCATCTCTGCAATTCTCCCACCACTAATATGTAGGAAAAAATGTCACTATGAGATATTTTGTCTGATCAGAAGGAGCAGCAAAATTATTAGAGCCAGGTTGTTGTAAAGTCCTCCAATGTTTGAACCCCAACTTAGTTACTTATTTTTGACCTCCATAAAATTTTATTTGTCAATTTTTAATAGGGGGAGTAGTACCATCAGCTTTGAGGTCATTCTGATAATTAGAGATCATACATGTACAACCACCTTGTACAGTCTGGCAGCCAATAATTACAAAACCAGTGAATGCTATTATTATCAAAGAGTAGAGTCCCAGATTATTACTAGGTATAGTGTTTTGGTAAGTCATGAAATAGATAACAATTAGGGAGAGAAATGGTAGCCTCTATAGACTAGATCTAAGAAAACCCAGGAGGCTAATAGACATATTCATTGCCCCCACTACCATTTAAAACAAATTGAGCAGTCACATCCTGATTTCACAATCATATGGGTCATAGCATCATGACACAAGTGCTTGTTCTTGATGCTCTTTGTTCATCTTAATTTACTGTGTGGCTGAGAACACAAACAGCAAATGTAATTACCTTTATGAGAAGGCGGCTAATGATTGGTCATATCATAGCATATAGATTTCTAATTATCTTAAGAAAACATATCCTCAAATCAATAGTGACAAGATGAGATGAAACAAGGATACGCAGAAGGAGAAAGAAGAGTTGGAGGAAGGGAGAGTGAGAGGAATGAAGGAAGAAAGGCGAGAAGGGAGGCTGGTTGATGTTACTCATGGCATAATGTATTATAATGGAAAGACAGAAGGAGCGTTACGTGGAGTCAGAAAGAACATTGACAATGTATTCAGACAGCCTGTATTCAAATCCTTGCTTGGCCACTTAACTGTGTGATCTTGGGCAAGTTACTTAAACTCTGTGATCTTGGTTTTGTTTAGCTTTATTTTTTTTTTTTTACATAAAATAAGGTAACTTTAGATCAAACAAGATAAAAAAAAAAAAAAACCCAAAATACCTTGACTAATGTACCTAGCTAAAAGAGGAAGTAGTTAGGAAATGGTGCCTATTTTGGTGAAAAATTTAGTGGTTTTAGTGATAATACAAACTTTTAATATGTTTTAATAGAAATATTAGTTACAAATATAGAGAATAGTCTATAGTTATCAATCATCCAAATAAATGTAGAATTTTTTTTCTTAGGAGGAGGATCCACATTTTAAGTAAAATGTTGACAGTCTAGTAGTGTTAGAATAAACAAATATAGTAAGGAATCTGGAAACCTTGCCATATGATGAGAAGTTAATAACAACAGGGGTTGTTTGGTCATATTTCAGGTTACGATAGAACAAGAGTTTTTAACTTAATGTAATATATAGACCCTGGTGGCTCAGATGGTAAAGAATCTGCCTGCAGTCCAGGAGACCCAGTTTTGATCCCTGGGTCAGGAAGATCCCCTGGAGAAGGGAATGGCGACCCACTCCAGTATTCTTGCCTGGAGAATCCTACTGACAGAGGAGCCTGGCAAGCCACAGTGCATGCTTTCGTAAAGAGCGGGACACAGCTGAATGACTAATACACACCATATATAGGCTTCATGTTGTAGATGAAGTAAGAACAAGTATATATATTTTTATTTCTTTTTTTTATTGGCAAAAATTTTATGGCAAAATATGTTTTAAAAGTTTTACTTCAAATATGAATAAAGTGGCATGGATTCATTGTATAAAATTATCATCCTTGTTACATAATGGCATCTTGAATAGCATTACACAGATCAGAATGAACAAAAATGTATCTCAAATTATGTTTATGCATATCTTTTGTTTGTATTGAACTTAGTGTAAGTTGGCAGATGACAAAGAAAAGAAAGCTTCGTTGCTCTTACATTTCCTTTGATTTTATTGGCATTGGTAAATGTGATGGGGCACAAAAGTCAAACTTTCTTTTGTGATAAGTTTCCTGCCAACAAGAACGTGAAGTCAAGGAAGCTTATTTCTGAGCATCTTGAAAGCACATTACACATTATAGAATTTTTCATTTTTTTGCAGAAAAAGCTCAGCTTTTAAAAAGTGAAAATCTAAGACTTCTATTTTTCCCAGTGTATCTTGACACATTTCCAAGCAAAAAGAAACCATTAAGTAATTGAAAAAAGCTTGATCAAATCATGTACTCTAGAAATGTTTGAACTGGTGGGTTGCTCAGAAAAGAGTGTCTTTTTTTCTGAGTCTTTTGAAAAAAGAGTGTCAAACAAAAAAATTATGAGTGTCTCTGTTCACTTCACCTAATTCTGAACTTTGACATTTTGCTAATATTTTGTAGCCAGTTATGGTGAAAATAATAGCTGTACATTTCCATTTGGCATGGTATTATTGGGTGAAAACTATGATTGTTTCAGTGAAGTTCTGATTTTTATCTGTCTCGTGAATGCTGATACCCTAACGTGTGTGTGTGTTAACATACCTCATGAGTATTTTCAAGGCCAGTTGTTCCAACAGTGAACAGCTTCTTTGTCAAGCAGAATTTCTAATGGAAGAAAACTCTTTGCCACCATGTGCAAATGTGGACTACATGTGGAATTTCTGGGTCCAGCCTCCAGCTTGCTTGCTCTGGTGAAGACAGGCATTCCCACTTTATTCATAGAGACTTACTCCTTTTAGCATCAGGGTAAATTAGTGTCACGGACTCTGATAATTATCCTAAAAGATGCTTGGCCTTCCCTACTCTGTGGAAAGTGGTCCAGTAATTTCACAGCCCTAGCCTGGAATGTATATTTTCAAGTTTCTAGTTAGGCATGGAACAAAATGTTTTCTTTTTATTTGACAAAAGATTCTTGGCTTTCCAGAAGATAAGTGTTAATATGCTTGGTTGAACTTGGGTCAGAAATTTCAGTGTTTATTTTTCTAAGTAAAGGGTTGCTAATATCTTAGCGAAGTTTGACAAGAGGTGCTTCTTCATGGCTGGATTTTCTTGTAGCGATATTAGGACATAAGGAGGAGGCTGTAGTCCCTAGATTCCAGGTTTGCTGATCTTATTATGGTTACTGTTGGAAACAGTTGCCATTTTGGCCAGAGAGATTTAGAGCTGAAAATTTGTGATGTTTCCAGTGCTGAAAGGGTATCTGTGAGGGGAAGGGAGTTGAAAAGGAGAAAGCCTTGTCAGTGTATCCACAGGGAAGATCTGCAACAACTGAAAAGCCTACAAAACTCTTTTAAAGGTTACTTCTGCTTAGATGATTTAAATGAAAAAAGGATTCAAATGTCATTCTTTGCTGACAGAGGCCTCCTTGCTGATGCCAGCCTTTCCAAAAATAACATCATTTGACCTCAGGATAAAGGCTTTGCCAGAACCTGATTCAACCTGAAGTGTGTGTTAGAGAAAGCTCAGGTGTCAATAGAAGTCCTACTCTGCTCTGATGAAGGATTTAACCCACTGCTGTTGAAGCTGATCTGAACTGCAGCTTTGAGCAATTGCTGCTGTGAGAACAGACACTAATGGATTGGAAATTAAAAATGACCTAAATATTTGTAAAGATCAGTCCAAATTTTCCCTTTTTCTAAACAAATAAAGCAGCCTTCTTATTGAAGCATACTTTAAGTAGTCACAGTTTTCCTATTTTATATGAATTCGGAATTATTGTATTTTCCAGGAAATGATTAATTTTTACAAAAAAAAGAGCTGTAGCATTGTTTGTAAAGTGATTCAGTGTCAAAGGGAAAACAATGGCATGAACATTTACACATCTGTTTTTCTTGGGATAACACCATATACTTCATTAGACTCTCAAAAGGTCCATGATATATGTCCTCCCACCTCACTCCTCAAAAAATCAAGAAAACTCCCTAATAAAGGGTGATGGTATCAGTTGAGAAAAACTTCATGACTAGTTCATCTGACTTAAGGTCCCTCCAATTCTGTGAATCCACACATAGTTATGTAGTAAGTAATTAATGTTTTCCTTGGTGTAGATTATATGGAATTATGTAAAGTTGAGCATGTATGCATGGTAGGAATATGAGACTATGTGAGACTCTGTATCAATTAGATATGGGAAAGACAGATACCATGAAGATTTTTAAACTGATAAAAATAGTAACATGTGTCCTCATTTGGTTGAGTTTTTTGGGAGAACCTAATCTATTAATATCATTTTATCACAGGAAATTGCAAAAGCAATGAGAAACAATTTGTAAACTACAGTTATAGTTCTATTTCTATTCCTGCAGCTTTTTCAGAGGGAAGACGCATTTTAAACAATGTGAAGAGCGTTTATAGCATCAACATGTCACTTTCTGGTGGCAAGAACAGGGTCTGTGTGGCAGGAACCATTTCAGACTGTAATTGCACTAAAGGGTCATTGATCTTACAGATATCTAAACAGGCCCTTATAAATCGTCTGTAATGATGAGCATCACTAGGCTGTTAGCATCACTGTTGGGTAAATAAATACTCAGCTCCAGCCTTTCTATTTGCTACTGCAAATGATAAAATAAACAGTACATATTTCCAGAAACGTGTAATTACATGTAATACTTACACAGTAGTTCAAAATAATAGAGTCTTCAGAGAAGTTGTGTTTTATATCAGTCAGATAAAGTGAACATTCTGCCTTCTGTTGAGATCATAGGACTGGAAATCAGAACTTCTATTTTTGGCACCAATGATGATAACGTTTTTTTTTTTTTTCTCAATGAACAAATCATTTAACCTTCCCTTGCTTCAATATTGCCAACACATGTGGAGACAAGTCCATTTGTACAAGCCATCTAAAATGAATGTTAAGTTACAAATCGGTGTTTTTAACAAGATTGCTGTTATCCCTGAGTGTGATTTGCACACAGAAAAGGGAATGAAATTAGTATCACTTATAATTCAAATATATGCAAGGCAATTACTAACTTCCTCCCTCTCTTCTTTTTTCCCTTCTTCCTTCTTCTTTTTTTTTCTTTCATATAAGATTTACGGCTGAAAACTGACCACTGCATCTTGTATGCATAATTTCCTTGATTTTTATATAGTCTGAGTGCTTGTGTTTAATTCTGAAGCACATTTATTTTAATTTTATGTGTTTGAAATGTTATAAAAAGGTATGCTGATGAAATCTTTGGGAATATATTCTTCTCCACTTAAAGTGAAAGTGTTAGTCACTCAGTCATGTCCAACTCTTTGCAAATCCATGGACTGTAGCCTGCCAGTCTCCTCTCTCCGTGGAATTCTCCAGGCAAGAATACTGGAGTGGGTTGCCATTCCCTTCTCCAGGGAATAATATTATAGGGCTAAGTTCAAGCTTTTATTGTGTGTGTTGCTGTGATTCACTTGTTCTGACTGTTGTGTGATATTCACTCTCTCATTGGTGAGGACGTGAGTTGTTTCTACTTTTTCACTTATGATCATTGGTGCTGCTATTAGCGTACATGTATTTATTAGATAATTGAGACTTCTCATGGATATATATATGTAGATATAGAATTTCTGGATCATAAGGTATAAAATGTTCAGTTTTTTAAGAGATAATACCAGTTTTTAAACTTGGTTGCTCTAATTTATACCCCAAATGCAATATAGAAATTATGTACTTGCATTACCTCTAATCCTTGGTGTATGAAACATTTGAATTTTTACCAACTGAATATACTAAAATGGGATCTCATTGCAGTCATCATTTGCATTTAATTGATCATTAAATTGTTGAGTATCCCTTCTTTTGATTATTGGTGAAATGTGTTTCTTTATCTGTGAAACATCAGTTTATGTATTTTCCTACTAGTTTGTGCTTTTATATATGTATCTATATATACATATATATTTAGTATATTTTTATTTTCAATTCTTTACTGGTATATATAGTGAATATATTCTGCTACTTTGTATCTTATCTTTAAGATGTCTTACAGTTGTTAATTTTTAAATATTCATATTGATCATTTTTTAAATAATCAGTGCTTTTTTGTTATCTCGCCTCAGATATATTTCCCTACCTCAGATTCTAAAAGATATTCCACCTGTATTTTCTATTAAGAGTAAAACTTTTATTTTTAAAATTTATGTCCTTAGTATGAGGTAGGAATCCAGTGTTTTTAATCTGTAAAGATGACTTTATTTTCAGCTATATTTATTAAATAATTCATGGTTCCCTCTGATTTATTGCATCATTATATACCAAAAACTATATACATGGATCTGTTTCTGGTTTTTCTGATTAACTGGTCAGTTTATCTGTCTCTTCATCATTTCGCTATTTGCTCATTGGGAGATCCAAGGCAATAAATATTGGAGGTGGGGAGAAGAGGGAATAAGGAATAGTTTTAATCCTATCTGGTTTTGATCCTAGCTTTTTTGTGTGTGTAAATTAATAAGAGCAAGTCATTCATGGATCAGTGGACAATGATGAATATACGCCGTAAATTAAAGGTTATGATAATTCCAATTCTGCTCTTTGCACCTGAGGTCCAAGGAGGGGGAAAAGAAAAAAGCACATAGCCAAATGTACTCAGAGAATAGTTTCACATTCATGATTTGTGGGTCTCTATTTCTTTCATCAAGGTTAATTAAGGTTTTAACTAAAGTCTTACTAGAATGAAGTAAGAGAATGTCTGTTTCAATCATCACAGTATAATTAGCATCTAGTGTATAGTGTGTGCCAAATAATGAGTATTTATAATTATTTGTTGAGTGCATGAAGAAATTCATTAAGATGGCTTATCTTCATTTGTAGATAAACATATTTGATTTTCATAAATCTTGAATTTCAAATAGGACTCTGAGTTCTTACAAATCCCAGGTAAAACATGTGTTTCTTACCTTTAGGAAGTTATAAACTTCTTTGTGATTCTGATGATTGTGAATCTGGTAAAAACTATGGACAATTTTTTCCCAGAATATGTAAATTTGCAAATTTTTTTTTTTTTAGTTCAGTGGCTGATAAATCCTCTATAACTGATCCTTTTGGCGTCTTGATTTTTTTTAATCTCTTAATTTTACAGATGAGAAAATAAGATCTGTAAAGTTGACATTGTCTTTCAAGCTAGTTAGAGCCTGAATTAGTATAGAATCAAATTTCATGATTCCTAGTCTAATCTGGTTTCACTTGTTGTGAACAGTGGCAAAAACAGAATATTCTGAAATGTGGAAACAGTGAAACATTTGTTTCACTACTTACTGGTAATGAGCTAAAATAATTGGAAAATTGCATCATGATTCCATTTCCATAATTCCTCTTCATATCATGTTCCATGTATGCCAACAACATTATTTAAAATTTTTGCTTCCAGTTATTTTCTTTGCTTCATTTAGCATGAGACAATGCATGGTGTTTTCATAATGTATTATATCATATATTTATTATACAGATTTCCAGAAGGCAATGTAAAAATTTAATTACTAATAATGGCATAATTTGCATTATATCACCAAAACAGTTATGACATTCCCAGACAATTTGAGTCCCTTCTGGAATAACTTAGGGTTTTGGGGGAACTACAGCTGATTTATAATAATATTAGTTTCAGGTGCACAACATAGTGATTTGGTATTTTTAGAGGTTATACTCCAAGGTTATAAAATATTGGCTATATTCCTAGTGCTATATATTGCGTATTACATTCTTGTAACTTGTTTATTTTATGCCTCCTATAAAATTGTCTCTCTTAATCCCCTTCACCTGTACTGTACCTTACCCAGCCTCTCTACCTTCTGGTAATTAACCACTCACTTGTTTTCTAGATCTGTGAGTCTGCTTATGTTTTAGTTTAGCATTTTTAAGATCAAGCTTTAGGAAGTCTTTAAGGATATATCACACACATGCATGTCTGTTCAAATGTGTCCATGGGCCTTTTCTAAGTTAGCTCTATGCACATGTGTGTGTGCTAAGGTGCTTCAGCCGTGTCTACTCTTTGTAACCCCATGGACTGTAGCCCACCAGGCTCCTCTGCCCATGCGATTCTCCAGGCAAGAATACTGGAGTGGGTTGCCATGCCTCCTACAGAGGATTTTCCTGACCCAGGGATTGAACCTGTGTCTCCTGTGGCTCCTGCATTGCAGGCGGATTCTTTACTCCTGAACCACTGGGGAAGCCTCAGCTCTACAAGCAGGGAAGCCGTTTCAACCAATAGCCACAACTTTAGGGAGAAGGCTTGCTTTCCTAGATAAAGAGAAAAGAAACCTGTTACCGGTAATCTTATCTTCCAGAGCTACATTGTATCCTCATGTGCGCCTGTTAGTCATATTATAAGAGACCCCTAATATTTATTAAGCCTGATACTTGAAAACTTTTGAACTGCGTTTTCTCTTTGCTGCTGTTTCCCATAAATCAGCAGTAGAACATCCCAGACTTGGCTGACTGGCTAAAGTCCAGCCAAAAATTCCTTTGCTCTCTATTCCCAATTGCCAGCAACTGGAGGTGAAATCACAGCATCTAGTCCTACCAGTTAATGAGCAAGAAACAGCAGTCATATTAATTAATTAATTATTTCTTTTTATTGAAGCATAGTTGCTTTACAATGTTGATGTTATTTTCAGCTGTGCAGCAAAATGATTCCATTATATGTACATAGATATCTGTTTTTTCCTATTGTTTTCCCTTGTAGATTATTATAAAATACGGAGTATAGTTCCCTGTGCTATAGAGTAGATGCTTGTTGGTTTACATAAAGTAGTGTACATATGTTAACCCCAAACTCCTAATTTATCCCTCCCTGGCCCCTTCCCCTTTGGAAGCCATAAGTTTGTTTTCTCTGTCTCTGGGTCTGTTTCTGATGGCAGTCTTTTTTGTGACAACAGTCATTTTTAAAGGCATCTTTCCAAGTTTCTCAGGGGCTATGCAAAGATGTACCAAATGTAAAAATCACATAAACAAAGAACTAACTAGAGAACAGCAAAAGCAACTCAGTAAACCATTAGGGCCTAGCTGCCACATACATTCTTCCTCTCCTCTGTCTTGCTACTGGAAAGATGGGGCTTGCCAGAAATACCAGTAATGGAAAACCATGGACTTCTGGATAGCTCACAAAAGCATCATCTTGATAACAGTGGACAGATGTGTACCTTCTGCATTAAATACAGCAATGCTGCTCTTTCTTTAAGGTCAAGAAAAGAAAGGGAAATTAGCCCTCTCTGGAACTCCCGGTAGAATAGATTATTTCTCTTTCACTGATTTTCTTGATATAATTTTCTCCACACACCTTGATATACAATTTTTAGATCCTGTCCACTTGGAAATATCAGTAGGCATGCAATTACACAAAGATGACGGGGCTGTAGCACGTATTCCTTAAAGAATACACAGGGCTAACTATTCTGAGAACTACAGGCTCGTATGGAATCAACGTGGGAAAGGTTACTGGCTGTGTAGTGAAATTAAAGAATACTGCCTCCTGAAGTTTCTGAATGAAAGAGTATTCTGTTAAATTTACTCTGTGACTACTTACTTAACTGCCAGATATTTTTGACTCCTTATTTCAGAAAGTGAATTATAACTGGATTCTATTAAAAATTTCTTTGAAAATCATTCAGTTTCCTCACAGATGGGACAGCAGTTACTTTTGTGTCTAGGATAGAGATTAAATAACTATCACTGCACATTGAGAGAATTGGTATTACCAGACATTAGCTAAGTAAATTAGACTAGTGTCAAGAAGCTCTAAAATGTGTCCTTCCTCCAGATATGACAAAGACTCATGTCACTTATATTTCAATAAATAATATATCCAAATAATTAAGTTGGAAGAAATTAAAGGACTTAAAAAATTATGGAAGCCCTGTAGTAGTTCAGTAGAACTTTTCAATAATAAATACTTTAAATGTTTGAACATAGTCCCATGAGAGGTCAGTAATGTATTAATTACTGTGGTTGAAGAGTTTGTAATCATGAGTGTGATTTAAATCACACTGTTGATACTTCATGCAAAATACCTTGTCAAGCATAGGCAATTATTCAAACGATAGTTAAAGAAGAAATCCATTTAGAATGTTCATTTACCTTGATTAATTGTATCACACAACTACAGCTGAGGGAGGAATTATCAAGATCTCCATGACTTAAGTGGAGAAGGCAATGGCACCCCACTCCACTACTCTCGCGTGGACAATCCCATGGATGGAGGAGCCTGGTAGGCTGCAGACAATGGGGTCGCTAAGAATCGGGCACAACTGAGTGACTTCACTTTCACTTTTCAGTTTCATGCATTGGAGAAGGAAATGGCAACCCACTCCAGTGTTCTTGCCTGGAGAATCCCAGGGACGGGGGAGCCTGATGGGCTGCCATCTATGGGGTCGCACAGAGTCAGACACGACTGAAGCGATTTAGCAGCAGCAGCAGCCATGACTTAAGGACTTAAAGGTAGTAGAATTGCTGAATCATACCTGTTGCCAAAATCTTGGCTCTCTGTGGGCCAATGCCAAACAGAACTATGGAGACAGAGTTACGGAGGAGAAGGAACGAGTGGCTTTATTACTTTGCCAGGCAGAGGAAACACAGTAGCTTAGGGCCTCAAGAACTGTCCCCTTCCTCCCCCCACCTTGTGAGAGGTTATATGGTCTGGGGAGGAGTATGTGAAAAGGATCAAGGCAGTAAGAGTCTTGTATTTTTTTCTTCTGCAAAGTTTCAAAATGGTGAGGTTGCTGTCAAGAATAGGGTGTGTGCAGGGTCTTAGGTGATCAGTCTCCTAATCTTGATGAGATTATCTTGTCCTTTAATCTTACCTCAGATGGCTTCCTGGCTGCTTCTCCTTTGATTATGAACTGTTCTGCCCTTTGGATCGCAGGTCCTCAAGTCTGGAGTCTTGCCTATAAGAAATGGGGGACAAAAAGACCTTCATGCCTAGGAGCCCCACTGGACCCTGCTCTGCATCATACCTGATGTTCAGATTTTCATCTTAGAAAGAGTATACTTGGGTAATAAAGAATCCATATAAAATATGATTTAGTCATCATGGTATAAAAAGAAAAGCAAATGAAATTGACTGTTATTATAATTACAACTTTAATAATATTTGCATTGCCAAATGCAAAGACAGATTGAAGTGTCCAAATACTTGAACATGTGACTACACATATGAATTTCCCCAATTTGAATTTCTGTATAATTGAAATTGGACCCTGTGAAGTTTATAGCTTAAAAAAAGTTCCCATAACATTTATTCTATCTTTATTAGCTAGTTATAATGATCTAATAATGAGAAAAATAAATATTGACTAATGTGATTATATTTCTTATAATATCTGCATTCTGTAGAAGATAAAATGTTTTTCAGTCACTTAATTTCTAGTGATTTAAATGTTTACATTTATTCATTTATTATAAGATTCTGGAAAGTTTTTGACCATCAAATACTTATATAATTTTGAGAGATGTTTTACAAGGATGCTTAATTAGATATGAGTTTACAGGCAAAAGATTCAAAAGTTAATCATTTATCTGGCTATTTATTTATTTAATGTTAAGTGTTCAGATGTTTACAAATATTGGTTTCCTTTGAGGAAAGCAGCATTTTCAATTATTAGAAAAACACATGCTTATTGAACTATATTTCAGTGTGTTTGGTATCAGTGTACATCATATTTGTTTTCAGTTGCTAAGTTGTGTCTGACCCTTTGTGAACCCATGGACTGTGTAGCCCACCAGGCTCCTCTGTCCATGAGATTTCCCAGGTAAGAATACTGGAGTGGGTTGCCATTTCCTTCTCCAGGGAACCTTCCTGACTCAGGGGTCGAACACACACACATCCTTTGTCTCCTGAATTCCAGGCAGATTCTTTATCACTGCTTTGGAGAAGGAAATGGCAACCAGCCCAGTATTCTTGCCTGGAAAATCCCATGGACAGAGGAGCCTGGCGGGCTACACAGTCCATGGGGTTGCGAAGGGTTGGACATGACTGAAAGACCAACACACACACACCAGTCTTTATCACTGAGTCACCTGGGAAGTGTGTCAATGTACATATTAGCAACTGAAAGGAGCAAAAAGAGAGTTTTCCTCAATATAGTGGCTAATTTGAATATATAAAACTATTTAATGGATTCAGAAGTAGTTGCCTTGTAATTAAGCTTGTTGATTTACTTAGTAATTCCTCTATTATTCCTAATAGAGGAGTAACCTTGTAGAGATAGCATTTCAGATACTGCAGTTCAACATGTATAATTTGGTGTTAATGGAGCAAGTTATTTAGGAAATAAATAACATAAACTATATGCTGTGTTAACTCTGAGCGACATTTCCTATTTCCCACTCTTCTCCACCTCTCCATTCACTTGGCTTCTGAAAACCTAGTAAACACTGATATATTCTCTTTACCTTCCGTCCTCCCAAAGCCTTTACCTGTTAGAATCTGGAAGAAGGAAAGAAACAGAGTGAGATGGGTGCACTCCCCCTCCAGCCCACATCCACTCTCTTTTTAGCCTAAGTTTCTTTAATTCTGTGTATGATACTGGTTCTTCTTCTTCTTTTTTAATGTAGCAGTCCTGGGTTTCTGACCTTGGTGCTTAGATCATTTTTTATGTGAATGCTTTTTCCATTTACAGCAGAATTTTCCATTGACCTTTCCTAAAGTATACACATAATTCCTTAGAATCCTTATTTGCTGCCTAAAATGATACAGACACATTACATTTACACTTTTCAGGTACAACAGTAATTTAGGCTCGAAATTAGTGAATCTGAATGTACCTATGATAGTGCAACAAAAATACTATACCCTATGCAAAGAAATGCTGATTTTCAGTATGCAGCTAGTACCTGGAGGAGCTCTTGGTGAAGTTCGTAACTCATCTCTATACAGCCTGGCCACAGTCTTGGCTCAGTTGAAACTTGGAGAGTTACCTTCTGCTCACAACGTCTAGTTACAGAGGGGCTTTGTCTTCCTTTGTGGCCTCCCAGTAGGCAATAGATGATGGTGCCAAGCATGGTAGGTGTTTGTGATGATAGTTAAAATTTAGTATACCTTTGGAACATTTCTTGAGTCCTCTATGTTTGCTGTGCTCCCCATTTCTGCTTATTTTGCAGCAACTGCTTGTCCTTCGCCCTCTGCCCAGTACTTCTGGGCACTTTTTGTATGTAATGTCAGTTGTTATAAGGAACAACTTCCTTTTATTGAAAAGGAGAGTATATTTACATTAGTAAGTCTCCTGAACTTCTCAAGAGTACCATGTAAAAATGTGCACTGAACCTTTTAGGTGCACCGTTCAGTTTTGTGGTTGTCCTGAATTTGAATATTATTACAATTTCCTGGCAGATGGCTGTGTCTTGAGGAAGGGCCAGCTTTTTCTAATAGGCACAGAAGCACCAATTGTGCTAAGAATAGGACTGGATTTCTCATAACATTTTCTTTGTCATGTTGTGCATTTATCACGGAGAGGCAATGCTATGTACATTGACATTCTGAGAGAGACCACAAATTAGGATTTGGCAGAAGTTCTTGGAGCTCTGAAGCCAGCAAGTTTCCTCTTCCTGATTTAAACATCATCGTTTCTTTTAACTTTTCCCCTTACAGCATGGTGTCCCTTCCTTTAAATCATCTAGTTATTTCATCTCCATGAAGAACTCCGAAGTTTATGAGAAATGTTTACTGGAAACATTTGATTCTATAATTTTCTATTTTGTATGATTGTTTTATGTACAACACAGTTATATAATTCACGTCCACTTACTCTGAGTAACCCATGGGCCTGATTTAAGAGTATTCAAATGTGACCTTCTCTTAGACTGAAAAGAAAAGAAAATTTGTAAAAACAAAACAAAACAAAAAAAACATTGCATAAGGAAGAATTCAGATGAGTTAGGCTCTTAGTAGCTGTATAGTTGTTTAAATCTATAGCAATGCGTATACTGTTCGGGGCTTCTCACGTGGTCCACTGGTAAAGAATCCACATGCTAGTGCAGGAGACCTGAGTTCCATCCCTGGGTGGGGAAGCTCCCCTGGAGAAGGAAATGGCAACCCTCTCCAGTATTCTTGCCTGGAGAATTCCATGGACAGAGGAGCCAGGTGGGCTACAGTCCATGGGGTCACAAAAGAGTCAGACACGACTTAGTGACCAAACAACAAAATACTATTGTATGGCTATCAACTTCTTAGAATCTTCCATAATGTGTTATCCAGTGAAATGATTCCCAGCAGTTTTATAATTAAGGATATGGCTATTTGAGGATACTTGAAAGGTGAATTTAAAAAAATCAAAAGGTGCCAGCAGATTTGGTTTTTGACCTAACCTTCTGCGACTCTTTGCCAAGCACACCCCATGGTGCTGGTATGGAGCACGTGCCCTCTGCCTGAGGATGACTCTGTTCACAGGCCACGAAGCACTCTGACCATCCTGACTGCACTGGGAATAAAGGGTGGACAGTCCCGGTGTCCACAGAACGGCCCCCACCGAGGAATCCTCTGATCAGACTGCATGCTCTGTTCGTGTGGGACCAGAAAGCATATATGCATTGCTGAATGCCAGCATCCTTTCTCCACCTAGGCCACAATTTCGGCCCCCTCAAGCTCTCCTTATGCTTCACCTTGCAGCTTTTTGCTGGGAATTGTGTCATTGTTTAGATTGGGTATCATATCCTTATCAGTCTTCCTAAGCTGTCAAGGGCAGAGCAGTTGAGCTACAGTGAGTAGGTTTTTGACACTGGAAACAGTGTCCTCTCTAGGGTTTCCTAAAGGCTGTGCCTGTCCTGCGACTTGATAGCCGTTATGGTTGATCAGAGCCCCTCGTGAAGCCAGCCCAGAGGCAGGTGCTGCCTGCAGGGGTCTCATCCAGTAGGTTGTATATGCTCAGTTAGTAAAGCTCAGCAGTGGGTCTCTGAGCGCCGTGGCAGGTAGCGTTTCTGATCTGTCTTGTCAGAGGGCAGTTCAGTGAGATACTACTGGCCACATTTTTGGTTTCTGAATCAATTAGTTCCTGGCAACTTTGACCCCAAATGATGCCAAAAGACAAATAACACACAGTCATCAAGAACGGCATAACTCCTTCAGTATCAGCAGGGCTAGAGTGTCTTTATCCTTGAGTAGACAAAACAGTGATGTATTGGATTAACTTTGAATGATTACCTTGCTCCTAGGCCAATGGCCTTATTATTACAATCTTGTGGGAGGCAACTTCAGCATGATCAGACGGAAGAGAAGTTACCAAGGTGCAGTCAACTTGCTAACCATCCATAATTTCACCGCACGGGGCTTAAAATAGCTGTTTTTAGCTTTCCCTTGCTCTGCTCTCAGTGTAGTAACACTTCAGAGATAAGTATTTTCATGTGGACTGTAAATCTGAAGTATGCTTAAGTGAAAGTTGAAATACTACTAATATGTTAAATTGCCAGTATAAGAAGCATGCAGCGAAAGTTTTTTTTACACATTTCTGGGTGTGAAGGGGGTAGGTTGCAAATACTAGAAAAGTGTAAACCGAAAAGAATGAAAAATTCCTATAATACATCTTCTATCACGGGAGCATTTTTTGAGAATGAGATGTTCTAGGTGGTATTCCCCTGAGCCCTGACGTCTTCCTGATTTCTCATGTTTATGGAGCATACTGTTCATAGAAAGAAAGGAGTGTAAGGAAAAAATGCACAGAAGTCTTGCATAAGAGGAAACCAGTCAAGGTAGATGGCACGCTGTGAAGTAGAAAATGGAAAAAAGGAGTCCGGCAGATCCTCCAGGCTTCCTACCAAACAACTCCTCTTCTCTCTAACTGGCAGAAATATGATTTCCTTCAGGTGCTACACCGCTACCTGTTTACTCCTGGCCCCAGCAGGACTCAGGAAAGAGTGACCCAGGCCCCAGCTAGAAGGGTCAATATAAGGCAGATGCCACAGCGGTATTCCTCTTGTGAGCGATTAGTTTAGCAAGGTGGTAAAGTGAAGTCACTCAGTCGTGTCCAGCTCTTTGCAACTCCATGGACTGCAGCCTACCAGGATCCTCCGTCCATGGGATTTTCCAGGCAAGAGTACTGGAGTGGGTTGCCATTTCCTTCTCCAGGAGATCTTCCCAACCCAGGGATCGAACCTGGGTGTCCCGCATTGCAGGAAGACGCTTTACTGTCTGCGCCACGAGTGAGGTCCAACAGGATGGGAAGGTGACCCTAATGTAGCCAAGGTGGCATGAGTCCAAGTCCAGCAACGAGTTTCTGAGAAAGTATCAATGCTATTAAAAAGAGACATCCGAGCAAGTAATCCCGTCTTTTCTACTAGATACTATCCTGTCTGGATATAATTTTTGAAACTATAACAGTCTTTTGAGGATTACAAAGAGACCAGGCCTCCAAAAGACAAAGCTGACATTCTGAGCATGCCAGAGGAGTAAAAACCTGGGTCTTTGATGACAAGATGAAGACTCTGTACTGTCTAGATTCACCTTACCTTGAAATTTCTTTTTACTAGCTATTCTCAGTGCTTGAGCCCATGGTTCCCAAACTTCACTGCACCATGAGAATTACCTGGAGCACTTTCAAAAATCCTAATGCCCGCTCTCACCCCACTGAAGTTTGATCAGAGTGTTGGTAGGAAGCCAGACATGAGTATATTTTAAGGATTCCCCGGTGATTCCATCATGCAGCACCATTTGGGAACCATCTGGTTTGAGCCATTTTGAATTACTTCATTTGTTATTTTCATCTGAGTGCTCCCTAACTGAAACAACAGAATTTAAACTAAAAAAAAAGTTTAAACTAAAAACATAATTTATATGAATAACTATACTGGATTACAAAAAAGAAATAACAGTAAAAAAATGATAATAAAAAGTCAGAAAAATGCTTTAATAGTTTTCAAAAGGAACTTAGCAAAAGGAATTATGAAGTCAGTTACTTAGCAATCTAATTGAACCATATTCAAATATAATTAAGTACCTACAACTCTTGATAGAGTAGTCTTACTGATTATTTCCTTTTTTATAAAGCTTTGTATCTATTTAATAACCTGAAGTTTAATTTATGTAAAAATAATTAAAAGTGAGAGAATCCTTTCATCTTTATTACATTTAGCCTTTGAAGAGTAGGTCTACAAATAGAAACAAATATGGGCTTTTATTATATGTGATTTCAAGAAAGGAAGATTTATTTTTCTTGTCAGCTGTTAGAAATCTCCTCAACCACACACACACACACACACACACACACACACACACACACTTTTATTTAACACTGGTGAATTAGATTAAGACTGTCTGATATCTTCTTACCTGGCCCATGATTATCATAATATTGAATTTAGAAAGCATCTAAGAAATGGTCCACAGTGACTCATGCCCCACATGGGAGATACAGGCAACAATCCTAACAGCTCAAGGTGAATCGTGGCAACAGTTTTGTGACTCAGCCACTTTATAGGAGAAACATTTTCCACTGTCTGGAAGGCTGCACTTCCTCTTATGTTGAGGAGGGTAGTTTCTTGTCATCCGCCTTTACGATCACAGAGGAAGAACTCTTTCAGTTCATCTCCTTCTCTAAGAGCCAGAGGACAGCAGCCTGTTTCTCTTCTCACACTTCCATAAAACACTATGCTTTGAACTCCAAATCTTGCTGAGAATTTCAGTGTCACCTTGTTGTGTAAGAGTAGATATTTTGGGCACTCTGCATCCTGACTGTGTATGTGATGACACTAGATCATGATCTAATATGACAGCTGCCAGAAAAAAACTTCTGGTTTCGTCAAAGATGTTCTTGATATCCCACAGCTCTCATTGACCCCGTCCCTCTTTTCCACTGCTCAGTCACTGTACTGGGGTTTTGATTTCTTTGTCTTTATGTAAGATAATAAAATCTATATAGATATTATATAATAAGTAAACATCTCTAGTCTCATTAGACAGCAGAATAGACCACTCAATTTAAAAAATTAAGCCTGGTAAATTGACAGGTATATGGGCTTTTCATTTTATTGGTCATATTAATGTAAAATTTCTTTAATTTTATAGTACACAGTGATAATTTGCTTAACGGAGGACAGGAGTGACTACACAACCTTATTCTTTAAGTACTTTTTAAAATATACATTTATATAGGCAGTAAGAAAATAAAGAGGACACTATAGAGTTTGAACCAGGCATGGAATCAGAAGGTTGTTTTCCTTTGATGCTGAGTTATGCTGACAGTTATCTCTGATAAAAATGAACAAGCAATGTGATGGGAATAATCAGTGGCTGAGAAAAAGATTCTTGCCATCAGTCTAGATTGATAGCATTTACCTGATTGAGGGTAGATACCAATGAAACACTTGAGCCTAATTAAAACTTTCTGAGCATTTCCACCCCACCCTCCTTTCAAAAGTTAGATTCTTATAGGATTTAATTTGAAGGATTTGGAAATACAAAGGCAGGTTTTTGTCATGCCTAAGGACAGGTTAATTATGCATTCAGATTCAGCTCATCTTCCACATTGATAAAATTGACCCACTTTTTCTTTCAGAGAGAAAATGTCTTATGAAATATTTTCACATAAAAAATATTGCATTTTGGTGCCTTTCTTCTTACATTCTAGAATTAAATCTGGCATATCACTCCCAAAAGTTAAATGAATTTCAGTTCATTTTCAGGTCTGGGCTTTTTAATGAGTTAGCATCTCTGCTGCCTGAGACAAGTGGCATTCACTGCTTTGCATGCTGTAGAATTTTTTGACAGTAGTGATAATGATGCAGATGTTTGTCTTTGTGAGAATCTTCCAACAATATACCTAATGAAAATGCATGCCTACTTCCTGGCAAATAAAAACATACCATTTTCTCAAAACAGAAAAATTCAGATGCTTTTATCCTAAGATGGCAAATGTAAACAGTCCATTACTTTCTCCACATCATTTTTGCTGTATTCTGTTGTAGCCATAAAATCATTTTTTGAAACTTCTCTTTCTGGTGTTGATATGGAACCAGTTTCTTCAAAACCTTACATGATTTCCAAGTGGAGTGGGAATATTTAGAGCCGTAAGGTTACAATTAGAACATGGCATCAATCTTTGGGAATTGACTCTTGAAATTGATTTGCCATGCTAACTTGAGCCTTATGTATAGGTGAGCTCATTTGGTTTCAATAAAGAAATAAATATAGTTGCTGTTAGTATTATATCCTTAAATTTAAGAGTGTGACTTTGTCTTTAGAGATTTACAGAGATGGAAATAATGAAAGATCTATGTAAATAATCTTAAATAAATTTTTTAAAGTATAATTGATATATAATTTAACAAATCTTTTTTATTTTTTAAAAATCTGAAATTTTGCAAAACCGCAGCTGAGATTTTTCCAAACTAAACTCTAGATACGTTTTGGTGTTTAAGTGAATGTTAGCTGTTGCCCTACCCTCAGAGGAGCATTCTGAAGGGTTCTCCCAAAAGTTAAGTGAAGTTCAGCTCATTTTCAGGTCTGGGCTTTTTAACGAGAAGTTGGAATTCTTATACACTGTTAGTGAGTCAGTGAGAATGCAAAATGGTGCACCTGCTATGGAAAAAAAATGGAGGGTCCTCAAAAGTTAGAAAGAGAACTACCATATGACCCAGCAGCCCATCTTCTGGGTATTTATCCAGAAGAATTGAAATCAGGATCTTGAAGCAGTATTAGCACTTATCCTATTTGTAAGCATTGTGCATGGCTGAAAGTCATTATGTTTATTCCTGAGCATCACCATAAGCCTGACCCAGACACGCAGATGGGGTACAGGATGGATGAGGACCGGAGATGTGTGGTGTACCCACCGTTTGGTCATTAAAAAATATATAGTGTTTTATGTTTACTTGTCTATGTTAGAAGACTATGTCAAAATGCGACATCAGATGGCCTGTATCAAAATATTCTCATTTTCAAGACTTATTTACTGCCAGGGGGTTATTCTGAGCCTTCTTTCTCCTTTGTTGTTGACACTGCAATCATAGTCATTAGGACATACTACATAAAGAACTCATCGGAATAGAATGGGAAGGGACCTGAGCAATCTGGATAACTCAAGTCAAATGAAATCTGCCATTAGTAGCAGCTTGGTGAAGTTCGTGTGCATCTATGGGTAGGTGCTGTCCAGTGTTCTTAAGGACAAAAGCTATGATGTAGCTTTCACAGAGAATGTTCTTGCTAGATTAACTTTGTTTAGGCATGAGTTTTAGTGCTGTTGGCCTTGAATTCAATGTTAATGATCAACAGTATGTATTGAATAAGGTCTCTTTAGACAAAAACTCACATAAAAAGACTAATAATTGCTTGATGGAAATGTAACCAGAGGCTTGTAGGATCCCAATTCTGAATTTTCCATAGGAGCAGTGGTTCAGCCATGAAATTAAAAGACACTTGCTCCTTGGAAGAAAAGCTATGACCAACCTAGACAGCATATTAAAAAGCAGAGATGTTACTTTACCAACAAAGGTCCGTCTAGTCAAAGCTATGGTTTTTCCGGTAGTCATGTATGGATGTGAGAGTTGGTCTATAAAGAAATCTGAGCACCGAAGAATTGATGCTTTTGAACTGTGGTGTTGGAGAAGACTCTTGAGAGTCCCTTGGACTGCAAGGAGATCCAACCAGTCCGTCCTAAAGGAAATCAGTCCTGAATATTCATTGGAAGGACTGATGCTGAAGCTGAAACTCCCAATACTTTGGCCACCTGATGTGAAGAAACTATAAGTAAGGTGAAAAGACAGCCGTCAGATTGGGAGAAAATAATAGCAAATGAAGAAACAGACAAAGGATTAATCTCAAAAATATACAAGCAACTCCTGCAGCTCAATTCCAGAAAAATAAATGACCCAATCAAAAAGTGGGCCAAAGAACTAAACAGACATTTCTCCAAAGAAGACATACAGATGGCTAACAAACACATGAAAAGGTGCTCAACATCACTCATTATTAGAGAAATGCAAATCAAAACCACAATGAGGTACCATTACACACCAGTCAGGATGGCTGCTATCCAAAAGTCTACAAGCAATAAATGCTGGAGAGGCTGTGGAGAAAAGGGAACCCTCTTACACTGTTGGTGGGAATGCAAACTAGTACAGCCGCTATGGAAAACAGTGTGGAGATTCCTTAAAAAACTGGAAATAGAACTGCCATATGACCCAGCAATACCACTTCTGGGCATACACACTGAGGAAACCAGATCTGAAAGAGACACATGCACCCCAATGTTCATCGCAGCACTGTTTATAATAGCCAGGACATGGAAGCAACCTAGATGCCCATCAGCAGATGAATGGATAAGGAAGCTGTGGTACATATACACCATGGAATTTTACTCAGCCGTCAAAAGGAATTCATTTGAACCAGTCCTAATGAGATGGATGAAACTGGAGCCCCTTATACAGAGTGAAGTAAGCCAGAAAGATAAAGAACATTACAGCATACTAACACATATATATGGAATCTAGAAAGATGGTAAGGATAACCCTATATGCAAAACAGAAAAAGAGACACAGAAATACAGAACAGACTTTTGAACTCTGTGGGAGAAGGTGAGGGTGGGATGTTTCAAAAGAACAGCATGTATACTATCTATGGTGAAACAGATCACCAGCCCAGGTGGGATGCATGAGACAAGTGCTCCGGCCTGGTGCACTGGGAAGACCCAGAGGAATCGGGTGGAGAGGGAGGTGGGAGGGGGGATCGGGATGGGGAATAAGTGTAAATCTATGGCTGATTCATATCAATGTATGACAAAACCCACTGAAATGTTGTGAAGTAATTAGCCTCCAACTAATAAAAAAATTTAAAAAAAAAAAAAAAAGAAAGCTAAAAAAAAAAAAAAAAGAACTGACTCATTTGAAAAGACCCTGATGCTGGAAAAGATTGATGGCAGGAGGAGAAGGGGACGGCAGAGGATGAGATGGTTGGATGGCATCACAGACTCGAAGGACATGAGTTTGAGCAAGCTCTGGGAGTTGGTGATGAACAGGGAAGCCTGGCGTGCTGCAATTCATGGGGTTGCAAAGAGTCGGACACGACTGAGCAACTGAACTGAATTGAGTGGTTCAGTATTTGCTAATTCAGTGTTTGCAGAGACTTTATAGACTAGAAATATTTCAACTAAAAGGAATCAGTGGTGTTGCTCATTTTCAATATAATCAATTCAAGAGGAGAGATCAAGCCTAGGAATGCAGTTGTATAATATAAAGAATCATAATTCTCCAGGTATCTGGACATTGTGAAACATGATTAAGCTATTTTTGTAGGGTCCACAGAGATTACCAAAATGTGCCTCATTGTAGGGTTAGTGTACACTGAAGGATTTGGTCATAACCGAGACAGTTATAGTTTCTGCCTGATAACTTATTTGGAAAAGGACTAAATATTCTGCTTCTCTGTTTTAAAGATCTACTTTGAAGGCTACACAACTACTGTCTAAAAAGTCTTTAAGTGGTGAGTTGGCACATGTTTTAAAAGCACTTTCTAAATAGTAGGAGAATCTGTAGAACCTTTGGAAAGTTTAAGTGATGATGAAATCATTTGGTATTAAAATCCAGACCAGAAGTCAGTATTCCTTTTTACTCATTTTCGACATGTGTCTATAACCTCTTCCACTCTGAAGCTTTATTTATTAAATAGTCTTTCTTTGTACTGACCTAATTTCAGAAATAATCTGTTTTAGTAATTTTCACCATTTAATTGTTACAGAAAAATTTATCTATTGCAAGCATTGCTTCCTATGTAAGTATATAAGAACTTTGTTCCTATATGCACATATGGCAGAAAATCAGATAAGGAATTACTAAAACTATAATTTGTTAATATCTTCTCTTCTTATTGACCTGTCTATAACTCAGTTTTAACTTCATTTAACTTTCAAGTAATCAAAATAGGAAAAAAAGCAAAACAAAACAAAAATAATTAGTAGTTTATAAAATAAGTCACACAAGCTGATTCTGATAATTGGGGGTGGGTGGGTTAGGCATAAAATTCTATAGTTTAAAAAGCTATGGCTGTCTTCAGTAGGATTTTCCCTAATTCACATTTTGTTATGAATATCAGAACCAACTATTTAACATGTCTGTGCCGTTAGGATTCTGATGAGTAATGCTTATAGATAGAATTTGGTTTTGTGTTTTAAGAATCTGACTCTGATCTAGTTGGTGAAATTCTTAGTTAAATTATACAGTGTATACTTTTATGCTCAGGAGTTAATATAAATTTGGCAGTGAATATGCTAAAGTAGATCAGAAAATAATTGTGAATACTGTTTATCTTTTTTATCAATCCCATCCCATTTCTTTCATTTTTTATCAGGCTTCTAGTTACCAGTAGTAAATGGGCCTGTATTTTCTTTACTCTGTCAGAACACAAGTCAGAGGTAGGAATAACCGAGTATGAAGTATATAAACTATGGTAAACGGGTAATTGATAAATGAACAGATCTCTCACATGAACAGATGATAAGATCTACCTATAGAGCATCTTTTGTTTTTCAGTCACTTTCATAAATACACTTGGCACATATATAAGATTAAATATGATGGCACCACCAAAATAATATAGAAGAATATTTAATACATGGGGGAAATGTATCCAGTATTTTAAGTGAAAAATCAGATTATAAAAGATATGCAATGACTGACTTGATACCGAATTCTTAAAATCAATAAATAGAACAGACTAGAAGTAAATCCCCCAGAATGTTAATAGTGGTTATACCCTGATACAGAATTATGAATAATTTTAGTTTCTTGTACAGTTGTACAAATTTTCTGTAGTGTATGTGGATTACTTTTACTGTCAAATCACTTTTTAAAAATGTATCTTGTGATATTCCCTCTTTCCTGAATATATTTTGAAAAAGGCTAATATATGAGTTATTTAAAGTAAAAAACGATGCCTTGGCTCTATAAGTTAAATATAAGACTAAGGCTCAGTTTATAAATTGCATAAATAGATGTTGGAATCCCTCAAGACCCTCACATCTTCTGACTCTAAGTTTCTCCCAGAGGATAACATATACACAAAGGACTTCAGTTACCAACTAACTAAATAGATAGCTCACAAATTATATCATACAGCCCATATTCTTCCTCTGATCTTCAGACCTACATGTAACTGTCTACTGAGCATCTCTTGGAGATGACACGGTGATTTAAGCTCATTATCCTGCATCCATGCCCATGCCACCAAACTAGACCCTTTTCCATCTTTTCTCACCCGGAGGCTTCCAACACCCAATTCTGTTTGGTTTACTCCTTAATTATATTTACCATCCTTCTCTGAAGTATATTCAGCATCTCTTGCTTGCCAGAAAATAATAGTCTCATTTTCAACCATAATCCATTTATAACAACTTAAATATTGCATAGAACATACTTTAACTAAAAATTTAGTCATTGTTTATCTCAAAATCCAATCTAATGAGGCATCCTGTATTTTTACTTTTACCTCTAGCAACTTTTTTATTAGCTATAATAATTTTATTCCAAAACTGAATAATCAGACTGGCTTTTACTGGGTTAAGTTTTTTCTTTACTATTCATTCGATTAGCTTAAACAACTCATATGACAATGACAGTATATACCTAGTTGATCCAAAATGTATAGTTCATTTTCCTGATAAATACATAATTTAAAAAGTAGAGATTGACTTTACAAATCTTGCAGACTTGTAAGTACACTGGTAAATTTCAAGTCTGCTTAGCCAATATCCTAGAATTTTGGGATCCTTCTTGAGATTTCACATTGTCTTAATTCAATCAGAAAAAAAGATTTTAAGCCCCAAACTTTGTTTGAATTTTACCCAAAATAAGCACATAGAGATTGTCCAGTTCCTTTGAATGGTGCTATACTAATCAGAAAAGACATCTTCCCAAAATTTTGTTCAGGCATATCCTGTCCCAGGGGACTCTGGCTGTGTAACAAGGACAGGATGGGAACAGCTGCCTTAAGGGATTTCTTTTTTAGACAACGGAAAGGAAGGAGATTTCTCCCTGGTGGCTTGGCCACCTGTCATGTGGACCCTGTGGAAATTCTCCATTGTGATCTCATTTTTTTCCTTAAAGTTATTAAATAATTTGTACAAAATATTTAATTTGTTCAACCCTATGAAAGTTCTGTGTGTTAAGAAACCACTAGGAAATATAACCCAATTATAAAAATAAATAGAGACATTAATAGTAAACAGCATAGTTTTTAAAATTATAATCATCCTTCACTTTTATAGTTTCACAATTAATGCTTCTGCTTTTTATAACAGAATAATTATAATTAGTTGTGAAACTATAAAACCGAAAAAAGTATCTTCTGTTCCTTTTGGAAAATTTAAGTATATCCAGAATCATTTTAATTCACTTAAAACAAATGATATAACTAACTTCTGGTAATTTTTAAAATGATGGAGATTCTGAAGACTGATATGTAACTTAAACCAATAGTTTTATGCCTCCCTACTGAGCTCCTCCAGAACTAAAACAAGAAAAAAATACAATATGCCATCCAATTACCATCAGGCATGAGAGGGCATTTAATCCTCTTTGGGAAGTGATCTCACATTACCCTCCTTGAGGGTCCTCTCATCCTTGCCACATCATTTGGGAAGTAGAGTGCTGGAGAACTTTCTTAATGTGCACTTCTCATTAGAATTAGCCCATGAACAACATTTTAGAAAAAGTTCCCATCCCTTTATAACTTGCTTAGGAGGATGGATAGGTATTTAAAGCCATCAGTTTTACCTTCATCTATATCTAAGCATTGATGATCACTTGCAATTTGAGACTGTATTTTCCTTAAGCCTGGTTATACCGTTTTCATAAATTCACTGTAACACACGAGTTAGGTCACAAATTATGGACCATTTTAATTTGGCTTTTCTGCTGTTGTAGTCTCCTTGTGTCCTTTAAAGCAAATTGCAAATGGTTGTATCACATTGCAGCAGAAAGTCTTGAGTTACGAAGTTGAGTTTTGAAATGAGATTTGAAATGAGAACCATGAGAGGTAGACTTTAGATTTCAGTGCTATTAAGATGGTATCATCCTGGAGAAGGAAATGGCAACCCACTCCAGCACTCTTGCCTAGAGAATCCCATGGACAGAGGAGCCTGGCAGGCTACAGTCCATGGTGTCGCAACAGTCGGACATGACTGAGTGACTAAACCACCACCACCCCCACAAGATGGCATCATAGCCAGTGGTCCAGGAGTGCACAAATCCTCTCCTGCATTCCATCCATCTTCTTAAAGGGGTACCAACCAAAGAGAAGGACCCAAATAGAAAACAAATGACCACTTTGTTATTAGCGTGGAAAGCACCCAAATCCTCCTCTCTAGTGTGTCTCTTTCTGGTAAAACGTAGATTGGAGAATGAAGTCTGGGCCTAGATACCCAAATGAATTCCCCATCTCCTCCAGTCTGAATCTGCGATGTCAGGTTCGGCTTTAGAAGGTAGAATAGAAAACGAGAGGAACAGGTCCATCTCCTCCAAGCCAGCAGCCCCTACCTGAGTTCCTGTGACATGGGTGCAAAAAGAGCAGAAGATGGGTCTCATGCCTCCTGACCTTTTAGAAACCCTGCCAGTAACCATGGCCTAATAACAGTTCCTGGATGCTGACCAGTCACCTGAGCAGACAGGTCTTCTTTCCCGGGGGATATTGAGGCAATAAGTAGACAGTTGTACAGAAGCTAACACATGAAAGGGAAGGACCGGAAACATTTAGTTCCCCCACATGTCACATTTGTTTTCAATCTTCAAGTTCAGCATTTATTATTTTTGGTTTTGGTTGTAAGTAATGCCATCATTTCAAGTAGGAAATGTCAGTTGACATATTGATTTTACCAGTATTACCATCAAACATCTGCTTTAGTGACTAAACCCTGTTTTTCAATCATTTCAACCTAATAGAGGTATATTACCTTTTGCTTCTCTATACCTGTCAGTATTTTTCTTGTCCAAAAGGCTGGCATGTCTTCATCCAAGTCGGTGGTCCTAGAGAGATGTAGTGTGTGCTCAGTTGCTCAGTCCTGTCCAACTCTTTGCAGCCCTGTGAACTGTAACCTGCCAGGCTCCTCTGTCCATGGGATTTTTCAGGCAGACTACTAGAGTGGGTTGCCGTTTCCTCCTCCAGGGGATCTTCCTGACTCAGGGATCGATCCTGTGTCTCCTGCATTGCAAGTGGATTCTTTACCCACTGAGCCATCTGGGAAAAGACATTACTCGAGAATTTTTTTCACAGGATTGATTTGACCCTTGATGATCCTAACTGTAGTAGACATGACTTGTTGTGTACTTTTTTGTTTTCTTTTGAAAAAGTGGTTGGTTGTAGACATTAAATTTTATACCCTAAATTTGTGGATTATAGGAATTCTAACACTGTGAATTTAAACAGAACATTACCACAGTAAGAAAAGCATATGGGGGCTATATCTATACATGAATAGCTATAGATTTAAATGTGTAAAATTTAATTATGGCTGCTGTTTTTCCAAAATGAAGGAAAAAATTCTAGACAAAAATTAGATATTTTAAAAAATATCTCCTCCTTAATAGATGGGCCACTTTCAATTGATCTGAAATTATTTCTACAAAACCTCCTAAAATAAGTAGACTATGTATTTGGTGACATAATCTCTATTTCTATTTTATTCTAGTCACGTCTAGTACAGTATGCATATTCACATCAGGGCACTTGATTTCTGCATGCATGGACTCTATTAAATGCAATTAAATTTAGAGCCACACAGATTTATTTTACATATTAATACCTCCCTTGGCCTAAAATTTACTAAAATAAAAACTGCTGAGTTTATATTTTGATAAATACACTGGCTTAGTACTGTGAATGTTGTCCAAAAACCTAGGTGGCCTTTAATTATATAAGAACATGAGGGATCTCAACCTTCACTTTTAATGTTATGAAAATATTTAATATTTTAAAATCAGAGTCCACATCAAATAATTTTTCCTTATTCAACTCTTAATCTGAGTTTCCAATTCTGAAAAATCAAGAAATTCATTTAAAAATTATAGATAGCTGTAGATATAAGTATCAGTCTCAATACTCACATTGCATTTTTTTTCCTGCTTGCTTTTTAGTAAAAACCTACACTTAACAAGCTTTAATGAACACGATAATATGGTAGGATTTGGGCCATGTAATTTTCCCATTTAGACTTTTTTCATTCGTTTTTCTGTAATTTGATCATACGTCTTCCTGCTTTTCTCCCTTTTGAGGTTTAATGTCATTTTCATTTTTTACAACGTTGCTGAAAGTTTTCTTTTTTCCAGTCACTGATATGGAGGGGTTTATTTAATCTTGACTATAATTCTATTGACATATTAGTAGTTAGTTTGTCTGTAATAAGGCACTGGAGTTTTCTGTGTTTGAAAGAGATATTACCATTCATTAAAATATGCGTTGCTTTCCACATTTATAAATTTTGACGAATGGGGGCTAATGTCATCTTATTATTATATTAAATAGTTTATTAAATATATGTAGGGCTTCCCTGGTGGTTGAGATGGTGAAGAATCTGCTTGCAATATGGGAGACCTGGATTTGATCCCTGGGTTGGGAAGATCCCTTGGAGAAAGGAATGGCTACCCACTCCAGTATTCTGGCCTGGAGAATTCCATGGACTGTATATGTATAGTCCATTGGGTTGTAAAGAGCTGGACATGACTGAGTGACTTTCACTTTAAATATATGTAGGTTTTTGTGTTTCGAAGTCTCTATTTTTAGTTTCCAAAATAAGAGTTAAGTTTCTGAATATTTTCATCTCGTAAGAAATATTTTCTGCCTTTTTAAAAATCAGAAGCATAGTTGCCATAAAGTGATACTTCCCCTTTTCAGTGTACAGTTTCAGAGTTTTACTAATCCCATGCAGTCATCTTAACCATAACCTATATCAAGGTATTAGAACAGTTCTAACACTCCCCCAATTTTCTCGTGCCTGGTAGTCAGTCTATTCCCACCCCTAGCTACTGACAACCTTCAATCTGTTTTCTGTCCTTATTTATTATTTTGCCTTTTCCTGAGTGTCATATAAATGAAATCATTAGAGATTCTGGCTTCTTTCACTGAGCAACATGCAGTTGAGGTTCATCCATATGGTTGCATGTATGAATAGCTTATTCCTTTTTATTGCCCAGCAGTATTCCATTGTACAGACGTGCTTCCATTTGATTATTCATCTACCTTTGAAGGCTACTGAGTTGTTACCAGTTTGTGGTGATTATGAATAAAGCATGCTTGCATCTCATTTTTATATGAATACACATTTTTATTTATCTTGGATAAATAGCTAAATGTAGGTAATGAATCTTACAAGGTTAGGTTTTAATCAATAGAAAACTATTATTTTGTTTTCTCAGGAGGATGTGGCATTTTCCATTCCCACCAGCAATGTACAAGATTTCTAGTTATTTAACACTCTTTCCATACTAGTTATTGTCAGGATTTTTTAAAAAATCTCAACATTTTAGTAAATGTGTACATGGATCTAACTATGGTTTTAATTTGAATTTCCTAGTGATTAATGATGTTGACTATGTTTTCATAGTTGCCACCCATGTATCTTCCTTGATGACATGCCTGTTCAGATACTTTACCCATTTTTTTTTTTTTTGACTTGCCAGGAGGCTTATGGAATCTCAGTTCCCCAACCAAGGATTGAATCTGGGCTATAGCAGTGAAAGTCTGGAATCCTAACTGCTCGGCCACCAAAACTCTATTTTACCCAGTTTTTAATTGGATTGTTTTCTTGTTACTGACTTTTGAGAGCTCTTTATATATTCTGGATAGGAGGTCATTTTTAGCTATGTATTTTGCAAACATATCCTCTCGGTCAACTTGTCTTTTCATTTTCCTAGTTAATTTCTGCATTTTTAACTATGTTTTTATTCTTCACTCTTAGCTTCTTAACCCTCATATTAACAAATTTACTTTGATTTCTAACAAAACTTGCAACTTTTGGAATTGGAAGAGGCTAGAAGAAAACAGACTCCAAATATGGCATAGTTACGTACAACATTTACTTGAATAATATAGCAATGAGGAATTTTCTTGGCTGAAAATAGCATAAAATCCAACTTGAGTGCTTAGACAAATAAGACTGTTCTTCTTCATTACAAGAAGTTGAGAGTAGGCAGCTGATCACAGGGATTCAGGAGTCCCATGTGATCAGAGCTAATGTCTATACGTTTTGCTGTCCTTTCTCTGTCAGTTAAAGGTTGCTATCACAGCTGATAATATTCACTCAGACGAGAAACAGAGGGAGAAAAAAGGACAGTACTTGTACCAAGACAGCAACACTTTCACAGAAACCTCTCATCTACTTCCAGTTGAATTCTCACTGGACAGAACTGGGTCATGTGTCTAGTCGGTGCTGGGAGGAGAGGGTTGAAAAGAAGGCTTGGGTAAGGTGAGCCTACCTGTGTCTGTCTCACGCAGCAATTTTAAAATAACATCAGAATGCACAGGTCAATAAAACTGTCTGCAAGAGCAGAAGACAGCAATCAGAATCTAGTTTTGAACTCAAAAGCTTTTTCTATACTTGCTGGCCAAGCAGCTAAACGCTAAAGGCATCTTTCCAACTGAATCTTAGACATGCATGTAATAGTAATAATAAAAATACGGCAGCTATTATAATAAAAGTGTAAGAATAAGATGTCATGGTTCATGAAGCCACAAAACTTTTTCTTCTTTGGCTAACTCTTGAAGATAGTGTTTTACACAGTAGAAAAGTAAGATTCAGAGATAGTATGTCCCTTAAAGTCACATAGAAAAGCGACTGAGGACAAGAAACTCATGATATAGAGTTGTCATCCCTTTCCTACATCTCTGTACCAATCAGAGTTTTCAAGATGAAGAACAATGATTCAGTGTAAAGTTTATATTGATACTGTCTACATAGTCTATGATAAATGAAAGCTCAGAGGCAAAAATCCTCTTGCGCTTGAATTTTAGCTATTTGTTTTAACTCTATCTAAATGGGAACTGTAAACTTGGTACACAAGAGAAGCTTTTGCTATATTTGCATTTGTTATTCTCTCAGTGACATTTTTTCTCTCCAGAAAAAGTAGACTATCTGCTTTTAAATATAAAGAAAAACTAAAATTTAAACTTTTTCACTTAAAATATTTTAAAATAGCCCCCCTATAGTAAACATTAATATTAGCTCAAAGTTTTAGAAGCAGCCAGTATTTTTTTTTTCATATTTTGGCCCTTATGCCTAACATACTGAGTAGAATAGCCCACAAGTGAATATTAGCTGAATGAATTAATGAATGAATCTTTTTGGACCAACTCACTACACTTCCAATGCTTTTATTGAGTTGATCTGTATTTGTCGATTTTCAGTATCTTAGAATAGATTCTGGGCTCTCTTGGTGGCTCTGCCTGCAGTGCGGGAAACTTGGGTTCAATCCCGGGTTAGGAAGATCCCCTGGAGGAGGGCATGGCAACCCACTCCAGTATTCTGGCCTGGAGAACCCCCGTGGACAGAGGAGCCTGGTGGGCTACAGTCCGTGGGGTTGCACAGAGTCAGACACGACCGAGCAACTCATCATGGCACAGCATAGCAGAATAGGTTCTAGATACACAAAATGCTTGTTGAACTTGTGGGATTTATTCAAGGTTAGGGAATTACTGATTAAAATGTAAAGTAAAACTCTGTAGAAAAGTTTTTATAAATTATTTGACTTTTCACTAGGAATTAAATGTATCATATCCAGTAGAATGTGCTTAGAAATAGTGTAGGTGAAGTTTGCCAAACGTTTGGGGACCCAAAAGATTCAGAGGACCATAAGCCCCATCCACTGTCCCTTGAAGAAGCCTGTACGACAGTTTTCTGTTTTCCCTTCAGAAGCTTTATCAGGGTGTCTGGAAAGTACTTTAGCTTTCCCTAACAACTTTCTTCAAAAATTTATACTTTTACAATTGTCCTTGAAAAGTAAGATAGGCAGGGATAGGCTTTGCCCCTTAGGAAATAAAAGGCTAAGAAACGTTCATAAGATGACACAACTAATGAAAAAATAATTAATGTCTCCAGGCTTTGACTTAGAACATGACCTTTATAGCTCAATTTTGAAAGCCAAGTAATCAGAATCTATTGTATTTTATAAGATGAAAGCTGACAATAATGCTCGATTTCACTTAGTATGTTATAACCAGAAAAGAGGATTAAAATGCTGTTTCACTTTCATTTGGAGTGATATATTTGTTTGTAAATTTACAACCACCACTTGTTTAGTGGTAGATACCATATAAAATCCAGAAACTTATTCTGAATATAAAAACTTGTGACAGCTGCACATCTGTTTCAACACATGCTGTCAAAACAGTAGTGGTCTGATGTTGTCTCAGTATAAGAAGACCTGATGTGGTTAAAAGAGGAAAGATGTGGGAGGCAGTTAGATATGAATTTCTGGACCAAACTGACCACTGACTAGCTGTGTGATTTGTGGGCATGTTGCCATCTCCACGGCTGTTTTCTTGTGTGCAGAATGCCTGAACCACAAGTTGTGAGAATGAAATGAACTCAGATATAAAAATGCTTAGCACTACACTTGGCCTATCCTTGATATTTGACTCCAAAAGTTATTCATTGAACATTTACAAGACCCTTTACTCAGTGCTATACAAGTTATATTTTACAGCTCACTAATTATTACATATCGAAAGAAAATAGGTATCTCTATTTATTAGTTCAGGGTTTTCCAATCTCAGCTTCATTGGCGTCTTGGTAGATACTTCATTATTGGAGTGGGGCAGACTACCCTGACCTTTGTGGGATGTTTAGCAGCATCCCAGGCCTCTGCATACTAAAGGCCAGCAACACCATCGCTCTCCCCATCTGTAACAGCCCAGGATGTTTCCAGACATTGCTCAGTGTCTTCTGGAGGTGGGGGCAAAATTGTCCCTAGTTGAGAACCACAGTCTTTTTTTAATTTTTTTTTTATTTTTTATTTTATTGTAGTGGTTTTTGTCATACATTGACATGAATCAGCCATGGACTTACATGTATTCCCCATCCCCCCTCCCACCTCCCTCTCCACCCAATTCCTCTGGGTCTTCCCAGTCTTTTTTTTTTTTTGTATTTGTTGAGCCAGGTATTTACTTTATTTTTTTTAATTTTTTTTTCTGTTTTTAAAACCTTTTCCCTTTTTTTTTTTATTATTATTTTTTTTTCCAGTGGGTTTTGTCATACATTGATATGAATCAGCCATGGATTTACATGTATTCCCAATCCCGATCCCCCCTCCCACCTCCCTCTCCACCCAATTCCTCTGGGTCTTCCCAGTGCACCAGGCCGGAGCACTTGTCTCATGCATCCCACCTGGGCTGGTGATCTGTTTCACCATAGATAGTATACATGCTGTTCTTTTGAAATATCCCACCCTCACATTCTCCCACAAAGTTCAAAAGTCTGTTCTGTATTTCTGTGTCTCTTTTTCTGTTTTGCATATAGGGTTATCGTTATCACCTTTCTAAATTCCATATATATGTGTTAGTATGCTGTAATGTTCTTTATCTTTCTGGCTTACTTCACTCTGTATAATGGGCTCCAGCTTCATCCATCTCATTAGGACTGGTTCAAATGAATTCTTTTTAATGGCTGAGTAATATTCCATGGTGTATATGTACCAAAGCTTCCTTATCCATTCATCTGCTGATGGGCATCTAGGTTGCTTCCATGTCCTGGCTATTATAAACAGTGCTGCGATGAACATTGGGGTGCACGTGTCTCTTTCAGATCTGGTTTCCTCAGTGTGTATGCCCAGAAGTGGGATTGCTGGGTCATATGGCAGTTCTATTTCCAGTTTTTTAAGAAATCTCCACACTGTTCTCCATGGCGGCTGTACTAGTTTGCATTCCCACCAACAGTGTAAGAGGGTTCCCTTTTCTCCACACCCTCTCCAGCATTTATTGCTTGTAGACTTTTGGATAGCAGCCATCCTGACTGGCGTGTAATGGTACCTCATTGTGGTTTTGATTTGCATTTCTCTAATAATGAGTGATGTTGAGCATCTTTTCATGTGTTTGTTAGCCATCTGTATGTCTTCTTTGGAGAAATGTCTGTTTAGTTCTTTGGCCCATTTTTTGATTGGGTCATTTATTTTTCTGGAATTGAGCTGCAGGAGTTGCTTGTATATTTTTGAGATTAATCCTTTGTCCGTTTCTTCATTTGCTATTATTTTCTCCCAATCTGAGGGCTGTCTTTTCACCTTACTTATAGTTTCCTTTGTAGTGCAAAAGCTTTTAAGTTTCATTAGGTCCCATTTGTTTAGTTTTGCTTTTATTTCCAATATTCTGGGAGGTGGGTCATAGAGGATCTTGCTGTGATTTATGTCGGAGAGTGTTTTGCCTATGTTCTCCTCTAGGAGTTTTATAGTTTCTGGTCTTACATTTAGATCTTTAATCCATTTTGAGTTTATTTTTGTGTATGGTGTTAGAAAGTGTTCTAGTTTCATTCTTTTACAAGTGGTTGACCAGTTTTCCCAGCACCACTTGTTAAAGAGGTTGTCTTTTTTCCATTGTATATCCTTGCCTCCTTTGTCAAAGATAAGGTGTCCATAGGTTCGTGGATTTATCTCTGGGCTTTCTATTCTGTTCCATTGATCTATATTTCTGTCTTTGTGCCAGTACCATACTGTCTTGATGACTGTGGCTTTGTAGTAGAGTCTGAAGTCAGGCAGGTTGATTCCTCCAGTTCCATTCTTCTTTCTCAAGATTATTTTGGCTATTTGAGGTTTTTTGTATTTCCATACAAATTGTGAAATTCTTTGGTCTAGTTCTGTGAAAAATACCGTTGGTAGCTTGATAGGGATTGCATTGAATCTATAGACTGCTTTGGGTAGAATAGCCATTTTGACAATATTGATTCTTCCAATCCATGAACACGGTATGTTTCTCCATCTGTTTGTGTCCTCTTTGATCTCTTTCATCAGTGTTTTATAGTTTTCTATGTATAGGTCTTTTGTTTCTTTAGGTAGATATACTCCTAAGTATTTTATTCTTTTTGTTGCAATGGTGAATGGTATTGTTTCCTTAATTTCTCTTTCTGTTTTTTCATTGTTAGTATATAGGAATGCAAGGGATTTCTGTGTGTTAATTTTATATCCTGCAACTTTACTATATTCATTGATTAGCTCTAGTAATTTTCTGGTAGAGTCTTTAGGGTTTTCTATGTAGAGGATCATGTCATCTGCAAACAGTGAGAGTTTTACTTCTTCTTTTCCTATCTGGATTCCTTTTACTTCTTTTTCTGCTCTGATTGCTGTGGCCAGAACTTCCAACACTATGTTGAATAGTAGTGGTGAGAGTGGGCACCCTTGTCTTGTTCCTGATTTCAGGGGAAATGCCTTCAATTTTTCACCATTGAGGGTGATGCTTGCTGTGGGTTTGTCATATATAGCTTTTATTATGTTGAGGTATGTTCCTTCTATTCCTGCTTTTTGAAGAGTTTTAATCATAAATGAGTGTTGAATTTTGTCAAAGGCTTTCTCTGCATCTATTGAGATAATCATATGGTTTTTATCTTTCAATTTGTTAATGTAGTGTATTACATTGATTGATTTGCGGATATTAAAGAATCCTTGCATTCCTGGGATAAAGCCCACTTGGTCATGGTGTATGATTTTTTTAATATGTTGTTGGATTCTGTTTGCTAGAATTTTGTTAAGGATTTTTGCATCTATGTTCATCAGTGATATTGGCCTGTAGTTTTCTTTTTTTGTGGCATCTTTGTCTGGTTTTGGAATTAGGGTGATGGTGGCCTCATAGAATGAGTTTGGAAGCTTACCTTCATCTGCAATTTTCTGGAAGAGTTTGAGTAAGATAGGTGTTAGCTCTTCTCTAAATTTTTGGTAGAATCCAGCTGTGAAGCCATCTGGTCCTGGGCTTTTGTTTGCTGGAAGATTTTTGATGACAGTTTCGATTTCCTTGCTTGTGATGGGTCTGTTAAGATCTTCTATTTCTTCCTGGTTCAGTTTTGGAAAGTTATACTTTTCTAAGAATTTGTCCATTTCATCCAAGTTGTCCATTTTATTGGCATAGAGCTGCTGGTAGTAGTCTCTTATGATCCTTTGTATTTCAGTGTTGTCTGTTGTGATCTCTCCATTTTCATTTCTAATTTTGTTAATTTGGTTTTTCTCTCTTTGTTTCTTAATGAGTCTTGCTAATGGTTTGTCAATTTTGTTTATTTTTTCAAAAAACCAGCTTTTAGCTTTGTTGATTTTTGCTATGGTCTCTTTAGTTTCTTTTGCATTTATTTCTGCCCTGATTTTTACGATTTCTTTCCTTCTGCTAACTCTGGGGTTCTTCATTTCTTCCTTCTCTAATTGCTTTAGGTGTAGAGTTAGGTTATTTATTTGGTTTTTTTCTTGTTTCTTGATGTGAGCCTGTAATGCT
Organism: Cervus elaphus; assembly: GCF_910594005.1. Lineage (NCBI taxonomy): Eukaryota > Metazoa > Chordata > Mammalia > Artiodactyla > Cervidae > Cervus > Cervus elaphus. The sequence continues at coordinate 11,612,635 of NC_057817.1, read as the reverse complement.
ATGAACCTTCCCCTTAGCACTGCTTTTACAGTGTCCCATAGGTTTTGGGTTGTTGTGTTTTCATTTTCATTCATTTCTATACATATTTTGATTTCTTTTTTGATTTCTTCTATGATTTGTTGGTTATTCAGAAGCGTGTTATTTAGCCTCCATATGTTTGAAGTTTTAACAATTTTTTTCCTGTAATTGAGATCTAATCTTACTGCACTGTGGTCAGAAAAGATGACTGGAATGATTTCAATTTTTTTGAATTTTCCAAGACCAGATTTATGGCCCAGGATGTGATCTATTCTGGAGAATGTTCGTGTGCACTTGAGAAAAAGGTGAAGTTGATTGTTTTGGGGTGAAATGTCCTATAGATATCAATTAGGTCTAGCTGGTCCATTGTGTCATTTAAGGTTTGTGTTTCCTTGTTAATTTTCTGTTTAGTTGATCTATCCATAGTTGTGAGTGGGGTATTAAAGTCTCCCACTATTATTGTGTTACTATTTCCTCTTTCATACTCGTTAGCATTTGCCGTACATATTGCGGTGCTCCTATGTTGGGTGCATATATATTTATAATTGTTATATCTTCTTCTTTGATTGATCCTTTGATCATTATGTAGTGTCCTTCTTTGTCTCTTTTCACATCCTTTATTTGAAAGTCTATTTTATCTGATATGAGTATTGCGACTCCTGCTTTCTTTTGGTCTCCGTTTGCATGAAATATTTTTTTCCAGCCCTTCACTTTTAGTCTGTATGTGTCTCTTGTTTTGAGGTGGGTCTCTTGTAGACAGCATATATAGGGGTCTTGTTTTTGTATCCATTCAGCCAATCTTTGTCTTTTGGTTGGGGCATTCAACCCATTTACATTTAGGGTAATTATTGATAGGTGTGGTCCCGTTGCCATTTACTTTGTTGTTTTGGGTTCATGTTTATACAACCTTTCTGTATTTCCTGTCTAGAGAAGATCCTTTAGCATTTGTTGAAGAGCTGGTTTGGTGGTGCTGAATTCTCTCAGCTTTTGCTTATCTGTAAAGCTTTTGAATTCTCCTTCATATCTGAATGAGATCCTTGCTGGATACAGTAATCTAGGTTGTAGGTTATTCTCTTTCATTACTTTCAGTACGTCCTGCCATTCCCTTCTGGCCTGGAGGGTTTCTATTGATAGATCGGCTGTTATCCTTATGGGAATCCCTTTGTGTGTTATTTGTTGTTTTTCCCTTGCTGCTTTTAATATTTGTTCTTTGTGTTTGATCTTTGTTAATTTGATTAATATGTGTCTTGGGGTGTTTCGCCTTGGGTTTATCCTGTTTGGGACTCTCTGGGTTTCTTGGATTTGGGTGGCTATTTCCTTCCCCATTTTAGGGAAGTTTTCAGCTATTATCTCCTCGAGTATTTTCTCATGGCCTTTCTTTTTGTCTTCTTCTTCTGGAACTCCTATGATTCGAATGTTGGGGCGTTTCACAGTGTCCCAGAGGTCCCTGAGATTGTCCTCATTTCTTTTGATCCTTTTTTCTTTTTTCCTCTCTGCTTCATTTATTTCCACCATTTTATCTTCTACCTCACTTATCCTATCTTCTGCCTCCGTTATTCTACTCTTGGTTCCCTCCAAAGTGTTTTTGATCTCATTCATTGCATTATTCATTTTTAACTGACTCTTTTTTATTTCTTCTAGGTCTTTATTAAACAGTTCTTGAATCTTTTCAATCTTTGTCTCCAGGCTATTTATCTTAACTCCATTTTGTTTTCAAGATTTTGGATCATTTTTATTATCATTATTCTAAATTCTTTTTCAGGTAGATTCCCTATCTCCTCCTCTTTTGTTTGACTTGGTGGGCATTTTTCATGTTCCTTTACCTGTTGGGTATTTCTTTGCCTTTTCATCTTGTTTAGATTGCTGTATCTGGAGTGGGCTTTCTGTATTCTGGAGGTCTGTGGTTCCTTTTTATTGTGGAGGATTAACCCAGTGGGTGGGGTTAGACGATTGGCTTGTCAAGATTTCCTGGTTAGGGGAGCTTGCGTCAGTGTTCTGGTGCGTGGAACTTGATTTCTTTTCTTTGGAGAGCAATGGAGTGCCCAGTAATGAGTTTTGAGATGGGTCTATGTGTTAGGTGTGTCCTTGGGCAGCCTGTATGTTGATGTTCAGGGCTATGTTCCTGCGTTGCTGGAGAATTTGCGTGGTATGTCTTGCTCTAAAACTTATTGGCTCTTGGGTGGTGGTTGGTTTCAGTGTAGGTATGGAGGCTTTTGGACGGTCACTTATTACTTAAAGTTCCATGTAGTCAGGAGTTTTCTGGTGTTCTCAGGTTTTGGGCTTAAGTCTCCTGCCTCTGGATTTCAGTTTTCTTCTTCCTGTAGTCTCAGGACTTCTCCAACTATACAGCCCTGATAAGAAAACTTCTAGGTTAATGGCTAAAAGATTCTCCCCCGTTAGGGACACCCAGAGAGGTTCACAGAGTTACATGAAGAAGAGGAGAGGGAGGAGGGAGATAGAGATGAACAGGAGGAGAAAAAGGGGGACTCAAGAGGAGAGAGACAGATCTACGCAGCTGTCTGTTCCCAGAGTGTTCTCCGTAGCCCAGTCACCTACAAGGATTCACAGAATTGGATTGGGAAGAGAAGGGGAAAGGAGGAAATAGAGGTGTTCTGAGGTAGAAAACAGAGAGTCAAGATTGGGAGAGAATAATCTTCGGTTTAAAAATAGGGCTTCTCTTCTTTTTTTTTTTTTTTTGTAAGGTTATAGTGTATTGAAAATGAAAATTAAGGAGTAGTAGAGGAGTACTAGAGGACTTTAAAAGAAATAAGAGAAAAAGAAAAATAGAAAATAGAAGAGAAAAAGGAAAGAAAAAAAAGAAAAAAAAAAGAAAGAAAAAGAAAAAAAAAAAAAGAAAAAAAATTTTTTTTCCCCCTAATTAAAAAAATCATAAAAGTCTGTGGAAATGAAAGTTAAGGAGTAATGGGGGAGTAATAGGGGATTTTAAAGGAAAATAAAAGAGAAGAAAGAAAAAAGAAAAAAATAAAAAAAATAATAAAAAAAAAAAGAGAAAAAAGTAAAATTATATCTAGGAGTTTCTCTGGAGCTGTTGCGGTCAGTGTGGGTTCGGCTCAGTTTCAGATAGCTCCTCGTTCCAGCTTACGCTTCTCGATATCTACAGGCCCCTCCGGTGTAGTCAGTGTTTCCTAGAGGGATTTTAATCTGTTGCACCAGTCCCTTCTGAAGCGGTTCCCTTTGTTTATTTGGCTTCTGTTTGCCGGTCTCTTCAGAGCCTCATTTCCGCCCTGACACAGGCGGGCGGAGGTGGACTCTTATTCAGGTAGCTAGTTCCGTCGCTCTGCGGCGCAGGGAGGGGCTTGCGCTGCCGGGAGTGGCTGGCGCTATGGGGACGGGCTTGCGCCGTGGGGATGGGCTGGCGCTGCCGGGAGGGGCTGACGCTGCTTTCTCCGTCTGTGCTGCTCAGGCTCCCGGCTGTTCTATATGGAGCGCGCCCCGCGCTGCGCGAGGTTCCAGCCCTCGGGTGTTCCACAAAAGCGCGGAAGGAAAAGCTGCGCCTGCTCTCTGTGCCTTCCCCATCAGAGCGGTCCAGGCAGCCAGGGGCTTGATGGGCGCACTATCCCCAGGTGTGGCGCGCCCCCTCCCTTCCGCGGACCCAGTCTCAGTTTCCGCTGGCGCCAGTCGGGCGCGCGCGCCTTCCGCCCTCCGCGTCCCCAGCCCCAGTCCCCGCCCGCGCCGGTCGGGTGCCTGCGCCCTGTGTCTCGCTGCGACCTTCCCCTCCCCCCTGCCTCCTGCCTCCGGCGGGGCTGGGCCGGTCCGCAGCCTCTGAGCTCCTCTCTGGACCCTCTCGGTCTCTTTGTTCTGCGAATGGCCGGCAGTGTGTTCGGGCCGGTTAATTTACTCTCTCTCTTTTGGTCTCCCACAGTTCAAGTTGGCAACTCACAGAAGTTCCCTCCGATTGTCCTCAGGGCACTCGGGCCCCTACCCCAAGTAATGCCGCCTAAGAGCTCCCGGGATGGATCTCCGTCCTTAGCTCTTTTGTCTCACTTTTTATCTTTTATATTTTGTCCTACCTCCTTTCGAAGACAATGGGCTGCTTTTCTGGGCGCCTGATGACCTCAGCTAGCGATCCGAAGTTGTTTTGGGAAGTTTGCTCTGCGTTCAGTTATTCTTTTGATGAATTTGTAGGAGAGAAAGTGGTCTCCCCGTCCTACTCCTCCGCCATCTTGGCTCCTCCCCCCCTTCCCAGTCTTAATAATTATGGAGAACCACAGTCTTTCATCAATTCTTCCTAAAAGTGTTCACAGCCTCCTAGTCCTAGAAGATTCTTCCTCAAAGTTCCCAGGGTCAAATACATTGGGAAACATTAAACAGTGATAATAGTAATTAATTTTTTATGCATTTACTATATCCTATGGACAGTTCGTATCTCATTGAATCTTTACAACAGAAGAACTACAAGTTAGTTGCTGCTTCAAGCACATTTTTCAAATTAAAAATTGAGCTGCAGAGAAATCAAGTAACTGATCAAGATCATACAATTAATAAGTGGCTCAGGGTTTGTTTCCTTCAGAGCCTGTGCAGTTATCTATACACACTACTTCTTGTATAGCCCGTTTTTAAATTCACAATTCATACTGGGGTGTTAAGGATAATTATTCTTAATTTGTATTTCTCTCAGACTCTTAGAAAATTATTTTTTGCTTTTGCGCTTCAATTTTCCTCCTTTTATTTTTTTATTGAAATATAATTAACATATATTAGTTTCAAATGTACAGCATAGCAATTCAATATTTGTCTACATTCTGAAATAATCACCACAGTTAGTCTAGTTAGCATCCATAACTGTGAATAGTTACAAATTTTTTTCTTTTTTTCCTTGTGAGGAGGACTTTTATGATCTGCTGTCTTAGCAACTTTCAAATATCCAATACATAGCTCCATGGGGTCACAACAAGTCAGACATGACTAAGCAGGCATATGTACACAAGTACTGTTAACTGCAGTGACCTTGCTGTCCACTGTATTCCCAGGACTGATTTTGTAACTGAAGTTTGGACCTTTTTGCCCACACCATCCCCCTTCTCTGGCAACCACCGATCTGTTTTCTATATCTATGAGCTTGGTTTTATTTGTTTGCTTGTTTTTTTTTTTTTGGTTGTTTGTTTTTTTACATGCCACATATAAGTAAGATCATATGGTATTTATGTTTCTCTGTCTGACTGATTTTAGTTAGCATGATGCCTTCAGGATCCATCTGCTTTATAACATGATGCCTTCAGGATCCATCTACTTTATAACAAATTGCAAGATTTTATTCTTTGGCTATAGTATCCCGTTGCATGTTTATCCATTGATATCTGCCTAGTTTGTCTCTATACCTTGGCTCTCCTTAATAATGCTGCAATGAACATGGTGTGTGTGTATATCTTTTTGAGTCAGTGTTTTCATTTTCTCTGGGTGAATACTCAGAAATGGAATTACTGGATCATAATGCAGTTCTGTTTTTAATTTTTTGAGGAAATTCCGCAATATTTTCCATAGTGGTTACACTAATGGGACTTCCCTGGCGGCTCAGACAGTAAAGCATCTGCCTACAGTGAGGGAGACCCAGGTTCCATCCCCGGGAAGATCCTCTGGAGAAGCCAATGGCATCCCACTCCAGTGCTCTTGCCTGGAAAATCCCATGGACAGAGGAGCCTGGTAGGCTGCAGTCCATGGGATCGCAAAGGGTCGGACACAACTGAGCGACTTCACTTTCACTTTACACTATTTTACAATTGCACCAACAGTGCAGGGCAGCTTTCTGTTCTCCACATCCTCTCCAACTCTTGCTATTTCTTGTCTTTTCCGTAATAGCCATTCTAACAGGTGTGAGATGATATCTCATCATGGTTTTGATTTGCATCCCCTGATGATTAGTGATGTGTTAGTGACGCTGAGCTTCCTTTCCTGTGCCTGTAGGCCATCTGTATGTCTTCTCTGGAAAACTGTCTATTCAGATCCCCTGCCCATTTTTAAATTAGATTGTTTTGTTTTTGCTGTTGAGTTGTGTGAGTTTGTATATTTTGAATATTATCCTCTTATCAGATATGTGATTTGCAGATATTTTCTCCCATTCAGTAAGTTGCTTTTTCATTTCGTTGATGGCTTCCCTTGCTGTGCAGAAGCTTTTTAATTTGATGTCGTCTCATTTGTTTATTTTTGCTTTTGTTACCTTTGCTTTTAGAGTCAGATCCAAAAAATTATCTCTAAGACCACTATCAAGCAGCTTACCACCTGTTTTCCTCTGTGAGTTTTATGGTTTTAGGTCTAACATTCAAGTGTCTAATCCACCTTGAATGAGTTTGTGCGTATGGTCCAAGATCAGTGTTTAGTTCCATCCTCTTGCCTGTGGCTGTTCAGTTCTCTCGGCAGTGTTTATCTGTAAGACCGCTCTTTCCCTATTGTGTACGCTTATTTCCATTATCATGAATTAATCGACCATTCACGCTCAGGTTTAATTCTGGGCTCTCCAGTCTGTTGCATTGATCTATGCCTGGTTTTGTGTCAACACCATACAGTTTTGGTCACTACAGCTTTGTAGTACAGTTGGAAAACAAGCCGGGTGATGCCTCCAGCTTTGTTCTCCTTTTTCAAGATTGCTTTGTCTATTCAAGGTCTTTTGTGGTTCCATATAAATTTTAGGATTATGTTCTATTTTTATGAAAAATGTCTTTGGAATTTTGATAAGAATTGCATTGAATCTGTAGATTGTGTTAAACTTAGATAAATGAGAGTCTTCCTGATGGAAGGGCATTCCAAACAGAACACACGGCCTGTGCAAAGGCCTGAACAACTCAGAGGGTGTGCTGTGTCTGGTTAATGCTCAGAGAGGAGGAAAGGAAGTAGGAAAACAAGACTAAAGAGAGGAGCCTGGGTTCTGCATTGTTTTGCTGGCTGGACTTTTGTAAGCATTTGACTTTGCAGCCTTTACTATAAGGGCAGCAGCGAGCCAGGAGCACCGCAGCAGCATGGTCTGGTTGATGGTGATAACTAAAGTCCATAGTGCTCTGTTGGTGGAAAGACCCAATTGACATTAATGCAGTGCTTTGAGCAACAGATAGTGAGTCAGGATGGAGCAAAGGGGTCAAATTTGAGAGAGTTTTAACAAGTGAAACAGGCTAGAGAAAATCTTCTCTTAAATAGGCTGTAAGAGCAAATAAGCGACATTTGTGGAAGGGCTATTTCTATGAAACAAAACGATGTACCGTCTCGGAGGTAGCATGGAAGCATGTATAGCAGCTATTTTTGATAATCTGAAGAATTTGAATGAACAGATCCCAGTTCCACAAAATGCTTTTCAGAAAACTGTGCTCTTCCCTGTTTAGACTTCCTACAGAAATTGGATAAACTGGTTATTTAGTGGAAGTACAAGATAAAAGGTAGATTCTAAGTAGTCCTTCTGCCTTTCTAGTCCAGACTACTTTGTCTTTCTCCTCCTTAAATATGCTACCTGGGGAAGATGAATCAGCACTCGTGGGGATTTTCAACCAAATGTATTTGAGAAATGAGCCAATAAAAAAATGTTGGGAAATTAGTCCCAGACACTCAATGAATGGTTATTGGATGGATGAATTGATCAACTTTTAAATTGACCTTAATAACTTTTAACTTAAGCATATAAAGTAAGATTAATAGAAAGGAAAAAAAATCTTCAATTTAAATTTTCCGATTTTATCTTTTATTGATGTAGCTTCCAGGTCACTCCTGAAATATGCTCCAGTATAATGCCAAATGGACTTTTACCTTTGTGCTTTGCTGTGTTGGGCTTAGTCGCTCAGTCATATCCAACACTTTACGACTCCATGTACTGTAGCCTGCCAGGCTCCTCTGTCCATGGGATTTGCCAGGCGATAATACTGGAGTGGGTTGCCATTTCCTTCTCCAGGGGATCTTCCTGACCCAGGGATTAAACTCGGGTCTCCTGCTTTGCAGGCAGATTCTTTACTGTCTGAACCACCATGGGAAGAGGGAGGTGCCACTTTGAGGACACTGAATCCAGGAAGAGACCTAAGCTGGGAGTAAGAGAAAGACAGGACTCTTACTTTAGCAACCTAAATGAGAGGCTTGATGTGGCATGCATGAACAGTTCCCACCATGGGAAGATTTATTATTTAAATCTTCAAAATGAGCGTATAACAAGCATATTTAATCATGTTATTTTTCAAAACATCTTCTTCAAACTATCCTTTAAAAGTCATCTTCTACAGTTCCGTTTATTTAAAATTAAGCAATATATTTTAGCGACTGATTTCCTAGCCCCATCCCTGGTAGTTTAGAGGAAAAACAGTATTTCTGTTATGTTTCAAAAATCTCTATAGTTGTGTCTAGAATCATACTTAGTAATAATATGTTCTTTCTAAGAGGTACCTGTTGGGGTTGGCGTTCTGAGAGTGTTATTTCAGATGAAAGGAACCATACTAAATAATTATTCTTATTTACTCACATTTCAGATGGACAAAAAGAATCAAAGTGGTAAAGTGGTTCAACCAAGACCTCATAGTTCCCAAATTGTATTAAAAGGCTCAAACACAGGTCCATTAGTCAGCAAAACCTATGTGCTTACTATAACTGAGTCACTGTAGACTCAGATTTTACGCCTCCATTCTCTCCGTTTCACCTCAATGTTAACATGAACCTGTGGTTGATATGTTGTTCTGTATATCACTTCTGAGATTCTTTTACTTTACTTGTATTTGCTCCTGAATCTCTGTAGTTACAAATTATGGATATGTATCAGTAACACATTCCAACATGCATACCTTCCAGTGTTCAAGGAAAAGATATTGTAATCTCAGTGTTGTGGAATATTAATTTTGAAAACTATTTTTAAAGTATCACCTAGATTCAGGAAATAACTATATACATCATTTTTATTACATATTTGAGAGATAGAACTGTAAATAATGATAAAAATTTTTACTAAAGGGTTTTTTTAAAATAAAACCAGATATAAAAGTTTTATTACTTGATAAACAAGGATGCCAAATTTAAAACTTCTGAATAAAAGTGATTGCCTTCTCTTTTCTACAGCAATTTCCTCCACCCCATCCAAAAAAAAAATAGGAGGAACTTTTGGATCAAATCATCAGGATAATTGATCCAGACCTATTTCACTTTGTGATAGGGAACTTGTGTTTTAACAATGAAAATTTATTGTCCTATCTGCAATGAAAGAATTGATATTCTTAATGTTCTTACGCATTCTTTTTTTATGTGCACATTTTAGGTGTATCAATACATGCATGAAACGATAACTGTTAATGGCTGTCCCGAATTCCGCGCCAGGGCCACAGCAAAGGTAAGACTTGAGCAGCTTTAGAAACAGACGTAACCCCAGTGATCTAGTAATTGATTGTGCGCGTGTGTGTTTCAGGTTTTCTCGTGTGTACACTGTAAGAGAATTTAGACATCAGTGGCAGCCCAGAGTCTAGAACCAGTACTACTTCCCAGGTAAAAATCCTAATGGAAAATTGAACGTTTCTGCTGCTTCTGTAGCTTAAGAAAGGAGAATGATTTCATTAAACTCACTAAATGTTCATTTGGCACAAGCAAATCTACTGGTTCATCGTAGGAAATACTTCTAGGTTTTCTGACACATTCTTCTGATCCAAAAGAACCTGTTCACTATTCAATGCATGGAAATTTATTTGCACAAGTCTAAAGGTTTGACTCAAGCTAGACATGGCAAGAACTCACCTGATACCCACTGGTGCAGGATTTTCCCATGTACTACTCAGCAGCGCAGCTGAACGAATACAATATTGACCTAAAGGGAAGGCTTGTCAGCTATTATGGTAGAGGCTACATTTGCTCTTGAAAAACTCCAATCCAGAGATTGCAGAGACCCTACGAATGAAAATGTTACAACAGTAGGATCGTGAGATTATATGGAAAATAGGCCATAGGAAATAACAGTTTTAACCTAAAATCACTAGTGCAGTTCTTATTTTATAAGTGCAGAAATGTTATAGTAGATACACATTTGCTTTTTAAAAGCTTTTCTGTTTCTAATAATATATAAGAAATAACTGTTGAAAATAATCAGAATTTTCCATTTAATTCTTTTGTGTTACATCACCTCTTACTTGGTTTTTCTCCTGACTTTTAAGTTTTCATTCTGTAACTGAACACTGTAGACTTGTGACTATTTTTTTTGTTTTTTTTTTTACATTTTTTTTAACCCAGGCACAAAAAGGGTATTATTATCATTACATCATGCTTTGCTTGTACTGAAGTGAAACACACACAGAAAAATGATCCCTACATGGTTTAATTAAGGGGAAAGTGAATTATGTAGTATTTTACCATTCTCATTTCTTATTCATGTAGAACAGCAGGATAGCAGCATAATGTTGCAATAGCACAATATTTTCTGGTTGTTTCTGGGCTGTCTGCATTGCATCCATGTCAGCCATTAAAATCTATGCATGACAACAAGGTTTGCATGAGCAAATGCATGTAGCTAAAAATAAGCCATTATTTCCATTTCATTCACTATCTTTCACTAAATGCAGACAGTAACATAATGCTAAGTTGATGTGTTAATGCTGTGTGTGAAAAGGAACGTACAGTTGTTGGGAATCAGTATTTTCAGTGTTGAGTAAATCACTTTATAAAAGACATCTAACCAGCTGTGGTTAAGGCAGGTTACTGGAGGTGGAAAATAAGAAGCAGGCAATATTCTTTCTTTATTTCCATGGAAGGGAGGGGGTGAAAACTAATGGTGAGTTGTTTCTTTAACTTATTTTTTAAACTAATATATATGAATTTTAAAATAAACTTATGTCCATATTAAATTGCATTTTGTACATCTAGGTGTAAAACCATGGGCTTCTCATTTTACCTACATTGCTAGAGTAGTTGAAATATTAATTTTAAATATAGGGGGGAAAAACCTGTGCCAGATAAGAGGACCTCTCATAATAATATGGAATACTGATGTGAAATATTATAATCTGTTTGAATCTATTATTTTGTTTTAGCTTTTTTTTCTTTTAGGCATTTTCAATTTAGGGAAAAAGGAACTAAATTTGCTAAGCCAGTGGTTTCGCAATAGCAAAATTCTAGATGTATTCATCAGGGTACATGTATATGTATATATATGTATGCATATAGAAACATATATGTGTGTATATATATATGTGTGTGTGTATATATACGTGGTGTATTGAGTAAATATTTATGAATATTTATCAGGTGTCGCTAGTGGTAAAGGACCTGGCCACCAATTCAGGAAATGTAAGGGATGCAGGTTCGATCCCTGGATCAGGAAGATCCTCTGGAGGAGGGCACAGCAATCCATTCCAGTATTCTTGCCTAGAGAACCCCATGTGTGGCCCCATGTGTGACCATAGGGTCACAGAGTCAGACACAATTGAAGCTACTTCATGCATGCACAAACACCCGGTTAGACTGTGTAATACAAAAAAGTGGAAGCCACAATCTCAGCCCTTAAGGTGCTGGTGATCCACACGTAATATGCAATAATTATAGTTTATGTACTGTATGTAGGTATTATATGCACCAAAGCTATTTGGAATCCAAGGATAGGAGGAATTGCATCTAACCAAGGTCTCTGGGAAAGATTTTTATGAAAAAGGGAAAACTTTATCATAATGGGTAAGATGTAGAAAGGTGGAAATAGTTGGGCTGAGCTTTACCAGAGAAAGGAAATAAAGGACATCTAAATGAAGAAAGCCCCCTCCCTTTTGTATTCTTTCTTTCACAGGAGAATGCTATAAAATAGGAGGAGTTGCCTGGTCTGCGCACTGCAAATCGTGTGAATAGCCTTATTTCCCTCGTTTTATCACCAAATGATCATCTTTTCTTTCAGGCTACAGTTGCAGCTTTTGCAGCTAGTGAAGGCCATTCCCACCCTCGGGTAGTCGAACTGCCAAAGACAGATGAAGGCCTTGGTTTTAACGTGATGGGAGGAAAGGAGCAAAATTCTCCCATTTATATCTCTCGCATCATTCCTGGAGGGGTGGCTGAAAGACACGGAGGCCTCAAGAGAGGAGACCAGCTGCTGTCAGTGAATGGAGTGGTATGTTCATAACATAATCAGAGGTTTTTCACTCTAAGTACATCCTCCCCTCCCCCCACCGCTGTTATTGAATCAGTATCGAAATCCTAGAGCAAGTCTTTATTTTGTGTCCAAACAACTTCCTAAGCATTGATGGATATCAAACCTACAAAAGAGATAATTTTATAGCTTTGATGTCTCATTTTGTCTTGTTCAGGGATAATAAAGAGGACCTCCTGGGAAAATCATCCCAAGATATTATTCCAGCTAGTAGAATTTTCTCCACATAATACTCTAATTGAATTAATACTTAAAAGAACATAATTTCAAGTCACTTTTATTCAAAGTTTGTTGTTACTCAGTCGCTGAGTTGTGTCTGACTCTGCAACCCCATGGACTGCAGCACAGCAGACTCCCCTTTCCTTCATCAGAGATACGAATGAATTTGCTCAAATTCATGTCCATTGAGTTATTCAAAGTTACTGTAAGCAAATATACACATTTAAAAAACAAAGCTAGAACTTTTACCCTATTTTTCACTTTCATTATAGAGGAAGGCTGGCTTTAATATGTATAATAATAACACACATGGAAAAGACTAATGCACAGGTAATTCTTTAAGCCAAGTAAACAGCTACAGCGAAATAAAAATATATTAGCCCCTTTCCCAAAAAAAAAAAGAGCGAGTATCCATTATATTTATCTTAGTTTTCACATGAAGTTAAAAGTATGAACATATATTTTTTTACAGTCTCATATTCTTTGGATGCCATTACCTCCACATGTAATAATGAGTTGTTGATGAGATGGTATCATGTGAAATGAATAATTCTTCCCTTATAACTTCTACTTAAATAAAAAATAATAACCCAAAAGCAAAAATTTCAGAAGTATGAATAGAAACATATCAAAACTTACCTTTCTTTTCACCTGGGATCTGTCTTCTAAGAACTTAAGGTTTAAAAAAATAAATTAGATTTGTGTTCTTTGTGGTCATAGTGATTTCTGCTAAGGACATAATATCCAAAATAAATGCATTTGAAAGGTGATATTTTGTTTATAGCCATGAAATAAATTCTTCTGTATTTATATCTTGAATTTTTTTGGCCTGACTAGTAGTTTTATGGAACCCCAAATTATTCAACTCTGCTGATCTCTCATGTACATCAAAATCACCAATCCATGAATATTTTATATCACTTCAGCATTCCAATTCTAAAATTACCATTTCATTTACTTTTTTCTATGCAACAATGCTTTAAGATGAGCTTTTTATTGACCTTTAGATAACTAGCACTTTTTCAAAGCATGTTTCAACTGATAATTCCATAGTCAAGTTTTCTAGGGGAGGACTCTAAAGCTAGGTCATGCAATTGTGTCACAAAGTAATCTGTGCCTCACTGTGTGAATTTATGATTTCTCTGAATGTATTGAGTAGATCAAAGGAAGAGTATATATATTTTTAAAAGAACCAAAAATATATTCATAGTAAGTGTATTTATGTAAAGCCACAGGAAATTTATATTAAATCAATATTTAGTTGACTTTATTTAAGCTGTCTGTCAAAAGGGCAAAAGAACCTTCGTTTAACCCATACATTTGTAGGGAACAGAGCTGTTGGCATTTAATAATCACTTCGCCATTCCGTGCAATGATCTGAGACTTTATCTGGCAGACTGTGGGCAGAACTGAAGCAGTGGAATCAGACACGTCAGACTCTACCACTCAGTATCCATGGATTTAATAGATTGTTGTTGTTCAGTCACCCAGTCATGTCCAACTCTTTGAGACCCCATGGACTGCACCACGCCAGGCCTCCCTGGCCCTCACCATCTCCCAGAGTTTACCCAGGTTCATGTCCATTGCATCGGTGCTGCCATCCAGCCACCTCATTCTCTGACATCCTCTTCTCCTGCTTTCAATCTTTCCCAGCATCAGGGACTTTTCCAACGAGTTGGCTGTTTGCATCAGGTAACCAAAATACTGGAGCTTCATCTTCAGCGTCAGTCCTTCCAATGAATATTCAGGGTTGATTTACCTTAAGATTGACTGGTTTGATATCCTTGATATCCTTGGAACCCTCGGGAGTCATCCCAGTTTGAAATCATCAATTCTATGGCACTCTGCCTTCTTTCCAGTCCAGCTCTCACAACCTTACATTACTCCTGGGAAGACCATAGCCTTGACTATACAGAGCACACTGTCTAAGTTTGTTGTAGCTTTCCTGCCGAGAAGCAGTTGTATTCTAACTTCATGGCTGCAGTCACCATCCGCAGTGATTTTAGAGCCCAAGAATCGGAAATCTGTCACTACTTCTACCTTTTCCCCTGCTATTTGCCATGACGTAATGGGGCCGGATGCCATGATCTTAAGTTTTGTTAACATTTAGTTTTTTTTTTTTTTTTTAAATTTTTTTTTTTAATTTTTTTATTAGTTGGAGGCTAATTACTTCACAACATTTCAGTGGGTTTTGTCATACATTGATATGAATCAGCCATAGATTTACACTTATTCCCCATCCCGATCCCCCCTCCCATCTCCCTCTCATTTAGTTTTAAGCCAGCTCTTTCCCTCTCCTCCTTCACCCTCATCAAGAGGCTCTTTAGTTCCTCTTCGCTTTGTGCCGTCAGAGTGCTGTGATCTGCATAGCTGAGGTTGCTGACGTTTCTCCTGCCCGTCTTGATTCCGGCTTGTGACTCATCCGGCCCAGCACTGCTCATGACGTGCCCAGTGTGTGCTGGTCGCTCAGTCGTGTCCAACTCTCCACAACCCCGGAGCCCGCCAGGCTCCTGTGTTCATGGAATCCTCCAGTCGAGAATAGTGGAGTGGATTGTCATTCCCTTCTCCAGGGGGTATTCGCAACCCAGGGATTGAACCCAGGTGTCCCATACTGCAGACAGATTCTTTACCATCTGAGGCACCAGGGAAGCTCAATGTATAGGTTAAATAGGGTGACAGCAGGCAGCCCTCTCATACCCCTTTCTCGGTCCTGAGCCAGTTAGCTGTTCCATACAGAGCTCCAGCTGTTGCTTCTTAACTCACATACAGGTTTCTCAGGAGATAGGTAAGGTGGTCTGGTATTCCCCTCTCGTTAAGAGCTTTCCGCAGTTTGTTATGATCCACAGTCAAAGGCTTCAGCATAGTCGATGAAACAGAGGTAGATGTTTTTCTGGAATTCCCTTGGTTTTTCTGTGATCCAACAAATGTTGGCAATTTGATCTCTGGTTTTTCTGCCATTTCGAAACCCAGCTTGGGCATCTGGAAGTTCTTGGTTCATGTAATGCTGAAGCCTAGCACACAAGATTCTAAGCATGACCTTACTAGCATGGGAGGTAAGTGTAATTGTCCGATGGTTAGAACATTCAAGTACTACCCTCCTTGGGAACTGGGATGAAGACTGACCTTTTCCAGTCAGTAGAAAAGGATTTATTTAATGGATTAATAAGCCCTAAACTGAATTTCCTAATCTGAATAAGGTGAGCAGGGACTAATTTTAAGAGGTTGAATGAAAATTAAAATGAGGCAAAATGTCTGTTGAGAACTATCCTGTGATAATTTGTTACACACAAATGAAGTGTGTAAGTGTGGTTAGTGAAGGAACTTGAAGAGAGTTAGCAGTCCCCCTATGATATTGCTAATGCTAGTTATGTAAGTTTTAAAGCAA
This sequence comes from Cervus elaphus, assembly GCF_910594005.1. Lineage (NCBI taxonomy): Eukaryota > Metazoa > Chordata > Mammalia > Artiodactyla > Cervidae > Cervus > Cervus elaphus. The sequence goes on along the minus strand of NC_057817.1, from coordinate 11,596,928 downwards.
AGTCTGTTGTCCATAAAAGCTTATTTTAGCAAACATTTATTAGCAAAAAGGCATAATAGACTCATACAACCTCTTCTGTTAAGTTTGATAACATCCTAGTTCTTGGTCCATTCAGATGTTCCAAACATTACCTTGAAAAAAGGGTTTATTTGAGGCAGATGAAATAACATTCCAGAGCCAAGAGTTTTGTTATAGTCAGCATCAGACAACCAGAAATTCTTTTAAACTGGCAGTTGGAAATAAGAAGCTTTAGTGATCAAACTTGCGCCGCTAATCCTTTGGTGCAAGCTGTGAGTCTCCTTAAGATTTTTGCAACCTGGTCATGCAAAGGTGGGAAATATCTCCAGTATCTTTAGTATTCCACTTACATTTAAAACCTTTAATTTTGTTGATTAACTTCCATTTATCATGCTAGTTCATAAGTCACTAATTTTGCCAGTAAGAATCCGTTTCTGACAAACTGTTGCTAATAAACAAAACATCCTTAAGATGGGTATAACAAAGGCTTTTGTAGTGCGACCAGCCTCTGGAGTCATACCTTTCTGATGTAATGTTTGCTGACCACCTAGACTGATTTAGGCTTCTCAATTTGTAATGTAAAATATTGCATATCTATAAAATCAAACTATGTATTGTAAACTACCTATTTTAAAGTACCTAAAGGTAAGTTATATACATTTTAACAGCACCTTGTATTTATCAGGTATTCATCAAAAGGTAGTTTTCATCCTGTAAATGAGAAATTTCATGACCTAGTGGGTTTCCAGTTGGCAGTCAAAGTAGTTAATCCAAGGCAATAACCCTGGGCTGCTAACACTGAATCCACACGTCTTCTCAATATAAATAATTCCAAGCAGATAGCAGTATTTAATGAAAAAAAAAAAATTGTTCTGTAATGGAAGGACCACAAAAGAGAACATGTTAGCAAATGATCCAGTTTACACTTTAAAGTAAAGTACCATTTGGGAAAATTAATACGGAATATTTTCAGAACATACCATCCTAAACTGAGAACAAATTTTGTAAGAGTGATTTGAAGGGCTGAAGTCAAGTAGTACAAGTCTTCTGGGGAAAGTTTCCTACTGTCCTACTTAAAAAGTAAGGAAATTGTTGCATGGACTTTTAAACATCTGAAAAGATACCTGACAAGATGTCTTGATTATGTATGTTTACATGTATGCTCTACCTGCATTTAGAAGGGATATATCATGATTATCTGGGCTTCTCTGGTGGCTCAGATAGTAAAGGATCCTCCCAAAGTGCAGGAGACCTGGGTTTGATCTGGCCACCCACTCTACTGTTCTCACCTAGAGAATTCCATAGACAGAGGAACCTGGTAGGCTACAGCCCAAGGGGTTGCGAGAGTTGGACGTGATTGAACGACTACTTTTTTTTTAATCATGATATCTGGTAAAAAGTAAAATATGTTAATGAAGAATTACTAACATGGCACGTCATGGCATAGAAAGGGAAAAAAATCAATAAATAGAAATTTTCAAAAGATAGAGCAATAGAGCAAGTAATATTTTTTTCTTTCATTGTCTTAGAAATCAAAACAGGAGACTCATACCAGCTCAGCCATCATTGGTAGAGACTTTTTTTTTCTGTCCCTGAGCTCCAGGAGAAATTTCCCCTGGGATTTTTACAAATGAGATATTGAATTACCTAATACAATTTTATAGAAAATGCCAAGGCCTTTTGCGCATGGCTACTTCTTAGGTCAACCCTCAATAAAAACTTAGAACTGAAATACTCAGTTAAAGCTTAAAGTTAACAGGAAGTCAAAATGTTACAGTTAGAATTTATAGCTTTCTAATGATCTCCTTTTCACTCTTTTATACCCAAATGTATCATCAGCAATATCAAGAAAGAACTAAAGGGCCGTATATAAAGGTTGCAGCCAGTGTGGAGCCAGCAGGAACAGTAAATACATTTAGTGATTGGGTCTGGATATATGAAAAGGAAAAAAAATGCCAATGGAATGGTACAATAAGCTAAATTTAATAAGAATCTATGTGAATTCCTGCCCATTTGCCAAACATTCTACCTATGTGCAGAATCAGGAAGTATGTTAGTAGCTCAGTTGTGTCCAATTCTTTCCCATGGACTGTAGCCCACTAGGCTTCTCTCTCCATGGAATTCTCCAGGCAAGAATGCTGGAGTGGGTAGCCATTTCCAGGGGCTCTTCCCAACCCAGGGACTGAACCCGGGTCTCCTGCCTTGCAGGCAGACTGTTTACAGTCTGAATCACCAGGGAATCAGGCAGGGAAAATCAAAATTAGGCAGAATCAGGAAGGAATGGCTAAATATCAAAACCTGAAGGAAAAAAAAAAAAAAAACCCTGAAGAAAAAAAATGTGTGGGGGGTTTCAATTGATTTCAAGAGAAATCTGAAGCAAGTTAAGGGGGGAAAATGTGATTATAGGGGCCATTAATGCAAATATGTATAAACATGGAAGGAAGAAGAGATTGGTTCAGCTCTGAACATACTGTTCAGCTCACACCCCACTGCGCTCTCATCCTGATTCCAACTTTGCGAAGAACAAGAAGCTTGTCCCGAGTCAAGCAGTCTTGTACAGGAAGAATGCTTGTTTAGGACAGAGAAGAGACTCAGGGGAGCGATGACTGCCTTCACGTGTCCGCCACTGTGTGAGGCAGCAGATGGCAGAGCCAAGGCCAGTGGGGGAAAGCCACAGGGAAGGCAGATTTTAGGAAGGGCTTATTGTGAAAAAGACGGAATCACAAGTCACAATATGAAGTTTTAATCAAAGATTAAACTTTGATTTTGAAGTTTTGAAGTTTTAATCAAAGATTAGAAGACCAGCTGGCAAGAATATTTCAAATTATGTGTACAATATAGAGGGCTACAACAGTTGACCCCAAGGTCCCTTCTAACTCTGTGACTCTGTGTTTCCAGATGGTATTTTGCTCAGACTCCTGTAAACCCCTACACACACGCAAACACACACACTCTCCTCGTACGTGTAAGGAGGCGCTCTGTGTACCTTACTAATGGGAAATTTATCTTAAACGGAAGTATTAGGCATGGAATACAATATAATTGTTTTTTAATTTAGTACTTTACAATTTATGAACAGTATTTACCTAAGATTCTCTCATCTGTTCCTCAAAAAAGTCTTGTGAATGGATAGGGCCAGAGCTTGTTTCTCTCTCTCTCTTTCTCTTTTACACATACGCACATGCACACACACCCACAGGTAGACACAGAGAAATGGATACACCTTTGCACCCCCAAGCCCATACCAAATACATGCATAAAAAGTGAATTTCAGCCTTTCGTATTAACATAACTGATGCTTACCAAGTGTAATAATTGGTTACTGAAAAAGTAAATCCCAATGAAATCTGAGTAAGCTCCAGGATTGTGCCTGTCAATGCCCTGATTTTAATACTAAAAAAATCAGTTGTTTCTTTACAAGATGTTTATTGAGGAAAGCTGGCTAAAGGGTCCACAGGGTCTCCTTGTACACTTCTTTTCAACTGCGTCTGACTTAATAATTATTTCATAGTAATATTTTAAAAGGGAGAAGGTCCAAAAGAATCAGTATGATAGCCTCCTATACTGACGGGGGAGAAGGCAGGTGGGGAACAGGGAGGCAGAGGTTAGAAAGAGAAAATAAAAGCACAAGAAATTTGAATCTATGTCATAGTGAAAAGGAGACCTTCATTAGCTCCTGAAATCCAGGCATTGTTTTTAAGCATCATTGGTGGGGAAATGGCAGTTAAATTTGCCCAGCTCTGTAGTTAATACTAAATAAAGCTGTTGATACAGTCTATGAACAGTGCTAATTGATTTTTAAGCATAACAAATGAATGAGTAAAAGTTGAGGGATGGAACAGAATAGATTGTTTTCCTGGAACCTGGCTTTTCTCCCATTTTATAAATACTTCTGCCAAGGGTGAAGTACTCATAGGTAGGGTGAGTACTCATTGCCTGAATTATTTACGCAGAAAGGCGGTCAGATGTGGAATGAGGATGAAACAAAGGTTAGAACTCTCTAGATTTGAGCTTTGTGAAACTCTGGAGTCCACATGGGAAATCTATATTAAATCTTATTTATCTATTATCTGGACAAAGAGAAAATACAAAGATTTTTTTTAAATTACTGTGAAATACACCATAAGACTTCTCTGCACATTTAAGCTCTGCACTGAAACGCATGCCCCACTGACAGCAGTCACTTCTGTTGATTGCCTTCTCTGCAGTCTTAGCGCAGCACGCCTGTGTGCTCAGTCGTGTCCCCCTCTTTGCGACCCCATGGACCATGGTCTGCCAGGCTCCTCTGTCCATGGGGACTCTCAGGCAAGAAAACTGGAGTGGGTTCCCGTCTCCTTCTCCAGGGGATCTCCCTGACCCCGGGGTCGAACTCGCATCCCCTTTTGGCAGGCATCTTCACGACTGAGCCATCAGGGAAGCCCCTTTGGAACAGCACCTATGTACATAGTCAAAGCTCCATATATATTTACCTCCAGGCAACATTCTAAGCACTTTACATATTGAGTTAATTGTTTCCTCATGATGATCTTTTGTGGTAAGTGCTCTCATAAATGAGGGAACTGAGGAAGAGAGAGATCAGGTGACTGGCCCAAGGTCGCACAGCCAACTGAATGGTACAGCTGGAGAGTGTAATCTGGGCCGTCTGGTTTCATTCATCCTAACGTAGGGGTCAGCTAACCTCTCAGTCCTTTAAAGACTAGTGGTTTCCTGTATGGTATAGAAAAGATCAAGGTTTCTTCACTTGTATAGGTTTGCATAAGCAGTTTTGGTTGGGATGAGTATTGCTTTTCCGTTTCTTATAAAGGGCTTTGACTTTTAAAAAGTGGAGAACCGTTCCTAAAAATAATAGCATTTTGGAAAAGGAGGTATTTACCTTGGTATTTCTGAGATATGCCTGTATACATATAAAGGTATATGAACTGTGGACATAGCCACCAGTTATCCTAGCATAAAGCAAATTCCCTCAGAGATTCAGGTCAGTTCCATGCTGCTCATAGGAATGAGATTTTTGTTCCATGTGTGTATTAGTTTCTTATGGCTGCTATGACAAATTACCATATACTTGATGGTTTAATTGATAGAATTTATTCTCTCACAGTTCTGGAGACTGGAAGTTAGAAGTCAGCTTGAATGACCCCACACCAGGCTGTCAGCCAGGGCTGGACTCCCTCCAGAGGCTCTGGTAGACAGTTCTCTTCTTGTAACTTCTGTGTGGAAGCTTCCCTGGCTTCCCAGGTGGTGCTAGTGGTAAAGAACCCATCTGCCAGAGCAGGAAACATAAGAGATGTGGGTTCAGTCCCTGGGTTGGGAAGATCCCCTGGACTCGGGCTCAGCAACCCACTCCAGTATTCTTGCCTGGAGAATCCCATGGACAGAGGAGGTACAGTCCATAGGGTTGCAGAGTCCTTCAGGACTAAAGTGTCTTAGCTTTTAAATAAGGCAGGATACTCTCCTTATCTCAAGATCAAGATTCTTCAGTTAATCACATCGGCAAAGACCTTTTTCCATACAAGGCAACGTTTACAAGTTCCAGTGAGTAAGACTTGGTCATGGAAAACCGTTATTCTAAATTCAGAAGACTTGGGAGTTTCCAGGACCATCGAAAGGGATCAGTTGTCCACAGCCCATAAGCACACTGGTTTTTCTACTCTCTGGATAGTATGTGCTGAGTATTTTCCACCCTACTCCTGGTTCTGACAATGCAACTTTCTTTTCCCCCTCCCACTTTGAGGACTTTTCTCCTTTTACTTCTGCCTATACAGTCAGTGAAGCTTGTCCTCCTTCTCTTCCTCCTTACCCCAACCCCAGCCTTCACCTAGCCTTTAGATAATGGGGGAAAATGCAGCCCTCTCCTTCTGCCTCAGCTAGTTTTGAGTTCTGTTTGTTCCCTAGGTGTGGGCCGAAGGAAGCAAAAGGGGTGGGGAAATACACAAAAAACCCACAAATTTATACTTCAGAGTTTAACACTGCCTCCTAATGAAATACTGTAAGAAGTGTTAAAGGGGGAAGAGGAGAGGAAAACAGGTGCCATGTGAGAGACTAAGAGGAGCCCCTTTTGATAGTGTTAGGAATGGCCGCTTCTAGAGGAGACATCTAGGCTGAGACTGAAGGCGAGGAAGGGGCTTCCCAGCTGGCTCAGGTAAAGAATCTGCTTGCCAATTCAGGAGACGCAGGTTTGATCCCTGGGTTGAGAAAGATTCCCTGGAGGAGGAAATGGCAACCCACTCCAGTATTCTTGCCTGGGAAATCCCATGGACAGACCATCCTGGAGGGCTGTAGTCCATGGGGTTGCAAAGAGTCGGACACGACTTACTGACTAAAAACAAAAAGGGCGAGGAAGAGTCAGTCATCATCATAAGAGCTGGGGTGACGTGATCTAGGTAAGAAAGCCCGTGACTTTCATGAAGGATTGTTACCAACCGGGATTCTTGGCCTTCCTTACTACAGATTGATAAGAAGCCAGAGAAGAAATCCAAGAAAGCCTTCACTGGGGCCTTCGCTGCAGCAGTGGGTGGTGGGTATGAAAACAAGTAACAGGTTCCCTCGCTCACTCCCCTGGGGCCGGGGGTGAAGCCAGTTCCGTATATAAGGTGAGGGTAGGGGTCAGGCCAGAGGGATGGATCAGGTGGCTTGCCCACCTGTTTTTGTGATGTTGAGTGTAGGGTTCATGTAAAAACAGGTACCCTGTTTTAGCTCCCAACACCTTGGTTTTGCTCCTGGCTCTTCAAAAGAGGCAGTGTCTTTTGGATCTTTTTTTATCTTGTTGTCCATAATCTGCCCCAGTTGTTCACGCACACAGTTATTTTTCGTCCTTTATAGTTTCTCTGTACTTTGTTGCTGGAGGAGACATTTGTCCATTTGCGAGCACTGCAGCAAGGGGTCCCAGGTGGTCTCAGCCTTGGCTGAAAGAAGAGCGGGGGGGGTGGGTCATGGAGAGCCGGACAAAAGAAGCTGAGGAGAGGTGGGAGCCAGACAGGTCAGATTCCTAGAGGTGCTACCAGAAAGGTTATGTTTTATTTTAAGGGCAATAGGAATCTCTGTGTTGTCAATCAATCCTAAAATCTGGTCATGTGCCAAGAGTTTCTGATACCTACTGTGGCTGGTCCTGCTACAGTCCATGTGGTTGCAGAGACATGACTTACAGACTGAGCAGCAACAACTATGGCTAGTCACTACAAAATGAAATGTATTATACATTTTCTGTTTTAGTATAGTAGTATTATTTTTTCTATATTGAAATTTTCTTTCTAAACCCTTAAACCACCTGAATAAGGTCTAGCATCTGATAACTTTAGAAGTCATCTTCTTTCTATTTCTACTTTTAATGAAAATTAGAAAGGCTTATTGACAATTGATATTTTCAAAATTTCAAATGCCGTTACAGCTCAAGTTCTTACAGTTTCTGAAGAGCTTGAGGTTAGTCTAACTATAATATGACTATTTACAATTTAGGGACTCTTATTTCATCATCTGTAAAACAGATAATAAAACCTTTCTCACATGACTGATCTGAAGGTTATATAAAAGAAAGCATATGAAAGTATCTGCCACTGTGGCAGAAAACTTTTATAAATTCAGTAGCTGCTAACTATTAGTTATTATTAACTGTTAATGTAAATTTCTTTTCTGGAAGGAGGTAATAGTCTCCTTCCTATCTTACAATTTTGCCTGCATGTAGATTTAAACTTTTAGCTCAGACTAAGTGATTTCCTCTGCTCTCTATTTATTTTCAAGAGACAATAAAAGTCTCCCACTAAATATTCTAATTTCAGAGGCAGTTGGCTCCCACTTGTGTGCTGTTGATTATTGGCAAGTCATTGAGATTTTAGGTGTCCTTACATCAGCAAAACTGATGTAATGACACCTGTCCTAACTACCTTTCCTAATGAATATAAAAGGGAATTGATAAATATAGCACTGGCAAAAATGTATGACTTTCTCTTCCCACAAAAATAAAACATTATTGCTGTATATTATTATTAAGCAACCTTTTCATAAAATCCCCTGTCTTCATATCTTTTGTGGCAGCAAAGTCTTAATTTACAAAAGCAGAAAATGTAAGCCGAGCAAGGATCATTCTTCTGTTGGCTGAGAAGCAGGCAGCTCCCTGTGAAGGAATACAGGGTTTGCCTTCAAGTTTTGTGCTAGGTCACTTTCTGGCATCATTTATTCTTTATGGAGCTCACTAAACCCAATTATCAGTTATCATTTTAACCATTATTGGAGAAGCCAGTTTCTGTTGCCTAAAAGCTGTTCTTTATGATTCGATTTAAGCCCAGCTTGCCTGAGAAGGACCATTCTTCTCACTTAACTAAATATTGGCCTGGAGACTACTAGTACCAGCCTAAAGCAAAGTTGGAAAATTTTTAATATAGCCACAGCTCCATAGGTCTGTCCAATAAAATTCAAACCAAGTTAATCTCAGAGTTTGTACAGTTTTCTAGAATGGATTTTGATCTTCTCTTGTTCTCGAAGAAACAAGAACTTGGTTCTTAAAGAAATAAGAACTTTCTTCTCTTGTACTCAAAGAGAGAAGACACTGATAGAGATGGGAATCAAATAACACTGCATGAGTAATCACACTATATGTGGTTACCGACAGGTTCATGTAAGATGCCTGAACTTTAAGTCAGATGTTAGTTGCTGAGTCTCAGAAATGGGAAACTCAGTGAGAGAGTCTTAGAAGTTATGGTACCAGAACCACACCTTTCTAAGTTCAGTCATGGGGTGTGGACAGTTTTAATAAACTTGCAATGCGTGTCATATTGAACTGTAAGCCTTCCCTCCTTGGCTTGCTCTCTCTTCTCTCATGGAGGCAGAATCATCAGCTGGTAATTTTATTACTGTTGACTTTACTCTGAAATGTAGATTACATTGTAGCTCTTCAGTGGCATCTAAAGGCTTCTCAGAAATCTTGTTTCTATTCGTAGGTGTGCCTGGCATCACCAGCAACTATGCAAATATACGGTAGCTTAAGATTTAAGAATGTAACTTCGAATATGAGGCAAGGCTTGAGACTTTTACATCCTGGAGTTAGAGTCTGCATATGTTGCAGTTATGTTTTTGATGGAACAGGAATTTAAATCTTTGTATGATTGGTATACACAAGATCTGATCTCCTAGCATCAGCCTAGTTCATCACCCAGCACCAGCATCTCAACTCACTTTTTTGTTCTGAGCTCATCGCCATTATGCAGCAGTTAGTCCGTATTCAGAAATTTAGTAAACTGTGACATTAGAAAACTTGAGGCTTCTAGACAGTCACTGAGCTTCTACCTCTGAAAGCCAAGGGAGCATGGTGCTGTAGTAGACTTGGTTTTGTAAGAGTACATTTGGCTTCCTTGAAGTAGAAGTAAAAGTGAAAGATGTAACTACGGTGAGGACCAAGAGGAGATTATGTACATAGACGGGGATGACCAAGGGGGAGCTGTGGCCGTCCAGAGAGGAGATGCCCCATCACAGTTGCAGCTAGTCACTGTCACTGGATAACATGGACAGTGTTGGCTGATAGTTCAGACTTCCTGAAAACAAAACAACACCTTCTGGCTTTGTAGAGGAGATAATATACAAATAGAATCTTAAAAGGATAAAGAGTAGTTATCGACAGAAATGTCAGAGCGAGTAGGTTGATGGAGGGTTAATCCAGGAAGAGGAGAAAACATACGTACAAACATATAAGGGACAACATGATGTTTGCAGTTAAAGAGTAAGGCACAGTGTGTGGGATTGGTCTTGGAGGGATGGGCTAGGCCTCTGTTGTCGTGTGCCCCATAAGCCACAATAAAGAGCCTGGACTTATCATTTGAAGGTTGTAGAAAATGGCCAGCATCACATGCTTTTATTTGCATTGAGATAATTGTTCTGGCAACTGCCAGCATGTGACTGTAGGAGTATGTGAAGGAGTGGAGAAAAACTGGACGTGAGGAGATCAAGTAGGGAACACCTATGAGTTTGGGAGAGATGTGATGACGGTCTTGTGAGGAAATAAAAAGGGTAAAGAGAAAGGAAGAGATTTGAAAACTATTTTGAAGACAATGGTACTATACACAAGACCTGGCGGTTGACTGGACATGAGAGATGAAGGGGAGGGAATTACCAAGAAAGTCCCAGGTTTCTGGCGTGGATCCTGCCTCCTGGCTATACAGGAGGAAAGATGTCTCAGCCGGAGCTCTCGGTGGCCTCAATCAGAGGCAGGAGCCCACAGTCATCAAGGACAGATGTAAGGAAAACTGCATTTCCAGGCCCAAGAGTACCTTTCCACTTGGTGATGATCCAAAATGTGTTCTGGTGACTTGGCAATTTAAAAAAAAAAAAAATGTTTCAGGTAAGAAAGTGAGAAGCCCAGTACTCAGCAAACTGTAGTGTCTGTGGGTCATCAGTGTGAAAGTGTACAAAATAGAATGAGCCATCTGGTTTTGGAGAAGGACATAGGTTTTAGGCCATGGGTAATTTTAAATGCAGTAACTGAGTTTTAGCAAACTGGCAGCATTTTAAAGTAGAAAACTTTATTTATTTTTTTAAATTCTACTCTGTAAAGTCTTCTCTAAATTTGTCTTAATCAGAGTTTCTCAGCCTTTGAACAGTTGAGGTTTTAAACTGGGTAAGTCTTTGTTAGAGAGGCTGTGCTGTCTATTGTAGGATGTTTGGCAGCACCCTTGGCCACACTCCGCTTTCCAGTGGGGACCATTGAAAGAGTCTCAGACATTGCCAGCTCTCCTTAGATCGGTCAGATCATGCCTAGCTGAGAACCATTTCCTTAAACTAAACTGGTACAATTTCCTGGAGACTGATAAAAACCAAATATTAGCTGCACCATTAAAATCTAAATTGCATACATTATACACTGTATGGTGTATGTGAATAGAATGGACTTCTCCCAAATCACAGCACGCAGGGGATTCCACAAATGAGGCCAATTCTTGCAAAGAGACTTTATCCAAGGCTTGTCTCTGAATTGAGGATCTGTGAGGCAGAGCCCTGCAGTTGATCCTAATTACTGTCTATAACAAAGGCCAGGAGATTGACAACCCATTATTGAACCTGTCTCTACAGGCAAACAGTACTTTAAGAATACCATTTTAAAGGCTTCATTCAGGCTGCCAAAAAAGAATTATTAACCACATGCCATGTGCTTGGCACTGGGAAGGGACGGTTTAATAAAACATACCTCATACCTCTTCCCTTGTGGCTCAGATGGTAAAGCGTCTGTCTACAATGTAGGAGACCTGGGTTCAATCCCTGGCTTGGGAAGATTCCCTGGAGAAGGAAATGGCAACCCACTCCAGTACTCTTGCCGAGAAAACCCCATGGACGGAGGAGCCTGGTGCAGGCTACTGTCCATGGGGTCGCAAAGAGTCGGACATGACTGAGCGACTTCACTTTCTTTCATACCTTAAAGGAGCTCACTTTTATTGAATTCTCCTAGAAACCTCAATTTAAATTTTTCATAAATAGAGATAACCGTATTACTCATATTGGCCTGAGCTGTAGCTCTGGGTGATTTGTAGAAATTCTGTGTCAGTATGTCATAAACAGAAATATGGTAAGGTCTCACTACTTTTCTGCTTAAGTCTAGAAGGCACAGTAGCTATCTGACTACTCAATAAAACCAAAAGTGAAGTTTATAGGGAACCTGTGAGCCCTCTGAGTGTTACAATGGATCTGAAATAAGGCAGGCCACAAGGCTAGAAGGGGGACAGCTTCTCGTTCTGAAATTCTCTGTATTTTGGTGCCCATAATCTGTTTAAATTATTTTGCAGTTTACATGAAATGATAGCTATTATATTGCTCTTCACTCTTACACAACTTTAGAAACAGTTTTAAATATTACTGACCAGATTGTAGCAATTCCCAGCTAATTACCACAGGGACCTGCTACACATACTGTTTCACATGGGTCCTCTTTTGTTGGACGCAGCTGGCAGAAGGGATAATGCAAGAACCTTCTGATGCTGGTTATCAGATCTCACATCATTTTATGGTGTCAACAGCTATAGGTATTAAAATGTAATTTCCTCCAGTTGCATTGAATATAATTTTGCACATATTTTGAGTGTTCCACAAAGTAGCCAATCACTTTAACCTTCTTCACCTCTAATAAACTTATTTAATTTTAAGGAAATCATCAGGGTTTTAATTATGTTCAATTTTTAGTAAGCATGTTCTATTATTACATGAAGAAAACAAGTCAAATATAGTAATTAAAATTCCCTTTGACGCACTTTTTATTAGTGATACTTATAGGAACATGGGTAACCTACGTTGAACTTTTAACTTTACCTTTCTTGGTTGTGTTATTCTTCCTAGATCAAACCTTGAGCACCTGCTCAGCTAGTTACCAAACCCTAAGTGTGAGAGCTACTGAATAGGGCAGTATGTTAACAAAATATACATAAATACCCTGTATCAGGAGCACATGTGTGGCCAAATGAGGTTACACAACATACAACATTGCCTGGACATAGGCAATATTCATCCATCCATTCAAAAAGTATTTATTATCAATTATACTTCAATTAAAATAACCCTCCCAAAAAAAGCCATTGAAAAAAGTTTATTAAGCATCTCAGTGTACCAGGCATTACTTGGGGCAATCTGGATTCTTCAGTGAAAAAGAAAAAGAAAAATCCTTTCCTTCTTGGAGTCTACATTTTGGTAGAGTAGAAAGCAATAAACATGTAAATAATGTGTATGTTTTATATATATATACATGCACGTTTTATATATATATAATGTTAGATGGTGGCAAGTACTAAGGAAAAAAGAGAAATCAGTACATATGAAGGAGTACAAGGAGTGACAGGGTAGAGAGGGGAGGATGTGATGCTGAGCAGAGTAGCCTCAGTGAGAAGGTGATATTTGAGAAGAATCAAGATGAAGGTGGGCAGGGAGTCACGTGAGTATCTAGGGAGAAACATTCCAGGCAGCGGGAAGAATTGGTGCAGAGACGCTAAGATGGAAGAGCACTGGCATGTTGGAGAAGCACCACAGAAGCCCGAGATGAATTCAGCAGTAGCAGCTTACATTTTTAATTTTTTAAAGTTTTTTCTAATTAAAAAAAATGCAACTTTTAAAAAAGTGTATCTTCTACTCAATATATATGCCCCATTTAGCATCATAGTTTGAAAATCCCCAAACATGAGGTTTAGAAATAAAGCAGGCAGACCCCAAGTGTTGTAACAAAGCTGATAACAGAAGTAACAGAAAAGAGCTCCTTTGAGAGCTTAGAGGCCAGGCATTCACTCAGCACTCTAAATGCACTGGGCAATTTAATCTCACAAGCTAATTCAGTGTACTTTATGAAACTTGAGGAACCATCTGGTAACTTCTCTGAACCTTAGTTTCCTCACTGCCAAGAGATGATAATAACAGTGGCTACCTCGTTTTTATGCTTTGATGGTTAAGTGACATAATGTAGTTCCTGACCCATAGTAGGTACTATATAAGTTAGTTGTGTTGATTGTCACGAGTTCATAATTAAGGGAGCAGCCAGTGGTTTAAATTAGAAATCATTATGTTTTCTCAGAGAAGTGACAACATAGTTAAGTTACAAGTTTGTTGATGAACTTTAATCCATAAAACTTAGATATGGATTCATTCATTCATTTGGCAAAGTACTATTGGGCCTGGTACTGTTTTAGTCACTGGTGAAATAAAAAAATAAATACCCCTGATTTCACCCTTACAAGTATGAGGAGAAATAGGCAGTGAAGAAGATAATCTTTGCAACATAGGTTATTTTGTAAATGAAGTTAAGTATAGGGTTCCATGGGAGATCATAAAAGAGGCATCTCACCCAGGCATGGGAGGGCCAGAGATGGTTTATTCTCTGAAGAAAATTCACGGGCAAGTAGGTGTTGGATAGGTGAAAGGAGGCAGTAAGTGAGGTGAAAGAGCCACCTCAGAGTAAACAATCCTAGAGTCCAGACATGAGAAAATTGCCAGTTCATCTCTTTGGACCCTTAAGAGTTGGCTAGTGAGGCTAAAAATATAAGCAGGGGCCATATCATAATGCAAAGCAAACTGGACTGCAAACCTGGGGCTGTATCTGAGCAATATGGAGGTTTGGAGGCTTAGTCTCTCAGTGGTGTCCAGCTCTTTGCAACCCATCAGGAAACTGCAGCCCATCAGGCTCCTCTGTCCATGGGAATTCCCAGGCAAGAAGACTGGAGTGAGTTGCCATTTTCTCCCTCCAGGGGATCTTTCCAACCCAGGGATCAAACCCGTGGCTCCTGTGTCTCCTGCATTGCAGACGGATTCTTTACCCACTGAGCCATCAGGGAAGCCATTTGAGGATTAGAAGAATTGTAAGCAAGAGAATGACATGGTCACATTTGCGTTTTAGGAAGATTACTGTGATTGCAATCTGAGCAGTGGGCTAGAAGAGGCTGGAATTTGAAGCAGGGTAACCAGGGGATAGATATAACTTGATGTCCAAAATCACTGCAGTTGGTGACTGCACCCATGAAATTAAAAGACGCTTTACTCCTTAGAAGGAAAGTTATGACCAACCTAGATAGCATATTAAAAAGCAGAGACATTACTTTGCCAACAAAGGGCCGTCTAGTCAAGGCTATGGTTTTTCCAGTGGTCATGTATGGATGTGAGAGTTGGACTATGAAGAAAGCTGAGCGCCAAAGAATTGATGCTTTTGAACTGTGGTATTGGAGAAGTCTCTTGAGAGTCCCTTGAACTGCAAGGAGATACAACCAGTCCATCTTAAAGGAGATCAGTCCTGGGTGTTCATTGGAAGGACTGATGCTGAAGCTGAAACTCTAATACTTTGGCCACCTCATGTGAAGAGTTGACTCATTTGAAAAGACCCTGATTTGCATTTCTCTAATAATGAGTGATGTTGAGCATCTTTTCATGTGTTTGTTAGCCATCTGTATGTCTTCTTTGGAGAAATGTCTGTTTAGTTCTTTGGCCCATTTTTTGATTGGGTCATTTATTTTTCTGGAATTGAGCTGCAGGAGTTGCTTGTATATTTTTGAGATTAATCCTTTGTCTGTTTCTTCATTTGCTACTATTTTCTCCCAATCTGAGGGCTGTCTTTTCACCTTACTTATAGTTTCCTTTGTAGTGCAAAAGCTTTTAAGTTTCATTAGGTCCCATTTGTTTAGTTTTGCTTTTATTTCCAATATTCTGGGAGGTGGGTCATAGAGGATCTTGCTGTGATTTATGTCGGAGAGTGTTTTGCCTATGTTCTCCTCTAGGAGTTTTATAGTTTCTGGTCTTACATTTAGATCTTTAATCCATTTTGAGTTTATTTTTGTGTATGGTGTTAGAAAGTGTTCTAGTTTCATTCTTTTACAAGTGTTTGACCAGTTATCCCAGCACCACTTGTTAAAGAGGTTGTCTTTTTTCCATTGTATATCCTTGCCTCCTTTGTCAAAGATGAGTGTACCATTACTCGCCAGTCAGGATGGCTGCTATCCAAAAGTCTACAAGCAATAAATGCTGGAGAGGGTGTGGAGAAAAGGGAACCCTCTTACACTGTTGGTGGGAATGCAAACTAGTACAGCCGCTATGGAAAACAGTGTGGAGATTTCTTAAAAAACTGGAAATAGAACTGCCATATGACCCAGCAATCCCACTTCTGGGCATACACACTGAGGAAACCAGATCTGAAAGAGACACGTGCACCCCAATGTTCATCGCAGCACTGTTTATAATAGCCAGGACATGGAAGCAACCTAGATGCCCATCAGCAGATGAATGGATAAGGAAGCTGTGGTACATATACACCATGGAATATTACTCAGCCGTTAAAAAGAATTCATTTGAATCAGTCCTAGTGAGATGGATGAAACTGGAGCCCCTTATACAGAGTGAAGTAAGCCAGAAAGATAAAGAACATTACAGCATACTAACACATATATATGGAATTTAGAAAGATGGTAACGATAACCCTATATGCAAAATGGAAAAAGAGACACAGAAATACAGAACAGACTTTTGAACTCTGTGGGAGAATGTGAGGGTGGGATATTTCAAAAGAACAGCATGTATACTATTTATGGTGAAACAGATCACCAGCCCAGGTGGGATGCATGGGACAAGTGCTCGGGCCTGGTGCACTGGGAAGACCCAGAGGAATCGGGTGGAGAGGGAGGTGGGAGGGGGGATCGGGATGGGGAATACGTGTAAATCTATGGCTGATTCATATCAATGTATGACCAAAAATAAATAAATAAATAAATATTTCAAAAAAAAAAAAAGACAAGACCCTGATGCTGGGAGGGATTGGGGGCAGGAAGAGAAGGGGACAACAGAGGATGAGACTCGATGGACATGAGTTTGAGTAAACTTCGGGAGTTGGTGATGGACAGGGAGGCCTGGCGTGCTGCGATTCATGGGGTTGCAAAGATGGGGGTTGCAAAGAGTCGGACTGGACTTGAGCGACTGAACTAAACTGAATGTTTAATGAGAGAAGAAACAGATATTATGTAACAGCTATGTTTCTTTGTTGCAACACGTTGTTATTTGGGGAAATGGGAGGAGAGGATGGTAATAATCATACCAAAGAAAAATATAAAACCAACTGCTTTCATTTTTAAAAGAATTTCTAGGTCAACTGATTTGTAACTCACTCTGGGATCTCCCATCCATCAAGCTTGAAATCACTGTAGTTTTTCATTTCAGGAGTCATTAGTGAGAAACAAAAACTTGACCATGCAGTATTTCATAATCCTTCCTCACCATTTCTCAGTCAAACATCACCCTGGATTTATAGCATTCACACTTAAACAAGAGTGATGTAGCAGGCCACATAACTGAAGCTAGCATGGACAAATAAACTACCAAGAGGAAATGGAGGGAAGGAAAACTCAGGTTTCAACAAATTAACAGTGTTGCCAGGAGAAAAAGCATTCAGTCATGACCGTTGGAATGGAATCTCAGTGGCATTCCCTTATAATTGGGGTTTTGAAGCTCCCACAAACCACTCTCCTCTGTCCATAATTTCTGAGGTAATGTCGCAAAAACCCCTTCATTTCACCTAAATTGCCCAGGCAATTGCAGGTAGAATTTATTTTTTGCTCAAATTACTTCAAAGCTGTGCCTCAAAGCACTTTTAAAATTATCCTTTGTCCCGCCTTCTTCAGTTTATCCTAGAATGCCTTTCCTGCTCACTTTCCTCATGATGATTCTGGGATACTGTATCAGAACAAATTATACAAGAAATATGTTGAATGAATCCTTTTAAATTTCCAAAGAATTCAATGTTCAAAAACTAAAATCTGAATTTTAAAAAAGCCTCTTTAATCATTTTCCTTTCCATCACTCCATTCCTGTTCCTTTCCCCCCATGAGGAAACACTATGTGATGGTCTGTATTTATTCAAGTGTTTTCCTTGGTACTCAAGTACACACACACAGAGACACACACAATTATTTGTTCATTTTTATATATAAAGTGTAAAAGACAATACACAGCCATACGTGAGGCCAGGCTTGGCGACAGATTTATTATCCTCCATGGTGTGCCCATGGAAATTTACTGTGCTTCCAATTCTTCGTGTATAACATTGGGAGGACAACGTTACATACCTTACCAGGTTGTTAGGAAGAGGAACTATTTTGATGAATTTAAATCACTTAGAAAAGTACTTGATAGAAGTCACTCAAGGAATGTTAGTTCTTACTATTTTAAGTTTTCAAAATATACTAATATTTCCATATGTACTTTGCTATGACTTGCTTTTTCAGTTAGAACTATCTTGGATATCTTGTCTTCTTACTACATACTCAAGTTTTCTAATCTGCTGTAGAGTAGTCCATGGTATGTGGGTAGCAGAATTAATTCAACCATCCCCCTGTTGATGGACATTTAGCTTGCTACCCAGTTGAGTTTTTTTGTTTTTATTTGCTTCATTGTTATTGTAAACCCTGCTTCAGTGAAAATCTTCATGTATATGAATAACTATGTCTTCAGGTGAATAGGTGGCAACCCAGGTGAGGAGAACATGGGCACACTTTAATAGATACTGCCAAATTGACCTTCAACTTATATTTCAATTGTATGAGAATACGAATTTCACCAAATCCTCAGCAGTACCTTATCAATTTTTTAAAATAAGTGAACAGTTTTTATTCCCTTCTGGATTTAATCTGGATCTCCCTAACTAATAATAAAGTCAAACATCTTTTATCTGAGAATTTTATGAGAGGGAGGTAGTCACACAAAATCCTGGCACGAATGAACCAGGCATGTACAATACTAAAAAGAACCCCAGTTTAATTTGGGGTTTGAATGAGGGGGAAGAGAGCCTTAGAAGGTAGAATTGGAGAGGCCAGTTGGGAGTGGATAGTGAAGGTCCTTACAGGCCGTCGTAAGGTGGTTACACTTTACTTTGAGCAAGAAAATAACATATTAGAGAGTGAGTACTATTTGGAATGGATTTTGAATGATGAGTGGAGGTTTAACTAAGACAGGAGAAGGAGGCAGAACAATCGAGTCTGAGGAAATAAAATGAGAGATTACAGAAACACGAAAATATGTAGTGAACTCAAGAGCGTGGTGCTCATGCTCATGTTGAAGCTGGGTATAAGGAAATAAGAGTTGGGCATGCCTGTGTGATGGAAATGCTTTGCGTGCAACGGGGTATTTTTACTTTCATTTCCAGAAGATGGAGAAATATACATGGAGTAAGGCAGGGGTCCTGACGCGTGGGCGTGGACCAGTACCGGGACATGGCTTGTTAGGAGTTGGGCTGCATAGCAGGAAGTGAGGGGTTGTCTTTCACAAAGCTGGTCCCTGGTGCCAAGGAGGTTGAGGGCCACTGCGGTAAGGGGACCCACATTCGTTGGTGCATTCTATAGGCCAGGTGTATAGCACTTGGCACTTTACATGGGTGGTTGATTAAATCTTAAATGACATCTTTAAAGGCAGTGTTATTCACATCATTTTGCATGTTGGGAACTGAGGCTCAGGAAATGAAATAACTTGCCTGTCTTGAAGTACAGCTGGTAATCTTTGGGCCTAAGCTTCAAAGCCAGTGCTCCCCAAGCTGGCTGGGGACTCTGCACTGTGCTGAGTTCTGGGGAGAAACAGTCAGTGTAGACCAGTCCATGCCTTCAAGGACAGGGTCCACCAGAGCTGTATTCTTTCTGCCCTTCGCTGAACTGTCAGCAAGGGCGGGAAGACCAAGGGACTCAGGCTAGAATCTGGAGAATCTAGACAGGAGAGAACCTGGACGATATTTTAAAATCATAAGAAATAAGAGGGAGGAGAAGATGAGATGGTAAATGGGGAATAAATATCAACCACAATAAACAGCATCAATAAACAACAATAAACAATGTCAATAAACATCAAGTACCTGCGGTTAACTGTGTGTGGGTGGAGGGGAGAGTTAACAGCGTCCCCTGGAAGCCTAGTTTGGGTGGCCGTGTGGTTAGTGATGGGCTTCCTTGATGACTCAGCAGTAAAGAATCTGCTTGCCAGTGCAGGAGACACAGGTTCCATCCCTGGGTTACGAAGATCCCCTGGAGGAGGAAATGGTAACCTAACCTGTTCCAGTATTCTTGCCTGAAAAACCCCATGAACAGAGGAGCCTGGTGGGCTTCAGTCCGTGGAGTCGCAAAAAGACTCGGACATGTCTGAGGGACTGGGCACAACTGTTCAAAAAGAGAGGTTTGGTTATTTATCATTTATCCATACAATGAAATGCCATACAGCAAAATCATGTTGAACTGTGATTTCAAATTATTTCTAGTAGTAATTGCCTAGTGACAGCAGGAGTCAGAGGGGAGGGGTAAAAATAATCTTTGGAGTTTAGAGCCAGTTAGAGCATTTAAAATCAGTAAAGCTGTATTTTGGGGAATTACCTAAAAAACTTTAAACCTGAAATATCCCTTAAATTTTCACTCCTCCTCTTGCAAGAAGGCGTCTGTAATTAAATTAAGCATTATAGCTATTGTTAATGTTTGTTATTCGTGGTACCTAGCAACATAAAAGTCCCTGCTGTCTTACACTGTACAAGAAACACATTGGACAGCTCTGGATTCAGGCAACTTCTGTGGAGACTTGTTGTATTTCTCCTTTATGCTTTATACAATTGGTAGGGCTTTTAGGATTCTGAAACAGGTTAGATAGTAAAGCGTACCCTTGATGGATTTGTTGAATAATTTCAGGGACCTGTTATTGTCTCCATGATACCTAGAAAACAATGATCTCTGTGAAATCATTAGGATAAGATACTGAAGGAAAAAAGAAAGCTATTCTGGTTGACAGAATCCTGATACAAGCTGACATCTAGAGAGAGGAGATGGCATGATGTATGTATGCCACACTTAGTAAGTTTGTATAGGCTAAGCTTTTGTCTAGGTTGCAAAGTCTGTCAAAGAACCTTCCAGCGTTAGTCCTGTCTCCAGCACATCAGAACTCACCTGCCATAAAAAACAATGGATTCTATTTGAGGGATGGGCTTTGGCATTTGTCCTTGGGGATCCAGCTTGTGTCTAGGCATGCTGCCTTGGTTCAGTAACATTTAATGAAACTGAATCTGGGTACTTTTTCTAAACTAGCTTTGCCATTTAAACCAGACTCTGTTATCCTTGGGATTCTGCAGTACCAGAAGCCGAGGATGCTCCATGGTATGAGTTCTGTCTTTAAGGTGTTGCCAGAATTTCAGAGTAAACCAAAATGACTCATCTGCCCTTGAACCTATTCTTCCAAACCTTTCTTTTATATCAGATCTCTCCTTCTGTTTCTTCATACTGCCCTTTGGTGTTTAATACACCCTTCCTTCTTTAATAAAACTGCTCCCCTTCATATCTATTGAAAATTCAAATTCCACAAGGGATACTGTAAAGACAAACATTTATTGAAGAAATAGAGTGTACCATGCACTATTATGCATCCTTCAGTCTTTACAACCTGTGTCTTAATCAGTGACCAACTGTCTAGGCTAGCCCAGGACCAAGGCATTTTGGGGACTTTCAGTACTAAACTGGGACTGTGTCTGTCTGAGACCTGACAAAGAGGAGAGGTCACTTTCTGAGGTCACACTCTTCAGCTGTGATCTGTTATGACTCAAACCATGGGCCTTTATGGCCTATCACACTCGCACTGGCTGTACGGAGGGCTGGCCTGATGATTTCATTAAGGAATCACACTTGATTTTAGTGACTGAGATGTATTTGCACGCCTAAGTGGAGCTGTAATAGCACTGACTATGAGTATGAGGGAGGTAGTTTTAGGTGGTAGTTTTATGTTATCACCACCTCCACAACTCCACTCTTACACCAAACCAGTTCAGCTCAGTTAGTTCAGTTGCTCAGTCGCGTCCAACTCTTTGCGACCCCATGGATTGCAGCACCCCGGCCCTCCCTCTCCATCACCAACTCCTGGAGTTTACTCAAACTCATGTCCATTGAGTTGGTGTTGCCATCCAACCATCTCATCCATGTCGTCCCCTTCTCCAGCCTTCGATCTTTCCCAGCATCAGGGATTTTTCAAATGAGTCAGTTCTTTGCATCAGGTGGCCAAAGTATTGGAGTTTCAGCTTCAACATCAGTGCTTCCAATGAATATTGAGGACTAATTTCCTTTAGGATGGACTGGTTGGATCTCCTTGCAGTCCAAGGGACCCTCAAGAGTCTTCTCCAACACCACAGTTCAAAAGCATCAATTCTTCAGCACTCAGCTTTCTTTATAGTCCAACTCTCATACCCATACATGACTACTGGAAAAACCATAGCCTTGACTAGATGGACCTTTGTTGGCAAAGTAATGTCTCTGCTTTTTAATATGCTATCTAGGTTGGTCATAACTTTTCCTTCAAGGAGTAAGTGTCTTTTAATTTCATGGCTGCAGTCACCATCTGCAGTGATTTTGGAGCCCAGAAAAATAAAGTCAGCCACTGTTTGCACATCTATTTGCCATGAAGTGATGGGACCAGATGCCATGATCTTGGTTTTTGAATGTTGAGTTTTAAGCCAACTTTTTCACTTTCCTCTTTCACTTTCAACAAGAAACTCTTTAGTTCTTCTTCGCTTTCTGCCATAAAGGCGGTGTCATCTGCATATCTGAAGTTATTGATATTTCTCCCAGCAATCTTGATTCCAGCTTGTGCTTCCTCCAGCCCAGCATTTCTCATGATGTACTCTGCATATAAGTTAAATAAGCAGAGTGACAATATACAGCCTTGAAGTACTCCTTTCCCTATTTGGAACCAGTCTGTTGTTCCACGTCCAGTTCTAACTGTTGCTTCCCAACCTGCACACAGATTTCTCAAGAGGCAGGTCAGGTGGTCTGGTATTCCCATCTCTTGAAGAATTCCACAGTTTTTGGTGATTCACACAGTCAAAGGCTTTGGCATAGTCAATAAAGCAGAAATAGATGTTTTTCTGGAACTTTCTTGCTTTTTTGATAATCCAACGGATGTTGGCAATTTGATCTCTGGTTCCTCTGCCTTTTCTAAAACCAGCTTGAATGTCTGGAAGTTCACGGTTCATGTACTGTTGAAGCCTGGCTTGGAGAATTTTGAGCATTACTTTTGCTAGCCAGTGAGATGAGTGCAATTGTGCGGTAGTTTGAGGATTCTTTAGCATTGCCTTTCTTTGGGATTGGAATGAAAACTGACCTCTTCCAGTCCTGTGGCCACTGCTGAGTTTTCCAAATTTGCTGACACATTGAGTGCAGCACTTTCACAGCATCGTCTTTTAGGATTTGAAATAGCTCAGCTGGAGTTCCATCACCTCCACTAGCTTTGTTCGTAGTGATGCTTCCTAAGGCTCACTTGACTTCGCATGCCAGGGTGTCTGGCTCTAGGTGAGTGATCACACCATCGTGATTATCTGG
Source organism: Cervus elaphus (assembly GCF_910594005.1). Classification (NCBI taxonomy): domain Eukaryota; kingdom Metazoa; phylum Chordata; class Mammalia; order Artiodactyla; family Cervidae; genus Cervus; species Cervus elaphus. The sequence goes on along the minus strand of NC_057817.1, from coordinate 11,574,105 downwards.
GTCATGAAGATCTTTTTTTGTATAGTTCTTCCTGTGTGTTCTTGCCACCTCTTAATATCTTCTACTTCTGTTAGGTCCATATCATTTTTGTCCTTTATTGTGCCCACCTTTGCATGAAATGTTCCCTTGGTATCTCTCATTTTCTTGAAGAGACCTCCAGTCTTTCCCATTCTATTGTTTTCCTCTATTACTTTGCATTGATCACTGAGGAAGGCTTTCTTATCTCTCCTTGCTCTTCTTTGGAACTCTGCATTCAAATGGGTATATCTTTCCTTTTCTCCTTTGCTTTTTGCTTCTCTTCTTTTCACAGCTATTTGTAAGGCCTTCTCCGACAGCCATTTTGCCTTTTTGCATTTCTTTTTCTTGGGGATGGTCTTGATCCCTGTCTCCTGTACAGTGTCATAGTTCATCATGTCTATAGTCATGTCCATAGTTCTTTAGGCATTCTGTATATCAGATCTAATCCCTTGAATCTATTTCTCACTTCCACTGTATAACCATAAGGGATTTGATTTAGGTCATACCTGAATGGTCTAGTGGTTTTCCCTACTTTCTTCAATTTAAGTCTGAATTTGGCAGCAAGGAGTTCATGACCTGAGCCACAGTCAACTCCCAGTCTTGTTTTTGCTGAATGTATAGAGCTTCTCCATCTTTGTCTGCAAAGAATATAATCAACCTGATTTCAGTGTTGACCATCTGATGATGTCCATGTGTAGAGTCTTCTCTTGTGTTGTTGGAAGAGGGTGTTTGCTATGGCCAGTGTGTTCTCTTGGCAAAACTCTATCAGCCTTTGTTTCATTCTGTGCTCCAAGGCCAAATTTGCCTGTTATTCCAGGTGTTTTTTGACTTTCTACTTTTGCATTCCAGTCCCCTATAATGAAAAGGACTTGCTGGGAATGTCCAGGAGTCTCCAACAGAGCCGTGGGTCAGTGGTGGCTTACTGCAGGGTTGGGGGCAGAGAGTGTAGCAGTACATGCATGTGATCTTTGTAAGGAGGTAGCCATTATCTTCATTTCCTCCACCATAATTTGGCCCCAGGTAAATAGCAGGGAAGGAACACAGCCCCACCCAACAACAGAAAATTGGATTAAAGATATACTGAGTATGGCCCCGCCCATCAGAACAAGACCCAGTTTCCCCCTGTTAAAGAAAGAAAGAAAGAAAGTGAACTCACTCAGTCGTGCCCAACTCTTTGCGACCCCATGGACAGTAGCCAGCACCGAGCTCCTCCGTGCGTGGGATTTTCTAGGCAAGAGTACTGGAGTGGGTTGCCATTTCCTTCTCCAGGGAATCTTCCTGACCCAGGGATCGAACCCAGGTCTCCTGCATTGTAGACAGACGCTTTACCACCTGAGTCACCAGGGAAGTCTGTGTTCCCCCTGTTAGTCTTGCCCATTAAGAAGCTTCCATAAGCCTCTTATCCTTCTCCATCAGAGGGCAGACAGACTGAAAACCACAATCACAGAAACTAACCAATCTCATCACATGGACCACAGCCTTGTCTAACTCAATGAAACTATGAGCCATGCCGTGTAGGGTCTCCCAAGATGGATGGGTCATGGTGGAGAGTTCTGACAAAACATGGTCCACTGGAGAAGGGAATGGCAAACCACTTCAGTATTCTTGCCTTGAGAACCCCATGAACAGTATGAAAAGGCAAAAAGATAGGACACTGAAAGATGAACTCCCCAGGTCGGTAGGTGCCCAGTTTGCTACTGGAGATCAATGGAAAAATAACTCCAGAAAGAATGAAGAGACAAGAGCCAAAGCAAGAACAACACCCGGTTGTGGATGTGACTGGTGATAGAAGCAAAGTTCGATGCTGTAAAGAGCAATATTGCATAGGAACCTGGAATGTTAGGTCTGTGAATCAAGGCAAATTGGAAGTGGTCAAACAGGAGATGGCAAGAGTGAATGTCGACATTCTAGGAATCAGCGAACTAAAATGGACTGGGATGGGTGAATTTAACTCTGATGACCATTATATCTACTACTGTGGGCAAGAATTCCTTAGAAGAAATGGAGTAGCCATCATAGTCAACAAAAGAGTCTGAAATACAGTACTTGGATGCAATCTCAAAAATGACAGAATGATCTCTGTTCATTTCCAAGGCAAACCATTCAGTATCACAGTAATCCAAGTCTATGCCCCAACCAGTAATGCTGAAGAAGCTGAAGTTGAACAGTTCTGTGAAGACCTGCAAGACCTTCTAGAACTAATGCCCCCAAAAAAGATACCAAACCAGACCTGGAAGCAAATATTGAGAGTCAGCAGTTTTGATGTTCCTGCTTCTGAACACTTGCAAAATGCTCTGCTCGGGGTTGTGGGGTGGGGGTGGGGGGATTTAGTGTCAGAGTGTCATGGCTTGGGAGAGTGTAGGTGGGCAGACCATGTATTTTGGAAGCACAAATCAGTATGAATCATGATTGGTAGGGTTCCTTATAATCTTTACTTCCCACATGAAGCCTACCACTCAAAAGTTAACAGACTGATTTAAAGATCTCATTTTCTAGGAATATTTTTCCACACAGCTTTGTTCTGGTTTCACATCTCTAGTGTTCACATTTGTACTCTTGAAGATGGCTGTAGGTATGTGCATGTATGTGTATGCATATGTGTATATGTGTGTGCATGTGTGTATATGTGTGCATGTGTGCATATGTTTGCATGTGTGTGTGTTCAGTCATCTCTGACTCCTTGTGACCCCATCGACTGTACTCCATCAGGCTCCTCTGTCCATGGAATTTCCAGGCAAGGATACTGGAGTTGGTTACCATTTTCTGCTCCAGGGGATCTTCCCGATGCAGGGATTGAACCTGTGTTTCCTGAGTCACTTGATTGGGAGGCAGATTCTTTAGCACTGAGGCCCCTGGGAAACCATATATATGTTTTGTTGTAGTTGTTGAGTTGCTCAGTCGTGTCCAACACTTTGTGACCCCGTGGACTGCAGCATGCCAGGCTTCCCTGTCCTTCACCATCTCCCAAAGTTTACTCAAACTCATGTCCATTGAGTCAGTGATGCCACCCAACCATCTCATCTTCTGTCATCCCCTTCTCCTCCTGCCTTCAATCTTTACCAGCAACAGGGTCTTTTCTAATGAGTTGGCTCATTGCATCAGGTGGCCAAAATATTGGAGCTTTAGCATTAGTCCTTCCAATGAATATTCAGGATTGATTTCCTTTAGGATTGACTGGTTTGGTCTCCTTGCAGTCCAAGGGACTTTCAAGAGTCTTCTCCAGCACCACAGTTTGAAAGCATCGATTCTTTGGTATTTAGACTTCTTTATGGTCCGCCTCTCACATCCATACATGACTACTGGAAAAACCGTAGCTTGGACTGTACACAACTTTGTCAGCAAAGTGATGACACTGCTTTTTAGTATGCTGTCTAGGTGTGTCATAGCTTTGCCAAGGAGCAAGCATCTTTTGATTTTGTGGCTGCAGTCACCATCTACAGTGATTTTGGAGCCCAAGAAAATGAATTCTTTTACTCTTTCCATTTCCCCCCCCATCTGTTCGCCATGAAGTGATGTGATCAGATGCCATGATATTCATTTTTTGAATGTTGAGTTTTAGGCCAACTTTTTCACTCTCCTTTTTCACTTTCATCAAGAGGCTGTTTAGTTCCTCTTTTGCTTTCTTCCGTAAAGGTAGTGTCATCTGCATATCTGAGGTTATTGATATTTCTCCCAGCAGTCTTAATTCCAGCTTGAGCTTCATCCAGCCCCACATTTCACATGATGTACTCTGCATAGAAGTTGAATAAATAGGGACTCCTTTCCCAATTTTGAACCAGTCCATTGTTCCTTTTCTTGTTCAAAGTGTTGCTTCTTGACCTGCATACAGATTTCTCAGGAGGCAGGTAAGGTGGTCTGGTATTCCCATCTCTTCAAGAAGTTTCCACAGTTTGTTGTGATCCACACAGTCAAAGGCTTTAGGTGTAGTCAATGAAGCAAAAGTAGATGTTTTTCTGGAATTTCCTTGCTTTTTTCTGTGATCCAGCAGATGTTGAGTCTTCCATCTCTGGTTCCTCTGCCTTTGCTAAATCCAGCTTGTACTTTTGGAAGTTATCAGTTCATGTACTGTTGGAGCCTAGCTTGCAGGATTTTGAGCATTACCTTGTTAACATGTGAAATGGGTGCATTTGTGTGGTAGTTTGAACATTCTTTGGCGTTGTCCTTCTTTGGGATTCGAATGAAAACTGACTTTTTCCAGTCCTGTGGCCACTGCCAACTGTTCCAAATTTGCTGGCATACTGAGTGCCACACTTTAACAGCATCATCTTTTAGGATTTGAAATAGCTCAGCTGGCATTCCATCACCTCCACTAGCTTTGTCCGCAGCAGTGCTCCCTAAGGCGCCTGGACTTCACACTCCAGCATGTCTGGCTCCAGGTGATGATCGCATTGCTCTCTCGTAGCTCCCCCCTCTCAGGTTTGTGCACATGATGAGTCTCTAGCACACTCTTTCTTTCGCTAACAAAGTGTGGCGCTGTGGAGGGATGGAGAGAGCAGTTTGTCATGAATTTTCATTTTTAATTAGCGTAACAGTTGTTATGTAGGGAGCTGGTGCTTCTAAATTACTTGACTGGGATTAGAAGCCGTTGATTGACCTAAGTAGTTCTAAACCTGTTTCCAACATTCCATACATTATTTATTAATTTAGTAAATATATTTTTTTTACTTCCTAGATAATATAAAAGAAATGTCTACGTATTCCAAAGGCAAATTATATTTTGTTACTGCTGTTGTCCTTGAAAGCCTGAAGCCCTACAGTAACGTGATCGCACAGGAAAGGGTTCAGCAAGAGCCAGTGTTTGCTGGACACTTTTAAAGCGCCAGGCTCTCTTCCATGTGCTTTGTGTGTGTTAAATGTAATGATTCTATAAAGTAGATACTCTCTGACACCCTTTTTACAGATGAGAAAATTGAGACTCAGGGATGCTAAGCAGTTTGTCTGAGCTCACAAAGCTGCTGTGTGAAGAAGCTCAAATTCAAACCTAGGTGGTACTGGCTCCTTAGCTTAATATGTGTGTATGTATGACTTATTCATTGACTCGGTATTTATGGAGCACACAGTAGATGCTGCACAAAGATAAATAAGACTCATCCTGCTCTAGGATGGTCTGGTGTCTGCAGAATGATTGTACACTGATAAATTACAGTGCACTGAAAAAGATATTAGCATTTAGGCAGGAACAAAGTACTTTGGGAGAGAATTAGCATATTTTTTCCAAAGGATAAACATAATACTTTTTATACTTGCCACTTTTCTTCAGGAAAAAAGAATACATTTAGAAAGGATATTAACATATTTGAGAAAAGGAGAGGATCAGAGAGTCATAAAGTTTTTTTGTTTTTTTTCCTGAATACATCCTGTAATTTTTGTGGGGATATTCTGTTCTTAATTAAACATCCAATCAATATGCCTTTTTTAATGACCAAAAATACTGACTAGAGGGCTACACCAAGGCAGTATTATAAGATGTCCCTCACCTACCCAGACCTCTCTCCTGGGGTGACATAGTAAAGGAACTGTTAAAGAGGGCATTTACTATTCAAGGTAGTTATAGTCAAGGGCACCATGTCTAAACACTAATCTTCACGTCAGTGACTGGCTGGCTGCATCAGAGTTTTGTGATGTCGCACGTTCCTAGGTCACACTGCTGTGGACCTTGATATGGCAAGTGTAGGATACAGCCTAGGTCTCTGTATTTTGTAAGTGCTTAAGTTGATTTCTATGTACATTCAAGTTCAAGAACAACTGATCTGAAAGTACCCATGAAAAGGAGAGCCACTGATACAATATTTACTTTCCATTATCTTGTTCAAGGTTATGGATTGGTCAGTAAGAGTCTAGTCTCTGGAAACAGATGTCAGTTAAGTTCCATCTGTTTCACTGACTAGTCGGGTACCGGGCACAGATTTCTTAAGCTCTGTATCGCCTTTCTTATGGTGTTATTATAAGGATTAGATATAATGCACACAAAGCAGCTCGCAATGCCTTGCACTGAGTAAGTGCTCAATGAGTGTTAGAACACACACACACACACACACCCATGTTTATTATGTATAAATGATCATTTCATTTCAAATGAAATAATTTTCCACAATTACCTTTGTAGGAAAGAAGTGGGTCTGTCTTTGGCTATAGAGGGCCTTTTCAATGTTGAGAATTATAATCCACTAATAGTGAGCATGTAGTTTCATAGTGCTTCTTCACTGGCCAACTTATATGCATATTATGTTTATGTATTATAAATACATATATTTATTTGTATTGACACATCTTATACTCCTATATTCCTATCCTTCACATCCTGTAAAAACTGACCCACCACAATCTAAATTAGTTAATCTCGAAATGCAGAACAAGATTGTTAAAAGAACTGCCATCAAAGATAATGAGTTCTAATCCAGCATTGCAACTAACAAGTTTATAAAATGGGCCAGGTCACAGCCACTCTCAAGTCTTTATTTTCTTGTGTATTAAGATGCAAGGAGACAAATGAGGTGGTTTCTCAGGGCCTTTACAGCGCGAAGGTTCTGAGTTTCTGAGAGGCTTAGTTTTACCCAAATATTATAACCCAATATCCTTGATATCATTTTTTTTTCTTTTTTTTTTCCATTTATTTCTTGGTGACATCATTTAGCCTTTAATCCAAAAGAATGGCTGATGTATTTAGGACCCTAAACATGAACTTGGCTCTAGATATTCCTACAGCAACTGAGAGGTATAGCCAACTCTTGGTTATCCAACAAAGTGTTTAAACAGCTTATCAGCAAGCTGGGTCAGGATTGTGTCCCTGTAATCCTCACAGAGAAAGAACTCCGTGGAGTCCTGGGTGCAGCTCATTTGGCAGTTGATTGTGCTCAGATAATGAGGTCCCTTTCCAGGCAGGCATCTCTTCCACTGGAGGTCTGAGATCAAAATTTAGCAGCTAGTTTCTCTATAACAGGGAAGAGAGAGTACCTATCATGAGCAAGTGTGCAATGTAATCCAGAGCTCCCTCTTTTTAAGATTCTTAATCAGCCAGGACACTGAGGGTACCGAGAAACAGTAGTCACTTTGATAACTCACAATGTGTGGAAATAAAAACTATTGAAAAATCGGAACACGACCATGTTGAAAAGTTGGTTCATTCGCCATCTACTGATTTGTTAAACTTCAATCAGATTAACTGTAAAGCTTTCCAGAGCTTTCTACCACTGCATGAGATTACTAATGCAATAAATAGGCATCTCGTTACTTACTGAGCTAATTTTTCTCACATTCCTGAATGAAAATATATTACTTTATATATTAACATTATAGAATATCCAGTTCTTAAGCCTTTGGAAATGGTAATAGAACCATTTGAACTCTCCTTTTCATTTTGATTTCTACATGTACTTTCTAAAACTTTGGCAAGGGAAAGAAATATTTTCAAGATGGGTATGTCCATCCTTCCTTCTGCCCTTTAATTCGGTGAAGGCTCATGTCCAGACTAGGTGCTTCTGTGGGGTAGGTAATATTTTTCAGGGCTTCTCTCTTTTTGGACCACTTCTCTTTGGTCTAAATATTTCCTGGATACCTAGTTTACCCCATGCCTTCCTCACCATCCCTCACCTCCTTCATGACATACATCTTTTATCTGATGTCTGTTGGAAAGTCTTGTTAACTTAATCCATTCTAATGACTTCCTCAGATTTCAATAGGTACAACAGAACTCTTAAAGCAAGAGGATGAAATCTGAAATTACAAAAATTTGTTTTAGAAAGTATGGAAAGCTCTTATGGAAAATATGCAACTTCAGGTTTTTTAATGGAGGAGGGGATTCCACTTTAAAATCAGAAGTTTCCCTAGGTCTCCTCAAATCACATAAGGGCCACATTTTCATCCTATGTGAAAAGCTAGTGCTGCAAGTTTTCAGTGACTTCTCAAACTGGGCTAATTTTTATAAAGGACAATTCCCGAATGTGTGTGTATAATATATCTGTAATAGGAAGACAGCTTAACTGTTTTACAAATAAACTATCATATTTCAAAACATATTTCAAATATTTAGCTTGAAATAAGGCTTAGTTTCTCACTTAAGAGTGAGAAAGAGACAAAGTCAAAAGTAGGAACAAATGATAAACTGTCAGGGCTAGGGAACCCTACTGATGGGTGTTTGTTCATCAGCATGTGTATCCTAACAGAGCAGAGAGCTTGACCTTTTCTTAGTTCATGGAACAGGAACTCCATAGAAAGGTTGTCTGCTTTTTTGTTCTTACTTTAAAAGGGAAAGAAAGGAGAGAAAACTGTCTTATTCTTATTAAGAAGTTATACTGATGAACTGAAAGCACTTCCGAGAAAAATTATAGATTAAGAAGACAAACATATGCCCTCAAAAATATCAATAAAGTAGACAATGCCAGTGGAAAAGGAGAGACACCCAGAACAGTCTTCTAGATGCAGATTTTCTGAAAACAGTTTAAACAACAAAGTTAACAAGTGTTTGAAATGATACATTCTACAAAGATGCTTATATTTCTTCAAGTCTCTGAGTTACCTCTTGGTTTCTATTATACTGCTTAATCATGTAATGTATATTATCTTTAGCAGAGCATTTTTAGTAGTGGAAATGTTGAAGCGTGACACTCTGACCAGATCCCATGTGAATTCTGTGCCCTGGTGGGGAAGACAGTGAAACATACATTCAGACCAAGAGGCCTGTTAACTCTGCTGAGCCCCTAAAAATCAGAGTCACTATCTGAGCCAGAGATAGAGCATTGAGACAAAAAAAAATTCTGGATTCAAAGTACGTTGGAGTCTGCCTTTTATCAATTGCTAAGTGTGTGGTGGAGAGCAGATGGCACTAGTGGTAAAGAACCTGCCTGCCAGTGCCCATGCAGGAGATATAAGAAATGCGGTTTGGTCCCTGGGTCGGGAAGATCCCCTGGAGAAGGAAATGGTAACCCTTTCCAGTATTCTTGCCTGGAAAATCTCTGGACAGAGGAGCCTGGGAGGCTGCAGTCCTTGGGATCGCACAGTCGGACATGACTGAAGTGACTTAGTATGCAACCATGCACGCATGGTGGAGAGCAGGGCTGAGGGTGAGTGAGGTAGTCTTGCCAGTTCTGCAGGGTGGAGTATGAAACCCCAGCCATAGTTCTCTCAGCCATCCACTGTGGTGAGAGCCTGATGGCTCCATGTATTAATCCCACAGCCCTCCTGGGGCAACTCTGAACTGTAGGCAGAGTGCCTACCTGGGGATAATGAGCATCTAAAGGTCTGACCTAGAGTTTCCAGCCTTATTAAATGAAAGCAAATAGGACAAAAGCCAAAAAGAAGTCTGGAGACTAATCATCTGGCCTAGAAAACAGGTGAACCATTGTTACTAAAACATAGAACTTGTTAGTTTTAATATTAAAAAAGAAATTAGGGAAGGGCATAAACAAGCAAATCATCCAGTTTTCCTTTTAAAGGGGAATTCCATACATTAACAGTTCACCTTGGGGCAAATTACAAAGAAATTTCAACCACACTGAAAGAGAATTTATACTGTACAAAGTTGTCAAACTTTCCTCTTGTGCATGTTCTTCAGAAGAACTTAGTAAAGTACAACTAAATAAATGCTTAATAAACATCTGTTGAATGACCAAGTCAATGACTGAGTGAATAGTTAAATGAATAAATTAATCAATGAATGAGCCTACTTTCCTAGGCTTCAGCCACAGATAAAAATTCACTCTGCTCAACAGCTATTTATAACCCTCTGCTCTCTAGTTAGTCCAGACTTGGCAAAAGAGTGGTTATATAAGTTGCCCCCAGGGCTCTCCACAGTCGTTTCTTAAGTCCTTAGTATCTGCCTGGCTCTCAGACAGATGACTGAAGGCCACCAATGACATTGTTTAATTCAAAGCTTTTTTTTTTTCCTCAGTCCGCGGCCACCTTGCCGAAGCAAATGATAGAATGGAACACAATTTCTTAAATCTTCAAATATGTATGATGGTTGTAATTATGAATCTCAAGATATAACTTGTGTGCTTGAAAATTATTTTTTGGTAACTCAATGTAATATTCATTTGAGTCTCCCTTCTGCTTCGGTTGTGAAAATGTAATCTAAACCAATTTTGGGGTGGCCTTTTCTGCCGCTTCAGTGCCACTCTTAAGTGTTCTGGCAGTATTTAAGCCTGTCTTGAACCCTGTCTGTCACATCACACACATTTCTTTGAGCTTTACCCGGGAAATAAGTAAAAAAAGGCCTTTGCACTTTGATCCTATAAACTAGAGGTTGTGTCATCTGCCCTGGGGTCAGCTGAGTGGAAAGGACTGTCTCCTCTACTCAGGGTTCTATGATGTCTGATTATAATTTTCTATTGTTTTATTTCTCCCTAATCCCTTGTAGCTTAGTCGGTAAAGAATCTGCCTGCAGTGCAGGAGACTCGGGTTCGATTCCTGAGTCAGGAAGATCCCCTGGGGAAGGAAATGGCAATCCACTCCAGTATTCTTGCCTGGAGAATCCCATGGACAGCGGAGCCTGGCAGGCTATCGTCCATGGGGTCGCAGGAGTTGGACACAACTTGGCAACTAAACCATTAATCCCAACCTAGAGATACTTTTGAAGCTCTGGGAGAAGCCTCTTGGTGTTTACTTATAGTAAACTTAGTTACCCCAACTGTTGTCTATGCCATTATGTTCAAAAGAGTATTTTTGAGATTCAAAAGCTAAGAATTGATGTGTTTTTTTTGTTTGTTTGTTTCTGTCATATCATATCTGTCTTACAGGTATGTGTGCATGTCTGATTTTATCATTAGTACATTTCTCTAAAATAAAATTCTTTATTTATAAAGGGTTTTATCCATTGCATAACAACAGTGCCCAGCAGAAAAACTGTACTAGTTTTTGTCACAATATTACCAGTGTATGAGTACCTTTTCCCTACATCCTTGTCAATACACCATATTTTAAAATACATCTTCACCATTTTTAAATTAAAAGCAAAATATTTTTTCATCTGCATTGTTTGATTATGAGGGAGGTTGGGCAGTTTTTTCATAGGTTTATTGGCCATTTTAAAAAATTATTATTTGTCCAAGAGTTCACTTGCCCATTTTGCTTAAATCTTTATTGACTTGTAAGAGCTCTTCTGTTGGTTCATTGAAAAAGCAAGAGAGTTCCAGAAAAACATCTACTTCTGCTTTATTGACTATGCCAAAGCCTTTGACTATGTGGATCACAACAAACTATGAAAAATTTTTAAAAAGGTGGAAATAACAGACCATCTTGCCTGCCTCCTGAGAAATCTGTATGCAGGTCAAGAAGCAACACTTAGAACCAGACATGGAACAACGGACTGGTTCCAAATCGGGAAAGGAGTACCTCAAGGTTGTATATCATCACCCTGTTTATTTAACTTAATATGCAGAGTACACCATGCAAAATGCAGGGCTGGATGAAGCATATGCTGGAATCAAGATTGCTGGGAGAAATATCAATAACCTCAGATATGCAGAAGACACCACCATTATGGCAGAAAGCTAAGAGGAACTAAAGAACTTCTTGATTAAAGGGAAAGAGGAGAGAGAAAAAGCTGACTTGAAATTCATTCAAAAACCTAAGATCATGGCATCTTGTCACATCACTTCATGACAAATAGATGGGGAAACAATGGAAACAGTGATAGACTTTATTTTCTTAGACTTCAAAATCACTGCAGATGGTGATTGCAGCCATGAAATTAAAAGACACTTGCTCCTTGGAAGAAAAGCTATGACCAACTTAGACAGCATATTAAAAAGCAGAGACATTACTTTGCCGACAAAGGTCTATCTAGTCAAAGCTTTAGTTTTTCCAGTAGTCAGGTATGGATGTGATAGTTGGACCATAAAGAAAGCTGAGCACTGAAAAACTGATGCTTTTGAACTGTGGTGCTGGAGAAGACTCTTGAGAGCTCCTTGGACTGCCAGGAGATCCAACCAGTCCATCCTAAAGGAGATCAGTCCTGAGTGTTCATTGGAAGGACTGATGCTGAAGCTGAAGCTCCTATACTTTGGCTCTGTACTTTTCACTACGATGTGAAGAACTGACTCACTGGAGAAGACCCTAATGCTGGGAAAGATTGAAGCAGGAGGAGATAGGGGAGACAGAGCCTGAGATGGTTGGATGGCATCACCGACTCAATGGATGTGAGTTTGAGCAAGCTCTGGGAGTTGATGATGGACAGGGAAGCCTAGTGTGCTGCAGTCTATGGGGTCCCAAAGAGTTGGACATGACTGAGCTACTGAACTGAAAAGCTCTTCGTTTGAAGAATATTAACGAATTGACTATTGTATATTGAAAATACTTGTTTCAGTTTATTATCTGACCTTTTTATAAAGTGTGTGAGACCTAGAAACTTACATTTTTTAAAAAACTTTTTATTTTATATTGAAATATAGCCAGTTACGGAGAAGGCAATAGCACCCCACTCCAGTACTCTTGCCTGGAAAATCCCATGGGTGGAGGAGCCTGGTGGACTGCAGTCCATGGGGTCGCTAAGAGTTGGGCGTGACTGAGCGACTTCACTTTCACTTTCCTCCTTTGAAGAAGGAAATGGCAGCCCACTCCAGTGTTCTTGCCTGGAGAATCCCAGGGACGGGGGAGCCTGGTGGGCTGCCGTCTGTGGGGCCGCAGAGAGTCGGACACGACAGAAGTGACTTAGCAGCAGCAGCAGAGCCAGTTAAACATGTGGTAGTCTCAGGCACACAGCAGAGTGACTCGGGCGTACATACACACGTATCCCTTCTCCCCCAGGCTCCTCTCCCATCCAGGCCGCCACATAACATTGAGCAGCGTTCTCTGTGCTGTACAATAGGTCCTTGTTGGTTTTCCAGTTTAAATATAGCAGTGTGTACGTGTCCATCTAAAACTCCCTAAATATCCCTTCCTCCCACAAGTCCTCCCTGGTAACCAGAGGTTTGTTCTCTTCAGTCTAAAAACTTCCAATTTTTAGGTCTGATATTGTGGGGGTGTCTTTTTTTGATAATTTTACTTAAGAATTACTTTTACATTGCAAGATGATGAACACTGACCTATGCTTTATTTTAGTTGTTTCATGGTTTTATTTTTATATTTAAATTGTTAATCACTCTGCTATATGTAGCATAGACTGTGAGACTGGAATCCCCATTCTTTTGTATCATTTAATTATTATCTGTTCCAGCATCGTTATTTAACAATCCTTTCTTCCTTTAGTCTGAATTTCACATTTATCATGTAACATACGTTTTATGCGGTGGATCTGCTTTAGATTCTGTTTCATTCTCCTCTTACTACATCAATAAGATGCTACTTTAAGCATTGTAGATTCTTTTTAAGTGCTAATACCAGGTAGGAATTCCTTTTCATTATCCCCCTTCATTATTCCTTTTAAATTTTTTCCAAGGTTTCTGGACCAGTGCAATTACTCTGCCAGGTGAAATTTAGCAATCCTATTCTAAAAGTGTTATCTTTTAGGTCTTCATTATTTCTCCTCCTCCGATCTTGAATCTCCATTTCATCCATCCTGTATCCTAGTGCAGCTAACCTGCTTGTGGTTCAGCTACACATGCAGTAAAATGATAACGTTGGTGGCCATAAATTTGCCATACCTTCTTTAAATTTCAAGTTCTTAGAGGCTGTACTATAACACTCATTTTGCATTTCGCTCCAGAGAAAAGAACATGGGAACTGTCCCCTTATGAGATATCATGTCATTTCAGAGTGTGGAAGGAGAGCACCATGAAAAAGCTGTAGAACTGCTTAAGGCTGCTAAGGACAGCGTCAAGCTGGTGGTGCGATACACCCCGAAAGTCCTAGAAGAAATGGAGGCTCGCTTTGAAAAGCTACGGACAGCCCGGCGTCGGCAGCAGCAGCAGTTGCTAATTCAGCAGCAGCAGCAGCAGCAGCAACAAACACAGCAAAACCACATGTCATAGGTGAGAGGTGCCCTCCACGCAAGGAAAGCCCCGTGCACACAGAGTCTGGTTTTCTTAAAAAGTATAGTTCCTTAGACAGCTGGGACGTAACCATTAGACTTAATAATCCAAACAAAATCAATCAAACAAAACACAGTGACCTCAGAAAATGTTAACGAGACAGTTGCTTATTTTATGTTGCATTTAGCCAAATTCCCTGGAAATGTAAGCGATTTTGAAAAAATTGTATACTTGAGGAGGGCCAGGTACAGACTATATGATGCCTTTGTACAGATCGGCACACGGTTTCATGACAAGAGTGTGGGCTCCACTCCAGCCCCGCTTACCTCCCTGGCCAGCTGCCTTAGCACAGTGTACTAAGTGTACTAAGTGTACTAAGTGCCTTAGTGTACGAACTAAACAACCATCTAGTGCTAACCCTGGGAAGACCCCCCTTACAATACTGAAACTGTTTACTAGAAAGCTGCTCTATTGAAGAGGACGACATAGAGACCTGCCAGTGTTTATGCTCTGAGATTTTGGAGTTCTCTTTGGGTCTTCACTTAAAATGTGTCTCAGGTGTACATGTCTTTCTAAATTCCACTTGGTGACAAGGTAAGTCAGGTTTTGCTTCATGTTTTTAGAAAAATTAAAAAGAGAGAGAGAGAAACTTCAGGAAAAACTGTTACGAGTAAGAATCACCATCTCTGAAGTGCCTGCTGTGTGCTAGGCCCTTCTCAACGTGTTATCCCTAATCCTCAAAAACCCTTCACAGCAAGTACCATGAAAACACCATTTTTTAGATGAATCATATGAAGCTGCAATAGTTTCAGTGGATTCCCCACAGCCATGCTTACAAGTATCAAAGAATTATTTCTCCTTCTTACTGTGCCAAGTAATTCATCTGCCAACATTAGGAATTCTGGAGTTACATACATTTTCCTTTCTATCCTTTGAAAGAGTTTGAATCTTTGATACCTCTGTACTATAATATATGCAAATGTGTATTTAAAATGAGGTTCAAATATTCTTGGGAAGATGACAGTGGGTAATAGTGGTTTTAACTCATTCAATATCAGATTACTGTTTGCACAACAAGAAACACTGGATATGAGAAGAGATTTTCAATTTTTCGTGACAACTCATGAAAAGAAGCTACGTGAGGAAGTTAAATAGAGTATGGGACTTGTTCGCAGAGGGTCCTGGGAATTCAACTATCTTTCTTTTATAACCTATTTTATTACAAATACCACAGTTTGGTGTCTTTGTCTGAAATTACATTCCATTCCAAAAACTACATTTATTTAACAGTAAATATCTATTTGTTACTGGGAAGGGCCAGGCACTATTTAATGGGCTTTGGAAACAGCATGAATAAAGCACAGTCTTTGCTATCCAGGTGCTTACATTATGGTTGGAGGGCATAGTTAATTAACAAGTAGGTAAAAAATACCCTATTGAGACCAGTACTTGGTAGAATCAAAATAGTGTGTTTTAATAGAGACTGTCCAGGTGATGACTTTCTGGGAGGTGATCAGGCCAGACCTCTCCAAGGAGGTGACACTGAAGCTGAGGTTGAATGACAAGGAGAAGCCAGGAAACAGGCATCGGAAGCGAAGGAAATAGGCCGGCGCATTAGCTCTGGGACAGATATGAGGCTAGTTGATGTTTGAGGAATAGAAAGAAAGCAGAGATAGTGAGGTGATAAAGAGTGAGGAGGACAGGTGAGGCGGACGAGGCCAGGTTACAGAGAGCTTTTCAAACCACTGAGGGAAGCTGGATTTTATTGCAGTGGAAAAAGGTTTTTAAGCAAAAGAGTAACATGATTTATATGTTAAAAGAGATCACTCTAGGTGCTACGGGGAGAATCGATTATTGCAGGATAAGAGTGAAAATAGAGACCAGTTAGGATACTATTATATAATAGGCAAGAGATATGGTCGTTTGGACTGGGATGATGGAATGATTTGGAAGCATACAGACAAGTCATTTTGTCCATCTCCTCCTCTTCTCTACTCCATTTCAAACACAAAGGTACTGACCATTTGTACTTCCAGAATCCTTCCAAATGTCTTTTTGCTAATAATAACAACTCACTATTCTTCAGCCAAACATTGGCATTCTTTTCATGAACTCATTTTTTCTTCCATTCTCAATAATACAGACTTGTACCAATTCCCCTAATTGTTTTACCACACTGGCCCTTAGTAAAATTGTTTAAAAGTGTTTTGAAAGAAGCATGTGACATTCAGACCTCTAAGATCTTACTAAAAGCTTCCTCCTGTGCTCATTCAGTCATCCTTGGAAGTATCCAACTTGGCCACAAATACTGATGGACCATTCTCTGTTCCATCAGTGTTCATGAAATCACTTGAGGATTTCCTACTGTCTCATTATCAAAGACTAGCAGTTTTAATAAAAAAACATTTAAAACCATGTTTTTTGTTACACAGGATAGGGTAAAGTTCTATTTAAGTGAACATGAAATTTATGTTTGTGCCTGCCAAGATAGCACTTGCAATAGACGATATAAGGGCCCCTTGAGATTAAACTAGTGACCATTTCAAGTACAAGCAAAGTACAACTAAGTCATATCATCCATGGATTTTATGGTGGATTCAGTCAGAGAGACTTACATTAGCTCTTATTCAACGTTTAATTAATTAGATTTTTAGGGATTAAATGGGATTTGTTACACTTGCTAACTCATACTGTGGTCTATGGTTGCTGAAACTGTTTACTTTGAATAGATTGCTAATTTTTTTCTAATTTTGACAAGTCAAGCAAAGACCAGGTAAAGCAAAATTACTTGTCAGATACTATCTTATTTTTATCACATGAAATATAATTTATATTCTATAAATTAGAAATAATATTTTTATATGAGATGGTAGAAGTTATGAAATAACTAGCAATCGTCAGTGGTGCACACAGATGGAAAACAGGTTTAATGCAAGTAGTGTGTGGACAATGCATCGTCTGCCTACTTTTAATTTTAAATTCCCCTGAAGTACATCTCAGTTGTCTTTTCCCTAACTTCCATCTTTGTTTATCAGGAAGAGTAGATTACATTTTCTAAAATGTAGTAAGTATGATCACTTTATAATTATTTTATAGAAACCTATGAATATAGGATTTTTTAAAAAAAATACTGTAACCACTATTTTGAGAAACAATATTACATTTCTTTAAGCATTTATTTTTTTTAATTGAAGTGTGGTTGACTTTGATTATTAGTTTCAAGCAAACAACATAGTGATTTAGCATTTATAATACATTACAAATTGATCATCACAATAAGTCTAGTTACCACCCATCACCATACAGAGTTATTATAGTACTATTGACTATTTTCCCTGTGCTGTACATTATATCCCATGATTTGTTTATTTTATAGCTGGAAGTTTGTACCTGTTAATTCCCTTCACCTATTTTGCCTTCCATCCCATAAGCATCTCATTTTTAAAAGTGTGAGTCTATGTAAATCCATATTTCACTCAGATTCTCAGATTTCCAAGGAATAAAAGTGAGAAGAACAGAGAAATTCTTTTTGAGATGTCAGCATTCTGAGGAAGTCAAGACCAAAAGCTTGTTTAATTTCTCTGAGCTTCTGTTGGCAGATCCAGAGTTCATTTACATTCAAATACAGGCTGCATCTTAGCAAATCCGTTAATACACAGCAGCTGACCATTGCCAGCAGCCTCACTGACTCTCCTCCTGCTCTTCAGGGCCCCACTTCCCTTATTGTATCCACGACATCCTGTTCTGTACCTTCCTCTGCCACAGTCACGGGCCTTGTGTCCTGATCCTGGGAACCACTGCCAGAACTGCCAGCCCACTTATTGAGAGGTCCCAAAGGATAACTCTGATAAAAACTGAATTTAAGGAACCCAGACTTATCAAGCAGAAAACTTGAACCAGAAAATAATCATAATGCTGGATAAAGTTTGTTAAGGAATCAGGGTACACCAAGAAATTTTCTGAATGTTTCATATATGTAAAATCACTTAACCCTTACAATCATCCTTTGAGTATTAGGTACTATTTTAAATCTCATTTTAAAGAAGGAAACTGAGTCATGTAGGATTTTTTTTAAAGTCTACTGATTTCACAGCTAGGAAGTTATAGGGCCATGATCCAAACTCAGAGATGTGGGCTACAAAGCCTCTTTGTTTTCACAACTGTGCTGCTCCACCTCTGTATTCGGTGACACCTGCCCTTACGTGTCCCATCCCTCATCGTAGACACGTTTGCGTGAGCTTTCCAGGAATTCAGTCTCACACTGCTGCAAGCTGGCATTAACCCCCACCAATTGCCTCTAAAACAGTGCCTTATGCTTCATAGTACTTAAGCATCACAGGTCTGTTAGGTTCCTATTGCTGCACCCCAAATTACTACAAATTTAATGGCTTAAAACAGGGGTCCCCAACCCCTGGGCGGTGGACCAGTATCAGTCCATGGCCTGTTAGGAACCAGGCCACACCGCGGGAGGTGAGCGGTGGGATGAGTAAGGGAAGCTTCATCTGCCGCTCCGTATAGCTCCCCATCACTCACACCATCACCTCAGCCACTCCCCACCCCCACGTGTGGGAACGCTGTCTTCTGTGAAACTGATGTCCAGTGCCAAAAATGTTGGGGTGCACTGGCTTTAAAGAGTGCAAATTAACTTTCTAGCAGTATTATAAGACAGAAGCCCAGCAATCTCACTGGGCTTTCAGAGACTCCAGGAAAGATTCATTGCCTTGCCTTTTCCAGTTTCTAGGGGCTGCCTGCACTCTTCACCTCCTGGTTCCATTCCCCTTCCTCCAGACCAGCCCCATCCTCCCCTTCCTCCAACCAGCCCCATCCTCCCCTTCCTCCAGACCAGCCCCATCCTCCCCTTCCTCCAACCAGCCCCATCCTCCCCTTCCTCCAGACCAGCCCCATCCTCCCCTTCCTCCAGACCAGCCTCATCCTCCCCTTCCTCCAGACCAGCCTCATCCTCCCCTTCCTCCAGACCAGCCCCATCCTCCTCTTCCTCCAGACCAGCGTCATCCTCCCCTTCCTCCAGATCAGCTCCATCCTCCCCTTCCTCCAGACCAGCCCCATCCTCCCGTTCCTCCAACCAGCCCCATCCTCCCCTTCCTCCAGACCAGCCCCATCCTCCCGTTCCTCCAACCAGCCCCATCCTCCCCTTCCTCCAGACCAGCCCCATCCTCCTCATCCTCCAACCAGCCCCATCCTCCCCTTCCTCCAGACCAGCTCCATCCTCCCCTTCCTCCAGACCAGCCCCATCCTTCCGTTCCTCCAGGCCAGCAGTGACAGGAGAGTCCTCACATTGCACCCACTCACCTCTGCTTCCACCGTCACCTCCCCTTCCCTGGCTTTCTTCTCTCACTTTCTTCCACTTCTAAGTACAAGGTATTGGACCCACCTGGGCAGTTCAGGACACTCTCCCTATTTTAACATCAACTGTCTAGCAACCTTACTTCCATCTACAGCTTTAATTTCCCTTTACCATGGAATCTTAACACATTCACAGGTTCTGGGAATTTGAACGTGGACATATTTCAGAGGTCATTATTCTGCCTACTATAATGGCTCATTCAAAAATTGGAAAGCAACTTGGATCAATAAAATTTATACTGTGTGGGAAAGGCTTTTTTGAAAAAAAAAAAAAAAAAGAATCATGAATCCGTTCAATTACAAGTCAGGGGAGTGAGGGAAATAGAGAACATTTTGTGCAGGTGGTTCTTCCCCGTGGGTATTTCAGTGACGCACCCTTTGGAGGCCCAGTGTTCTCTCAGCTGCTGGCATAGCCCATGGGCCCACTTCCCCTCTGGGTAGATGAAGAGACCCAAGCCTCTTACTGAAATTCACCTGCTGAGTCCCATTCCCTTGGGACATGTAACTCTATGATAAGTTAAGTAATTAAAAACTCAATCATTTGGTAGCTCTGTCACTTGGAAGCTAAGGGACTAGGAGGAAGTTATTCAATGTAAGATTCATTAAAATGGCCTCTTATGGAAATTAAATAAGAAAAAATATGCAGAACTTAAAATATGTGGCCATTGATGAGCACTCTAGTAACAGCAGTAGCGTTGGTATAATAGTCACAATATTAATGGCAGATATGTTTATGCAGTATCTTGTTAAGTGATTCCTGAAGGAGTACAGGGGCCTCATGCTTGACTTTCAGTTCCATCCTGTAGGCCCGAGGTGCTTTTAGGCATTTCTCTAGAAGGCTTCGAGCTGGAGAGTGCTGATGCAGAGGAGGCAGATTGCAAACCTACACGCAACACACACTTTCACATCGACCCGACCAATTCCTTAATCTTTTTTATAATACGGTGCTTTACATTCATTGAAATAAAAATATCCACAGCTTTAAAAACAAAGATTGAAACCACTGTTCTCTCTGAAGAAGTGACTCCGTGACAGTGGGAAAGTGCCAGGTCTGGGGGAGTGTCTGGGGGGGCTGCTCCCCCGGGTCTGACCACCTGGGGCATCTGCCTCGACTGCTCTGCCCTGTGTCAGGCTGACCTCACGGGAGAAGAGCCGGGCCTCCTGACTGCTTCACAGAGGGGTATTGGTAGGATCAGCCTATCAGAGAGAGGCTGCACTTGCATGTACCTCAGCAGGAGCGCCACTCAGAGTCATA
The DNA here is from genome assembly GCF_910594005.1 of Cervus elaphus. Taxonomy (NCBI): domain Eukaryota; kingdom Metazoa; phylum Chordata; class Mammalia; order Artiodactyla; family Cervidae; genus Cervus; species Cervus elaphus. Next base: position 11,553,564 of record NC_057817.1, on the reverse strand, counting down.
ACATATAAAAGTTATCTCTCCTTTGCCTTCGTGAAGAAAAATAGAGTCATCTGGAATTGAGAGGAAAAAAATGTTTTACTTTTAAGATGTTTCCAAACTGATTTTTAAAAATTTAATCTTAGGGAATAACTATGTCTTTCCCATCCTCATTTGATAATTACTTCCTTTGCAAACATCAGTTTTTTTTCTTTTTGCCTGTGGAAGACTGCATGAATGATAGCGCCTAAAATTATCCTCGCTGTTCTCATATAGCAGGTGCTCCTTTGATATTTTTAGCATTTTGTAGTTGACAAATGAATACTAATCACTGATTTCTCTCCACTCTCCCTCCACCCTTTCAGGTCCTTGAAGCTCCTTGATCAAACACTCGATAGTCACAAATTTGAAACCGTGCTTCAGAATCCCAGCACATAGTAAAGGAAAAGACAACACTGATAATTATACCTGTCAAGAAACTGTGAACACGTGGTGTATAAATTCTTTACCAAGACAGCTCGACACCTTTCTTTCTCTGGGGCTGAACCCCCGCCGCTCACGTGCTCTTCCCACACACCGACCTCCCATTCACTGCAGTGGGAGTCCTCAGTGTGTGAAGGGAGAGGTTTTCCAGTCTGCAGACGGAAACAGTACAAGAAGAGTAAAGTCTGTGACTTTCACATGAATCACCAAGGCCAGGGTTAAGTGAATCTTGGGTCTATAGCTTTTCCAGAGATTAACAAATCCCTTATTAGGCTATAGTTCAAACTGCATCAGTTCAAGGTTGTCGCTACTTAAAAGAAATCTACACATTGCCCCTCACCTAGACCTGTTCTGCATCCGTAATGCTGAGTTGTCCGAATGAGAATTCCAGTTGATTGCAAATTCAACCTCTGTTCCCCTCCTGAAAATGGCAAGTTATTATATTTATACTCTATTCAGGTTCTAGAATCAATTGGCTTTTTATTTTCCATTTCCATAAATTTTATTATGCATTAATAGTGAGGCAATTTCAGCTCAACTTTCAGTTTGTTAGAAGCAAGGATAGAGAACTCTAGTACTGGTTTGTTTTTTTTTTTATTTAAGTTTTGTATCTATTCTTATTAGTTCTAACAGAATATAATGTTTATTTATTCCACAAAGTAAATATTATCAGAGTATATTTGCTACAAAGTTAGGTCTTTTCTTACCAAGTGTTATGAATCTGGCAAGAGAATACAAACAAGGATGAACTGATCATCATATAATATTTATATATAACCCTTCTCTAAATATTTTTTGTTAACTTTATATTTTTGACTGATAAACTGAAGAAATCTCAACTCTTTTTACCTACACTGATGTTCTATCATAGAAGTCTATTTGATATTTTAAAGCCTAGGGCTTTACAAAACTGCATTATAGATGTGCATATATACAGAAATACATCATACAAAATCTCGATCAGTTTTCTCAAATATAAAATGGATATTTTTGGCAATATAAGATCAAAAGGATAATACATTTTCAAATTAGGCATATAGAAACCAGTGACATTAATATTGTGAGTGAAAAGTTACTGCTGCTTCCCGGGTGAAAATCCACCTACTTCACTACACATGTTTATGTAGGTAAATGGACAGTGAGACATCTCCTTTCAGAAAGTATCATATACAGAAAATTATCTATTAGAGGCACCTATGCTGATCATAACTTTTAACTTGTGAATCTAGGCACAAAAGTTTGATTATACTTTATGGCATTAGCAGGAAGCAATAATTATTTGGACACTTAAATACCTTAGCCACACACATGTACCTGAAGAAGGAATAAATGTCCAGTTGAAACATTCTAGAGATCATTAAAACTGAGAGAAATATTTGAATATTCCCTTTTCTCAAATGCAGCCATTGACTCCCCAAGAGACAATTAATTTCACATTTCAGATAGTCCCCCAAATTAGAAATTTAAGAAGCTCAGTTTAGGAACTGCTTTCTTGAAAATAAAACCAATTGGAACCACCACACATTTCATTTTGCCCTTTCAGGTGGTCATTACAGTCAGTACCAAATTCTCCTATTCTTCATAGTCCATCACTCAGCAGAGGACAGACAGTAAGGAAACCAGGAGGTGAGCCTGTCTCAGCAGTGTCCTGCCATGGTGACAGATTCCCGTTCCTGCACACATATCATTTTTTACTAGAGAGAATGGAGGTGGGGGGGAGGGGGGCAAGGGTGAGGACCCTGAATGTTATGTAAAATAGGTTTACAAAAGAGATAAGCATGACTAAAGGGAATGAATGGAGAATATGTGAGTAGTATTCAGTTTGAAAGAGGTAGTTCTCATTTTTATAAGAAAAATTTAATAAAACATATATTTTAGTTATCATTTAACAGAAAAATATTAAAGTTATTCAGGCTATGCCACATACTCTCATAAAGGGAAATCATTGCACCCTTCTAATGAGGAAATGGTCATTTCAACACATTTCAGTACCTTGTATAAATTTGGAGCTTAAGGTATATTTTCATTTAGCTGTAAGTGGTTGGTTAATATTAAATTATCATGTGTTTTCACGTCAGCATAAATATTGTCATGGTGTTACAGAAGCAACTGTCAAATGAGCAGATAGCTTACATTGGTGTTTTTAGAAGTCTTTGTATTTTATACTTCATTTGCATAATATTAAGTGCTAATAAATGTATGCCAAGTCGTCTAAGTGAAGGGGCAGTCCATCACACCTAAGGCATCTAAGGGCAGATTACATGTCACATTGGTCCTGCTTACAAATGACCAGCCAAATGGCCAGTTTTCTTCAGTAAAATCTAGTTGTTGAAATGCAAGCCTTTCTGTGAAGATTATATCAGAAGTAGCCATCCCTAAGACAGACAGGTCCCTTGTGGTTCCCTAAAGGTTCATTGAAGTCAGAGGGAAAAGGAAAAAAATTACTACAACTTGTATTAATGCCTTTTATTATTACTGATCACATTAGAGCCACTGAGATGTCCAAAATCATATCAAAATAAAGACATAGGTTGCTCCTATATGAAGCTCAAACTTTATTATCATAAACAAGTGAGATATTAAAAGGGTGAAAATTTGTTGTAACTATTCATCAGTGATCCTAATGAAATTTAGTTCTTTCCCTTGGCCTGGTTGGTAGCCAGCTTTTTCTAAACTCTTTCCTGCTATGATTTTTTGAAGGCAAAATACACAGAGCATAGTTCAGTAAAAGAATCCTCAAACCTTTTCATTGAGGCATTTGCATTTTGATTCTGTTGCTGTTTGAAGTAGAACATCCACAGGGAGATAATGGGCTTAAATTACAATTGACTTTGGAAAGAATAACAGATTTTGTGCTTCCTCAATCATGTAATCAATAGGGAATTCTCTACTTATGTGAACTACAACTATCTTTTAAGACAATGCTGAGCTCTAAATGCAAAATCTATCATTCAGGAGCTTTTTAAGAATTCAAGGCTGTCTCTGAAGAACTTCACTAGAGATGGATTACACCAATTTACAAATGCAGTTTTCAACCGTGACAAATCAAAGTGATCTGATCTCAGTTCATTTTACTAAGCTGTGCCCATAGGACTCTGAGATATTGAGCAATTTTGTCTACATTATTTTTAACATCTATAGGTATTTGTGGATGTGTGAATAATGTCTGAATTTCTCATCTTTTGGCTAGTTTGGGTTTGTCATGAACACAGCTTTTTAGTAAGACCAGCTTTCATAGCATCATGAAGTAGAAATCAATGCTCTGAAGATTCAGGGAGACCAGCATAAGGGAAATTCTCCCCAAACATGGGGGTAGTCTTGCCTACCTCATCCCTCTCTAGATTATAAAATCTCTGAGAAAGAGCCTTGTGGACTGCTGTCTCCTAGCATCTGGAAACATGCCCAGCACAATAGAGGCAGTCAGTTAATACTTACTGAATGAATAAACAATTACATAAATGAATGAAATTAAATAAATGAGTTTTACCTTCCAATAATTTGAAAAAATTCACCAATTTATTTTATACTGATGGGCAACTTCTGAATTACATAATTAGAACTAGAATTGACTCTTCATACTTTTTAGATATATGAATTTGAAATCAATTACTTCAAAGGGTTCAAGAGTTTGAGGACACTTAGATAGGCATGTTTGCATATTCAGAGTTTTTACAATGAATAAAACTCAGCCTTTCTTGTTATTTATGAAATCTCCCTGAGTTATGATCCATACATGGAACTCCATTTATAAACTTTGTAAAATATAATATTTTAATTTAAAAAAAATTTAAATTATCAAGCATATTATTAATAATATGTCCTTCAGTGTTCATTAACAACTTTTCTCTAAGGCAATTCATTGTGATTAGAGACACCATCTCTAAATGTTCTGCTTTCAAAAAAATCACTTTTCCTTTCTCATTTGATTCTTAGAATATATCTGAGCTAAAAATTAATCACATAGCAATTAAGACTTTTCAATGTGTTTATTCATTTATTGTGTACCTACTATATGCTAGGTTTGGGATGTAAAATGGCAAACAAGACAGATATAGCCACCCCTTGGAGTTTGCTGTGAGGAACTCAACACTTGCTCTAGCAATTAACTAGAGTTTACTGTCTCATGGGACCTTCTTCACAGCTGATAGGAGAAATGAAATCCCTTATGCCATGGAAATCATAAAAGGCTCTCTGCACATATTTATGTAAGCTTGCTTTTCTAAAAAACCACACAAATATGCTGCTCAAGGAATCCAAAACCATAGTTATAGACGCCAGTAAGGTAGGTAATAATTTACTCATAACTAACACATAGCTCTTACTAAGTTCTGTGCTCAGGACATTCATAGACTATATCACTGGATCCCTTCAACAACTCTTTTTAGTAGGTTCCATTTTATCGACGAGAAAACTGAAGCACAGGTATGTGACTTGTCCAAGGTCACAGAGCAGATGGAACTGGGATTTGAACCCACACAGTGTAACACAAGAGCTCATATGTCTTCACATTTTCTGTGGCTTGGGGGATACCATTACATTAAAATAAATGTGTCACTGTATATAAAAAAGTACTTTGAAATTGTAAAGTAGTACACAAAGAGATATTAGTAAAGTGTGATTGGCAAACCACATCAGTGGCAGAGAGTGGGAACTCAATCTTATGTTGCAGCTTACTCGTGAAGAATACATCAAGCCAGGGAAATGGATAAACATACAGATTCAGACAATTTCTGACATGCGATAAATATTGCAATGACTTTTCCGAATTATTTATTGTTAGCCACTGTGTCTATCTGGTGCTACAAAAAACCCTGAAAGAAACAAAATCCCTTGCTATAAGGGCTTATAATAAATACACAGTGTGGAGATGAGTCAAGGATATTTCACATTTATGGGAAAGATTGGGCGATAGTAATACTATTTTCTCACCATTGCATGTGACTGTGTCTTTCTAATTGTTTTCATTATTTTTCTGAAAGAGCTGCAAAATTGTGCAGTGGTTCAACCTGACCAAAGTGGTATTATGCTGCTGGGAAGTAAAAGTACTAGATACCAGATTGGAAGTACTGTCTTCATTATCAAATTTAAGTTCTTTTAAAGCATGACTATAGAGGGACTTTTAAATGCTCCAGACACCTGATTATTTGGATGTTAAGTTTTTCATGTTTCTCCTTTCCAGACCACACTGTGAGATCATGCTACTGAGGGGTTAGGTTCTAAAACCAATATGAAAGGCAAAAATTGAGATTGGGCTAACATTATCACCACAATCACGTAGATCAGTGTTCCTACTTCTAGAGGTGAGCAAGAACTGACGCCTTTGGGAACAGTAAACTCACAGCTCCCATCTCATTCAACAACAAAGAGGAATCATATTCATTATTTAAATTTGTTCTCTCTCTGGCCTCTCCCAGTTAAATAAGCATGTGATGCAACTTAAATGCTGGTTCATATTTGTGGAAGCAAGAAGTCTTCTCATGAAAACTTTTTTATTATCTCCTCATTCTTCCCTACTACCAACTAATTACTCCTTTAAATAATTAAAATTTTGGACAGTTTAACATCACATGTAATATAGCACTAAGGAAACTCATCAGCCTTTTGTCCAAAGCCACACTTTATTTCTGCTTCTCTCGACACCTTCGTTTTTACTGGAGATACTGCTGTTCTCTGTACAGATTTACTGATCTTTCTTATTTGTCATTCACATCAGTTCTTAGATTCTTTAGATTTTTAATTTGAAAAAATCTCCAACTGTCTTCTCTCACACATTTTTTTATATTCCTACCTGTGAATAGAAACAGTACTTCTTACTCTGACTTTTGTGAGCTTTAAACTGTTTTCCCAATTATCATGCACACCCATATATATTTCTCTATATCTTGATGCTTGCTAACTCCCCCTGCATTTATTCCTTTGCTCAAAATCCTCCAAGGGGCCCCTCAAAAAGAAAAAAGTAAGATTTCTACTCAAGGCTCGTTAAACCAAAATACTAACATGATCATGGAAAAGAACTTTATAGTGTCCTTCCCTCACAAAGGCAAAACATAGAACATGAAATGGGATGGTATGGAAATCTGGTACATGATCTATGAAATACTGTCATGGGGTTCTATGACACTGAAAAATATTGCAAGTTTTTCTTCAAGATGAAATTAAATGCAATGAGAGACTACCAGTGTTCTGCGGTGAAGATACAGGACTATATTAGATTATGACCTAAAAATTCCAAATATTTGCTTGTGGTGGTGATGGTAGTGTGTCTGTGTGTGTGTGTGAGATAGAACATGCAGGGTTAGGCTAAGATGCTAACATTTGTTCAGTTGCTAAGTCACGTCTGACTTTCTTCGACCCCATGGACTGTAGCACGGCAGGCTTCACAGTGTTCTCCAGGCAAGAATACTGGAGTGGGTTGCCATTTCCTTCTCCAGGGAATCTTCCTGGATCAGGGGTCAAAGGCATGTCTCCTGCATTGGCAGGCTGATTCTTTACCACTGAGCCACTAAGGAAGCCCTATGCTAACTTTTTTTTTTTTTGAAAGTCGCTCAGTCATGTCTGACTCTTAGCAATAATGCTCCAGGCCAGAATACTGGAGTGGGTAGCCTTTCCCTTCGCCAGGGGATCTCTCCAACCCAGGGATTGAACCCGGATCTCTCACATTGCAGGCAGATTCTTTACCAGCTGAGCCACAAGGGAAGCCCAAGAATACTGAAGTGGGTAGCCTATCCCTTCTCCAGCAGATCTTCCTGACCCAGGAATCGAATTGGGGTCTCCTGCATTGCAGGTGGATTCTTTACCAACTGAGGTATGAGGGAAGCCCCAGGCTGCAAGACAGAGAATGGATAAAAGTGCTATCTAGTTGGGAAATAATGCATCTCAAACCATGCATTAGGCCCAAGTATGGTTTGAGATGCATATTTCCCAACTATATAGCACTGTTTTTACCCATTCTCTGTCTTTCCATCCAAGTTGACCACTACCTATTCCTGCAAACTTCTGAACATTTCTTCCCCTGAGCTTTTGATTTTTCTGAAATGCCTCTCCTTCCCCTGAAAAAAAAATCCTCAATTTTTATGGCCCATTTCAGATGGTGCTTCTTCCAAGAGGCTTTTTCTGATTTTTCCAGGTCTGATGTTATCTTCTCCATCATTAAATCTCATTGTGGTGTCTGCACCCCTCCTTGGTGATTTTCTTTGCTTGTCTTGTGTATATCCATTTGTGTCTTTATCATCTTGATTTTGGAGAAGGCAATGGCACCCCACTCCATTACTTCTTGCCTGGAGAATCCCGTGGACAGAGGAGCCTGGTGGGCTACAGTCCATCGGGTCGCTAAGAGTCGGACATGATTGAGCAACTTCACTTTCACTTTTCACTTTCATGCACTGGAGAAGGAACTCACTCCAGTGTTCTTGCCTGGAGAATCCCAGGGATGGAGGAGCCTGGTGGGCTGCCGTCTATGGGGTCGCACAGAGTCGGACATGACTGAAGCGACTTAGCAGCAGCAGCAGCATCTTGATTTCCCCTGAAATTAGTAATTACATATGGCATGGGTGCGTAATATGTCATAAAAGAACTTACCTTTCACTTGTCAACTTCACAGAGTGACTTCCAGATTATTTGGGGGGCTTATCTCAATTCTCAGTAGCTCACTCATGAAGTACATGTGAACTGAGAACTCAACACCAGAACTTTTAAAGGGAAAATAGTCTTAATTATTGAGGAATTTTTATTTTTAAAAAATAGAACATAAATATAAAAGCAGAGACATCACTTTGCCAACCATCACTAAAGGTCTGTATAATCAGAACTATGGTTTTCCCAGTAGTATGTACAGATGTGAGAGTTGGACCATAAAGAATACTGAGCACTGAAGAATTGATGCTTTCCAACTGTGGTGCTGGAGAAGACATTTGAGAGTCCCCTGGACTGCAAAGGGATCAAACCAGTCAATGCTAAAGGAAATCAACCCTGAATATTCTTTGGAAGGACTGATGCTGAAGCTTTACCTGATGCTGATACTGGCCACCTGATGCAAACAACCAACTCATTGGAAAAAACCCTGAATCTGGAGGTTGATGTAAACAATGTAGATGACCATCACCACCACCACCCCCTCTGCACATGTACACAGAGATCTACTGCTGGTTTATCCCCACATATTTGGTTGCTTATTCCATGGGAGAAATGATGAAGGGTAAACCTGGGTTTCAAGTCAACAGCCAAACAAGATGGGCACCATAGTAGCACTTCCAGCTGGACACTAGTCCTATATTAATGGCCCTCTCCATGGCTGCTCTCCAAAGGAACACAGAACTACCTACTCTTCGTCAGTCCTTCCCACCGCCGAACTCGCCCAAATCACTGCATTTGGAATGGGGGTTTGGGAGAATAATTACTACTGTCTCAACTGCTTTAGCTTACCCTGAAAAATAAAAATATGTTCAACTTTTAATTTAAATATGATATTTATTTAATCCCTCCCTCCCAACTCCAAAGGAAAAAGAAGACCCACAGCATCCTAAAGGAAAATTCCCACAGTAAGAACTGCACTTCTTTTTTTTTTCTTTCTTTGTGTTAGAATGATTACAAACAACTATTCTTTTTTTTTTTTTTTTTAATTTTTTTATTAGTTGGAGGCCAATTACTTCACAACATTTCAGTGGGTTTTTGTTAGAGGAAGTTTTAATGCCACAGTTCACTTATGTTCAAGTAACAACTGCTGTAAGGTACAGGTATCTTTCCAATAAACAGTCTCTGAAATAAAAAAAAAAAAAAAGAATGATTACAAACAGAACTTCAAGAAATATGCTACATGAATACAATTTCAAATTTCAAAGAGTTTATTTTAATTGCTACCTGTCCAATAAATCTTGCTTCCTATGGGCTTTTTGTTCATTAACTATATTGTTGTATCTAAAAGAGCTGTAAGAATGAGAGGCTAATGGTTGCCACAGGAGACCCTTACCGGGTCTATACCTGAATTTTTCATAGCACAACGTTTCCAGCATCTGGTCCTCAGCTTTGCAGACCCAGGCTCATTTTTTTTTCCCTAGGAAATCTAGGGACAGTCTCAGCTAACATCTGTCTTCTCAGAATAATTACTAATAGCACCCCCTTTAACTCTCAGAAGTGCCCCAATTTAGACAACACAAGATGTTGTCAACCTACTTAGAAATGATAAAGCCCTAGGATGATGATACTTATTAACCTTCTTCAATTCACAGATTGATTGGGAGGATTCTATTTCATTGCAAGTAAACAAAACCAGATTCAATAGAGCTTGAGTGAAAAAGGAATTGACTGCTGGCAAAGCAAGTCGGGTCTGGGGTCTCACTGTTGACGGAATTCTCGCCTCTTCTCAGCTCTTTCCTAATCTCTGCTTGTCCCTTTTTTTTTTTTTTTTCCATTTATTTTTATTAATTGGAGGCTAATTACTTTACAATATTGTAGTGGTTTTTGCCATACATTGACATGAATCAGCCATGGATTTACATGTATTCCCCATCCCGATCCCCGCTCCCACCTCCCTCTCCACCCGATCCCTCTGGGTCTTCCCAGTGCACCAGCCCTGAGCACTTGTCTCATGCATCCAACCTGGGCTGGTGATCTGTTTCACCCTTGATAATATACATGTTTCGATGCTGTTCTCTCAGATCATCGCACCCTCGCCTTCTCCCACAGAGTCCAAAGGTCTGTTCTGTACATCTGTGTCTCTTTTTCTGTTTTGCATATAGGGTTATCGTTACCATCTTTCTAAATTCCATATATATGTGTTAGTATGCTGTAATGTTCTTTATCTTTCTGGCTTACTTCACTCTGTATAATGGGCTCCAGTTTCATCCATCTCATTAGAACTGGTTCAAATGAATTCTTTTTAATGGCTGAATAATATTCCATGGTGTATATGTACCACAACTTCCTTATCCATTCGTCTGCTGATGGGCATGTAGGTTGCTTCCATGTCCTGGCTATTATAAACAGTGCTGCGATGAACATTGGGGTGCACGTGTCTCTTTCAGATCTGGTTTCCTCGGTGTATATGCCCAGAAGTGGGATTGCTGGGTCATATGGCAGTTCTATTTCCAGTTTTTTAAGAAATCTGCACACTGTTCTCCATAGTGGCTGTACTAGTTTGCATTCCCACCAACAGTGTAAGAGGGTTCCCTTTTCTCCACACCCTCTCCAGCAATTATTGTTTGTAGACTTTTGGATAGCAGCCATCCTGACTGGCGTGTAATGGTACTTCATTGAGGTTTTGATTTGCATTTCTCTGATAATGAGTGATGTTGAGCATCTTTTCATGTGTTTGTTAGCCATCTGTATGTCTTCTTTGGAGAAATGTCTGTTTAGTTCTTTGGCCCATTTTTTGATTGGGTCATTTATTTTTCTGGAATTGAGCTTCAGGAGTTGCTTGTATATTTTTGAGATTAATCCTTTGTCTGTTGCTTCATTTGCTATTATTTTCTCCCAATCTGAGGGCTGTCTTTTCACCTTACTTATAGTTTCCTTTGTAGTGCAAAAGCTTTTAAGTTTCATTAGGTCCCATTTGTTTAGTTTTGCTTTTATTTCCAATATTCTGGGAGGTGGGTCATAGAGGATCTTGCTGTGGTTTATGTCGGAGAGTGTTTTGCCTATGTTCTCCTCTAGGAGTTTTATAGTTTCTGGTCTTACATTTAGATCTTTAATCCATTTTGAGTTTATTTTTGTGTATGGTGTTAGAAAGTGTTCTAGTTTCATTCTTTTACAAGTGTTTGACCAGTTATCCCAGCACCACTTGTTAAAGAGGTTGTCTTTTTTCCATTGTATATCCTTGCCTCCTTTGTCAAAGATAAGGTGTCCATAGGTCCGTGGATTTATCTCTGGGCTTTCTATTCTGTTCCATTGATCTATATTTCTGTCTTTGTGCCAGTACCATACTGTCTTGATGACTGTGGCTTTGTAGTAGAGTCTGAAGTCAGGCAGGTTGATTCCTCCAAGTGTCCATGATCAGTTGCCCATCAGCTCAGTAGCTTAGCTTCTAGGTTGGTTGACTCCCAGCTGAGGTGCCTCAGCAGTCCTCCATATGGTGTCTTATCCTCCAGCAGGATAGGCTGGGCTTGACAAAGGGAAAGAAATCAAGAGATAGCAGGGAGGTGGCAGGGGGGTTCAGGATGGGGAACACATGCACACCCATGGTTGGTTCATGTGAATGTATGGCAAAGACCACCACGATATTGTAAAGTAATTAGCCTCCAATTAAAATAAATTTTTAAAAGTGTAAAAAAAAAAAGAGCAAAAGTCCACAGAGCCTTTTTTGAGAGTTAGAATCAGACTGACACAATGTCACCTCCACTACATTCTTCTGACAAAAGCAAGTCACAAGACCATCCCACATTGAAGGATTAGGGTTGAACTCTGTCTTTTGAAAAGAGAAGTTCATTGCAAAGGGCATGCATACACAGAGGGACAGAAAACTGAGCCATTTTTGCAGTCAATCCACGAGTACTTTCACTGAAATAAGATGATTGGAAATGCATCCTCAGTAGACAAAGTTAACAGAGTTAACAGGCAACATTTATTAAGTGCTTACCATGTTCCAAGTACTGTTCTAAGAGCTTCATGGATGTTAGCACATTTTAATCCTTGCAAAGTCTTTCATTTCCAAGAAATAGACTGCCTGCATATGGAAGTCTAGATGTGGCTTCCTTACTTCCTAGAAAAGGAAGCAGCTGAGTTCAAGGTCAGGAATTTTCTGGACTCTGGGTTGCTGTCCCTCATCAGAAGTCAGACTACTCTGCATAGCCGCTGCTTGGGTTTCAGCTGCCTGTGTAGAAAGCAACAGCTAACAGGATGATGTATCAGTTAGGGTTCTCCAAAGAAACAGAACCAATAATGTAGATGTATACAAGAGGAGACTTCTTATACAAATTGGCTCCTGTGACTATGGAGGCTGAGAAGTTGCACATTTGGCCATCTGCAAACTGGAGAACCAGGAGCACCTGTGTTAGACGCCAGGAGAAGACAGATGTCCCAATTCAAGCTGAGTAAATTCACCCTTCCTCTGCCTTTTTGTTCTACTCCGGCCCTGAATGGATGGGATGGCTACCCACCTGCACAGGTGAGCGTGATAATTGCTTGGTTTGCTGATCCCAGTGCTAACGCCTTCCAGAAACACCCTCACAGACACACCAGGAAACATTTTAGCAGGTCTCTGGGAACTACTTAGTCCAGTCAAGTTGACAAATAAAATTAATCATCACAGGTGGTTTCAACCTTTCCTTCTCAAACAGAATGCAATCCACGAAGGCAGATATAATAGGATGTTGAGAGAATTTGGTTTTCTGTTGGCTAGAATTATGGCTAAAGTCCAAAGCTGAAATCAGAAATTACCATACACTCCCATAATCTAAAGAAAACCTTGGCCTTGTAAGAGGTAGTAGAACTATCCCGACTCACTTCAACCCCTCAGGTACCACCAAACAGGGGAGAGAGATGTAGGAGATGCAGTTTTTGGAGAGAAAGCTTTCAATCTCCACCTCCATTCTTAACCAGGCCAAGCCATGTGAGAGGGGAGCTTTAAGACAATCTCTCATAAAGAGTAGAGGTGACTTTAAGGGGGAAAAATTGCTAGAAACTCACTCCCCAGCTGGAAGATTGCAGAAATCTATCATTCCCCAATGTTGCCATTGCTGCTGCAGCTGAGTGCCATGAGAGCGTTCTTAGGAGAATTTTGAGACAGGTTCTTTGAGGAGTGTGGACATACATAAAGAGACTGAAGATTGTGGGGGCCCCTGCAAGGTTTGTGCCAGCAGTATTTGCAGGGGACGTGGCACCTGAGAAGACGATGCGGACATGTCCACTGCATCCCAATTCCCTGTGACCCTCGAGGTTCACAGATGAGGACCTCAAAAGCGTCACTGTCCGTGTGATGAAGTGTGGAACTTAGAGGGGCTTGGATGTTACATCAACGTCAGGTCACCATGTGCGTGCATGCTAAATCACTTTAGTCTCGTGCAACTCTGAGGCCCTAGGAACTGTAGCCCGCCAGGCCCCTCTGTACATAGGATTCACCAGACAAGAATCCTGGAGTGGGTTGCCATTTCCTTCTCCACGGGATCTTCCGACCCAGGGACCCAACCCGAGTCTCCAGCGGCTCCTGCACTGCGGGCAGATTCTTTACTGCTGAGCCACTGGGGAAGCCCTGTATCGTAACCTTACAAGCTGCTAACTGCTTATTCTCACTGACTTTGCCTCTGACCAGTAGCAAACCTCATGGGCCAGAAAGAATCTATCACCCACACTTTGAACAGCAGCTTATGTACACTCTGTAGAATTGTGTATCAAACATAAAGATTGCAATTTTAAATAAAATCAGATTTTATTTCAACAAAATAAGCTACCAGAAAATTGTGGATTCTGTCTATGATGTCACCAAGAAGGGCTGCAAGAGAGAAAGTCACCAAAACGTTGCTGGGGGGGAAAAAAGATTAGAAACAAAAAAATCGATGAGACAAATTAAAAATAAATTAATTAATTAAATGACCATTATGTAGCAAAAAAAAAAAAAACCCCACAAGGTATAGAGATTCTTCAATAAACCCATAAACCTATAATTGTTACATTCTAATTTTGAACTTAAAAAATCCTTTTGTGTGTGCTTACCTCGGATTAAAGTCGTAACAAAGGACTTGCTTCAAAATTTAATGAATCAGGTAACAGTGTGACCGAACCAAGGGTTCACTGCCAGAGGCTCCCAGAATCCAGTGTTATGGCACTGGTTTCTGAGAGGTCCACTGCAAGGAGACGGACAGAGGGGCTCAAATCTGTCACCCCAATCTGGGATGAGGTCACGGATGTTATGAACCGGAGAGCAGGGCTAGTATGCAGAGGCACCGGCGGGGCAGGTTCCCACTGGAGGGCTTTGGGATTTGGTCATTCAGTGACTAAACAACAACAACGTAAAGAGGCTTCAGCACACAATCTTCCGAGGTTACTGAGCGTTCACTTCCAACAGTGTTCCTTTCTTCAGGCTCCGGTCAAGTTCTGGACCTTTGGTTCCCCCAAAACTTTGGTTCTGGGTAGTGTTTAAGGTTAGAATTTTTCCTCGCATGCATGCTTCAGCTGTGTGACTTGCAATTTTGTTGGCTTTCTGCAAAACACTGCAGCATCTTGTTAGGAACAGGACCAAACCGGTTTGGGGCTGGTTCTGTGGTTACTGGCTTCCCTTTTGGCTCAGCTGGTAAAGAATCCGCCTGCAATGGGGGAGACCTGGGTTCTATCCCCGGGTTGGGAAAATCTCCTAGAGAACGGAAAGGCTACCCACTCCAGTATTCTGGCCTGGAGAATTCCATGGACTGTATAGTCCATGGTGTCGCAAAGAGTCGGACAGGACTGAGCGACTTTCACTTTCTGTGGTTACAAGAGCCTGTTATGATGTGATTTCCATTGTGTTATGATTTCTACTCATCGTGTGTGAAACTTGACTGAGTGTGAAACTGAGTGTGAAACTCAGATTTTAGCTGAACACAACAATCATTCAAAATGGACTCAAGTGGCCAGTGTGGACTGCCATTGTTAGTTGTTTTGAAACACCCAGTATAGGACGGTGAGGGTGCTGTTTTAGATAATATATTTGTTCAATAATGTCCATGGAAAGACGTCACTGAAACGAAGGGGATCTCACAGAGGCAAGGCCCCGGGGGGCATCATTGTTTCACCCTACCAACGGACTCCTTCAATAAGGCCATGGACGAATTGACCAGACTCTAAGCTGTTGAGAGCTGTTCCAAAGGGATGCTGCCGGAAGCTCTGTAGGTACAGAGGCATCTTCCGGATGAGCATGAGACCTGTTGCTGAAGTGGAGACCATCTGTCAGGCTGAGACGCCGCTTCCTGGATCTCTCTTCCGAGTGGTTCGTAACCTTGCTTTCTCTTTTTCTGCATGACTAACTTTGTGCAAGGTTGTGTGATTGTGTGCCACTAACTGAGTATATTGGTAGATTGAATATTCACTGCACTTTGTATATTTCCAATCTCCTGATTCTTACCTCTGGGTTCTATGACACAGCCCTGAATGATATTATTTATAACAAAAAATACAGTTATCCCTCCATATCTTCCAGATCTGCATCCAAGGATTCAGCAACTTCAGATAGAAAATATTGGGAAAAAAATTTTTCGTAGTTACAAAAGTTACAAAAAAAAAAGTGGCAAACCCTCAAATTTGCCACACACCTGCAACTATTTCCATAGCATTTACATTTTATTTACAACTATTTCCATAACATTTACATTGTAATAGGTATTAGAAGTAAAATATAGATGGTTTAAAGTGAATCAAATGATGTGCTGCATAGTTTATATGCAAACGCGACACCATTTTATGTGAGACTTGAGTGTCCTTGGACGTCCTGGAACCAATCTCTCCTGAATACACAGTTAGGACTGTATTTGGTCTTTAACCCCCTTCCTGGCATAAAGCCCCTAAAACCCTTGGCATTTCCTGTGATGAGAACAAAGGTGTCTTTTGTTATGTTGATGAAATAGTTTTTGGAAAAGATTGGATTTTTTTTTAACTTTTTTTTAATTGAAGTATAGTTTTTTTGACAGTGCTTCAGGTGTACGGCAGAGTTGATCTCAGTTATAGATCTGTTAGAATCTTTTTCAGATTTCTTTCCATTATAGGTTATTAAAAGATATCGAATACGGTTTTCTGTTTTTTATAAATCTTTATTTTTATCTATTATATGTGTGTGTGTGTGTGCTTCCAAAGTGGCATTGATGCCAATTCAGGAGACATAAGAGACTCAGATTCTATCCCTGGGTCAGGCAGATTCCTTGGAGGAGGGTACAGCAACCCATTCCGGTAATTTTGCCTGGAGAATTCCATGGACTGGGGAACCTGGCAGGCTATAGTCCATAGGTCACAGAGTCAGACACAACGAAACAATTTAGCATAGTACACACACACGTGTGTGTGTGTGTGTATTAGTATATATCTGTTAATCTCAAATTCCCAATTTATCCTCCCCTCCACATTCCACTTTGGTAGCTATGTTTGTTTTCTATGTCTGTGAGCCTGTTTCTGTTTTGTAAATAAATTCATTTGTATTATGTTTTAGACTCCACATGTAAGTTATATCGTATGGTATTTGTCTTTGTCCGACAAATTTGACTTAGTGTCATTAATCCATGTTGCTGCAAATGGCACTGTTTGGTTTTTTTTGATGACTGAGTAATATTCCATTATATATATGTTTATATATCTTCTTTATATATTAATCTGTTGGTGGAAATTTAGGTTGTTTCCATGTCTTGATTATTGTAACTAGTGCTGCTATGAACATTGGGGTGCAGGTATTTTTTCAGATTAGAGTTTTCATCTTTTTTGGATTTATGCCCAGGAATGGGATTACTGGATCATATGGCAACTCTATTTTTAGTTCTAAAGGAACCTCCATACTGTTTTTTTTTATAGTGTCTGCACCAACTTAAATTCCCATCAACAGTGTAGGAGTGTTTCCTTTTCTCTACAGGTGGGCCTTAGGAAGCATCACTATGAACAAAGCTAGTGGATGTGGTGGAATTCCAGTTGAGCTATTTCAAATCCTAAAAGATGATGCTGTGAAAGTGCTGCGCTCATGTCAGCAAATTTGGAAAACTCAGAAGTGGCCGCAGGACTAGAAAGGTCAGCTTTCATTCCAATCCCAAAGAAAGGCAATGCCAAAGAATGCTCAAACTACCGCACAATTGCACTCATCTCACACGCTAGCAAAGGAATGCTCAAAATTCTCCAAGCCAGGCTTCAGCGATACGTGAACCATGAACTTCCAGATGTTCAAGCTGGATTTAGAAAAGGCAGAGGAACCAAAGATCAAATAGCCAACATCCACTGGATCATCAAAAAAGCAAGAGAGTTCCAGGAAAACATCTATTTCTGCTTTATTGACTATGCCAAAGCCTTTGACTGTGTGGATCACAATAAACTGTGGAAAATTCTGAAGGAGATGGGAATACCAGACCACCTGACCTGCCTCTTGAGAAACCTGTATGCAGGTCAGGAAGCAACAGTTAGAACTGGATATGGAACAACAGACTGGTTCCAAATAGGAAAAGGAGTACATCAAGGCTGTATATTGTCACCCTGCTTATTTAACTTATATGCAGAGAACATCATGAGAAACACTGGGCTGGAGGAGGCACAAGCTGGAATCAAGATTGCCGGGAGAAATATCAATAACCTCAGATATGCAGATGACACCACCCTTATGGCAGAAAGTGAAGAAGAACAAAAGAGCCTCTTGATGAAAGTCAAAGAGGAGAGTGAAAAAGTTGGCTTAAAGCTCAACATTCAGAAAACTAAGATCATGGCATCTGGTCCCATCACTTCATGGGAAATAGATGGGGCAACAGTGGAAACAGTGGCTGACTTTATTTTTATGGGCTCCAAAATCACTGCAGATGGTGATTGCAACCATGAAATTAAAAGACGCTTACTCCTTGGAAGGAAAGTTATGACCAACCTAGATAGCATATTAAAAAGCAGAGACATTACTTTGCCAACAAAGGTCCGTCTAGTCAAGGTTATGGTTTTTCCAGTAGTCATGTATGGATGTGAGAGCTGGACTATAAAGAAAGCTGAGCACAGAAGAATTGATGCTTTTGAACTGCGACATTGGAGAAGACTCTTGAGAGTCCCTTGGACTGCAAGGTGACCCAACCAGTCCATCCTAAAGGAAGTCAGTCCTGGGTGTTCATTGGAAGGACTGGTGTTGAAGCTGAAACTGCAATACACTGGCCACCTGATGCAAAGAGCTGACTCATTTGAAAAGACCCTGATGCTGGGAAAGATTGAGGGCAGGAGGAGAAGGGGATGACAGAGGATGAGATGGTTGGATGGCATCACCGACTCAATGGACATGGGTTTGGGTAGACTCTGGGAGTTGGTGATGGACACGGAGGCCTGGAGTGCTGTGGTTCATGGGGTTGCAAAGAGTCAGACACGACTGAGTGACTGAACTGACTGACGTCTCCAACATTTATTTATTTGTAGACTTTTTGATGATGGCCATTCTGACCAGTATGAAGTGGTACCTCATTATAGTTTTGATTTGCATTTCTCTAATAATTAGTGATGGAAGCCCCCTGGTTTTTATTCTCAGAGGAAATTCATTACTATTGAGTGTGTGTGAGAGGGAAAGAGACCTTACTTTATAAGAATTGAGAAGGAACTTATCCTTGGTAACAGTTACAGTGAAGGTATATAGGGTATAAGGGTAGATTCTGGTTTTGAGGGACCTGAAACTTATACTGAGGAGAGTTGGAAAACAAAACGTGTTAAGAAAAGTAATTTAAAAACTATGTGAAAGGCTGCATATTCATTTAGTGTGAGAATAGAAATCACAAAAAATTATAAAGTTTCACAACTTGACAAATACCATAAAATCTAGATATTATTTAATTCCTAACATTCCCTCTCTTGCTCTTTTGTTCTTTTTCTTCTATCTCTCTTTTTTCTTTTTGCTGTCTACTCTTTGAATTCCTCATGATACAACATTGATTTAAAAACATTTTCCATGAAAAATATAGATCTTTCAGCTGTCTCCTTGAAATTTGGTTAATTAAACTTTGTTTTTGTTTTTTTTCAATTTTTGTAAGTTGAGATGAATTTCTTACAACTTTATAACTTATATCTGGAACATCATATTAATTTTTTAGGGCTGTGGTTAAATTTGGAAAACTTTCTGTCATATATAAGTCATAAATTCACAGGACAGTTTTTGCTCAGTGATTTATCTTAATATTAATTCTATTTGAATTGACAATACTCTTGTAAAAAATTAACAAAGAGAAACCTCAGTTAAACAGAGTCTGGAAACCAGAACAGGGGCTCTCATGCCCTGTGAATATAGCAGAGCCCATCTGGAAGGAGAAAGACCCCCCCCCCCCCTTCTTTCTTGGCAGAGAGCTTCAGCCAGTGAAAAGCTCTGGACTCTGCCACAGCGCTCCGGGCTTCCTTTTTCCCCTCTGTGTTCTTCTCTTGCTATGGAGGGACTCGCATGTGGCTCACCATGGTTCAGTTCAGTTCAGTCGCTCAGTCGTGTCCGACTCTTTGTGACCCCATGAACTGCAGCACGCCAGGCCTCTCTGTCCATCACCATCACCCGGAGTTTACTCAAACTCATGTCCATCGAGTCGATAATGCCATCCAACCATCTCATCCTCTGTCGTCCCCTTCTCCTCCTGCCCTCAATCTTTCCCAGCATCAGGGTCTTTTCAAATGAGTCAGCCCTTCGCAGCATGTGGCCAAAGTATTCAGCTTCAACATCAGTCCTTCCAATGAACACCCAGGACTGATCTCCTTTAGGATGGACTGGTTGGATCTCTTTGCAGTCCAAGGGACTCTCAAGAGTCTTCTCCAACACCACAGTTCAAAACCATCAATTCTTCAGCACTCAGCTTTCTTCACAGTCCAACTCTCACATCCATACATGACCACTGGAAAAACCATAACCTTGACTAGACAGACCTTTGTTGACAAAGTAATGTCTCTGCTTTTTAATATGCTATCTAGGTTGGTCATAACTTTCCTTCCAAGGAGTAAGCGTCTTTTAATTTCATGGCTGCAATCACCATCTGCAGTGATTTTGGAGCCCATAAAAATAAAGTCAACCACTGTTTCCACTGTTTCCCCATCTATTTGCCATAAAGTGATGGGACCAGATGCCATGATCTTAGTTTTCTGAATGTTGAGCTTTAAGCCAACTTTTTCACTCTCCTCTTTCACTTTCATCAAGAGGTTCTTTAGTTCTTCTTCACTTTCTGCCATAAAGGTGGTGTCATCTGCATATCTGAGGTTATTGATATTTCTCCATGCAACCATGGTTGCAGACCCCAAATTACAATTCTCTGCTGATCACAAATAAACTCATCCTTGCTGCGGAAATACCTGGCAGTCGATTTATTTTAGGACAACAGTCTGTAAACACTTTGATATCAGTGTCCTCACTGTAATATAGTGGTAGTACATTACAAGTTTTTAAAGTTTTCTTCTTCTGTCAGTGTTTCTTATCAAATCTACAAAAAAACAAATCTTTTCCCACTCTGTTATATGAAATATTAATACATCCTTTTGATTGGATTATCTAGCAAGCCAAGAGCTTACTTATTAATTCCATTCAAGCTTATCTTTATCTTTACCTCTTAATGAATTGCTTTTTTGGTTAGGATCGGATTTTATTGTTTCTGTTGCTATAATTTACTCTTCAATGTCAGATTAAATGGTATTGATTTTAATCACTCATTTTTGTGACCTTTTCTTTTCATATTTCGGTCATATGAACTGGAATGTTCTCTCAGTTCATCATTAAATACATTTTAAAGTGACAAAATTATATTCATAAATATTCATATCAAGAGTTTATAATTTCTCACTTGCTTTATTGAAACATTCCAAGCTGTCTTTATAAATTACAGATAAAATGGAGTATCTGTAACTCAACGTACTCTTGTCCTACACTCAAAATGCCCAAGGCCACTGGAGGGGAAATATAAAGAAGGACCAGTCATAGTGAAAAATGGTTTTAACAGCTTACATTAAAAGACTTTATTTTTTGCAAATCATATAGAAACACATGATAGTATGAAAACGTTTGCTAGGGCCTTTCGCAGGGCTGGCTGCTGTGAGGAGCCCAAAGCTTAAGTCTCATTAGTTTCACAGTCATCCTGCCTCAGCTTACAGATTTTCAGAGTTACTTGCAGATGGGTAGGGTAAGCCTACCTCCTGTTGGGTGTGCATATGATTTAGGGGATTTCGGGACTTAACTTATAAGAGAGAAAACCTAGAGAGGAGAAGCTGATGCAGTTGTCTTTCTAGGAATGCTGGATTAGACTGAACAGTTGCCACACTGCTTTGGGCCCGAATGTCAAAATGGAAAATCGTAAAAAGTGAGTAATTACTACCAAGAAAACCTCTCCTTTTTGTTCGTGTGTGTGTGTGTGTGTCTCTATTTAAAGAATATGAACTGGGGGAAAGCCTAGGTCTTACCTACCATTCCAGCAATTCAGAAACATCTTGTGAAACACCAGTCTTCCTCCTGGTTCCAAGAATGACTCAGTCTTTCTTTTCCCCGTTTTGGTTCCCTAACACCTGATGTCCCAGAGGATAGCTCTGTACACTAAAAATGAAACGAAAATTTCTCTGTATAAATGTTAGGATATTATAATGAAAGGGATATTTGAAGCCTCAGTGAAATTAAAAACAACAACAACAATGATTTAACCTAATGCAGGACCCACCTGCTGATAAGATGAGAGACAATGGACTTCTGAATGCTAATTTGAAATATTATTATTATTTTCTAATGTGGTTCAGAAGACATATGATTCTTCATTGTTTGAAAGTGCAATTTTCTGTCTGACCACCAGGTAGCAGACAAATGCCTTGCAAGAAAGGCTCTTCAATCACTTGAACATAAAATGTCAAAAACTTAGAACAAAAGGAATATAAATAGCGCCAAGGACATAAAGTGATTGATAAGCACAGTGATTCTTTCATTTAAAAAACAAAAGATGCCAGAAGGCATATGCTAAAACAAAACACCTCAGCCATCTTCCATCTTAAATATATTAAAAGATTTTATCAACTGTCATTTACTTTGTGGGTCTGGGTTAAAGAAGTGAGAGCTCCTACCTCTGAAGGTGAGCAAGTACTAATAAAAGGAATGGTGTCCTGTGTACCCTGCCTGCTTCCTGGAACTCCCTGGCTTGTCTAAAGAAGGTGAACACTGTGGACGTCACCATAGTTAACCTATTGACAGAGACTTCCCTAAAAGTTCTCTTTAGTCATAATAAAGTGAAAAGTGAAAGCGTCAGTTGCTCAGTCATGTCCAGCTCTTTACAACCCCATGGACTGTAGCCCGACTGTAGCCCACTGGGCTCCTCTGTCCTGGGATTTCCCAGGCAAGAAGACTGGAGTGGGTTGCCATTCCCTTCTCCAGGGATCTTCCTGACCCAGAGATGGAACCCAGGGATTGAACCCAGGTCCTCCCATTTGCAGGCAGATTCTTTGCCATCTGAGCCACCAGGGAAATCATAATAAAGCTAGCTATTATTATTTAAAGAGAAAAAGGGAATTCTCAATTAAATCTAGTGTGTAAGTGCTAATTAAGGGTTTAGCCATTGGCAGATTTTAAATTAGACTCCAATTTACCAACTGTAAAATCAATAAAATTTCAGTATAAAGTTCTTCTTCCTAGGTAACTTTAAACAAATTATCCTCTCATACACAAGCTCACCATGTGTGTACTTTTCATTAACTTAAAGGAGAGGCATACCTCGTTTTATTGTGTTTCACTTTACTGTACTCTGTGGATACTGCTTTCTTTACAGATTGAAAATCTGAGGCAACCCTGAGATGAGCGTCTGTTGGCACTGTTTTTCCAACAGCATTTGCTCACATCATGTCCCTGTGTCACTTTTCAGTAATGCCGAAATTTCAAACTTTTTGATGACTGTCATTAGTATATTAATTATGGCGCTCTGTAATCAGTGATCTTTGATGTTGCTATTGCAAAAAGGTTATGACTCACTGAAGGTTCAGATGATGGTTGGTAATTTTTAGTAATCAAGTATTTTTTGATTAAGGTATGTTGTTTTTTTTAGACATAATGCTATTGTACACTCAGTAGTATAAACATATCTTTTATATATGCACTGGGAAATCAAAAGAATTTGTGAGTTGCTTTAAAAATTCTGTGACCTGAGTTGCTTTAAAAAAAAAAAATCTGTGACTTGAGGGGAGGTGGAGTTGAACCTTCAGTCTATCCAAGGTATGATTACAATCACTTAATGTCGTAAAAACCTCCCCTGGGTTTTATTGAAACAGGCCTTCTCCAGAGGACAATTAATCGTAGGTAGAATCAAGCTGAAAAACTTGTCTTTGATATCTGGGAGTTCTAATCTTCCCCCCCCCCACCAGGCCTTTATCTCTTATACTGTCTGTAACCCCACCCCATCTTCCCTGAGTGCCAACTAGTCACACAATTGCTCCTCCCGCCCTCGCAAACACCTGTTGTTCTAACCTCAATTGCCATAAAAGACACAGTGACTGGCTTTCTAAGTTCCCTTCTGAGTGCTGACTGTATTTTTACAGGCCTTGAACACGTAAGCTGCAGGGAGAAGGTGCAAAACTTTTAGAGTCAGAAGTCAGAACATTAGATTTAAATCCCGGCTCGGGCCTTACTAGCAAAATGCTTAACTTCTGTGTGATTTCTTTTCCTTTTATGTAAGATGGGAAATAGTTCCAGGACCTAGTCACAGGACGCTGTGAGCCTTGACTGAGATCATGGGACAGTGTGGGCATGAGGCAGACTCTTAATGAGTGCTAGTTGTATGTCTTCATTACAAGGGGCTTTTCATAAGCCCCTTCTCGGGTGACTGGAATCATTACCCCTGACAGGTTTTCCCTTAAATAGTTCAGAGGATTCAGACCAAGGCTATGACTTAAGGCCTAGATTGCAGTTTGAAAGAACAACTGCTCATGACAACAATTGTCATGCTTTGGAGCCGTGCACAAGCCATCTAATCCTTTCTACCAATGAACCTCTTACTTTGTGAATACACGTGATTGATTAGACAGACAAATGTTCTATTTATTGTAATCTCAAAGCTGTTTTTCAATGAAGAAGTTCAAAGGTAAGTTCTCAGATAGACATCTCAAATCCAGCACATCCAGACTGAACTGACCACCTCACCCCCATTCAGCACCCTCACATCATAACTTATGGCAGCTCCAACCTGCCAGTTCTGTAAGCCGTATACATTGGAGGGACCCGCTAACTCCCCTCCTTCTCTCACATCTTACGTTCAGTGTGTTAGATAATTCTGTTGCCTGAACCTTCAGAGCATGTCCTAAAGCTGACCACTTTTCACTAGTTATATTCCCGTCATCCTGGTCCCAGCCACCATCTCTCACTTGAGTTACTGTAATAACTTCCTAACCAGTCTCTGATTCCACATCCCCAAGCCCAGTCTGTTCTCAACACAGCAGCCAGATTCTTTAAATATCCAAGCCCGATGGTGTCACTCCTCTGCTGAGAACTCTGTGATGACTCTTCGCCTAGAACTGAAGCCAAGTTTCTTACAACGTCCTTCCCGGCTTCCTGTGACCCAGCCCTCACTTCTCTGCCTTAAGACCTACCGGTAGCTCACTCACCTTTGGTCACATTGGCTTCAGTGCTATTCCTCAGTACTATCAGGCATGGCCACCTGCAGGCCTTTGAGCTAGCTGCACTCTCTGCCCAAAACATTCTCCCTTCTCTGACCTATTCCTACAGATCTTTCTCTCAAAACTGTGTTCAGGTCTTATTTTCAGTGTGGTTTACTCTAACCACTAGATTTAATATTGCCACTTGTCTGTCCACACCCCTCGCATCCCCAGCCCATATTTCCCTGTTTTACTTAATCGTTTGTTCCTTGGTTTCATCACTTCTAACAACATACATTTGTGTCTATATTCTTTCTCTCCCTCTGTTTCTCTCTCCATCTTTTATACTGCTTATTTTCTTTTGTCTATTTCCCTCCACTTGACTGTAAGTTTCACAGAGGCAGGTATTTTTCTTTTTGTTTTATTTATTGATGTGCCCCAACTACCTCAAATACTCATTATTTCCCGAAACTAAATTGGAGTGTAGGGGGATAAGTAGTATGTAGAGAGGAATTAAGATACATTGAAGGTTTATTGATCCTTGTTCTAAGCACTTCCACATACAAATTCACTTGGTTTCCTCTTTTATGTGAGACTGGCAAAAGTCAAACTTCTGTTAACACGGATTCTTATTACCATTTCTTGCCAAGGAGCTGTTTTTTCAGATGCTGAACTACAATAGTCATGTTTTGTATATAGCTGGGACAGAACAGTAAGAGTAACAAGAATGGGGGGTGGGGAATCAAAAAGAAAAGAACATGAAAAATTACTTGAAAGGGGTTTCAAATTGTGCATTAGTACAGCCTTACAATGCTTCAGAGTCTAGCAGTTAGGTTCGTCAAATCCAAGCTCGTGCTTGTAAAGTCATTTTCATTTCCTTAGGAAAACTATTTTGGATCCAGATTATTTTAAAAAGTCTCAGCAGAAGTTAAACTTAATAATTTAAAAGATAACTGAATTCTACAAACATATATTGAGTGGACATTTTGTATAAGCAATGTGTGAGTGACAAGTAGGATAAAAACAATGAGGCATTGTCTTTTCTCAGAGGTTATAATTGAATAGGAGACAAAAGGCATGTAACACTGATAATTATAATTCACTGCAGAAAGTGATAAGTGCTATCATAAAGGTACAGCATACAATAGAAAGATAGGAATGATTAATAGTTAGAGATATTCACTTTTAAATTTCAGTTTAAATTTGTGTATGTGTTTATCTCTTGCAAGATGCTTCAACTAAATTGACCTCTGCCAACTACCAATAATTGCTGTGGGTTTTATATTATGTTATCAGACTCTATACTCTTCATTTGTCACTGCCTCAATTTATTTAAGTAATGTTTTGCAAAGTCCAAAGCCCTGAATCTTGGAGCTTTAAAGTTATTTTTTTAATCTAGTAACTTTCCATAATCTAAAGTGCTAACTGGACTCAATTTAATTCATCATTTTTTGTGAAGTTGAAATGAATGAGAAAATATAGAATATGAATTCCATATAAGACATGATTCAAGCATCTATTGATAAAAAATACTATAGTGTTAACATTAAACATGGCTGTCTGAATGCATTTTATATAGATAATAAATATTATAAATGTATAACCAGATCAAAAATGATGAAGAAATTCCCATGCTAATATTCACTTTTTTAGTGAATGATAACATCAGAATCAGAAACCTAGAATTATCTTTGACATCTCTGCATCTTTCCTCTCATCCAATAGCCAATCCAGCATCAGATCCTATAGACTTTTACCTCCAGAGTGTCTTTTAAATGTATCCACTTATCTCCATCTCCACTGTTATTCTAGTCCCATCTACCATATCTCGCTTGGACAATCACTATGGGTTCATGTCTGGGTATTTTACATTGACTCTTTCCCCAACAAGTCATCCTCCACTCTATGGTCAGAGTGACTCCTGTTGGCGTGTGTGGTTATTTTGGGGCCCCAGGTGTGGAGAATTGGGTGACTCATATTTCTCAGTTCACGGCACACTGTCACCATCAGTCCCTGTAATGTGCTTCTCTTCTTTCATATTTTATTATTTCCCCCCTGTACTTCCAATTACCATTCTTTTCCTCCCTCGTTCTGCTAATTCATGTAGGTAGATATACTTGTTAATAAATATGATATTATTTCAATGTAATGAGTTTAAAAAGTGTATAAATGTCACACTGCCCTATTCCATGCCCCGAATTCAAATTCTTTTGTTCAGCATCAATTTATTGAGCAACAGCTAAGGGTCAGGCAATTTTCTAGGCCATTGGAGATAATAAGAGGAAATATAATGGACCAAAAAAATGTCTTCAGGAGCTTATATTTTAGTGGTATTATGTGCTCAGTTGTGTCCAACTCTTTGCAACCCTATGGGCTGTAGCCCACCAAGCTCGTTTGTCCATGGGATTTGCCAGGCAAGAATACAGAAGTGGGTTGCCATTTCCTTCTCCAGGGAATCTTCCCGACCCAGGGATTGAACCCCTGCCTCCCATGTCTCCTGCATTGCAGGCGGATTCTTTACCGCTGAGCCACTGGGTAAGACCCATTCTAGTGGCAGAGACAGATGATGAACAAGATGAAAGTAAATAACTTTTCTATGCCTCCATTTCCTCATCTGTAAGATGGAGATAACAATAGTCCCTATCTCATAATAATCATATTAAAGACATTAAAATATGTAAAGCACTTAGTGTTTATATAATATAGTGTTTGACATATAGAAAGTGCTTTGTAAGTTTTTGTTAAGTAGTTAAAATAATCAAGATTATACCAGTGGTAACAAAAACAAAAAAGATAAGTAAAATATGGATGATGTTGGATGGTGATCAATGCTGGAGAAAAATAAAGCAGGAAATGAGGGGTAAGATGTGTGCAAGGATTAGGGATGTCAAACACCTCTGTGTTCAGAGAAGGTGACATCTGAGTTAAGGCCTAAAGAAAATGAAGCTTTGAGCTACATGGGTATTTGGAGGAAGATTATTCTAAGTACAGAAAAATTTAAGTTCAAGTCCCAAAGTAGGAGTGAACGAATGTGTGCAATAAACAGCAAGGAGGGGAAAGAACAGTACAGGTAAGATAAGAGACATAACACGGAGATGCCTCTTCAAGGACATTGTAGATCACTTTAAGGAATTTAACTTTTGTACTGAATTATATGAGAAGCTATTGAAGTATTTGAGCAGAGGAATAACAAGATCAGATGTCTGCTTCATCAGGCACTTTCCGATTAGCATGTTGACAATAGACTGAAAGAGGCAGGGCAGGAGCAAGGAGACTAGGCGAGCAGGTGTTGCAGTAATCTTGTGTGAGAACACGGTTAATCAGACCAGCATGGTACCAATGGAGATGAAAAGAAGCTCTTTGGGTTTTGGTATATGTAGAGTGTGGAGCCAACAGGATATTTTGATAAGTCATTATAGTGTATGAAATAAGAGTCAATGATTACACAAAGAGTTTATTTATTTATTTTTTGCCTGAGTAAGTGAAGTAATGAATTGTCATTTACTGCATGGGGAAGATAAAAAATTATGTCTGTCTATGTGCAGTTTGAGATGCCTATTAAACATCTAAGTAGAATGGTCCATCAGACAGTTGGATTTATGAACTTATAGTTGAGAGGGAAAAAGCTAGACTACAAACAGAAGTTTGGGAGACTTCACTATTTGATAATGTGTTAAGCCATGAGATTGAATGATTTCACTAAGGAAATAATTATATCAATATAAAAAGACACTGATGCCTGAGTTGCTCTAACATTTTTAGATCAGAGAGATGAAGGAAAAACAGGAAAAAAAAAAAAAAAAGTAAAGGGTGTCCTGGGAGGCAGTTCTTCATCTAGTCTAAAAGAGATTTTCTAAAGGCATGTCATTTTTCAGTCTATGGAAATACACCTCAGGTCAAACCAAGGACCTAGGTTTGGGGATTTGATGAGTTGAAAAGACCAAGAGAAATTGCAGACAAACAGCACTGAGCTCAAAAAGCTTTCACTTTTGAAAAATTTTGTAACGAAGCTAAGAGCCATCCACAAGCAAGCAAAGTGGAGTAGGGGAGAGGGCACAAAATAGCTGTCCAGTGATTGACAGTCTTTCTCACTAGCTCAGCCATTGCTTACTTCCAGCGGATTTGTCTCCTGGTCTTATTGCCAGGCTCACCTGATGGTCTGCATGTGGCCATTTGTAGCAGCTCTGCACATTCTGGAGGCCTCAGGGAGCCAATGTGCTTCATAGTCTGGCCAGGAGACCGATATGCTAACTGGGGGAACTGGGCACTCTGGAAGGGCCTCATGTTTGATTAGTTTGCAGTTGTATCAACCTCATTTTGATTGGTTAGAACCAAAGTTAAACCCAAAGCCATTACATCATTGATTGTATAATGTTTTTGCAAGTTATATCACCCCTTATAATTATATTCCAGAACTTTCTTTACTTTTCAAAATATGTTTACATCTTTGAGGCACAGCAGATGTTTATCTTTTTTAACTGAAGTGCTCTATGCTCACCCAAGACAAGGTGAACATGTTTACAATTTCAACAACTAGTGAGAAAAACATGTTTATAAGCAAAGAACACTTTTGGTGGGGAAGTTTGTTTACCACTTTAAGCACAACAAAAGAGATTTTTATTCATTTGATTAAAATGAAGGATGAGGCATACTTAACAAAACTGTTTCAAACATGACACATGACTGACCATATTTATCATTCTTCTGCTTCAAATTCTTCAGGGGTGTACTGCTCTTCTTAAGACGAAGACTAAAATATCTGAAGTGGCTACCAGGATCCTACAAGGCCTGGCTTCAACACAGCTTTACCTCACAATGAGCCTTTTCATCCTTCCTGGCCCTCTTGATGGAGCCTTATGCAGTGCCCCTGCTTGGAAATCTCTTCCCTGACCCCACGTCCCTACCCTCCATTCACCCACTTAACTCCAGTAAATCTCACAGCGTTTATTTCTTCCTCAGGCAAGCGTTCCCTGACTTTTGTCACTTACTCTTAAAGCACCATGTTTTTCCTTTTTAACCATTGTATCCTTTGTAATTTAATTTTTATCTGAATGATTATTTGAGCAATATCTTCCTACTTAGAAAGTACATCCCATTTCATTCCAGCAATGAGCACAATGACAGTTTACATATCAGGTTTTTACTAATATTTGTTGAGTGAATCAGTGAATAGAAAGTACTTGTCATTGTATTTTAGTGGAACAGAAAACAGCTTTCATTTCCTCCTCTTTTTGCATTTATTCTTTTCTTCCGTTTATAAAAGTGATGTTATTTATTTACTTATTTTTGTCTGCTAGGTCTGCATGGCTGCTCAGGCTTTTCCTGAGTTGTGGCAAGTGGAGGCTGTTCTCTGGTTACGGGGGGGCTGCTCACTGCAGCGGCTTCTCGTGTGGAGTGTGGGCTGCAGGGCGCACGGGCTTTGGTAGTTGCACCCTGGGGCTCTAGAGCACACGCTCAGTATTTGTGGCAAATGGGTTTTGTTGCTCCATGGCATATGGGATCTTCTCAGATCAGCAATCAAACCCATGTCTCATCACCACAGTCAGCCTAACATCCGTCTGCATACATGGTTACAATTTTCGTTTCTAGTGATGAGAACTTTTAAGATCTATTCTCTTGGCACAGCTTTCTTAAAGTGCTTATTTTTTTCCACTTAAAAAATCCAAGTTGGAAGCAGCATGTTATGTTGAGAGACTCTGCATGTAATATGGGCATCTTAAATTTACCATGAAACTGAATTTTTTGCCTTAGAGATGCAGAAGCTAGAATAATGGATATTGTAATTCATGCTCAGTGATGCTTCAGACAACAAATGTGCCTTTTGTTAGTCTGAGTATCTAAAATCTATACATTGCTTTTTGGAAGAGTACAGCTTACTAAGAACTCAATGTGAGTGGAATTCGACTCATCCATAGTTCTTATAATAAGTTTTGGGATTTTTATAGAACATAACCACAATGCCTATGGCTATGAGTCATAAAATGCCTGAATTGAATATGCTCACATTCAATCAAAGAAAGAATTTTGACAACTCTGTTGACACTTCAGTGCTTCCACTAGATGTTTTTAGATTGTAATATGTATTCTGGGTTGACTAGCATCCACATTCCTTGATTATTGTTAAACAGGTTTGCAGAAGAACTTCAGACTGCCATCCATCTCATGCTACCCAAAGATTTATTACATGTCCATGTTGAAAGCCACAGTATTGTTTTTCCCATCTAAGAAGAAGACACTTTTGCTTCAGTGCCTGCTGACTGCCCACTCCCCCAACCTATTTTTTTTTAACTCTAAAACCAAACATAATACACTTTTTTTCTTCATTTTTCTTGTCTTCTTCTTGCGTCATTTGATTTGAGACACAAAAGAGGGTACAGCTTGTATGATAAGAAATTTGGAGCTTGATTTTTGGCTTGGATGAGCAGGAGGAAGGGATCTTGCTGAGTGAGGGTAGAAAAGGGAAGAAACGCTAAAGGAGGCAGAGGATGGGGCAGCAGAAGGCTGAAGACCTTGCCTGGCTAGAGCAGCATGTCTTCCAGAAGACAGCTGTAACATCGGGTAAGCTGCAGGCTGGAGAGCTGAACAGAATCATTCAACCAGATGATAGTTTTGCTTTGTTAAACTCTGGAAAAGTTGTACTCGTTTTTGCCTTTATTCGTGCCCTCTCATATATACAGTTTTATTTTCATCATAGTATGTATCACTATCAAAAATGTTCTTATTTACTTATTTATCATTTATTTGCTTATCAGTTTGTTGTTTATAGTCTCTTTAGTCCTACTCTAAGCTCTGATAGCAGAGGCCTTGATGGCTTTGTTCTGGACTGTATACCTATCACTTAGAGAGGCATACAGTACTGAGTAGACCCTCAAGGAAACCTTTCTAAATGAGTTGAATAATGCTTAAAGTCCCCACAAATATTTCTTTCTTCTCTGTAAAGTCTTTCCTGATTCCTTTAGAGGAAGTAAGTCATTCGCTCTGTATTCTTAAGTATGTTTCATTCACCCACGCAGTCATTCATTCATGTATTTATTCATTCCTTTGTTCTTTCACGTATTCATTCTTGTAACAGTCATTCATTGATTGTGTAGGGGTATACTCAGCACTGTGAGAAGTAAGAAGGATCTACGGTTGAATAAAACTGGCTGCAGTTACCATTCAGAGAGGACGCAGGAAGTCCAGGCCTACAGTAGAGATGTGCACAGACATTCATGAGGATTCATAGGAAAGAGCCATTAATCCAGCCTTGCAGGGGCAGGAAAGGCTTTCAAGGGAAGAGATCTTTTAAGCTGAGGTCTAAGAATGAGTAGAAGGGAATCGTATTACAGAAAGGAGAAACATCATTTGCAAGGCTGAGAGGCTGAAGGGGAGCATGGCAGATGTTAAGAGCTGCATTTTTCATCTGACAGATCCCAGCAGAGAGACAATACCGTGTACAGAGTAAGGACTCAGTGAAGGTTTACCCCAGTGGTTGTATGGTTCCTTCATTGAAAAACAGAACAGTTACGGAAAATAAAAAATCATCCATAGTTTGACTTACTCTGTGCTTTGCTTACCTTGATTTAAAATCAGTATCATTTCGTCTCCTGCTGCATCAATACACGGCTGAAACAGCACTAACTACTGCCCACATTCTATTTTAAATGTCATAAAGGACAGAATCTGTGTCTTCGATGCACCACACTTCACATTTGAATGGCACTGCAGCTCCTGTCGTGGGTGGCAAAAAGGACCTGAATACCAACCATTTCCCCATCCTAGACCCTAACTGTTTGTTGTTCAGTCGTTCAGTCATGTCCAACCATTTTGCAACCCCATGGACTCTAGCCCACCAGGCACCTCTGTCCATGGAATTTCCCAGGCAAGAATACTAGAGTGGGTTGCCATTTCCTTCTCCAGGGGATCTTCCTGACCCAGGGATTGAACCTGAGTCTTCTGCATTGGCAGGCAGATTCTTTACTGCTGAGCCGTGAGGGAAGCGCTGTACCCTAACCTACTCTGTGTCTAAAAGGAAAGCTTCATCCACCTCTATCTTGGGAGAAGGAAAGCAGGTGCTTCATATCTATCAAAAAGCTTTCACTAATCTTTGGCAAAAACAACTACTCGATTATTCTTTCAGTCTTCTGGGTCTTCAGTATATTCCATGCTAGTTAATACGGAATAACTTTGGAGGATTTCTTGGCAAACGTAATTCATGGCTGGCTTCTCTCTGTTCTTTATGATTTCTAGCCAAGTCCCATCTGTTTTGTAGTTTCAGTAGGAACTTGTCATAGAAGAGATTCACTGCCCACCTAAGGTTTAAAGGAGTGTCACGAAAGCTGCAGAGAGATGGTTCACATCTCAATCTGTAAGAAAAATGCGAATGCTTGTACCCAGGGTACATGTGAAGCCTGTTAGAGTCAGAAAATGTGCGTTATTATGAGATAATGAAAAGACATTCAAAATAGATAGTTCCATAATTGCTTCACTCTAAAACAAAACCACCAAAATCATATGGCATATAACAGGATCCCGAGGAAAGAGGTTGCCAGGACAAGGTCAGCCGTGAACTGCGTAACATTTAACATCCTACCTGAATGGCCATCTCAGCCACAGAGCCTTTAATCATGTCTAGTTTATCCCTTTCCTCTCTTTTCCTCATCATTTCCTCCCTTTTCCTGACAATGCACGTATAAAATTAGAACTTTAACACAATTTCATTTAGTTGACACCATTTAAAAATATGACAGTTTTACACAACAACTGAGATTCTTAGTTTCTCTTGAAAAAAACAGGCCTGCATTCTTACTTGGTGATAATTAGAGCTGACAGTGTAAACACCCTGGATTCTGTATTTGCCCCAATCCTCAGTAATCCCTTTAATTACACACAGACTCTTTTACATGTTTACATTATCTGTTTTGTTTCTATAGGAGTTTGAATTTCTTTTCCCTGATTTTCTCTTTTAGTGCCCATATCTCAATGTCTGCTCTTGTAGTTATCAGGGTATAAGTCCTTCCTCTTATTCAACTGTTAGCTCTATGAGATCTCTGCTTCATTTTTGGATTTCCAAAGGGCCTATAATAATATTCAAGGAGTATTTGATGAAAAGTTAATACAGTAGATTAGAAAGTGACACAGAGTCAAGAAAGGACTGATTAAGACATTTGGCTCCTCTGTTAATGAACTGTGTGATCTTCAGGAAGATGTATGTCCATCCGGGGGTCTCAGATTCTGTGTTTTTAAAACTAGGAAAGTTAGTTTAGATGACCATAACTTTCTCTTTACTCCAGACGTTTATGACTCAGGAGTTCTTTGAACTGGACTTTCCTTAGTTTCTACAAATTTTCCAGCTGGGTCACAAAATCCCCAGCCTCTTCACCATTGAATATGAGTGAAGAATTATTCTGATTATAGTTTTGCAATGGCAAGCAAGAGAGCATGTCAAGGAAAATAATACTTGGCATATTGTGAATGAGGTTTTAAACCGAATATTTTTAGACTGCATTTATTCTTTGATGTGCCGTTATCTAAATCCTCTTTGCAGGGCTCTCATTTCAGATGTGATTTAGAGTTAATAATATGGTAGGAATCAAGCAGTTCTGTCTTCCCAGTTATGCCACACAAAAGGGGAAAATACAGACACCAGAGAACTCATGATGAAGAATATGCCGAGTCATGTGTTCCTTTATATTCTGCAGAGCAGAGAGAATTCTGTTGCCATTTGGAAGATTAATAATAATAATTGTAGTAAGTTCTTCTTTATCCCCAGCAGGGCTGTCAGAATCTGAACAGTACCTTTCTACAATCTTACAATGAGGGATACAGGCTCCCTGGTGTTTTGGGGAGGCTCAGAATCATGTCAGGATTTATTCTGTTTTCCCTGACTTGGCCTCAGACTGGATGTCTCAAGTAGAGGAAGTGACATCTTCCTTAAAATTTATCACTATAGAAATTCATTGTGGACATTTTTAATATAAGTGAAGCTTTTTACTTTTGTAAACAGAAATGTTAGAATTAAAATCAACTAAAATTTTGCCATGTAGATAGCTCCTTTTAATAATTTCAAATGCACGCATAAGTTTGCAAAGGGTATTTGTCATTTTATTCTCTAGTATCTTTCCCCTTCCTCTCAGCATGGCTGTCTGTGGAGTATCACGTCTGACTCCCCTGTGTGTGTAATGTTGGTGAGATGGTGAATTTGATATTAGAGAGAAAAATCATTTCCCAACTTTTATATTTCCGTATGGAGCCATCTTCCTCAGCCTCAGCACCACTGACCTTTTGAGCCTGGACAGTTTGTCGTAGGAGGACGTGGTTTGTAGGATGACGAGCAGCAGCCCTGGCCTTTGCCCAGTAGGTGCCAGTAACACCCTCCGATTTTGACAACGGAAGATTTCTCCAGATACTGTCATGGGGCAAAATTACCCTCGGGTGAGAACTAGCCGTATCGCGTGACTGTGCTGCAGTAGGATCCCAGGCCTCTCGTAGAGGAGGAGAGACTTGGCTGTGTGGAGACTTGGAGGAACGGAACTGAGCCTGCCTGGCCTGCATCTTCTGGATGCCCTTTGGGATCTGTTTGCCTCCAGAGAACACAGCCATGGTCTGCTCTTACTGCTGGTATTCCAGCTGGAGCTTGCAGTTTTGGTGGTGATTTACTCAATCAAGTGTTCATTTTGTCAAACCTAGCTGATAGTCAAATCTGTACTACCATGGCATGCTCTAAATTAGGTCACACAGGCTTCCCCGGTGGCACCAGTGATAAAGAACCCAGCTGGCAATGCAGGAGATGCAAGAGACCTGAGTTCGATCTCTGGGTTGGGAAGATCCCCTGGAGGAGGAAATGGAAACCCACTCTGGTATTCTTGCCTGGAAAATCCTATAGGCAGAAGAGTCCATGGGGTGGCGAAGAGTCAGACACGACTGAGCTGCACATATATGTGCACAATTGACTTTATTTTAAACTGGCAGGATTTCGGTGAGTGGCTTCAGGACTCGGGGTTTTGTGAGTGCAGGCTCCATGGTTATTTTGATCTTGACAGGTCATCAAGCACAAGGTGGCCTTATCCTCAGTCAGTTGACTGTATCTCAGCAAAAACGGGCCACGATGGCCTTGTCACATGTTGACTGCTTGGGCTCTAGAATGTGAGCTTGGCTGTAAGCAGTATCCTGCCATGGCACTGCAAAAGAGATGGGAAAATGCCTTTGTTCTTTTTCTCACATCAATAAAGAGAGAACGTTTGCCACTTATATTCTGCTTTTAGAGCCAGGCCTTCAGACTGGGAATTTGAATAGCAGAGACTCTTGAGTTCCAAACGAACTACACTAATGAATTTCATACTTTAAATTATTAGTGCCAGGCCTGAGCAGACAGTGCTAGATCAGCTGCCTGAAATTCCATCCTTCTGTTTGTTGCCTTAACTGCATTCCTGCAAGAGGAAGAGCTAACATTTTTGATTCATGTTCCTTATCCACATGTTCCTGCATGTGCACCCTCCATTACCATCACCACGTGGTCTCAAAATGGCTGGGCCTTTATTCACAGAAGTTCTAACCTTAGTTTAAATTTCAGAGGCCCAAGCTGATTTTATTTATATTAGGTTGGTCAGTTTTGGAAATTATGGAAGAAAAAGTAAAATTAAGTAGTTTTTTTTTACCTTAAAGAGAATATTCCCTCTTCTTTGTTGGAGGCAGAAAAGAACCCAAAGAAGCATTGCAAAACTAAAAGTTATGAAAGTAATTAAAGAGGCCTGTGCCTGAAATAGCATATCTTGGAATCACAGTTCCCAAGAAATCAAGAAATGGTTTGGAAAAATAGGTTTCAGACATATACTCAGAAAGGAACAAGAGAAGAATACAAATAAAGAAGAAAGGCAGATAAGTAAACTTGAGGAAGAGAAAACGTTCTTTAATTTTACAATCATAGATGATATTCTAGACAGATAGGAAGAGAAAAATGGCATTAGATCTTCAAGGCTACAGTAAACAGATATTTTAAAAAACTAAAGAAAATGCTTCCTGGTCTCATTTATTGAGAAAGTATAAAATAAAAGGAATTATTTCTGTTACTCACAAGGAGTAACTAGGATCAGGTAACATCTAATAGAGGAAGAGAGGCGCGATCTTAACGGGCAGGTTAAAATGCTACACCAAGAGAAGGATCCAATAAATTGCTGACCTTGATCAGCACAGTTACTCAAGTAAAGCCACACAAAGTGAGCACACCTAGACACACACACCCTGAATAGCTGTGTCAAACAGGTCAATATAGAGGATTTGGACCTACTGAGAAGAGAAAACTAGGGACACTGATCTAGAAACTCAAGGATTACTTGGTAAACTTTCAAGGTGACAGCTATTGTCAACAAGCCTGTGTATATTGCCTCTGTCTTAAAAGGATATAGCATCACGAATCCAAGGGAAGACACAGACAAAATAACACACTAAGGGAAGTTGGGCAGAATGAGAATAGAGTCCATGACTGCTCTGAGTGTTGGCCTGATAGAAGAGCATCTCCTGGGTGAGATTAACTGACTTGGGGAAAATAAAGGTGGATATAATTTGTTTGAATTATGGGAGTTTTTTAGCAGACCCATAAACTTGATGTTCTTGTCTAAAGCAGACACCAGGAAAACAAAATCTAGAGAAATATGGATGAAAGATAAAGTTTGAGCCAGAAAACAAAGATAGGAAAAGAAAGAACAACACATTCAAATTTGGCCAATAGTGCTAGTTCCACCTCTCTAAACTAGGAAAGGGAGCAACTTAAGAGTCAGGTAAATTATAAAAGCTGGACTGAACTCTTCTAAGCAGAGTTCGAGAATATCAAAAGGAAATATAATAGCTCTGTAGAAAAGTATGCATGAGAAAGATCTGGAACTTTCAAAAGCTTCAAGAAGACAATGTCTTGGGGAGCACATGGCCAAGGTATTGGTCTTTACTGGACCCTGAGACGTGAGCTTTAAAATTTTGACAGCAGCATCAGTTCAGGAATCTGCTGAAGGAGAGTCTGTGGTTGAGCAAATGTGAAGATCAAAGGTGATAACCCTCCCAAGCATGCTGGTTTCACAAACCTAAAAAATAATACAATGAAAAGCAGTGAGAGCAGCCACTATGCTTGGGCCCAGGAGGAAGTGGAGACTTAGTCATTTAGTGTAGAATTACAACATAAGAAGCACAGATTCTAGTGGGAGATGGAAATAAAGAACTTTTGAACATGCTGAGTAAATCAAATTAGACCTAGTCACTGGGAATCCCACATTGCAAATTTTTAAACTCTGCAAGGAAACAGCAGTATCACTGTGTTTAGCCAAGCATTTGCCAGGTTAATTAGGAAGGAAGATTTTTCCAGAGAGACGGAACAGTGTCTTCAAGACTAAGAGGCATGAGATAAATGTCACAATTGGAAGATTGCAATTAGGTCAAGTGATGGAATAAAGTAATGACCAGAAATGAAGTTAGAGGCTAGATCTCATGTTAAAAACGAAAAAAAAAAAAAAAAGAGGCCTGATCTACAATATGTACACTCAGTACAACATACTGAGTGTATGTTAGAAGGGAATATGAAACCAAAAAATAAACATTTTTAACATAAAGTTTTAATAATGGAAATATTTTCTTCTTTAGGAAATGTCTTGGGAAAAGTGGCAGTTAGCAATATTCACAGTAAGATTGATAAAACTGAGCTGGGAAGGGAAGAGGTGCTCCTGGAAGTGCACCTATATAGAATCTGCTATATCTATTATCTATTGCTGCAGATCAGTATGCCCCCCAAATTTACTAGATTAAAACTACAAAAGTTTATCACTCTATGATTCTGTGAGTTGGATGGGTGACTTCTGCTGGTCTCACTGGAGCTTCCTCACGGGACTATTTTCAGTTGGTGGACTGCTTGGGGATTGTGCTTAGCTGACGCAGCTAGAATAACAGGCACTTTCTCTCCAGGCACTCTTATCTCAAAAAGGCTGGATAGAGCTTCTTTACAGAGTCTTGGATTTCCAAGTGTGAGGGGGAACAGCTACAAGGTCTCATGAGTCCTAGGTTCAAGAACCTGTACAATATCACTTACATGACATCTTATTTGCCAAAGCAAGCTACAAGATCAGCCCACGGTTGATATGCAGCAAAATATTGTGGCTATATTATCAGTCCATCCAATCAATTAATAAACTGTTGACATTTTGTGGGCAAAATCAGTTGAGAACTGACCTCAAGTATCTGAATTAAAATCCACCTACCAGCCTATGATGTCATCCTCCTAGTCTTAAATCTTGGGGTTCCGTAAATGCTGCTCACAGAGAGGCCCCATATCATATCAATTATTCTCTCCCCTTCTGCACAATATTTGTTTTCCATAGAATTCATTTTTGTTTTCTTTTATTCTTGTGTGAATTTTTGGGTACATTTTTTATATTAAGTTCATCCATCACCACTCTCCCACATAATTTTTTCTCGACACATTTAAAAACAGAAGATATTCTCCAGTTTTCTCTTCCTGAACATATTTACTCTGGTGAATTCTGACTTGCTCCAATCTGATTGGTCAGAAGAATGGCTGTCCCCTTGAAATTTCCCCTTAAACCCATTATTGCATTTGTTTTCCCCCTTCATGGATATTATGTCTCTTTCTCTTTGAAAACTCCCTCCTACTAGTGAAATGCATCCTTTAGAAACTTTTTGCAAGATGGTAAAATTTTTGAAGCCATGCATGTCTACTAAAAATGCCCTTTTTCTACCTTCACACGTAATTGAAAAAAAAAAAACAAAACTCTAGATCAAACTAATTGTACAGAGTTTTGAAAGTATTGTTGTGCTGTCTTCTAGATTTCAATATTACTCTTAAGATGTTTATTGCCATATCGATCATGTGAGTAAATCTATGTTCTCTTGGAAGGTCTTAGAACCTTCTCTTGCCCTTCATCTTCTCAAACTGCATTATTGATGTTATTTGCTTTGGGCTAATACTCACCCATTGTGTACCAATGTCAGTTCAACTGGACAAACCCTGTTCTTTATTTCTGAGGAATTTTTTTCATATTTTTCTTTCTACTGCTTTCTTTACTCTCTGTTTTTAGAATTCTTATTATTTACATGTTAAAACACTTGACTTGGCTCAATAAAATGTCTAATCTTTTCTATGCTATTTCCTCTCTTTTCTACTTTTTTAGGAGGTATCTTTAATTTTATTGTCCAGTACTTCTCTTGAAAATTTCATTGTTATATTTTATATTTCCATGATCTCTTTTGCTCTCCAAACATTCCTTTTTTGTAGGATTATTTTTATTTCATGATATACTAATTTCTAAGCATCTCAGAGGTTGAACCTTTTGTCTGTTCTACTTAGTACTGAATCCATAGTGCCTGACACATAGCAGGCACTGAGATAATTGTTTAATGATTGTCCATGAAGATATTTTTATAGATTTTTGAAGACTGTTTTTTTTTTCTCTCTGCACACTGTCTGTTTCCCCCAGGTTTTTATTTTCCATTTATTTTGGCTTCTTTCATCGTACATCTGCTTATTCTTCATTGTCTGCTCATGTTTAAAACCTCAACTCTATAAAGCTGATCAGAAGCTCTATACGTATACCTAAGAAGAACTTGTTGATGGTAGATTTCCTTATAGGATTAGTCAAATCAAATTTAAAATATTCAATCCTAGTTTTTAGCATACATTTACTTAGATTTAACCATATAATGTTCTAAGCCATGTGGAATATATTTAAAATTCTCATTTTAACATGTTCAATCATTTTTCTCATCTTCCTGAATTCCTCTTAATCCTTACCATAATAGTCTATACAAAGTAGGGTCACATCAAGGGCTCCATCTCAATTTTACTATGCAAATATATTTATGTAAATATCCAAAGATCTATATACAACAGTATACTTAACAGTATACATTGCACTTGCTTTGTGAACAAGCAAGTGCTCATTAGTTTGTAAAGTGTAAAGTAAACGATGGTATAGTCATATAATGGGACACTGTACTGACTTTAAAGAACATGAGGAAGACCTACATGTGCTGATATGGAAAGATGTCTGAATTTTGTTTTAAGCAAGGTGTGAAACAAACAAACAAAAAAACAGGTGGTATTCTATTTGTATAAAAAATGAATAGGCACAGAATTTATTATCCCATTCCTCCAAATAAAGCCCAGGTTGTTGTCAGAGGTGGAGGGAACACAGTCTCTACCTCCTTTGGTAACATTATAGGAATTAATAAAAGTTATTAAGATAAAACTTATTCTAGGAATTATTAAAAATATATATCAATAAAACCATTTCCTTATTTATGTAAGACAAATTTTAAGTTATTTCATTATATATTACTGACTGTATTTCAGGTACCCTTTTATATACATGTGCACTTCAAGTACCTTACAAGTATTCGCTTTAATTCTTACAATTCTCACCATTATTGTCTGCATTTCTAGAAGAGGATTCTGAGACACAGAGAAATTAACTAGTCTGTGTAAATTTATTACCTAATATTTGAATCTTCAAGATTCATGTTCATAACCTATTCTTTGACCACTATACTATCCTATTTCTTTAACCATTCTTTCAGCCCAAAGCATTTCTAGCTGGTATATGGTTGAAAGAGTCAACCTTGATCACTTTAAAGTTATAATTAAAAAATTATAGTTGGTTATTCCAAAGAAATTGCAGGAGGAAATGGCAACCTTTTCTAGTATTCTTACCTGTAAAATCCCATGGACAGAGAAGCCTGGCAGGCTTTAGTCCACAGGGTTGCAGAGTTGGATGTGACTGAGGCAACTGAGCACATTCCAAAGAAAGTGAGTTTTTAAACCTTTTCATCAAACTGCCATTTAATATGCACCATTGCTCATATCATCCTCTATTAGATTACAACTCCTACTGGTATTTCATTTTTATATCTGCATCCTTATAAAGTCATAAATTCCAGACTTGCATTTCTCTCACCTGGTGCTGAAAGCAATATTTGTAAACTTGAAATCTAAGAGGTAGATTTTCACCACAAGAAAAAAGAAAATGGTAACTATGTGAGGTGATGGATTGACAAATATGTTAAATTATCTTGATTGTTGTGGTGATCACTTTACAAAGTATACATATATCAAACCATTAAGCAGTACACCTTAAATATAAACAATCTTTATTGTCAATTTTATCTCAATAAACCTGAAAAATACCTTCATTTGTACTTCTGTACTTCTCCTAATGTCTTCTTTGCTGTAGCTAGAGAGACAGTCAGCAAACTGGCAGATTCATCATGGCATGAGTTCAGGCGAGGCTCAGGAAATAGATTCTCTTGCATACCCTCCCCTAGCCCTCTGAACTATGCCGAACAGCTCCTTTTTAAAGTTTGTAAAGTGCACCCTTGTTTAGTCACTAAGTTGTGTCCGACTCTTTGCAACCCCATGGACCATAGTTTTAATTAACTCATATTTATATATTATGACTGGCATGTCAAAGTTATTCCCTTCCTACAACATTAAAGAAAATATACAAGATTAGAATAATATATTCTTGAACACTGTAGCTGGGGGACTTCCCTGGTGACTCAGCAGTAAAAGAATCTGCCTACAATGCAGGAGATTGGAGTTTGATCCCTGGGCTGGGAAGATCCCTTGGAGGAGCAAATGGCAACTCACTCCAGTCTTCTTGCCTGGGAAATCCCATGGACAGAGGAGCCTGCTGGGTTACAGTCCATGGGGTTGGGTCCGACATGACTGAATAACTAAACAACAGTCTAGCTCAGTTCCCATTCTTGTACTTTAAAAAATTATTTTATGGAAGGGACAGGTGGATGGTTGATTTGATTTTTATTCATTTTCCCTAGAAGCCCCCCTATAGGAAGATAGGAGGAACCTTCCTATCTGTGGTCCAGTTTACCCTTCTGATAAACCCTAACTAGCCCTTTCTATAGCATTGTCTCCTAATGAGAGAAAATCAAAGGATAGTGGACATTATCATCGGTTCTGTAGCTCTACCCAGGTCCCCTCACATTCCTGATCTTGTGTGTCCATCTCCAGGTTCTATGTGCCTTGTTTCCACACAAAGTGCGTACCCTGTCTGGAACCACGTTCCCTGCAAATGCAGAGAGCGGGAAGTTCCTGGGAAGTCACCAGCAGGGCCCTTAGGCGATGACTGGCACGTTATATGAAAGCCCAGATCCTCTGCCTACAGTGAGGACAAATTCTGAGATAGAATTTACATTCCAGAGATCCTGGTGAGATCTGGCATGACTGGAGCTTTGTCTGAAATCACATCCTTTCTTGGCTTCTTCCCCTTCCCTGTTCTGATTCTGTCACTCCATCCACATTTTTCTGGGAACACTTCTTCAATAAACTACTTGTACATGAAGCCCTATTTTGAGACCTACTTCTGGAGATGCCAACTCCCTAACCTAAGACGTGAAAGAACAGATCTTCATCAGGTTTTTTTTTTTTTAATTTAACATTTCTTTTTGTCTGCGCTGGGTCTCTAGTTGTGGTGAGTGGTGACTGCTGTCTAGTTGCAGTACTTGGGCTTCTCTCTGAGCTGGCTTCCCGTTGTGGAGAACGGGCTGTAGGGTACACAGGCTTCAGTAGCTACAGCAATGGGCTCAGCGGTCGCATCTCATAAGCTCTAGAGCGCAGGCTCAGTAATTGCGGCACAGGCTTAGTTGCCCCACTGTATATGGGATCTTCCTGGACCAGGGATCAAACCCGCGTCTCCTGCATTGCCAGGCAGACTTCCAACCACTGGGCCACCAGGATAGTCCTTTTTTTTTTCATAGTGTAAGAGTATTCTCATACTCAGTGCTCACCCATGTGTCTGTGTTTTTGAATGAGCTAGATCTGTTTGTTTTCGTAGGATTTTTATCCCCATCAACTTAATTCATACTATGGTGGTACATTTGTGTTTTTGTTTCTTTTTCTTGAAATTTATTTCTAAAATTTAGGGTTCTTCTGGCTACTGACTGTGTCTTGCACTCCATAGCCTCCTAAAAACTGTATTATTCAGTATCAATTCTTCTTCAAGAGTTCAGGTTGATTCCCAAGTAAATATTTTTTGAGATCTTAAATGATTTTAGGCATACATACACATACAAGTGCATATATGTTAAAGTATCTGTTTGGTAGGACAAAGTCCTTTAATCTTTCACTCTTACTGCTCCTAGGTTAGTATTTCTGATTATGTGGATTGGTGCATCAGAATGACCTGAATCAGGGTGATTTTTGCTGTTACTCTCATGAAAATTATTTTACATCGTGATTCGTTATACACATAGATACCCACACATTCCTACAGGATCTTCCCAACCCAGGGATCAAACCCGGGTCTCCTGCATTGCCAGTGGATTCTTTAGCACTGGGCCACCTGGGAAGCCCATAGATGTATACACACACATATAACTGAAGTAGTGTTTTAAAGAAAACAGTACTTATTACATATAGTATGATCTGATTATATGCAATAAGAGTAAGTATTGTTTTCTTTAAAAAAAAAAAAAAAAAAAGAGTAAGTATTGTTTTCTTTAAAATGCTATGAAGTAGTATTGCATTCTACTTCATATTTTGACTCCACTTAAAATACATTAACCTTAAAATATCCCTTTTTTCTCAGACTTCTGCTTCTATTTATTTTGCACACATAATCTTAATGCATTGTA
The DNA here is from genome assembly GCF_910594005.1 of Cervus elaphus. Classification (NCBI taxonomy): domain Eukaryota; kingdom Metazoa; phylum Chordata; class Mammalia; order Artiodactyla; family Cervidae; genus Cervus; species Cervus elaphus. Next base: position 11,509,299 of record NC_057817.1, on the reverse strand, counting down.
ACTGTTATGATTCAGTGTGCTTTATTGATCTCACTTTTATAATTTTCTTCAATAAAGGTACATATAAAATTTAAATTAAAAAAAATGAGACTTCCTCTGAATATAAAATCCTTTTAAAAATTTTTCTGTGGGATTAAGATTTTACAATTAATAGTAATGCATAATTGATGAAAGTAGCTAATGGTTACATATCTTGATAATTCTTAAACATAAAAAGTAAAATTATATTGTAAATACCCCTTAAGTGAAAGTCTGAGCCACCAGGGAAGCCCAAATATCCCTTAATGAAGTACATACTTGTTTTGAGGCCGTCATTCTTGTCAATTCATATATCTAAGAATGACTATTATTTATCACTAAAGTAAAACAGGATTCAGATCCATTTTTTAATAAAAATAAGCACCAAGACATTTTATTCACTTAAGTATGAATGAAAGAAGGTAACTGACTAATAACTAATGTCTTTTAGTTCATCGAATTGTATCTAAATTATATATCAAAATCACACAGTATTCTATAATAAAACACTATTTTTAATGACCTATCAGTAAGTACCTTAATTAGACCCTCCATTAAATAAGTGAAAGGGGATGATTAGAAACCACCTGTCATCATAAGGCTATCTTAGTCAGTCATTACAGTCGTTCACTGAATATACAACAACATTTAAATTTGTTCCATTGTTTGGCATCCTGATGATATTTATACCTGGGGTCAGTGTACCCTAGTAAGATTCAGGATGGATGAGAGGATATCTTTGACTCATAAAATGGAAGACAGATTGTTGTGAGAAGAGAGATGGAGAAGAACACATCAGAAACTTGCTGAGATGTGTTCTCATGCACCCATGGTTAAACAAGTGTGTAAGACTTCCCTGGTGGCTCAGATGGTAAAGCGTCGGCCTACAATGCAGGAGACCCGGGTTCAATCCTTTGGTCAGGAAAGATCTCCTGGAGAAGGAAATGGCAACCCACTCCAGTATTCTTGCCTGGAAAATCCCATGGACGGAGGAGCCTGGTGGGCTGAAGTCCATGGGGTCGCTAAGAGCTGGACACGACTGAGCGACTTCACTATATAGGAATTAAGTATCTGAAAATCTCTTCCTTTGAAATTATCTTGAAAAGTCTTCATATATTTTGAGATACATGAGTGACTCAGCCTGAAGACTTCTGCCCTAGGGTTTGTATATTTAGGAATGAGATTGTTTTATCATAACAATGTGCATAATTAAGATAATTATTTGAGGGACAAGTGATTCTCAAATAGTTATTCTAATTTACACTCCCACCAACAGCATTTAAGAGCTCCCAATAGCCCACATCCTTATCAACACCTGAGACTGTCAGATTTTTCAACATTTGTCAATCTGGTTTGCATAAAATGAGAGCCAATTGTAGTTTCATTTTGTACTTCCTTGATTGCAAATTAAGTTGAGCAGCTTTCTATGTTTATTGGCCATTCAGGTTACCAATTTCCTTTTTCAATGATTTTTCAGGGTTATGTATTTTGTACAGTGTTTGTCTTTTTCATTATTTATTTGAAATATTTTAATATGCATATATAAAATATATATAGTATACTTTTATGTAAGTATATTAGGTAGAATCCTTTCTGGTTGATGTGTTATAAAACTTATTTGTGGTTTATATTTTCACTTTTATATCATATTTTTTGATGAACAGTACTTAAAATTTTAATGCAGAAAAATGTATCACTTTTTGTTTCTGTGCTATGTGCTTATGTAAGAAATCCATTGTTATCTGAACATCATAAAGATATTCTTCTATATGTTTTTCTAAAAGCTTTACTTTTCACATTTATATTCTACCTAGAAGCATTCTTTCCTTCCTCACTCCCTTTCTCCCTCCTTTCTTTCCTTCCTCTATCTCTTTCTTTTTCTCCCGGGATAATAAAATATCCAAGCACAATTTGTCGAAGAGCCATTTCACCACTGAATTTATGATACCACTACTTTTATACATTAAGTGTATTATACTTCCTCTGCCTCACTGCTCTATTTGCTTCTGAATCAATACCAAACTGTCTAATTACTATAACTTTCATAGTAAATATTAATATCAAGTAGAGCATGTAACCCCACCTTTGGCTTCTTCAGTTGTATCCTGGTCATTCAGTGTAAATGTTAGAGTTATGTCATATTATTTCCCAGTGAAATTATATTGACTCTAGAGGTTAAATTTGATAAAAATTGACATTAAAAAATTGTAGTTCCCTATTTTTGAATATTGTATACCTTTATTTTTAGTCAGATTATGTCTGTATGTCTTACAGTACAGTTTTATAAGTTTCTGCCAAGCAGTAAGGAAGTTTTAGATATTGATCTTACAGTTAGCCACCTACCTGAACTTCAGTGATTTGTATATTTAAGTTTTATATACAGTCATCTTCTCTCTGCAATCAAAGGACAGGTATATGACTTCCAAGGTTTTTCCATGTCAGAGTTGAAACCAGAAGTTCAGCTCTTTCTTAGAGCCCTGTGTTGCTTACTCCCCTGCCACCCATTTCATCCGGGCTCAGCTCCTGAATGCTGTCTACCTAGAGGCATTTTGAGGGCTTCCCCGGTGGCTCAGGCAGTAAAGAATCTGCTTGCAATGCAGGAGACCCAGATTCAATCCCTGAGTCAGGAAGATCCCCAAGAGAAGGAATGGCTACCCACTCCAGTGTTCTTGCCTGGAGAATTCCACGAAAGAGGAGCCTGACGGGCCACAGTCCATGGGGTCACAGAAGAGCTGGACACGACTCGGCGACTTAGCGTGGCAGCAAAAGGCATTATGGAGCACAGGCTTGGCAATAGACTCATGGTGACTCCACCGTCAAATCAGGATCAGCTGATACTGCTACTTGCCACAAAACCAAACATAGGACAACAACCTCCTGTATTATATTTGGACCCGTGGCTTTCATACAACACTTTCCTAATTTTCTTAGACTTCTCAGACTGCACTTTCCCAGCCTCCTTCGTCAGTTTCTCTTCCTTTCCTTGAAATAGTGGCAGTCTTAAGATCCTTAAAAGGATCCTTCTTAATCGTTTTCTCTTTAAGCTACACTCCTTTCGGTCTCTTCATCACTTCAGTGACTCTTTCAACTAGTTTAAAATCTCAAAATTTTACTTCCATCCCAGTCCTTTTTAAAAACTTTAAACATATAGATCCAATTGCCTTTCATCATTTCATCATTGAATTTTTAAGAAACATCAGTAAATATTTTTGATTGATGGAGTTATCAAAGAGTGTTTTGAGCTCCTTTTTCTACAGTGTTATTAATCAGTGAGTTCAGTAACTAGTGCCTGAAGATCATCATTAGAGTCAGGTTGAAGTTCAAAGGCAAAAAAATGTCTTGTTTCTTTCCTCCACATGTGATTGTAAACATCTTGAAAATACAGTAGGTACCACAATTTGTTCATTCTTGAAGGGCTCATAAAATGTTTTTTAACACTTGAATAATGCTAACTTCTTAGGGAAAAAAAGTGCCCATAATAATAATAATAATAATAATAATAATAATGAATAATATTAATTAATAATAACATCATGTCAATATATTATTAGTATTAATACTAATTAATTACTTATTAATACTAATAAAAACTAATAATAATTAATAACTAATTCTTCTTTTGCCCTCATTTTACCCGTTTACTGATGTACGCAAGTCAAGTAGCACTGACATAGCATTTATGTTGGCCTTAAAATTATGAATTGATGAGATGGGATGGAGATAATGAAGAGGAGGTGGTCAGAACTTGGAAAAGTGGAAAGAAAAAAAAGATCAAAATGTAGATTATTTAGATAAGATATAATTAGATTTACTCTGACTTCCTTTGAATGTAAAGAATCTAACTATAGGAAAAAAGGAAGGGATTCTGTCAAACACCTTGAGCTTGAATGCTAGTCTAACATTTGAGTAAACTTCTTAATCTAACTAGTGTAATTAGTGTAACACTAATCATAATGTGTAAAATAATGCGTGTACAGGAATGATGGCAGTGACTCTCCTTAGGTAAATTGTCAATAAATATTGAAAAAAGCAGAAGAGTTCCAGAAAAACATCTACTTCTGCTTCATTGACTATGCTAAAGCCTTTGACTGTGTGGATTACAACAAACTGGAATATTCTTGAAGAGATGGGAATACCAGATCACCTTAACCTGCCTCCTGGGAAACCTGTATTCAGGTCAAGAAGCAACAGTTAGAACCAAACATGAAACAACAGACTTGTTCCAAATTGGGAAAGCAGTACATCAAGGCTGTATGTTGTCACCCTGATCATTTAACTTATATGCAGAGGACATCATGCGAAATGCCAAGCTGGATGAAGCACAAGCTGAAATCAAGATTGCCGGGAGAAATACCAATAACCTCAGATATGCAGATGACAACACCCTTATGGCAGAAAGCTAAGAGGAACTAAAGAACCTCTTGATGAAGATGAAAGGACATGACTTAGCGACTACACTTCTTAAAGGAACAGAACACTTTAGTCCTTAACCTGGGATACAGAATCAGAAGACAGTTGAAAGAAGTAACAGTTTTCTTCATTAGCACCTAAGGCTTTTCACCAGACTGATACATCCTGAGCTTTAGGTTTCATGCACACTTCACTGAATTAGCCTGAACAGTTTGAAAAGAAAGACTATCTTCTAAAGACAAACAAGAAAACTACCTTTAAATTCTCTCAACTCTGCCTAGCCATTGTGGAATCAGTTTAGTATTCTGAAGATGTACTATTCAACAAGATATATGTCCAAAGTTATACCTACATGATACTCTGGTTTCTCCAAGAGCAGTTCCTTTTCCCCTAGTAAACGCTGTAAAAATGTACAAAGAGTAACTAATAACCTGAGATTGTTTTTACATATTATTTGTTGCCTGATTCATTGCGGTCAAGTTGCTTCTCATCCTACAAAAACCTAACCTCCTCATGGGCAGCCCTGTATTGCCTGATTCTTTTATGCCTCCACATAAGTTTTCTGCACATTGATGACTCAATAAAGACCTGACAACTGGTTATATTTTAAGTTCATATATTCCAAACAGAGGCATAAAGAGGGTGAATTCCAACTGAACAAGCATAGCCTTCTAAAGAAGGAACATTTGGGAAATATATTTGTTAAAGAGACACTCAAAGGTACCTCCTTCTAAAAGGGTGAAAAAAAACCAACAACCCTGAAGCCAGTTGCATATCAGAAATGGCATCCATTAATCTCTTTGCCAAGCAGCATAAAGCAAAGGGGCCTTTGAAAGCAGTTGCCCTTAAGAATGGAGTCATGGTTTAATGTGTTTGGTTTGGAGCACCTTGCTTTTAGAAGCCAGCACCTGCACCACACTGACAGAGTCACTGCTTCTGGGAGCAGATTGGGTAATGATGCTGATGACATTTATGGTCCAACATTTCGAGAATTAATTTACAATGGAAATAGTTCTTAGTGCGGTGAATACATCATTGCAGTGAAAGATTGACTCCCAGTTTATCAGCTATAAACTATGCAGCCCAGCTTAAGTCCTTTAGAAGGCAAGCATTAGAGATATTACTCAGAGCTATTTAGGGTTCATAATTCACTGAGAGAATGTTTGAAATATGAGGGTATATGCCACTACAGTAAAATCACGAGCAAAAACATAGGAAGGGATTTGGTAGAGGAGAAGAACAATGAAGAAATGTGTTCCAGGTGGCTCCACATCTCTTCCCTCCTCTGGTCAGACTTTCTATGAAGCCATGCCATTTCATCTCTGATAATCCCCTGTATTTCACTTCAGCAATTCCCATGAAAAAATTTTCATCATTTAGTTTCTCTTCTTTATCACTAATTTATAGCCAGCCCATCGTTTTTATTAGAAAAACTTCTGTAAATGTGTTATGGAAAGTAACATAAAGTGTGCATCTTCATATTACTTTAGAATTTTGTTAAAGGTTTATATGCCCTTCATTTCCTGTCTTCAGCGAAGACTAATATTTTCCTAGGACTTCTGGAATATTCTCCAAATAACTCTGACCACCTATTTTTTTCAGGGGGAGAAGACTCTGTCTACTGAAAAAAAAATACATGAGGGAAGGATAAAGTTGTAATAAATGTATTTCTAAATGTTAACTAAATTATGGCTATAGGAATGAAGCTTGTCTTGTAGTTGTAAAAATTAATACAAATTATGCAGAGGGATTGGCATAAACTATCATATTTCAGTAAGCTAAAACTAATGATTGCATTTAAAGGCTAAATATTGAGAGTCAGAGATAGTGGAGTTGCAAATTATAAGCACCTATTCTTGGCCCTGAAATAAACTTGGAATAAGCTCTTGGATTGAAATCATTATTTTTATGTGCCTTCAAATTACTATGGTCTTCCTCAAAGATATTTTGAGTATGAATAATATGTGGGAAGTGTCAGTTTTATAAGGGGTGCTCTAAATGATCACTGGGGCAGTAGGGAAAGACGTATACTCCAATTAGCCTTCACGAAGCCCTTTGTCAGAGTTCTGTATGAACTTTAAGGGGTTTTTAGTACGTCTGATAAGTATCCTTCATATACACCTTCCTGCTCTCCCAACCTGTCCCCACCCTTTATTCTTCTGGTCAAATCTAATGAGAGTAGATATGTCTGTGTGCAAACACACATGAAACATTAGGGCTGCTTTCAAAAGCCAACAGATTGGGTCATATTGATATAACAGTGTATATAGGTTGTTATACACTGAAATAATGAAGCCATTAAATTTATAGTTCCCTCATCCAAACATTCTATCATTCTTTATACATTAATACTTAGAATATATAGTACAAGTTCGGCATGGAGAAGTTTGTAACATTCTATCAACTGTCATTCCTTTTGACTGAACATTTACTGGGAGCTAATACATAAAGTAATTGGGAAAAAATGCCACCCGTAAAAATAGAAATCTTTTATATAACTTACCAGCAAGTGATATGTCTCAGTGAGCAAAGCTAGAATGGGCATACCGGAGATACTCAACCTTTGTCAGGGTTCCCAAATGCCACAGTAAATACAACACAGGAAACCTGATAGCCATGATTTTATGAATTAACCTCCGGAGAGGATTACACTAATAGTTAGAATCCTATGTATTTTAGTTTCAGCAAGCTCTAAGTCTTGCCACTCTACTTTTGTTATACCTTGACTTCAGAAGGGGTGATTTTGCCTACTGTACTTGAGCAAGAGTTAAGATTGATATTCCCACATATGGTGAAATAGCCATATTAACATAAATGGATTGAAGAAAACTGTGACTGCAATTTACCAATCGCTGGTATATGGTTTCTGTATGTAACTCAAATAGTTTTCTCTAAGGATTATATAGGAACTAGTTTTTGTAGCATGTTTGTATCATATGCTCACATATTTGTTCATATTTCAGAATTTAATTTATACTGTGAAAACATTTTAAAATTCTATTTTAGTTATTCATTTGAAGAATGAAGGCCAGACTTTAGAAAGAAGATGGGATGGAGGAGATACAGTCTCTGGAGTTAAGAAAATAAGATTTTATTAGAATTTGTAAACTAATCAAAATAAAAGGAACAGTGATTTTGGCTAGTATATTTAAATAACTTTAATATAGCATTGTGTAACTTCCTGTTTAAACAGTAATATCTGTTTGAAAACTCTAGAGTTTGTCAAACTGAGCTTGAAACAATTTACCTTGGAATTTTGATTAAATATGTATTGCTAGGCAGGAAAAAAGGGAAAAAAATAGTATGCTTATATTTTCTCTAGGTCCACATAAATATAACTTCTGGTTATGGCATTTATTTTAATCTATCTCTAGTGTTGTAACGTCTTAAGTTAAAACAACCAAGCTACCAACAACTTGTCAGATCCCTAGGTTAAGGATAATTTAGTGTATTAGGAAATAATTCTCAAAATCCCTGGCATTTTGTATGAACTTTGCTGACTGTTAATAGGCAAAACAATTTTCTCCACATGTGGTATGTGTTCTATATACTAAGAATTGATTTCAGAGCTACTACATGTATATCTATAACTAACCTTAAAAACAGCTTGTAGAAATGGGTGTTAAGAACTCTGTTATGACTGAGGAATATAAAACACAAAGAGGGAATGTAGCTTGATCAACTTATAAGCTAGCAACTTGTGACTCAACCAAAGTCACTCTTACTTCACAGGTCGTTCCCTTAACTACCATACACATAGCTTTCTACATTCTTTATGTGGGATCAGAAAACCACAAAGAGTTTCCATGTGATAGTACTAAAGACCTCTTGAACTGTTGAATCACATCATGAATTGAGTTGGTTATACCAAGATGCCTTCCGTGGTCATCAAGTATACTGGAGACTTTATACCAGTACAGAACACTTAACCTTTCTGCCTGGCCAGAAGTCTAATTTGAGCAGTTTTACTTTGATGCTCTATTTTTGATTGGTTAAGCCATTCATCCTGTTTGACATTGTTGTGTGGTGTTGCTATGCTTACTTGAACCAGCTGTCACATTCCAGCCTAGAGGTGGGTGAAATGATTCGTGTTTATATGTAATTCTGAAAGGGCTTTTAGATGCTTTGAGTTGCCAATATGTCAATATAAAAGACATTCATCCTTCCAGCATAGCAAGCCTGGAAGACTTTCAAAACTCTTCATGTAACTTTATAAACATTTCTTTCTGCCATTTAAATGTTGGCAGACTGTTCTTATGCAATTATTTCTTGCTCTGTTATTAAGCCTGTGATTGTGAAGAGATGTCTTTGTAGCAGATACTCATTTCTTCATGTTGAATTGATTCTAAATTTGTATGAGACTATTCGTGTCATATATCCTGTCTTTCTGAAAGAGATTATAACATGTAAAGCAGGATAGATGTTCTGATCTACAATTAGATACGGGAAGAAGTTTGAATTCCTCCAATAGAGGTTCTGCACAAGAATACAGATTAATATGAGAATACAGAACTTCAGTGAGCTTTTATTTTATACTCTTTACATGCCTGAAGCAAGTCCAAGTTCTGGGGATACATAAAATAGTCCTGCACTGGGAGAACTCGTAACCTAGTGGCAAAAAATTCAAAACCCACATACTTTTAGTATTCTTTAGCCACAAACTCACATTCCTTCCAAAAAGTATTGACAGCTTAAATCAATGGAGTTGTGGGTATTGTTATCCAGGAAGTCATCTCAATTCTTTGTCAGTTTCCTGTGTAGAAGGTTTTATCTTCCAAGATAGTATTATCCCTGTTCACAAAATGTAAAGCCAACCAAGTGACTGAAAAAGTAATTTTAAAAATAAGTAATTTCTTCAAGAAAGAAAAAATGGCCAACTCCATATCAATCAGTCTCTTTATCATCACACCAAACACCCAGCTTGCCTGTTGTTTTACTCAAACTTTGACTTACAAGTCAGGTTAGCATTTGGACATAGAATGAATATTATTCAAAGGCAGTGTCTTCAATGATAAACTAATATGTTTATTTTCAAGATATATTTAGTTTGGAGACAATTTTTCAAAGAACAAAGGTATGTTTCTGTCATGATCATTACTTAACTACAGAAATGATTTTATCAAATTTGGTGTTTCAAAAATACCTTATTACATTTCAAAAATATACCTTATTATTATAATGCATTATTATATTCAAAATAGTTATTAGGAGGATAAAATCTACTTTTAGTGAACTGAATATGATATTGCAGTGCTTCGTTTTTATATCGCATTTTAACTGTGCACAGAAGGAAAGTGTTAGCATTTAATTGTCTGTGAAATATTTTCAAGGAGTTAGCTTTGATGTGAAAAAATAATAGTTACTTAGCTGAAATGCTGTAAGCCTGAGACACCCAACCCAATGAAAAATTTTCAAATAAAAAGAGTGCATCCACAACAAATAGTATTTAAAATTCATCTCTGATCAAATGAAGCTTTTATTTTCTTCACTGTTTACTAGTTTTCATTTATTCCAGTGTTCACCTGTTTACTATACCACTGTTCCTATTTTAGTGATTCATCAGCATTGGCAACCTGAGTAACCATTCCCTAATTTAAAAAAAAGCAGGGAATAATGATTGGTAAATGCTCAAGCTGAGTTAACTCAATGCTGTTTCTCTGGATGAAAAATAAGAAGGGCGGTCGATCAGTTAAAAGTTCTAAATGTTTGATGGTGATGTATCATGTAACCTTACCATCTGGATGACTGGATTTTAGTCTTTATATCCAGATGTTTGGCATCATGCAGACACAACCTCAGTGGTTCAATCAGTCGACAGTTTTCATTGAGAACCCACCACCACCCTTGTGCTGGACAACTCAGCAAGGGCTAAAGGAAATGTTCCTTCTTGCCTGGGCTATTACAGTATCCTGTTAATTAGTTCTCTTAACTTTACAGTCCATTCCAAACAAACTAGGATACTAAAACATCAGTTTCAAGATCTTAGTTACTTGCTCAAGAGCCTTTTGCCTTGCCTCAGGTTTTCACTGAATTCTAGTTGCTTCATAGGAGTATAATAGAGTTTTGAAAAAGTCTGCTTATAAATTATCATGTTATTTACCTCTCTGTGTGTAAGGCCTCCCTCATCTGTAGCCTTGGGTGGATAATACTCAACTCTGTGAGCTGTTTTTATGCTTAGTTATATATTTTGTGCATCAGACTTAGATATCTGTTACTAGGAACATAATAGTCACTCCATGAATGGAGATAATTATTTTTATCTACTCATGATCAGCATCAAAAATCCATGTAAAATTCACTTTCTAATAGGAAAAAAGTGATGAATAAATGTTCCTTCTTAAACTTCATTTACATTTAATACTTACCATAAAATACATTGATTATAAACTGTCCGGTTTGTAACTTTTTGAGGAGAAAAGGAATCCTGTTCCACTATGTGTAGGCAAAGACTGATTTAATAAATTGTAGTATAGGAAATTATGCTTATTATTAAGGAAATACATTATTGTTTCTACTGCCACTACTTCTATAATTTTAGCAATTTCTTTTTGCATTATGATCTAGAGAAACTAAATTAATTGTTTTGAGGGGATGGGAGGAATTAAAAAGATTCTAAAATTTCTGGCATGCCTACTTATGCATGTGGTGCCATAAAATGAAATAGGATATGTAGGAGTAAAAGATAAGTTCAATAATGTCCATGTTGAGATTGCCAGCAAGAGAGAGAGTCTGTTGTTCACTGAATATATGAATGGCCTTCTGAAGAAAAATTTGTAGATTAATACTTGGAGAATGTTTTATTGATTCTTTCATTTGCAGATCCACTCAAGGTAGCTCATATATGACCACTAAAAGTAAGGGAATCACTTGAGCCAGTTAGTTCAGTCGCTCAGTCGAATCCGACTCTTTGCGACCCCATGGACTGCAGCACGCCAGGCTTCCCTGTCCATCACCAACTCCCGGAGCTTACTCAAACTAATGTCCATCAAGTCAGTGATGCCATCCAACCATCTCATCTTCTGTTGGCCTCGTCTCCTCCCGCCTTCAATCTTTCCCAGCATCAGGATCTTTTCTAATGAGTCAGTTCTTCGATCAGGTGGCCAAAGGATTGGAGTTTCAGCTTCAGCATCAGTCCTTCCAATGAATTTTCAGGACTGATTTCCTTTAGGATAGACTGGTTGGATCTCCTTGCAGTCCAAGGGATTCTCAAGGGTCTTTTCCAACACCACAGTTCAAAAGCATCAATTTTTCAGAGCTCAGCTTTCTTCATAGTCCAATTCTCACATCCATACTTGACTACTGGAAAAACCATGGCTTTGACTAGAAGGACCTTTGTTGGCAAAGTAATATCTCTGCTTTTTAATATGCTGTCTAGGTGTGTCATAGCTTTCCTTCCAAGGAGCAAGCGTCTTTTAATTTCATGGCTGCAGTCACCATCTGCAGTGATTTTGCAGCCCCCCAAAATAAAGTCTGACACTGTTTCCATTGTTTCCCCATCTATTTGTCATGAAGTGATGGGACCAGATGCCATGATCTTAGTTTTCTGAATGTTGGGCTTTAAGCCAACGTTTTCACTCTCTTCTTTCACTTTCATCAAGAGGTTCTTTAGTTCTTCTTCATTTTCAGCCATAAGTGTGTCATCTGCATATCTGAGGTTATTGATATTTCTCCTGGCAATCTTGTTCCCAGCTTGTGCTTCATCCAGCCCAGCATTTGGTGTGATGTACTCTGCATATAAGTTAAATAAGTATGGTGACAATATACAGCCTCAACGTGCTCCTTTCCCAATTTGGAACCGGTCTGTTTTTCCATATTCAGTTCTAACTGTTGCTTCTTGATCTGAATACAGATTTCTCAGGAGGCAGGTCAGGTGGTCTGGTATTCCCATCTCCTTAAGAATTTTCCACAGTTTGTTGTGATCCACACAGTCAATAAAACAGAAGGAGGTGCTTTTCTAGAACTCTCTTGCTTTTTTGATGATCCAACGGATGTTGGAAATTTGATCTCTGGTTCCTCTGCCTTTTCTAAATCCAGCTTGAACATCTGGAAGTTCACGGTTCACATACTGTTGAAGCCTGGTTGGAGAATTTTGAGCATTACTTTGCTAGTGTGTGAGATGAGTGCAGTTGTACGTTAGTTTGAACTTTCTTTCAATGGCAACCCACTCCAGTACTCTTGCCTGGAAAATTCCATGGATAGAGGAGCCTGGTGGGCTACAGTCCATGAGGTCACAAAGAGTCAGACATGACTGAGTGACTTAACTTGAACATTCTTTGCATTGCCTTTCTTTGGGATTGGAGTGAAAACTAACCTTTTCCAGTTGTGGCCAGTGATGAGTTTTCCAAATTTGCTGACATTGAGTGCAGCACTTTCACAGCATTATCTTTTTTTTTTTTTTTTTAGCATTATCTTTTAGGATTTGAAATCGCTCAACTGGAATTCCCTCACCTCTACTAGCTTTGTTTGTAGTGATGCTTCCTAAGGCTCATTTGACTTTGCATGCCAGGATGTCTGGCTCTAGGTGAGTAATCATACCATCGTGGTTATCTGGGTCATGAAGATCTTTTTTGTATAGTTCTTCTGTGTATCCTTGCCACTGCTTCTTAGTATCTTCTGCTTCTGTTAGGCCCCTACCATTTCTGTCCTTTATTGTGCCCATCTTTGCATGAAATATTCCCTTGGTATCTCTCATTTACTTGAAGAGATCTCTAGTCTTTCCCATTCTATTGTTTTCCTCTATTTCTTTGCATTTATAATTGAGGAAGGCTTTCTTATCCCTCCTTGCTCTTCTTTGGAACTCTGCATTCAAATGGGTATACCTTTCCTTTTCTCCTTTGGCTTTCACTTCTCTTCTTTTCTCAGCTATTTGTAAGGCCTCCTCAGACAACCATTTTGCCCTTTTGGAATTTCTTTTTCTTGGGGATGGTCTTGATCACTGCCTCCTATACAGTGTCAAGAACCTCCATCCATAGTTCTTCAGGCACTCTTATCAGATCTAATCCCTTGAATCTATTTGTCACTTCCGCTCTATAATCATAAGGGATATGATTTAGGTCCTACCTGAATGGTCTAGTGGTTGCCCCCACTTTCTTCAATTTAAGTCTGAATTTGGCAATAAGGAGTTTATGATCTGAGCCACAGTCATCTTCCGGTCTTGTTTTTGCTGACTGTATAGAGCTTCTCCATCTTTGGCTGCAAAGAAAGTAATCAATCTGATTTTCGTGTTGACCATCTGGTGATGTCCACATGTAGAGTCTTCTCTTGTTTTGTTGCAAGAGGGTATTTGCTATGACCAGTGCATTCTCCTGGCAAAACTTTGTTAGCTTTGCCCTACTTCATTTGGTACTCCAAGGCCAAATTTGCCTTTTACTCCAGGTACTCTTGACTTCCTACTTTTGCATTCCCCGTCCCCTATAATGAAAAGGACATCTTTTTTCAGTGTCACTTCTAGAAGGTCTTAAGTTCTTCATAGAACTGTTCAACTTCAGCTTCTTCAACATTACTGGTTGGGTCATAGACTTGGATTAGTGTGATATTGAATAGTTTGTCTTGGAAACGAACAGAGATCATTCTGGTTTTTTTTTTTTTTTTTTTTTTGAGAGTGCATCCAAGTATTGAATTTTGGACTCTTATTGACTATGATGGCTAGTGTCTCAGCTGGTTAAGAATACACCTGCAATGTGGGAAACCTGGGTTTGAACCCTCGATTGGGAAGATTCCCTGGAGAAGGGTCAGGCTACCCACTACGTGTTCTCACCTGGAGAATTCCATGGACTGTATGGGGTTGAAAGAGTCGGACACAACTGAGTGACTTTCACTTGAGTCAATGGTCACTAGAGCAGGAGGACTTTTCTGGAATCAAGATAATTTTGAAGATCGCCACATTAAGCATATGTGTGTCTTCATCCTAAGTCTCAATCATTGTACTTTTCTTTTATTACCATTTTTTGAATTTGTGTTATATATTAGGCACTAAACTAAGTATGTTGTGTGCCTTTTGCATGGTCAGTTGCTCAGTTAATTTCAGTTGCTGACTATTTGTGACCCCATGGGTTGCAGCACACCAGGCTTCCCTGTCCATCAACAACTCCTGGAGCTTGGTCAAACTGATGTCATTGAGTCGATGATGCCATCCAACCGTCTCATGCTCTGTCGTCCCCTTCTCCTGCCTTCAATCTTTTCCAGTCACTCAGTTGTGCCCAACTTTTTGCAGTCCCATGGACTGTAGCCCACCTGGCTCCTCAGTCCATTGAATTTTCCTGGCTTGGATAGTGAGTGGGTTGCCATTTCTTACTCCATTTGATGCCTTATGTCATGTAATTCTCACAAAATTCTTGTGATTTATTCTATTATTATCCACATCTATAAGTGAGTACGGGACTTCCCTGGTGTCTCAGATGGTAAAAGCATCTGCCTACAATGTGGGAGACCCAGGTTCGATCCCTGGGTTGGGAAGATCCCCTGGAGAAGGAAATGGCAACCCACTCCAGTATTCTTGCCTGGGAAATCCCTTGGATGGAGGAGCTTGGTGGGCTGCAGTCCATGGGGTTGCAAAGAGTCAGACATGACTGAGTGACTTCACTTATAAGTGAGTAAACAGTTTTTGAGAATCTAAGTAACTTACTTAAGTCCCCTCAGCTAATTAGGTGGTAATCAACTTCAACTCTTGTCCAGGCCTCATGAAGATCAGAAATAGTGGGACATAGTGGGTGCTGTTCTCTCCTCTGTTTCTGAATTCGCTGTATCCCACTATCACTTGGCTTCTTTGGTTTACTTAAGTCAGATTGTCTCGTAATTTCAGCCTGAGTATGGCCTCTTACAAACTCTCCAGTCCCATCAACATCATGACCTTTCAATTTAGTTCCCACTATTAAATGGTGGCTTAGATGGTAAAGCGTCTCGCCTACAGTTCGGGAGACCTGGGTTCAATCCCTGGGTTGGGAAGATCCCCTGGAGAAGGCAATGGCAACCCACTCCAGTATTCTTGCATGGAAAATCCAATGGATGGAAGAACCTGGTAGGCTACAGTCCATGGGGTCACAAAGAGTTGGACACAACTGCGCAACTTCACTTTCACTTTCTTTTTGTTTCTTTGTCTGAACTCAGGACAGTAAGTATTTGTTTATCTCAGTGTATTGAGATCAAGCCATGCACTTATTAATGCTGGTCAGTCTTTTGCTTGGTTGCCCTCACGTAAGATCCACGTCCCTGACTAACAGTAATAAGGATAACCAGGCCAAGCAGGATGCATGTGGGGCAGCTTCCCTTAGGAGATGAATGACTGAAGCAATTGTAGAAGCATCTCTACCATAAGAACAGGTAGGAAGGAAAGGTCCACAGTGAACCAAAAGAAAAGAGGACACACAATAGAACCATAAGAAATAAATATCTGAAGATTCGCCAGCATAAGAGAGGTCAGTATAAGAAACTGATATAAAACAGAAAATTAAGAGAACAGCAGAAAAATAAAAAATAATGTCAAGGAATTCCAAAGAGAGTTCGAAAATTAGGGATGCATTGCACAGCAACAAAACCTTCAGCAACATCATTTCTCATATAGTCCAGGGTTGAGCAACAACAGGTCCTTGCTCTTAAGGTGGAAGAAACAAATGTTAGTAGTCATAGAAATTAATGTATAATTGCAGTTCTGAGACATGTGACAGAGAAGAGGTATATAGTATTTTGAGATCATCGAGTAAGAGGACTCAATCCTGTGAAAGAATTCAAGAAGATCTTGCTTAGACTTGATGCCTGAGTTGAGATCTGAAAGGAGTGGGAATGGACTAGAAGTGAGAGGAGCATGCAGACAGAGTGTGCAGAGTGGCTTTGGCAGGAGGGCATGTTGTGACTGAGAAGTCTTCTGTGTGGCTGGAGTAGAGAGAGCAAGGAGTTGACCAGAAAGAGGTAATGCTAGAGAGGTAGATAGAATATGGACACACAAGCCTGAGGGTCATGTTAACGCGCATGTTCTGTGCAAATCCTACATTCAGTGAGCTGGTGGCGGTGGGGGGGAAGGGGGATGGTGGGCATGATCAGATGAATATTCTGAGATGGTTGCTCTGGCTGCAGTATGCTCTTGTTCAGTCACTCAGGCCTGTCCGACTCTTTGTAAAGCCACAGACTGCAGCACGCCAGGCTTCTCTGTACTTTACCATCTCCTGGAGTTTGCTCAAACACTTGTCCATTAAGCCGATGATGCCATCCAACCATCTCATCCTTTATGGCCCCCTTCTCCTCCTACCCTCAATCTTTCCCAGCGTCAGGGTCTTTTCCAGTGAGTTAGCTCTTTGCATCTGGTGGCCAAAGTATTGGAGTTTAAGCTTCAGCATTAGTCCTCCTTCTAGTGAATACTCAAGAGTTGATTTCCTTTTAGGATTGACTGGTTTGATCTCCTTGCAGTCCAAGGGACTCTCAAGAGTCTTCTCCAGCACCTGTTTGAAAGCATCAATTGTTCAGTGCTTAGCCTTCTTTATGGTCCAATTCACATCAGTATATGACTCCTGAAAAAACCACAGCTTTGACTAAATGGATCTTTGTCATCAAAATGATGTCTCTTCTTTTTAATACACTGTCTTAGGCTTGTCATAGCTTTTCTTCCAAGACTGCAGTATGTAGTCAAAGATCAAAGAATGATTCTTTTCTTTGTTTCAGTCAACAAAGCTCCTACTCATACTTTTTTTTTTTTTTTAAAAGATCTTTGTTGGCAACAAACTTTTAAAGCATGATCACCAGCAGATATTCAGGCATATTACAATCCATATATTTAATGATGTTTTCAGGAGCATATCACTGTACATCATAGATCTGATTTCTTTGTCTTGACTTTATTTTTAGGCAGGATCTCCTCTCCTGGAGTGACATGGCAGCTTCAGCCTAGAGGAAAAAACTCTCATTTTATTGCCCTAGCAAAAATAGAACTTTCCCTCTATAGTTCCGGCAAATATTCCAGGACTGACACTTACTGAACAACTTGGTCACACATCCATTCATGAAATAATCATATGGCCAAGGAAGAGGACACACTCATGGTCAGGCTCACGAGGTACAATCAATCTCACCTGAACCACATGGCCTGGGGAGAAGAAAGGAACAGTCCCCAAGGACAGACTTGGATGCTGTCTCCAGAAATGAGGGATCCAGGGAAGTTATGGGGGACAGGTTAAGGTCTTATATTCCTGAATCAAGATAGCCGTAGTTTGGATTGAGGGCAGAGATTTGAGAGGTACTTAAGGAGAATAATTTTGTAGGATTTTGTAATGAATTAGACTAGAGGTAAGGGAGATTGAAATATCAGGAGTATGTCCTAAGTTTCCTGTTTGTATAACTGGTGATATCTATCATTCACTGAGAGAATCCCCACTGACAGGGCACCAGGTTAAGATGCAGAGAGAGAGAGTAGAACAGCATGAGCTTAATTTGGAATGTTTACCTGGAGGTAACATTGAGACACTCAAGAGATATTAAGAATCTAAAGATCAGTTGGATATGTAATTGGATATACAGGTCTAAAGATCAGGGAAGACATCAGGGCTGGAGGATAAGCTTGCCCAGGGTTGGAACAGTCTAATTATTTTGAAGGCTGTAATGACGATGGAAAAGGATAGAGGCAGAGCCAGATTACAGTCAGTAGAATGGGAGAATGGTCATGAAATTGTGACTGTAAGTATATCCTAGTCATTATGGTAGATTAAATATGGACACAGACTCATTACTACTTCATCCATTGAAAGTGGAGTTTCATTTGCTTCTGGGTGATTCTTGGGTGGCTTTAGTGACTTTCTTGACCAGAAGAACGCAATAGACGTCATTTTCTGGGACTTTACGTGCTAGATCATAAGGAGCCTTGTGATTTCCACCCGAGCCCCCTGGAGCATTTACTATGAAGAGGCCCAGATAGAGTATTCTTGGGAAAACATTAAAATCCACAAGCCTCTATTTCTTTATTTGCATAGTAATACACACCCAGTCATTTTTAGTTGCTGGGTTATCATTAGTGTTCGTTTAATCTGTAATGAAGGGAATTAAGTAGCATAAAAGGAGGTAAGATTTGGCTTTCCCTTTATGATGGATTATTTGTATAAGAATTTAATACTATAACAATTTTAGTGATAACTATTCATGTTATCATAAGCTATCATAGTGGCAAGTAAAATTAAAAGAAGAGCAATACGTTAATAATTTTAGACCCAGTTTAGACTTTGCATTAAATTTTAGATCCTTTGCTCAGCAAATGTACTGTGTTAAACAATTAAATCACTAGTCCACGAAAATCAAACCAGAATTCTTAAAGAACTAAATTTGATGTTCTGTGCTTTTTGTGCCAGTGTGGGAATATTCAGTGGCGATATTTTCAGGGGTACTTTGCCATTTGAGCAGGGCTTTTCTGAAGTTACAAATAGCTGTACTCTAATACCATTCCCAGAAATACCACCTCTGAAAGTCAGAGAATTGAATTACTTCATTAATCTAGTAACTGTTGTAACCTCAAATAGAGAATTTCAGGAAATACCACTCTCAGATTAGGAATGCCACCTTAAAGAAGAATTTAGGGCTATAATAGAGCCAATAATTATATCTGACTTGCATTTTTCAAATGAGAAAAAAGTAGGAGCAATCAAGACAACTTGATTTATATAGCAGCTTGCTTCCAAATAGTACTTCCCAATTTCCATAACCTCACTGGACTCAGTTTTCCTATGTAACCCAGTGAACTTGCATTTCTTAGGCATAAGAAGAAAGGAATCTCTTTTGACTCTTACTTCCAGAGAACCCCCTCCCAATCAGACTGCAAATGGGAAAGGGAGTATATTCCTTATTTTCTGATAAATTGACTGTTGGTGGCATGTTTTCCACCAGCTGAGGTGGGTTTGATGTAGTCTTAGTGGCAGGCCACCTGTTCACTCCAAGGAATTTGTAAGATGGCAAAATCCTGTCCTTACTTGAATATTTTGTCAGGATCACTGTTTCTCTGCTCTTCTCCCCTACTTTGTTGGAGAAGGGAAGATTTTTCTGGGTCTGGATTACTGTAACCAACTCCCAAAGGCCCTTGTCAAAAAGTATATGTGACTGGATGTGATGTGTGTTGGGCTGAGCTGTTTACTGAGTAGACACCAGCCTTCACTGTTAGTCCACTGGAAATGAGATTAATGAAGCAAAGCTATCATGGAAAGTATTGTCTTTAATCATACATTGATCACCATCTGTATTGAATCCAGAGCACTGAAAAGCTAAATACTTTGAGGCATTATTATATTAACTGAGAATATCAAATATATTTGCAAGCAACTGGGGTTTGGTAGTAAAATTAATTTTTATTCACTTGAATTAAAAATTACATAGTTTCTCTGCTTACTTTTATTAAATGCAACAGAATATGGTCATGTGTTTTAAAATTGAACTCTTAAAAAAACAATCCTTAGATCCTTTTTTTTCTAGTTCTACTGGGAACAACAAACTTCCAATTTCTTCACAAAAGTAGGAGACACTGTCTAACAAAAGTGAATCACTCAAACTGAAGTTGAAATTATATGTGAATCTTTATAATGCCCTCTTGAAATCTTTCTACTTCAAATCCTCACACTGTCAAATCATGGATAAAGGAAGACTTATCTGTGTGCTAAAGGTCAGCACCCCATGTCAGGGCATGCTGCTAACAGTGATGGCGGCTACAGTATTGTTTGAACCCACCCCGTCTCCTCTCCTTTTCTTTATGGAGTAATGTCTATTCTTTTAACCCTGGTGACTGGATGAGCAGGAGAAAAATCACATCAGAAATAAGGGCAAACCTTCCTGAGAACAGTACAATCGCCAAACTCCAGCAGAGCTCATATGCTTTGGCTGATGAATACATGTAACTGCAAACCCTTAGAAATTTTGAGCCAATTAGAGGAGAAGACAATTATCTTTATTTGCTCTCTATGAACAGCCAACTCAGATGCTTCAATGATATTTCCTTTTTATCTCTCTCAAAGGTAATAACCTTGTGAGAATTAGTCCAATGATTGACTACCTAATTTTCCACTTAATTGTTGTATTTTCATCTCAATTCATTCTAAAGGAGATTTAAGTGATGAACAAAAAGGTACATGTCCATCATGCACACAACACAGAATCATAAAATATAATTAATAAAATAAAAAAGACTGTGAAAAGGAAGAAGATAATTAGAGTCTGCTTCACTTTACTATACATTGTGTAAATTTTCTTATGCCAGCACTTTAGTGATAGGAAAAAACAGCTCAATACCTTTAGATATTTTATTGACAATATTAATATACTAATGTATCAAGATATTTTCAGGCAAATAGATATATATCACCTTAACTCATGATTTCTAATGTACTGTAGATATTATAATGATGTAATGTTGTACATTCTTTTTGTTTAAAAATCTGTTATTGTCCTGAATAACTTCTACCTTTGCTCCACGTACACACAACTTTGTTATATGGTACAACATTAAGGTAAAAGAAAAATTTTAGTTAGCAGGCACCTTTGAAATATGCTTGAAGTAGAAATGTGGTATTTTCATATGTGACACCAACAGGACCTAAACTGAGTCCATGAGATGCTATTTAGATTTATCTACAAAACCGACTGTTTCAGTACTTTCAGCCCCACTTTAAAGACACCATATCAATGACTGCCAGTTCCATTAGGGGGTTCTTTTAACAAAATCATAAACCAAAATATTTCCACACTTAAATAATTTTATTTATGGTGGAGTTTCCAAAAATCTCTTATATCTTGAAATCATCCACAAAGTACTATTTTGTGCTTAGATTAAAAATGTATTTCTTATAAGAAAATGTTAAAATATATACCATTAGGAAGTATTGTTATATTTTATTTAACACAATATAAATCAAAGGATTAAAGAGAAAAGCAAAGCCGTTAAATATATTTAAAACTCCCTATAACTGATTTACATCTATTCTAATATTTTAAAGAAAAAAATAAAGCACTAAATATCAGAGCTAATATTTTGATAAGCAATATTTATAAAAAATATAAGTTAAGCATTGCAACAAACTACCTTTTGATGAACTGCCCGTATAAGAAATAATATCATTGGGACTATATATCTAAAGCAAAGATGAAGGAAAAGAAGAAAAAAGAAAGTATAAATTGCAATAGTGACTTTTTAAATACACTTTCTTATAAAGTGGCAAGATAATATTTACAAATTTACAACAGAAAAGAAATGCTTATTTACAGGTTGTCTTGCTTTTGGATTTTTGGTGCCTCCTTCTTCCTGTGTAATAGACCTTCCGGCAGAACTGATCTAGAATTTTAGTTCATAGCACATGATAGATGAGCCTGGAACTAGAGGCCCCTGGAGTTGCAGGCTGAGAATCGGTGCTGGCAACCGGGGAGAGAGAGGCTGGATCCTGGAGAGGCAATCCTGGTTGCTCCGAGTTGGTGATCCGATCCACTATGCTGGATAAACAATCCAAGCTGGATAAGGAGCTTTTATCCGTGGCATATACTAAGGACACAAGGAGAAAACCATTAAGAAAAAAAAAATCCTTGCTTATGCTGCTGCTTAAACTGCAGGTCAGCTCCTTTGAAACCCAAAGGTCAGGTGGTCACAGAAAGCCTGATGTAGAAATTTGCAACAAATATCTAGCAATTCATGGGGATGAAGTTGGGGAGTGGAGAAGCAACCGGGTAATATTTCAAGCAAAAGCTCACGTCTATGTGTATGTGCCTGGATGTATCTGTTAGGAGAATTTTGAGCAGAAGATGTGTGTTTATTTTGCCCTGCCAATACCCCCATAAATACCATTCTGTTCTCTTCCCAGTACTGCATGGAAGAACAGACTCTACTTTGATAGGCTAAATTCTGAAGGTGAACTGGTCTTTAAACTCCTCTGAAGTCATGGGTTCTTACCATTTGGTACATCAGGACAGTAGACGCTGTCAAAACTGCTGCTCTTTCTGGACCAGATAGGGCTGTTACATTCAGGCTGTAATAAAAGACACAGAAGAAGGCGTTTGTTTTCAGGTCTTGGCGAAAGGTGCTGCGATCTTGGGTGAGGCAGTGCTCACCCACCAGCTCCATAAACTGACCACTCTCAGTCACCGTTATTGCCTTGATTTAGGAAGGGCAGTGAGGTCATTCTCTGTGCTTGGAGAAGAGGAGAGAGGCAGCAGAAAGCAGAGGGCGGGTGGAATTCAGCAGCAGTGTGCACTGGGTTAACCATGCAAAATGGATTGGAGTAGAAGGAAGCCACACTAATTCAGAGAGAGAACACTTTCCCAAGGCAGAAACACATTAAAACCTGGCAGCCTTGGAGCAAACGCTGTCTGAAAAGAATGCATGAACCTCTTCCAGCCCGGCCTCAGCAGAGTAGGAGCTGGGGCCATGCAGGCATTTCTTTCTGTTTCTCCCTTAAGTTACAAACCGTGGGACCGTGGAGGCCTCAGACAGTTGCCTTTAGATGCTAGAGCATGTCAAGGTCCACTGGCAGTATATACTGGAAATAAACTGAGTAATGGAGAAAACATCTGATTGATCATTCACAGCCAGCTATCTCAAGTGACAACCTGCTCCTTCAATGTGCACGTAGAGTAGGTAGGAAGTCAAGACAAAATCCTGTTCAGCAGCTGTCTGTGTGCCCGCATCTGTCTAAATGTGGCATCTCTCTTCTCTGCCAGTACCTGCCCCCCGCTGCCCCCCAACACCCAGCTATCCACCAATAACCACCGACTATCTGGTTGCTACACCTGGTCTAAATGAGATGGAAGGATTTTTGTAAAAGTTGGGTCCTGGCCGGTACAGAGCCTCTCTTACCATGCCATCGGAGCAGCTGGAGGTGGGGCTGGTGGGCTCGGAGCAGCTCTGCCCCGGCAGGCTATAGTAGTTTTCCACCTGTTCCCTTAGCAGCTCCTGCAGGCTCTCAATGTAGCGGATGGCATTCCTGAGGATCTCCACCTTGGGCAGCCTCTGGTTAGGGTTGGTCGTGGTGCACCGCTTGAGCGTGTCGAAAGCCTGGTTGACCTTCTTCAGGCGTCTCCGCTCGCGCATGGTGGCCGCCTTCCGCCGGTCCATGGTGGTGGACTTCCTCTTGCATGCTTTGCAGGCCCACATGAGGCAGTGGCCGGCCTGGTGGTGGCCCGTGGGTGCTCGCACGTGCTCGTCCTCGTCTGAGCCTTGCAGGTCTGCCTTGTGAGCCCCGAAAGCAGCCACTCGCGGCTCAAACTCGTCCCCGAACTCGCCCTCGGGGGATGGGATGCAGGAGCCGTCGTAGAAGTACTCAGAGGGCGAGAACTGGCAGCCGTCCATCATGTCCATCGTCTGCAGAGAGGCAGGGGGTGGGCCTGGACAGCAGCGAGATAGATAGGGCAGAAACCGGAGCCTGGCGCCGCTGAGGGCAGGGAAATCCCGGGCCGAGCTCCCTGGTCGGTGTCTCTGGTAATTAGCAAGGGCAGACGCCTGGCGGCCTGGGTCTGCCGCGCTGGGGTTGGGGCTCTTTATATATTCTTGGGGGAGGGAGGCCGGCCCCTGTGGCCCCGCACTATTAGCATATCCCACCGCAACCCCCGCCGGGGCTGTCTGGGCAAACCTCCGCCTTTTCTCTAGAGACAGTTTGCTGTTTACTGCCCCTTTTGACGCTAATGGTTTTACTGCGTTTCTGCTGGGGCGGAGGTGATGGCGCCCCAGTCCGCTTACTTGCACTCTTTCGGTTACCTAAACCAAGGGACACTTAGAGGGTGTCACAGACAAAAGGAACGAAGGAAATCCAACTTCGTACAATTGCTCTCACATTTAAAAAGATAATCAGTAAATAGAACTCCCCATTTCAGTTGACACCAAACGCGGACCCGCCTTCCCAATGCGAGACATGAGTGATCAACTTTATTTTCAGGTATTTCTCTTTTTCGTGAACTTCAGTTGTGTCAGGAATTTTCTCAGCCAGTAGGCCAAATAACAGTTGCTAAAAACTTGAAGTGGCACTTTCAATAATGAAGTGGCCCTAGATTTTTTTTTTTTTAATCTGTTTTGTTTCTCATCAGATTGCCATTAACAGTCTCTGTGTTATTTGGGGGTAACCTGGGAGGTTCCTTTTCTCCAAAAACAGCTCGCTCTGAGTTTTTTCTCTGTTCATCTGAAGGGCGTGGGCATAGCAGGGCCAGGTGACCAGGAACACACCCGGCTTCCTCTCTTTCCCGCTTCTGCGCCTGTTTGCTGAGCGCCTCCTCCTGTGATGAACCTGAGCAGGCGGAAGATCCACCCTGACTGCGTCTCTAAGATTTGTGTTCTAAGAAACCGGGTTTTAGATGATGAACTCCTTCCCAAGGGCTCGTCTCCCTTCTCCCTCTTTCTGCCCCGCCCTGTCATTTCGACAGTCTAAACAGCCAAGCTGGGCTTCGGGGTCGCTAATTTTCTGCTTTCAGGCAAACTAACACCGTTACAGATGCGTCCCAGCTGCCGGCAGGGCAATCTTTCTTGGCTCGTGTAAAATTTCCAACTCCTTCGACCAGGGTAACTTCACACACTTTGGCGACAAAAGCCTTACAGAAAAGCAATCACAGCAGGGTCTTTGAAACTTTGTGGCTAGAAGGCGAGAGGGAAGGGCCTCCATTTAAGTGACAATGAACCTATTAATCAGCTTTTGTCAATCCCCCTCCACCCTGACTTCACTATCAAAATCACCTGCGGTAGAGGGTGGGGGGAGGATAGTTTTTATATATGGGGAAAAACTATTACTTCAAGGTCTATCTACACAAACAGACTTGAATTTTCTGAGGTTTTGGACCAGGCTTGTGGACTCATTAAAAGAAGTGAGTTTGCACCTTGATCTTGTGTCACAGAATCCAGTAAACTGTTGTGACTCCAAATTAACAGGGGCTGAGGAGACCTTCTTTTCTATTACATTTTTCTAAAATTATTTCCCGAAAGCAACCCTGGCAGGCAGATTTCCCCATCTTCAGGGGCCAAAGAAGTATTAACTTTCTCAGGGTGAAATCTGCTCTCCACAGTGAAGGCCCCAGAAATCAGGGGTAGGATAATGTCAGTCACCGAAGTTTGCTACAAACGTGCCTGCCGCTGTCCCCTTTCCCAAGTTCTGTGGTCTCTAAGACAAAGACACTACCTCCACCACCAGCCCTTGAAAATCTGGCTCCTTTTCATACCAATGGGCAGTGGGAATTCATCTGCACCTTGTTTTTAGAACTGTTAACAAGTAGATGTCTTTGAAATGAATAGGTACCCAGGGCCACACCAGATAAAAGAATTGAGTTCCTAAAGGACCCATCCAGGGGAGTGGAAACCCTCCAAAGCGTGCGCGTTGCCGCCTCGGAAGCACAGAAGTGGGTAGATATTCTCATCCAGGCACCACAGGTTCTGGTCAGCAGCAACAGAAGCACTTTCTTTGGCTATGTAGTCCACACTGTCACACACCGCCCAAAGCTAACACAGACCTGTTCACAAACTTAAGATTCGGGCACAAATAAATTTGCTCCTTCAAGTTTAAGTGGAAGATAGAAGTTATGCTTCTGGCTTGCCTTTCAGGTGATTTCTTTCCACAAAGCACCTAATGTCCTTTGTCCCCAAAGTTGTTAAGCATGGGATATTTGTAACCAAACAATTATGACTTGTTTTCTCTTGGGAAGCCCTGTTCCCAACACTTGCTATGTATGCACTCAGTTATGACTTTCAACAATTCTCTGGCAACTGTCACTGGACCCATTGTTAAGAGAAGGTAGCCAAGCTCGGGGAGCAAGTCATTTGCCCCAGGTCACACAGAATTGGAAACTAGGCACCCCTTCTGGAGGGCTTGAGCTCCTAGAGGTGAATTCCATTTGTTTCCTTCTCCAATCAGTTCGGGCTCCGTGCGTGCCCTTAGCGCTCCAGAGCAGAGACTCGCAAACGCAGGTCCGGGGAGCTTTCCCTCGGCTCCCGGCCTGAGAAGACGCTGTCACTCAGGAGGCCCTGTCAGGAACCAGAGGTTAAGGCTGTCTTTGGTAAGGTGATCTCAAAACAAATTTACCAGAGTGCCGCGGGCCAGTGGAACTAAAGAAGCCGAGAAAACACAAGCGCCCGGCGGCTTAATGGAACTTGCTGGGGGGGAAACAGGGTCCAGGGTTGAGGACCCCTGGGACTTAAGCGCTGAAAAGAGGATCTCAGAGCACCAAAGTTAAAAACCGAGACAAAACTTTGAGACCTCTGTCAGGGGCTAGAGGAGAAAGAGATCAAAAATTGGGAAGCAAGCTACAAAGAAGGTAGGAAGCCAACGTGTTCAGAGAAGCCTGGGACCCCCAAATCAGGAGATAACTCCCCTGTTCTTTTCCCAGGAGAGACCATGGGAGGGAAAAATGGGAAACTGAGACAGAGAAAAACAGTGTTTTTTGTTTTTTTTTTGTTTTTTTGAGGGGGGAAAATTAAACAGAAGTATAAAAAAAAAAGTTAAAATTTACTTTTTAAAAAAGGTCTTTTCTATTGCTCCTCTACTCAAGAGAAGAGGGTGGCCTCTTCTCAAAATCAGACCATATTGGCTTTTGCTTCTCAGAGAAAAGAATGAAAATACAATCCGTTATACCCTATTTCTCCAGGGACATGGATGTCTTCCATGTTCCACCACTGACTCTGCTAGGAAAATATCACAGTAGGCAGAAGATGAGAGGAAAAGTCAGTCCAGCTGGGTCATATAAATAAATGCTCACCAAGATTCTGATGAAGCAGATATAATGGTTTTTAAATTTTTGTGTTATTTTACATTCTGAAGCAAAATAAACACATACTTAATTTTCTTACAATTTAGACTTAGGAGCAGGTTTTAATTGCAAAGACCTTTAAGTAATCATCAACTTTTTTTTTTTTTTTTGAGAGCCTATTTTAGTTTGAGCATTATGGCAACAATCCTAGTGTTGATGGACAGACCACACCAGCAAAATAATGCTCAGAGCTTCCTTTTCTAGTAAAAGTTGCCCACCCTCGGAATTTTGCATGATTGAAAATTCTCCGTGTTTCTCTCAGCAGGAGAAATTAAATATACATAGGAAGACAGGTTCATGAGACCCTTATCAACTCCTGGATAATGGAAGTTGTTCTTAAAATTTTCTTATTATATTTGACATAACAATGTGCCAAACAATTTCAAACCACTATTAGTTCCGGGACCCAGGCACACCTAAGTAAACACATTAGTACCTGCCAAAGCTGCTGGAAGAATTTGTGGAGAAGACAGCTGAGGAAGACATTGGCCTCTGCCTAGTTCGAAGACTCCCAGGAGAGATCAAAGGCCTAAGTAAGGACTTTAAGCAGCCTTGAGAGTAGAGAAAGTGGGCAGTCCTTGCAGCGTTATCTTTGTTCCAGCACATGGCATAGACATTCCATCTCACAGGCTGACTCTGAACTAGGCTTACAAAAAATTGCTTTTTCAGAATGAAACCTCTAGGAAGGAGGGTCATCTTTTGTAACACTGCTGACTCTAAGGGAGTGGCTGGAGGAGTCTGTTGGAGAAATGCCTTGATGGCTTGGCTCTTTAAGGAAATGCCATGTTATTGCTAATTTACTAATGCATTAGATTTGGAGATGAGATATTCAAAGTTTAAACTAAAATTTTTTAAAATGTTTTTTCCAGATAAGTTGTTGTAGGAGGAACGTTTTGAGAAAAATAAAAGGGATAAAATATTACTAAGAGAAAAGCACAGATGGGTAAATTCTAACTTTGAATTTTAAAATGTCTTAATAAGGGTGAAGGTCACTATAGCAACCCAACACTTCTCTACCAATCTCAAGAGGAGTTGGGATCGCTGATTTTTAGCATCATACCTCCACCCCCAAATCATATGAAAGAGTATGAAAAAAAAAAAAAAAGAGTCCTTTAGACAAAGGGTATTTCCACTATGGTCAGGCTTGAAATTCAATGATCCAGGTGTGATGATTAAAGTTAGTTTAAGAAAGCTAACATTTGATGTTCTACAGATTATTTCTTCGGTAACATATAAGAGAAAATCACTTGTTATTTTATACTTAATAACCTCTGAAATGAGGCTCAGTTTAAATCTCAAATTGCTGATCTTTACCGAGTTATTAACATCTTGATTTTCTGTTTCCACAGCCCTGTTTGTTTTGGCTTTGGCCTTAGTCAAGATTATCATCATTAATATCAAATAAAAACATTTTAATTGCAAACACACCAAGGATTCATTGGGAAGCCTACCATGTCAGTTGTAGCAGTGGAGGTCACATGAAGTCTTTGGGAAATATTTGCTCTATTTAATGAAGAGACTTTCTATGGGCAAACTTATTCCAAACAATTTCTCAGGTTACTCAACTAAGAAAGATAAAGAGGATTTGGTTTGCAAAGACCAAATAAAAGTAAAGTCCATGAATTGATAAAAAACATTCTGCTGCTGAGCAGCTTACAACACAAATCTTATTATAAATATATGTGCTATTATAAAGTTAAATGAGTTTACCTGCATGGTTGTGATATCTTAGTTGTGGCATGAATCTGATTTTCTAAAATATAGGGGTGTGTGTATGTGTGCATGTATATATATGTATATATTCCATATATATATATGGAAATCACTTGATTCTCAGAAAAAATCATAGATACATAAAAAGTGTGATTAAGAGGTATATATACAATCAAGACATTTTCATTCACATGTATTCAGATTAGGTAATTTGCAATGCTTGACCACATTTAATTAAATGAGTTCTCTAATTTGGAGTTTACTAGCTAATCACTCTCCAGAAAGAGCTTTTGAAAAACAGTTGTCAAATTCAGTCAAATTATCCTACAGTCCATAAATGAATCTTCTCCTTTCTCAAGGTTTCTCTTTCATGATACATAAACGAGTAAGAGAGGAAGTTTGAAGCCATTGTTGTTGACTGGCTCAAAATCCTGGCTGTATACTTAACAAAAGGAAGAACCTCTCTCTGCCCCCAACGTATCCTTTTCTCATAATAAGAAATAACAGCAGGACTTCTCTCATATATCTTTGTAGGATTATATAAATTAATAGGTAAAGTGTTAGGAATGACTTATTTATCTGGTTGTTGGTCTCATTGTTATTAATACGATCCCAGTCAGAGCCTGAAAATAAGTTAGAAAACTAAATTTGAAGGAACTGTGACTTTTGGTGGAAGAAAAGCTGCTTGATGGTAAATCTAGTTACTAATGAAAAATAAAAACAGCTAACATTTAATGTTTATTTTGTGTCCCATTTTGGTTAAAGACTTCGCAGTGAACCTTCACAACCCCTGGAATTATATAAATGAGGAAACAGGACAAAGAGAGGAGCCGCGACGATTCAATCCAGTTATCAGCTCACAGACGTTCAGCAGTTTGCCTCCACTCACTTTCCCACCTGCTGCTCTCACACTTTTGAGAGGGATCGTATGTCCAGATCAGCTTCCTCTATGTAGCTTTCTACATTTTAAAAGTATTTTAGGAGAAACTGGAATTATTCATGCGCGCAGAAATTTCCGCAACGGTTATAACCCAGGCAGAGGCCTTTTGAAATGCTAAAAGGGCAAGATACTGCTAGATACTGCTCCCTGCCTGCAGGGGGCGCGGTCTGTGGCGGCATCTGGGACTTGTGCGGTGGGCGTCAAGGTCCAGGCTGGGGCATTGGGTAGCGAGGTTGGGCTAGGGAATGCTGAGTTCGATTTGATTTTTCACATTTTTGAACTGAGCAATAGCTGTGGAGAAAAGGAGGAAAGGAAGCAGTTAAGGGAGGAAGGGGAGGGAGTGAAAGTGCCATCTACAGAATGAGAGAGAAGTAGCAATTCCAAAGCAATGACTTGGCCTCCTCCTAGGCTTTGCTTCCTACTGCGATCCTTGGTGGTCGTTTCTTCCTGAGGTTACAGGATAAACAAACCTGGCACACGTTGTAAAACCCTCACTGTGAGGAGCTCCTGGGGCTTCAGGCCTCTCTGGGGCTTTGCCGTTTAGTCCAGCTAAGAGGTTTCATCTGTGTTGCGGTCTTTTGCCCTCAGCCAGTTAACCCTTACCTCTCTGGAAGCAACCTTCCATCAAAGACGCCTACCCCACCTCAGGAGACAGGTCGTCCCCTTCTTTTATCTTTCTATTTGGAAAACAAACCCAAACCACAAGAGGCCTAGAGGATATTCCAGCCTGCTAACTACCAGTCTAGTTCAAGAAAACCAGGCTGGGACCAGAGACCTTGCTTAGAGGCCAGGGCAGCCCTTGGTTCACCATATGCATGCTTTGTAAGGAAGGGCTGGGCCCGTGGAGTCAGAGAGGGAAAGTAATTGGGGCAAAATTAGCTGACTTTTTTTTTTTTTTCTTTTATTTGGTGTGTGTGGTTATTTCTTACAAGGATGAGACTTTCTTGGATTGAAGATTCAGTTGTTCATTTTGATAATGTAAATCTCACCCAGATCTGCAGGTAAAGGGCTCTCTGTTTTAACTAAAACAAGAAGAAATGGGATGTTGATAAAAAGGAAAAGGACAGATTCCTTCCGGATGGTCTTCACTTCTAACCACAAATGTGGTTAGAACTACATGAGATAGAAAAGTGGACAGTTTTAATTCAGACACAGGAAAATAACCCATTTTCGTCCTTTTAAGTCGACCCAAATAAATGGGTTTCGGTGGTGTCTAAATTAAAATGTGGTTCACATTTATGCCCTGTAAACATATATTTTTTTCAGTTGAATCAAATTAGACCAACTTTTGTTCATATAGAAACTTATCTTTTAATATTACAATACCAGGATCCTCTCACATTTTATATACAATATGTCACTCCACATTTAAAATATATTTCTTAGATTTACATAAAAAATGAAAGTACTAATGTTATTTACAAAAATACATTCAATACCACTAACATTTAGATGCAACGTTCCCACTTTGCTTTAAACAGGAATGAACTTCTTCTGAACATGGCACAAAAGGATCACCATAATAAAAGTAAATATATTACAAAACCAACCAAACAAAAAGTAAAACCGCTAGATCTAAGCCACTCGCGGTTCCCAAGATACAAGCCCAAAGCCGAAAGGGTTTTTCATCCGAGAGTGCACAGCAGTTTCCAGAAAGTTTCTTTGTGAATATGTCTCCTTCCCTATCATAAACTCCTGGGTCTGTCTTCCTAAATATTAACGTAACGTGACCTAAAGGATTAGTCGAAGCGGGGGGGGGTGGGATCTTCCTGCTCCGCGGAGAACGACCGGAGCACCGAGTTACTTCTCCACCACCTCCTCCACGCAGGGGAGTTTGTGTTCCTCCGAGGAAATGCTGTCCACGATGGAAGAGAGGCATCGAAGGCTACTCGAGGCCGATGAATCAATGCTTGTCCCTCCTGGGAGCAGAAAACACACAGACACATGAACATACTCCCCATGGAAGGAAGGCAGCTCTGCTCCCCGCGCTGGGAGCGCCGGCTCGCAGGGCACATCCCGGTTCCCGCTCGGCTCGGAGCATTGCTTTCTGCGCCCAGAGAGCTCCCCAGCCCCCTCCCGGGGTGTTCTCTCGTAGCCCTGTGCCCTTTCACTTTACCTTCCTTGGCGGTTATCACGAGCCCCCTGGAATGATCCGAAACACTTGGCCACTGGGAGCTGCAGGTGCGCAGGAAATCCGCACCCTCAAGCTGCAGGAAAACCGAGGCAGCAGATTAGTCAAGAAGCATGGGTTCCGGGGGTGGGTTAGGGGGCCCTCGGCGGGGGTGTCTCCCCTGTTTCCTCAGGCCGGGTACGAATTTCCTGCCTCTTGCAGGCACCCCGTGTTCACGGGTCACCGGGGCTTCATTAAAGAGGGAGCGGGAGGGGCGGGCGAGGAAGGGGGACGGGAACGGAGACCGAGCAGGGGGAGGTTAAGGCCCCGAGGAAGGCGTCTAATCAGCCTGTCCTTTCCCCGGCCCCGGCGGCAGCATCTGGGCTTACATTTTCTTGCTTGGGTCTGTAGCTGAAGGGGTCCACCCCTAACTCCTGCATTTTATCCTGCTGATCCAGCCGGTGCAGCAGGTCCTGCAACCGCTCGATGTAGTTAATGGCGCTCCGCAGAATCTCCACCTTGGGCAGCCTCTGGTTGGGGTTGGCCACAGTCCGTCGCTTCAGTGCCTCGAAGGCCTCGTTGATTTTCTTGAGCCGCCGCCTCTCGCGCAGGGTGGCGGCCTTCCGCCGGTCGGTGGGGGCAGATTTTCTCTTGCAGGTCTTGCAAGCCCAGATCAGGCATTGGCCGGGGCAGTGGGGAGGCTGTAGGCCTGGGGGCGCCAGGACATGTTCCTCTCCGCTGCTGTCGCTCCCGGCTTCCGGGGGCATTTGGTCCTGGCAGGGGGACAGGGTACCATCACTCCCTGGATACAGAGGAGAGCCCTCTGCCACTTCCAAGGGCTGCAAGGTAACATTTTCCCCGTCCAAGTAGAAGAAATAGGAGCCAGTTTCAAAAAGGTCCATCATCATGTTCTCTTCCTTGGCCTCTGACTTGGTCTGAACGGGGTGATGGGCTCAAAAACCCAGAAGGTTCTGGGTGGTTACCCAGATGGCATTTAATTAGTGCGGTGACATAAGTCGCCCCAGCTTTATATATAGTAGCTCCTGAAACTCAATCCAACTTTTAGCTGTCATGGAGCATCAGTCTCTCAATGTGATTACAGCCAGTGCTCTCTAGAACATCTAGTTTGAAAGAAAACTGAGAAGTGTCACCTTCAGAATGATGTGACAACCTATATGCAGGACAGGTTAAAACAAAATACGTAGACTCCTAGAATTTAAACAAAGCATCGAACGCTTCCTCTAAAGTGGCTAACCTGCTTACAGGAAAAGTTCAAAACAACTGGGGATTAACACTGCACTGTTCCCCCTCCCCCAGGCTCATCTGAATTCTAAGTATAGACCCATGATGAAAGATTTCAAAGGCAATAGCCATTGCTCCAAAATAGCTTGGTTAATATTTGCAGAGTGGTTCAGCTCTTTTCTCTCTCCTGCCTCTCAAAAAGATGCTATTCCTGTGATAAAACCATTACAGTCCTTCCAAGGTTATACATGACTTTCAGGCTTCAGCCTCCATAGCAGCAGGTAAATCTCTTTCCTCTCTTTTACTAAGGTTGTATGACAGTCTGGGAGCTGGAAGGGGTGGCTAGAGGGTGCTCAGATTCCTTCCTTGGCTATCTTTTTCTGGAGGGTGGCAACTAAGATCCGAATTCCATACCCCTCCATGGTGGACCAGTAGTACCTATAAGGTAAGGGGTGGGACTGAGGATGGGGATGCAATGATTGTAATCATGTCTCTTGAGTAATAGTTTTAGTGGAAATAAGACTCATAGCTATTTGATATTCCAGGATTCAGTGTGGCACTCTAAGTCTCCTCTGTTAAGGCTCCTGTTCTACACTGCGTGCTCATGGCTTTTTCATTAGCTTTCTTGGCACCCTTTGATGCCAGATAAATTGTTTCATAGGATTCAGCTGAGAAAGGCAGCAATGAAGACACAAATCAAGGAAGAGTGTGTTTAACTGCAGCGTGCCTGTGGTTCAGTACACACAAGTATGGTGGTTGGGGTGGTGGTACAAGATAAGGATGAAGTGCAAGGCCCCTAAATTCCAAAGAAGTCCCTTCAAGTCCTGGCTAAGTTAATTTCTATTTCTGTGTGCCTAGGTAATACTAGGTTTCGATTTCTCTTAAGATATCAATGGTTGCCTTATAGAATTTTGGGGACAATTCGATAAACTGATCCCATGCATCTGAAGCATATAACCTTACATTAGCTGCTTGATGAACATTAGTTATCATTGAAAGCATAAGGCTATGTCAAGGCTAAGACCATTTCTTATGAAGGAAATGAAGCACAGCTGTAGCAGATAATTTTTCCTCCTATTGAAATTATTTTGTTATATCCTTTCCTTTTCCCTCCCCTTTCCTTTCCTTCCCAGAGCTCTGGAAGACTCTTTCCAACTATAAATTGCCTTTGGGATGACAGTCACCTCTGGTTTTGGCCATTAGAGTCAGTGCCTGAAAAACCAGATGGCAACATAATATCTTCTTCTACCCCAAGCAGCGATAATTATAGGCTACGCTCAATATGATTTCATTTTTTTTAAATGAATAGGCTGAAAACAATGTCCTTGGACTCAATGGTCAGACAATGTAGAAACTAGTTACATTTTTGAGTTAAGTCGCTTACTCCAGAAGATAAATCTTCATAGTTTTTTCCTATCAAGCCATAGACCTGAGATGTTAAGTTTTGCCATTTTGTGCTGTTTTTACATTTTTGTTATTGTGCAGCTGTATATTCCTTGTGAAGTATGAGAACCATTTTTCAGTTTTTAAAAAAGTAGGAGGTACAGGGAATAATAAGAATCCAATACTTTTGTGCAGTTTCTCCTATCTCTGCCAGTCCCCTGGTTGCTAATATCAGCAGTAGAGACTACAGATTGGAGACTCCAAGAATTCCTGGAATAGCCTTGAATATATTATGGAAAATTAGCCTGTGCTCTTCACTCTGTGCTGCATCTTCTAACGTGAAGACAATTTGAAAAGTCATTTTAAGCAGTAAAATTATATAGCATTATTGCTAAGATTATTAAGAAAATGATATCTGAAATTCATTTATTCAACATTTTTGAGTTACTTACTGAGTGCCAGATAGTGTCTTGGGTGCCAAGAATAAAGCAGTGAAAAATGATCCCTTTTCTTATGGAGATGGAATCTAGAAGGGTGAGTGAGATTGACTAAGCAATTAAAAAAAATGGGAGAAACAGCCCTTGAATTGGGGTGTAGAAGGCCTAGATCACAATTATTTTGGGCCTCTGAGAACTTAGTCAACCCTAATATCTCAAATTCTCAGTTTTTATAATGGCAAAGATATCATATTCTCAAAGGTCATGATAAAGTTTTTAAAAATGCAAAATCACTTCAAAAATGTTGCATACCCATAAGAGAAAAGTATTTTTATTACTGCAATTAGGTTTACAGAAATAATGAGGTTAGAAAAATATTGCTTCTCAGAATTTTGTTGCTTGGATGTTAGAAGTAACGTGTAAGGTGATAATGATTCTCAGACTTGCCTCTGATTTTAAAACTTTTCGGGCAGATCTGAGATAGTCTATGCATCATGAACCTACTAAAGAATATGGAAATGCGCTTTCTCCTTAATTTTCCCCTTATTTAAATATCGCCACTGGAGAAACAGTGAGTTCAAAATATAGACAGAGAAGATTCTAAAAAGAAGAGGAAAAAGCTTTGGGGTGCTAATCAAGAGCAACTTCCCAGATAGGGGTGGCATTTCTTTGTGTGAATTCAGATATCACTACTGAATTGTCATTTCTTATTAAATTACAAAACCCCTATAACAACATTCTCTAGAATTCAGGCTAATAATATTAGTCTTGTTATTCACCTTGTTCAAACAGATTTTTCCCTTTTTGTTGTTTTGAGGGCTGGAGTAGGGATGGGAAGAGAGAAAAAAGGAAATGCCAACTTGGGAAATAACCATTTTTTATTAGATTAGGTAATGGGAAAATACACAACGATTCCAAACAACTAAGTAGTGAACTCTTGGAACTCAAACTGTTTACAGAATGTGAGATGCCTGTAATTGCAATTACATTATTTCTCAGTACATCGTGGGAGACACAGTTCTTGACAAGTCATCAAAACAGGTTTATCCTCCAAGCTTTAGATAGTTCAAGTACATTTTTTAATTATGGAAAAAGTAAATAATAATAGAATAATAAAATTAAATATCAGTAAGTCACTTCAGGGGCCTAGAGTTCATAACAAAATGTGAAAGTAAGTTAGTGATAGAATTTAGAGTTTTCAAATAGTTTTCAAATTATTCTTACTTCATGCTTAGTTATTTGTAAATGCATTTTCTTCCCATCATCTCCACAAAATCTTGAATATGTCCAGCTTTTCCTCTCTGTGAAAAAGAGTAGGAGGAAAAGGATTATGGCTAGCCCAGCCAACAGTGGGTTTCCACTGTGAGCCCTTGGGAAGGTGTTGTATCTGGTGGCAAAGCAGAGTCTTGGATAAGTCAGAAACTACGTTCTAGCCATTCATAATTATACATTCCAAGCTTGTTTTAAAAGAGATCAAATGGCATATGTAATACATATATCATAGATTTATTGTTAGCATAAAATGGAAAAATATATCTTGAGTCCATATTATGGAGTGGGCACTCAAAAATGTTAATTTCCTTCCTTCCCAATTCATACGGCTTCTAATTGAAATAGCCAAAGGGAATTCATTGAAATATGCAGATCTGTTAAGACAGATGTTTAGGATAAATTTAGGGATTCATTTGTGTTAATTGTGTAACAGAAGTGAAAATATTAGCACTAGTATTAGTTGCTCAGTCGTGTCCAACTCTTTGCGACCCCATGTACTGTAGTCCTCAAGGCTCCTCTGTCCATGGAATTCTCCAGGCGGGAATACTGGAGTGGGTTGCCATCTCCTTCACCAGGGGATCTTCCTGACCCAGGGATCAAACCCAGTCTCCTGTACTGCTGGCAGATTCTTGACTGTCTGAACCACCAGGGAATATTAACACTAGTGACTCCAGTAATTGCGTTTCGTGTATTTATGCCCTCAACAAATTTCTGGTTTACTAGGGGGACAGACTCTGATTTTTAAAAAAAATTACACAAGTGACTAGGAAATTGGAGGAAGAGAATGTGGTTTCTTGTGAGTGTGTAACAATGAAGAATCTGTCACGAGTGGATGGAATGGTCTGGGAAGTTGGGAGCAGACCTGAAGACTTAATAGACCTGATGATTAGGGTAGGAGCAAGTTCAGGGAAGCAGCAGAGACAGCATCAGTCAGGAACTGATGAAGAGGTCTTTGTGGGTTACCCCTAGGGACCTGGGCTAGATTGCTGCATTTGTTATTCAGCGACTAAGTCCTGTCAGACTCTCGGTGACCCCGTGGCCTACAGCACACCAGGCTCCCCTGTCCTTCACTGTCTCCCCGAGTTTGCTCAAACTCATGTCCATTGAGTCAGTCAGACCGGGTTCAAAAAAGAAGATTCTGTTAGAGCTGAGAAAGCAGAACTGGGGGGCAGGTAGGAAATAATTATACTTTTTCAGCAGCGGAAAGAAAGAGGAGGAAAGGGAATAAAAGAAAGAGGGGCTGGAGGAGGAGGAGAAGGAGAGAAAGAAAGTGAAGAGCATGACGTCCAGCCTGTGGGGAGAAGAAGGGTCAGCGGGCAAGGCCAGGGAGCGGCCCTAAAGAAGAGAAGGCGAAGGGAGGGCCGCTGACTGAAAGGGAAAATTCAGAAGGGGCAGATTAGTGCTCTCAACTTGTGGCCGCTAAATGAGTAACATGAGCCCGTGCACCTGTAATTTACCTAATCTTCAGCTGGTTTGTGCCCAGAGAGTCCCAAACACTGTGGTAAATATAGCTTGCATGTACACTGCTGAGGACAAGGGGGAGGGGCCAAACCACGCCGAGGAGAAGGGAAGCTTTTTTTTTTTTTTTAATTCAATAAGAATTTTATTTGTAGTTATATTTTAAACATTTTTTTTTTAACTGGAGGGAAATTGCTTTACAAGGTGTTGGTTCTGCTGGACAACAGCGTGAATGAGGGATAATCACACGTACATCTCCTCTCTGGTCAGCCTCTCCCCCGTCCCCATCTCACTCATCTAAGTCACCACAGAGCACCGGGCTGGGCTCCCTGTGTGACCCAGCAGCTCCTCAGCAGCTAACTGTCTGACACATGATCATGTGTATATGTTGACGCCGCTTTCTCCATTTGTCCCAGAGGCAAATCCTCTGCAACCTCCGGATGGTGGCAGCGAGAAGCTGGGCAGAGAAAAGCTGGGCTGGGCAGTGGCCTTTTTCAAGCAGCTCTGAAGAAACGTGTCTAAGACAAGCTGAGAGGAACCAGCTTGAGAGGCTGCTCTTCAGATGTTTCAAGAAATTTATTTGTTTACTCTTTGCTCTCAACTCCCCCCGCCTCCCGTTCCCTTCCTCTTGGGAATAGAACACAACTTCCCCAAAAACCTGTGTTCAGTTCATGCACTAGACACAAAGACGCTGCTGCTCATTTATTTTCTAGGCACACCATCCAGGGAAAGAGACAACAAAGAGGAGTGTTTCTCCTCTACCCCGGAAACTCTCATTCCTTGGTGCTTAAAAAAGGAACTTCCCTTTATAATGCCGCACACTCCCTGTCTTCACTCAGATTGAGGGATTTTAAAGCAACGTTCGTGAAACATTACAATGTTTCTAGGTTAAGTTTTCCTACTCTGTGGGTCGCCCACTGGCGTAGGTTTGCTTAGGACCAGTACACTAAAGGTCCTGCTTTTGGCAGGAAGCCTGGGAAATTCCCAGGCAAGTCAGAGCAAGCTGTAAGCATCTATCCAGGATAGACAGGTAGACTCTATTCATAGATACAAGCAATGAACAGAGTACAGAATGTATAGACTTTTTTCTTTAAAGAGAATTATAGTGGTTACAAGTATGGGATTTGATGTTAGATATAAGTTCTAGACTCAGCTCTGCCACTTGCTAATATTTGACCTTGGACAAGTAATTTTAATTTAACTTCTTTTATGTCTCAGCTAGTTCATAAGATAGAAATAATATTACCTTATAAGGTTTTAATGATTAAAACAATGTTAATAAGCACCTAATATACAGTGTCCAGAACATAGTAAACAATAGAAACTGGTATTATTTCACTTGATTGAAGAAAAGAAAAATCGCCCATCTACCTCTTGCCTCAATAAATCATACTTTGTTCTTTATGTCCTACATATGACCAAAAATTTTATATAATGTAATATTATGTAAATTTTATATTAAATTATTTTAAGAATATATAATATAATAGCATGTATATATGGTCTTTTTCACTTAAACTTAATGGTTTATGTAATCATAAACTTTTTCCATGATGCTCCATAATAACTGTTTAAAATGTCTAAGATATATGGAATGGCCTTTCAATGTTGTTTACATCTTTTAAAAACTAAATGATTGTGATCTTCAGATGATCCAAATTATAGTAGGTCTGGTGTTACCAGCTTGCTAAGCTAAACAGATGTCTCTAGTATAGAATGGTTAGCCAAGTATTTTGTTACTGCCCTCCAACTGGCTGGTTATGACATATTGTCCAAAATAGTTGGTGCTTTAAAGCCTATGTCAGAGCCTACTGTGACAAATAGTCACCACTGTACAAACACATTTATCCCATAAAGTTTCTCTACCGGTTTGGAAAAAAACAGTTGTTTAATCAGACGAACACACACATTTCACACTTTTTCAGAAGTTCAGACATTTCACCTTGAGATAATACATGTTCGCTTTTAGGACAGTAAGTGGCAGAAGCATGCCAAAAGTGGTAAAATGCTTACATTGTATATAACCTGGTGCTTTTTAAGTATAGGAATTATTTCAGTGTGTTGCTAGTCACATAAAAATTAATCATGTTAAGTTTTGTCTTCCCTGATTTCAAGATCTGGGCTAGGTGTTGTGATTGGAAAAGCCATGCTGTATAATTTCACAATGTAAGCACAATCTTTTTATTAAGTAATTAAATTTTTTTCTGTTTAAGTATAAACTATATGAGATTAAAAGCTGTTTGACACTGTAATATTCCAGGATTTGTACTTTTAGAGTGTAGCATAAAGAGTACTATATATAATTTATTTTTTAAGGTTGTAGCCATCAGTCAATTTTGAAGAAAAAAAAAGTGGCAATTCCTGTGTTGAAGTGCTTTAGATAAATGATTTCTTTATATATCACAATGTTTTGGGCTTCCCTGATAGCTCAGTTGGTAAAGAATCCGCCTGCAATGCAGGAGACCCCAGTTTGATTCCTGGGTTGGGAATATCCCCTGGAGAAGGGATAGGCTACCCATTCCAGTATTCTGGGGCTTCACTTGTGTGGCTCAGCTGGTAAAGAATCCGCCCACAATGTGGGAGACCTAGGTTTGATCCCTGGGTTGGGAAGATTTCCTGAAGAAGTGAAAGGCTATCCACTTCAGTATTGGGGCCTGGAGAATTCCATGGACTGTATAGACCATGAGGTTGCAAACAGTCAGACACAACTGAGCAACTTTCACTTCACTTTGCAATATTTTACCAATATGATTTATCTCCATTTTAAAAAGGGAATAAAACAACAAGAAATCTAATTAGCCCAAATCGCATGCTTATTAACTAAATTCTGGCTCTTAGAGCAGCTCTTACAGCTCATAAATTGATTTATATAATGAAAAAGAAGTCCTTATTCTGAATCTCCTTACAGTGCCCAATAGAAGAGCAGTCTGCAATGGAAAAGAAAAGTCTAAGGGCAAGTTAACTTAGAGGACCTTTCAGGGTTTATTTGGCCACCTGTAGGATAACTTCCGTTTTCCTAGTGACCAAAAGAGGTGCTGTTGGCTGAGATCTGGACCTGTGATGACCCATTGGGAAATAATGATGCAATGGTATTTTCCATGTACAGTGCCATATACAGGCAGCCTGTCCCAGAGGTCATGAAATTGAAGCTCAAATTCAAATGCTTGGAACCCATGGTCTATTGTTTACTTAAAAATACACAGTAAGAAGGAAAGAGAAAGACAGTGTAGTTTT
This sequence comes from Cervus elaphus, assembly GCF_910594005.1. Lineage (NCBI taxonomy): Eukaryota > Metazoa > Chordata > Mammalia > Artiodactyla > Cervidae > Cervus > Cervus elaphus. Next base: position 11,468,363 of record NC_057817.1, on the reverse strand, counting down.
AACACACTTACGACAGGGTAAAGGTCGGGTGGAGAGACCTTACTATCCAAGTCTTGAGTTAGACAATGCGTATGTGTGTGTGTGTGTGTGTGCAAAGTCGCTTCAGTCATGTCTGATTCCTTGCAACCCCATGGACTGTAGCCCACCAGACTTCTCTGTCCATGGAATTTCCCAGGCAAGAATACTGAAGTGGGTTGCCATGCCCTCCTCCAGGGGATCTTCTCCACCCGGAGATTGAACCCACATCTCTTACCTCCCCTGTGTGAGCAGGTGGGATCTTTACCAATAGTCCACCCGGGAAGCCTACACAATGCATTTGTGTCCTTCTTCCTTCCTTCCTTCCCCTTCAGTCTTCCCTGCTTACAGTACACCATACAAGGACCAGAATTGAGGATGAGCAAGGAATTTCACCAGATAGAAGATGTCTGAACAAATACACGGATGCTCTACATACCTAGTCAAAACTACAGCTCACCTATAGGGAGCCGTATCTACTATATCTACTGGGCGGCCAGCAGATTATACGGACCAAGGACTGGGTTTCACCAATAAGTAGTCATTTTAAGACTTCTTGAATATGGGGTTTCTCAGGAACATTTGGTTGTTTGATGCTTACTTGGCCCTCCAGCCCTTTCTGTGTTGACAAGCATAGGCTGTACTCACTTTGTCTATGACCTGTTTTCTCATCATTTGCTTTTATATTTAGTTTCATCTACTCTCTTATACTCTATTCTTAACAGCAAATATATACTATAGCTCCTTTCAAAATAGTTCTTTACATGTTTTCAAATATTAATAGAATTGCTGTTGCTTGATATTTTCTAGTATCTTGCCTAATTTCTTTGAATTCTTTAACATAAATCTCTCTTTATAAAAGTTTCATAATCTCTAATTTCTATTTGCCATTTACCATCTCTTGTTCTTTGCTTCTTTTTGAAAGTTGTTAAAAAACATAGTTTTGGCTTAAAAGCTTCCTTTAAAAAAAAACATGGTGGATATGTTTTGTTCCAAGAATTACCACATCAGCTGAGTGTAGAATTTCTTTCTAAATTTGTTTTCAAGAAAGCAGACGATCATAGGCTTTTGGAGATCAACAAGGTAAAGTGCTTACATAGCCCTTAAGAAAGCATTCTTTTCTCAAAACACAGACTAATGTGGATTGTGACAAGCATGACTCTTATGATGGATATTTGGTAAAGTATGATTTTCTTTTCATACAAACCAGGTCTCTATTAACATGGTTTCCTCAAGCCCACTTCTCACTTTCAAATCCTCTAGGAATTGACACCAACTGCCCATTTTGACACTTGCTCATTAATTTCCTTTCAATAGGACTATTCTCTCAGCTGTTGTGGCAATTTACCGTTTTACAAACTCTTCTGGTACGGCTCTTTGTTGAATATTCTTTCTGTGTTCAGGAGACGGTATAACACCAGAGCCTGCAAGTATGTCAGAGAGTCATTAGTGTAGTTTACCATTTGTTTCATTTCCACTCTCACCGAGGGAGACTTCAGCTGACCCCTTAAAAAGTCAAAAGAACAGAATCAATTAGTTCTCTCCAGCAAGATTGAATGGTCTTGATATCATGTAAATCCATGCCAGTGCTTTCTTTCCAAACCTCCACTGTTCCACACACCCAACCTGACTGGATCCAACAGATCTCTAGTTTACAGAATTTTTCTTTTTTTCCAATTGGGAGGTGTGTGTACACACATTGTGTGAGGGAGGTCATTTCCCTGCCATGATTGGAAGCTCTAACAGAACCCAGGAAACAGAGAATGATTTTTGTAGCCCCTTGTGAAATATGAACGACCTTGTTAATTTCTATTCATGATTGGGAAACCCCCAGTACTTTGAGGATTAAAGAGCATAAAAATGAATAATAGAAGGAATGGCTGTAGAAGAGTCAAGTAATTGTTTTGTAATAAAGTGAAGTGGGACTGACTCTATGACTTTTCTGTGGCGCAAGTTCTTCTCTTGTGTGTCAAGTTTTGTTTTGGGTTAGTGAGAAACAGCACGTCAGCAAGAAAGAATGCAAGAATCACGGGCTACTTTATACTTTACCAATCTGTTGTGCTGTTCCTGGAAATGTTTGTATTTGGTGTTTTCCAGAAGGTAGCAAATTTTTGTGTGTGTGGTTGCTATGCTTAAAGATAAGTGCAATGTGATATTTGATTGTTTTATTTTACCTTTGTATTCAAATCAGTGAACATGGTTTAATCTTTCAGATTTTGTTTCATCTTACGATGTAATAACACTAAGAACATATGCCGCTTTAACTAAGTAATTTCAAGCTATTCATTCGTTAATGTTCCCTACATGATTCTACAACAGCTAGACTTCTTATGTTTCAAACTTTATTTTTGCTTCTTGGAGTGTTTGGTATTTTATATAGCTTAAAGCTCCCATAGCAGAATTTTTTCTTTAATCTTATTCATTTCAATTCACTAAAAAGCTTATTTTTTTTTCTGACTTTGAAGAAAATCCCAGTCTTCTCTATGGAATAAGTTATCTTTTGAAGATTAAAGTGATGATTAAAATCAGCTTTTGGACATATGATAATACTATAATACTATTTTTGGCAGTGGTATGTTACTTAAAATGTTTTATAAATGCATTATCTTAGCAATAACTTCAACCACAGGAAAAAATGAAGCACGATCTTAGAAGATTAGTGTGAGATTTCCTGAGGGTGCAGTAATTTAGCTCTACTTTCAGAAGTGGGCAGCAAGACTTTTCTGGGGCTCTGGGGCTTTTAATAGTCTATCTAGAATAAAGACAAATAACGGAGCCAGAGGATGAAGGAGAGGGGGAGAGGCAGGGAGGAAAAGAGGGAGAGAGGAGAGAAGGAAGGGAAAAGCTAGAAGGGGAAATGGAGGGTTATAAAATCACTCTGAGTTCAGAATTGACCACTAGGCTTCTATGAGAATCTACTCTTTTTATAAAACAACTCACAATGTTTTGAAAATCAAACACCTTAGCCTAAATCATGTCTTTTTAATAGTATGCTTCCTTGGTAACAGAATCTGGTGAAAAAGCACAGAATCACAGGAAGCTTGGGAGCACTTGATTTTGTCTAGTATGTTCCTATTTCAAAGTTTCTGACTGTAAGAAAATACTCACAAGGGACTATTTATGGCGTGTGGATCATCAGGCGATTTCTATTTTTCACAACTGCCTCTTTTCCTATGTCTCCTATTGATTACAGTACTTGCTCCTGTGGTTATTCATAACCAAGCTCTTATCACATTGCCCTCTAGTACTTTGTTGTTCATGTAGTCCACCCTGGAGAGCAGGAACTATGTAATCATCAGTGCTTAGAAGACTACCTGGTGGAAAACAGGTACTGTGTAAGATCTGCTGAGTGATAATTGTCAAAACCCTCATCATCTTCCCTGAGATGAAGTAGCATCTTTCCTTATCAGATACTTGTATTTTTTATTTCTATTTCTATTTCTGTTTGTGATTTGGTGCTTTGCCCAAAACATTGTGCATCTAGATCAGTGAAAGATACAGTGTTTGTCTTATTTTAGCAGAAGTTCCTGGAAACTTTATGGGATAAGAGGCACTCTGCTTTAAAAAAAAAATGAAATTATATAATAATCAAGCTTTATTTTTGGAGCTGAAATTGCTAAGCCTTGGATACTAAATCTAAGTAATTAATTGCTTAGTCTGGCTGTCACAACAAAATTAGAGTACATCAATTTGTGTGTAGGCACCCCTGCTATGTTTGTAAGAAGACAGTATGATAATTTATTGGCCACTTGTTTTAGAAGTATTTGTGGGTTGCTTGTTCCTAAGTCACCCAGCTCCTGAATACCTGGTCATCCTCGCTGTTCCTGGCTTCCATGTCGCGAGAGTCTCCCAGCTGACCCTGAGGGTGAAGGCCTTGGGACATGTGGCATCTTAGTGTAGGCCATTCTTCTGGATACTCTCCAGATGCCACCATTTCACTTCCTGAACTTCACTTGTTCAGAGTTGCCTGGGTTCCTGAGGTAGAATAGTATGGAACCCAGCATTGGAACCAGTAATCCTTAACTCCCCTCTTTGTATCCTTCAATGTTCTTCTTAATAAAGTCTTAGCTTTATAATAATAAAAATATTCTAATTTACCTTGAAATAATTTTGTACATTTTTTAGTCTAATATTAATACTTATTTTTAAAAAATGGTATCTTAAATGTTTCATATCATATAACCCATGTAAGACGATAAAGAATCTGCCTGCAATTCAGGAGATCTGAGTTTGATCCCTGGGTCAGGAAGATCCTCTGGATAAAGGAACGGCAATCCACTCCAGTATTCTTGCCTGCCGAATTCCATGGACAGAGGAGCCTGGCGAGCTATAGTCCATGGGTTTGCGGAGTTGGACAGGACTGACTAACACTTTGACTTTCACTTTCTTTTCAATACATTTATGACAACTTTGAAATGATCACAGTAGTCTGTATAAGGTGCTGTTGAAATAATTAGGCCTCAATAAACTTCTTAGAAAAGAATATTTAATAGTGGAACAGTTAGTAAGCAGACCTCTCCTTTCACGTGACTTAATTAAGATCTTTTGATGAACTCACTTATTAAATACTTTTTTTTGTAAATTACATGTAATTCAGGCCTAAACTCTGAGAGTGAAATGGTCATACTTCTAGCCAATGCCATTAACTCCCAGATTGTCTTATTAAATAGCTTCATGAAAACGCATTTATTTATGGTTGAGCGGGTCTTCATTTTTACTCATGGGCTTTCTCTAGTTGCTGTAACTGGGGGGGGGGTTACTCTTTGTTCTGGTTCTCAGACTTCTCACTGCAGTGGCTTCTCTTGTTGCAGAGAACAGGCTCTAGAGCATTTGGGATTCAATAGTCGGGGCTTGGGGGCCCTAGAGCACCGGCTCAGTAGTTGCGGGGCACAGGCTTAGTTGCTCTGAGGCACGTGGAATCTTCCCAGTCCAGGGATCAAACCCGAGTCTCCTCCATAGGCAGGCAGGTTCTTTACCACTGAGCCACCAGGGAAGCCCTAAAATTCACCATTTTAAAATGTGTTGTTCAGTGGCTTATAGTGTTTTCACAAAGTTGTACAATCATCACCACCATTTCCATCACCCCAAGAAGAACCCTTGTACCCATTAGTAGTCACTTCCCATTTCCTGCTCAGTTCCTGGCAACCACTAATGAACTTTCTATGGATATGCCTATTTTGAATATTTAGTTTAAGTGGAATAATTGAAATATGTCTGGCTTCTTTAGAAACCATGGGTAAAATGCACTTCACTTACCTTCTCTGATCAAGGTTGTAAGACGTTCACGTCCTCCAGGCAGCAAGCAGCGTGAACAATAAGATGCCTGCCTGAGCTGTTTTCCAGGAACTTGGAGTCAGCTGCACCTAGTTCAGGCTGAGCCGAGTCAGCTGTGTCTAGGCCGAGCTAGAAAGGACCGCTGACCGCTGGTCTGGGCGTGCGCAGGCATGCGCACTTGTGACCTTTAGAATGTGCAGCGTCCCGTAGCTTAGACGCCTGTGCAGTACGAAGATTCCCTTGGCTTCTCCGAGATGATTTGAGACCTATTTTCCCATCTCCTCCTTTGCTGCAAACCTCGGCATCTCACCGTTTTGGCTTGCTGGGAGTTGGGCAAAACCAACCGGTGAGTAACACCTTCACTTAGCATAAAGTTTTCAAGGTTGAGGTTTGAATTAAGTCCTCCATTCCTTTTTGTGGCTGAATAATATTCCATTGTATGCGTATACCACATTTATTTATCTGGTTTTTTGGCTATTTTGAATAATGTTGCGGTAGAAACTTAAATGTGGGACCGTTTGTGTGGAGCCATACTTAGTTTGAACTGGTACCATAAGAAAGACTCCACAATGTGGTTAGTTGATAAATCTTTTAAGTTTCTATGTTTCCTCCTCTACTGCTTTATATCTTTTGCAAATTTTTTAAAGAATTGAGTCGTTTGTCCTGTACGATTTTCCAAACTCTGAATTTTGTTGATTGCATTTTTTGGCATAATCTAACATGTTTTTCTAATGTCTATAATTTAATCATTTGGTAGCTGGATGTAGATTCTTGATTGGATTCAGATTTGATGGGAGAGGGAGGGCTGGCAAGATTACATTGTACTTTTTTATTCTACAAACGTGTCTGGTTGTCTCTCTCTATTTTTTTTAATATTAGCAGCCATTTGTGATCTTTGCCTAGATACATTATGGAAGGAGAAGTTGTGATAGTCTGTTATTTATTTATTAGGTAGAATATGGTATAAAGAAAAAAAAATCTGCCCTCAAATATTTTGTTTTAAAAGTGATTTTTACTTTTCTGATATTTCATTATTAGTATAAAGAAATGCAACAGATTTCTGTATGTTAATCTTATATCCTGCTACTTTGCTGAATTTGTAAGACTCCACACAAAAACTACTAGAAGTAATAAACAGAGTTTCCTATTTAAAGTATTGGATCATCTGCATTTAGTGACAATTTTACGTCTTCCCTTTCAATTTGGATACCTCTTATTTCCTCTTGGATACCTTTTATTTTGTTTGGGGGACATGCTTGTTTGAATTCTTATAAATTTTGGAGAAAATGTTAATGTTTCACACTCAGCTAATATGACCCACTCGGCATTAGAAGTTGGTGTTTATCCTGAAAAGGTGAAATTATTTATGATTTTTTTGAAGGAAATTAAGACCAAAGGAAATAAGGCATGGAACATACTAAGATTTATTCACTCCAAAATCCATCTTGGTTTATCGCGAGGGGGTTAAATTTGACATGATTTCATTTTTTTTTTTTTTCCTAGCAGCCAGTTTCCCTGCATCGTTTCTGAATAGCAACATATCTTTTCTTCCTTGGTGGGCGATATTTTCTGATATATTAAAATCTTATGATGTGGCCTGTATTTGAAAACTTGTCTGTTTCATTAGATATTGCTTCTTATATTAGTTACACACTTCAACTTTATTTTTATAATAAAATATTTTAACATAGGAAAGTTCTCTTCTCATCACTCTTAATCACACAAAAGTTTATTTCTGTTATTTATTTTTCCAGATGTTTTCATAATGTGAACTTAAGATATCTGCATAAATTTGAAATAATCTAACACTAAGATTTTTAAGTTGTCATGTTAAACTTATGAAGTAATTTGAAAAAAGCCGTGTTTTTTATAATAGGCTTCCCTTACCGAAAAATCTGATCATATCTTAGATTTCCCTGTTCTGTAGTTGTCTTCAGACGTGCCCTCCGAGGTTAGCCTCTTGGTACTTTATGTTTTGGATGTTATCAGTGAATTAATTTTTCCCATTATTTATTACTCATTAATTGATTGTTATCATTTTTGAATATTTACTTTGTGGTCACTTGTATTCAAGAACTTTTATTAAAGTCTTTCTGTCTACTTATTTGTATCTTCTAAGTATGCAATATTTTTGCATCAAATAATGACAGTTTTGACTTATGTTATTTTTGTTTTTCTTATTGCTTTGATTAGATAAGCAGTATGTATTTTTTTGGTACCTGATTTTGATAAAATCTTTGTCTCTCAAATCTTTCTCTTGTGCCTTATTTAAAGCCTGTATGTATTTTTCATCGAATTCCCATGTATTTAGTACTGTTCAGCCACACTGAGGTGTGATATATAGAGATGCATGTGCTTGTGTATCTCTGTCTACATCTGTCTTCAGAAAGTGAGGGGTTAGGGAAGCCAGCCTGAGTCTCTGTACCTCGTGTCTGTCCCTGATGAAGGGCGATGCTACTGAGTCTAGCTGGCCAGTAGGACCCTGATCCCTAATGAGCCACTTCCGTTCCTCCGGCCTTTCTTGGATCTGAGCGGTGCCAGCTCCTGGATTCTCTTTAGCCTCGCTCCACCTGCCTGTTATGATACGATCCCTCCTCTCAATGCCCCCGCGTGTGTCCCGCTAGCCTGGTTTGCCACCTGTTGCTGGTTACTGTCCTCTCTGGCCCTGGTGTCTGCCTCCGTCTGTGTACAGATTGGCAGCCGAGTCCAGACCTGCCTCTGCATCTCAGCACCTGTCTCACCTCCTGGAATATTTGGTTCCAAGTTTCTTTTGAAACTGCCTCTCCCTGCTTTTATAGTCTAATTAGTTTTGATGGAGTCTTTGGGAAAAAAAAAAAAAAAAAACGTATTAAACCCCTACCTGTCTCCTTACGGAGTAAATATAATGTAATTAAAAAAAAATGTTTGAGTACTTTGGCTGTAATATTCCAGTGGCTGTTGAAATATATTGAATTTCTCTAAGTGGTCCCCGAGTTTTATGTTTTGAAGGCTTACATGCTTTTAGCATGCCTTTTACATGCTTTTGGGAAGTGAGATGTGTGTTGGTATGCATACAATATAAGAATATTGGCCATTAGCTTTGCTGTTTACAAACTGCTGTGTATGGGGAAGTCATGTTTGTTGGTGTCTATAATATAAGACAAAAAATACTGCTGAATTCATTTTTAGTATGTTGTCCAATTGTACAGAATTTCTTTTTGTCACCTTCAGTTGTTCAAGGTTTTTTTTTGCATCCTGTTAAGATCTTAGTTTCGTTCTGGGTAACTGGTGATCCTGAATAAATGACAAATTACTGTCTGTCTGTTCATTGTCCCTGCTCCCCTGCCTTCATTTATCTTTGATCCAGTAGTGCTTGTTCGCTGCTGGATAAGATATTTTAGCAAATGGAGATTGGTAGGAAAATACACTGTCGCATAGGCAACATTATTTTACTTCTTCTAAGGGAAACTTTCCAGTTGCACATATTAGTTCAGGTGTATCTCATACAGAAGATGATGTTATACAAAATGCAATGGGGTTAAAATTTTGAGAAAAAGTTAGTCCTTATTCACAAGCAGCTGACAATCCAGTAAGAGGGGGAACGTGAGTGGAGGATAAGATCTGTTGAGAATATAGGAGCTAAAGCATGGTATTGATAACGTGTAGGGTGTGTTAAGGCAGCAAGTATCATAGTTTGGCTTAGGTCTGGAAAATTGGAGTAAGACTGTGGGGAAAACATTTTATGAGGTTAACTTAATAGGCAATGTCAGGCTGCCAAATGGATGGGTAAAATGATAGAGCTGAGAGCTAGGGAGAGAAATCTGGCAACGAGTTCCTGAGAATTGGGGAAACCAAACAGTACATCTTGGTTTGGATCAGTACATATTGGAGGAGGCAGCAAATTGCAGAAAGAGTATCAAACCTGATACTTGAATTCAAAGGGTAGCACTACCACTGGCTGACTATATAACATGAATAACTTGCATAAAAGGGCTTATTTTAGATGATATCCAGAAATGTCTGTTCTTGAGGATGAGAGCAATGAGAGTTCACATGTGTGTTCCGTGTCCAAATAGGTGAGATCAAAGCTGCTGTGTATCTGAAGGTCTCCAGATAATACAGTGGTGTACGGTAGCCGATTCTGTAGACTCTAAAGCCAGATTTCCAGTTTCAGTTCTAGGCTGTTTCACCTACTTGATGTGTAAACCTGGGCAGGTTATTTAACCTTTTTTTTTTTTTGCTTTTGTTTTCTCATTTGTAAAAGGCAAATCACGGTACCTACTTCCATGAATTGTCAGGAGATTAACATTTATAAAATCCTTAGAAGAATGCTTGGCACATAATGATTCACTAAAGAAAGCTATTATTATTCACGGTAAATAGAATTATAAGTCTATTTCATGCAAATGATTCTTATCACAATTGTAAGTGTATTCTTTAAAATATAAATAAGTAAAAACTCTGAGGTAATAGCCCAGAGAAGTAGGTGTTGATCCTATTAATATGCACCAACTTTATGAATGTGGTGCCCTTAGATTGATGAAGCTCTGTTTTCCAGTATAAGAGTCCAGCAAGTGAATTCATATCTTCCATGGACATTCACCTCAAACTATAAATACTAAGTGAATAAGAATATAGTTTTTAGTGAACTATAAATACTAAGTGAATAAGAACTAGTGAATTCTGTGGAAAGCGCTTGCAGTGTCAGGTTTTATTTTTAATGTTTAAAACACTGATGGTTAGGCCTTTGGGAATGGAGTGAATAACAAAGTAAACATCTCTCTTCATATTGCCCTCATTCAAGTGGATGAGCAGGATACCTTGATTAGTGAAAATGGTACATAAACATTTAAGTCATTGTAATAAGTTATTAAAGTTTAAATTATTCTCACACTTTTAAAATTAAGAAATATTTCAAACACAAAACTTTATTAAAGAATATTTTTTATTCATTACTTAATTTTAACAAATCTATGTGGCTATATAAGCTTTAGACTTTAAAACAAAGTTTACAAATGCGTTTGAAACCCTTGTGATTCCCTTGATTTCATGGCAGTTCATCTTCCTCCCTGGGTTCCTCCCACATCAGGAAATCACGATTCTGATGCTCTTACATTACTATTTATGATCTTACATACGTACTATAATCAGTGAATCCATTAAATATGCACTGCTTGTATTTTAAAACATATGAGTAGCTTACTGTAAATATCTTAATAAGTTTTCATTACTCTATTTTTAACCAAATTTATTGAATTATAATTTGCATGAAAAAAGCATTCATTATATGTATACAACTGAAAACATTTAAACAAATGAATATACCTGTATAAATAACTCTATTCAAAATATAGAACTTTCATCACCCTCCAAAAGATCCATTTTGTCCATTGCTGTCAATTCTCCATATAAACTCCACTCCAGGTAACCGCTGATTTGATCTCTGTCACTATAGATTAATTTCACCTGCTCAAGAACTATATCTGAATGGACTCTTACAGTATGTATTCCCCTATATTTGTCTTCTTTTCTCTCAGGATAATGGTTTTGAAGATTTTTCCTGTTCTCATGTGTATCAATATTTCGTTTTCTTTTTATTGCCAAAAAATGCCACAACTTATTTGCTCATTCCTGCTTATGGGTATTTGGATTCATTCCATTTTTGGCCATTGTAAATAAAGTTGCTAAGAGCACTATTAAGACAAGTCCGTTTCTGGAAATATATTTTAACTTCTCTTGGATGAGTAGACCTGGCAATACTGAGTAATATGGCAATAGGGTATTATCTTAGGAAGAAACTGTATTTCAGAGTAGTTGTACCATATACCATAGCAGTTCCAGCTTCTCCAAATTTGTGCTAGCATGAATTGATATTACCTGTCATTTTTAACTTTAATCATTTATTAGTATGGTTACTTCATTCTGATTTTCATTTTCATTTTCTTGAGGACTAATGGTGTTGAGCATCTTTCCATGTATTGTCCGTGTATATGTGTTATCCTGTAAATATACATGCATTCTGGATACCGATCCCAGGACTTGCATCTTGTCACATTTGTGGATATTTTCTCCTATTCTCCCAGCTAGTAGCCTGAATTTTCATTTTCTTCATAGTCTTTTAAAGAGCAGAATGTTATAATTCTGATGAAGTACAATATATAATTTTTTTTCTTTTATGTTATATTTCTTTGTACTCTAAGACATCTTTGCATGTCCCAAAGTCATGAGGATTTTATTAACTTTTTTTCTATAAGCTTTATAGTTTAAGCTTTACATTTAGGTCTGTGTTGCATTTCAAGTTAATATCTGTGTGTGTTATATAGGCTAGGGATGAAGCTAAAGATGATGATTCATGGTTTTTCCAAATGGGCTTCCAGTCATTTCAGCACTATTTATTGAGAAAACAATCTTTTTTCCATTGAATTACTTTGTCACCTTTGTTGACACCTAATTGACCAGCTATGTGAGAATCCATTTCTTTACTTTTACTTTGTATTTTTTTAATATAAATGCTATATGTATACATGTATGTATACATCAATGCAGTGTAAATCATTCAGCAGTGTTCTATTTGAATACTTTGGCTATTCTAGATTTTTTGCATCATTTCTATATAAATTATAAGCAAGTTTATTGATTTCTAGAAAAAAAGCCTTATGGGATTAATATTCCATTTAATCCATAGATCAGTATGAGGAGAATTGATGTTGTGAGTTCATGGACATGCATTATAAAAATTTTATTTAAGCCTGCTTCAATTCATATCAATATTGTTTCTAGTGTATGGTTCTTGCAGATACTTTGTTAAACTAACTCTAAGCATTTCATGTTTATGGATGCTATCCTTAATGGCATTTTTAATTACCAGTTCCAGTTCAGTTGTCAAGATAAAATTGATTTTTTTGTATCTTGATCTTATATTCTGTAATATGTTTTAAAGCTGTTTATTATACATAGCGATTTTTGTAGTTTCCTCAGGAATTTCCTCATAAATAATTACACTCACATGGACAGTTTTGTCTCTTCATTTACAAACCTTTTTCTGGCCTTAGTGTAATGACTAGGAACCTCGGTACAATGTGGAATAGAAGTTGTGAGTGCGCTCAGTTGCTCAGTCATGTCTGACCCTTACAACCCCATGGGCCGTAGTGTGCCAGGCTCTTCTGTCCATGGGATTTTTAAGCCAAGAATACTGGAGTGGGTTGACATTTCCTGCTCCAGGGATCTTCCCAGAAGTTGTGAAAGTGGGCATTTTTGCCTTTTTTTGCTCTTAGGGTGAAGGCCTCTAATATTTCACCTGGTGACTCAGGCAGTTAAAAGTCTACCTGCAATGCAGGAAACCTGGGTTTGATCCCTGGGTCAGGAAGATCCCCTGGAGTAAGAAATGGCAACCCATTCCAGTATTCCTGCCTGGAGAAACCCATGAGCAGAGAAGACTGGCGGGTTACAGTCTATGAGATCGCAGAGTTGGACAAACTGAGCGACTTTCACTTTCATGACATTAGCTGTAGGATGTTGTATTTGCCGTTAATCAAATTTAGGTGGTACTTTGAGCACTTTGAATATGTTGTTTCATTGTCAGTTGGCTTGCATTGTTTCTAAATAGAAGCCAGGATATTTTCTTATCTTGAATTCCTAAATAGGTCTCTTTTCTTTGTGAGCTTTACAAATTTTATCTTTATCATTGGCTTTCAGTGACGTGATTATGATATGTATGCAGCTTCCATCTTTACTAAATGTGGTCTCAAGTGCATCTATTAAGCTTTTATTATGTTTATCTGTGATAATGGACACAGCAGAGGAATTTAGAATCTTAGAGAAATTTATAAGGATTAATCAGGTATAAAAGTATTATATGGGTGTCAAAGTATTCTAAAAAAGTTTCTAATTTACTAAAATGACTTCTCAATCTAATATGTTCAGTAAAAATGAAAATAATTCAAGCTTGCAATTCTAAAGAAACAATCCCATTAACAAGGGAGAATAATACTTTTCATCACTGTCTGTTAATTTTATTTTCAAATAACTATTGCGGACACTGATTTGGTATGTCCATTTGAAACATCTGAAATGGAAATCATCTTCATTTGTTTTCCAAATCACATTTTGTTATCTGTATACATGTTTATCTATTCACTTTAGTCCAAACATTCCTTGGGAATGCTCTTAATCATTTATGAAAAGAAAGTGTCACTGGTCTTATTTAGCAGAAGTCAATATATCTGCTATAATTTTCTCTTTAACGTGTGCATGTGACACAGACATACAAATGTGGAGCTAATATCACAAGGTACAATACAATCGTAAAGCAGGGTGTGTTATCTTACTGATAAGCATGCACACTGTCCAGCCTGGATAAAATATTGTAAAAAATTATCTTTGTGCAATTCCTTGTACTCTTTGAAACACTTTCATATGTGTGATCTCATCTATTCTGTAGAACATCTTCATTAACTGATGGGTGTATGAGTTTTGATTCCAAGTGGTATCTTTATGAATGTTTATGATGTCATTTACCACACAGTATTAGTTGTCCTAAGAAGGCAAGCCAAGATTATGCTTTATAAACATTTTTATTCCACATTTTCACTTTTAGTATCAGGGAGTTAAGAATTTCAGATCATTTTGTGTTAATGGCATCATCAAAATTTTTACTGTGAGTTTTCTAAAAGTTGGCCTACAAAAATGGACCTGTCACAATAATGTCATGACTTAGAGAGTAGTTTGCTGAACTTCAATTTCATTTTTAAAATCTAGTATTTGATACCAGATGTGAAGAATGAATCGCCATCTCCTCTACGAAGAGGGCAAGGTTTAATTAGCTTTTTCAAAAGACTTATACATTTCACCTATAAAGTGAAAGAAGAAAATTATGCGTTTTAAAGCAGCATGAAAGTAGAGGTGATACCCACAGCTGCTCTCATTTTTGACAAACAATTCTGAGAGGCTCCAGTTTCATCTGGTTCAGATGAAACACATGTTGCTCATTTATTGTACATATGCTTCAATGTATTTTGACAAATCCGATCTAAAAATGTTACAGATGTTCCTCATTATTTTAATTTGCACTTGGTAGCCACCTATAAAACTTGGCTGTAAACTAGCCTTTTTCATAGTATAATTAAGAGAAAATTTAGCTATCATTAATATGTGAATTTCAATTTCGTTTCAGTTACAGTTTTGTGATGCAACTAGTGAACTATACACTTAACAGGTGCTCTGTTACAGGTGTTTTATATATAATGAAGACGAATCTTTTCAGACATGTTTCAAATAATTTCAGGTGGAAATAAAGTTATTCTAATCCTGTCTTTTAGAGATTTGTTATTCATTGTATGGCCTGAAATCAAGCAGCAGTATAACTTGAGTACTTTCCAGAAGTGATGAGTCTTAGGTCTTATCCTAGACCTGCTGAAGTAGAATCTACATTTTAACACAATCCCCTGGTGATTTGTATGCACAGGAGAGACTGGTAAGCACTCTCAGAGGAGGCTTTGTTTCAAAACTTTGTTTTATATGCACATACACATGGATCAACTCTATTCTGCACTCTGCTTTATATAGATACTATCGAAAATGGACTTGCTTGTGGATTGAACTATTTCTTTTCTTATTTAATACATTTAAAAGTAGACTTCCAGTACATTACACAGGTCTGTCTTCCATGAATACAAAAGTTCACATTCATATGTACTGGTTTACCACACGTTTTCAATGAGTGACACATGAAGCAAATTGAAGAACTTCTCAGTCCAATTTGAATATTTTAGAGTTCTCATAATTTCTTACTGTTTTCTCTAACTTTCTATAGAGTAAACTTTCTGGTTGGAACATTAATGTATTTATTTACACACTCTTGCCATTAAAAAAAGCAGAAAGCGGAATTGCTGGGAAAACTAAAGGATTTAATTTCTTGGGTGATAAATTCAATTTTTAAAGTTATTTACTATTTTTGAGTACCTTGGGAAATGATCATATATTACTTATACTACATTACATTATTGTAATTATATATAATATACTTCAGTTAAGATAATCACAAATTATATCTTAATATGTGATACAAAATCAAATTTTTGTTTATAAGGACCTCTGAAATCATGCTGCAAAGTAACTCAGTTCCTTAAAATTCAATTTTATTGGCCATTACATTTTCTATATGTGTATTCCAGAAGAAATAAACATACTATGATTCTTACCATAGAAGAAATAAAATAATACTATTTTATGACCCTTAATTGAAATCTATGACAATAATTTCATATAGTTCAAAACTTAGCACATTGTTACTATCTAACAAAAGGAGGGTGAGTTATTTTCTTTAAAAAAATCTCTAATTTGCTAGGGTCTAGTTAATTTTCTGTGTGTTCAGTTCCACCAAATATACTCCTCAATAATCAGCCTTAGGAAATGAAATAAAGATCATTTTATGTAATCTATTCAGAAGTGTCTGTTGGCACCACAGCAGCACATCATGGGTTTTCAAACTTGAGACACATTGCCTTTTTATTACTGTTTTCATACATTTCTGCTGAAAAAAATCTTTCAAAATTGTTATTAGGTTGAATACATATCTGTGGACAAATACTGATACATTTAACCATACAATATAGTGGTACAGCTTGTTCCTGAAAACGTACAGATATATACAGGCTAGAAAAGTACCAGACAACTTCATATGATCAATTGCAGTGTTTAATTTTCCCTTCTGTTTTGTCAAGCTAAATATTACAGTGCAACTGAAATAGCCCTAAGTGTATCCGAAGAGCTACTGTGTGTTGTATAAAGGCCAAGTGATCCGGGGAGTGTCGGGGGGGTACTGTCAGCTGTTCGACATCATGAGATGGTATCTCAGCACTCAGAAAACAGAGGGTTCAAAACACAGGAGCTTACATGGAGGTACAGATCATTGTGACAGTCCTGGAAGTTATCCACGAGAAAAGTCAACACCCTGGAGGCCAAAATAACACTACTGAATCAACATTTACAACTTTTGCTCAAGATTGAATCCAATATGTAGGGAAAATTCACATTGAAGCATTAAGTATAATTTTATATTTGGCTCATTCCCCAAGTACAGAATGGCTTCAGAAATCTCTGGGATATCTCTTTAAAACGATTTAAGTTTATAATATTCTGTACAAAACAGACAACTATCTGGAATTAGCTATTTCCTAGGACTATTCATAAAATGTAAGTTTAGTAAGGCATAGTAAGAGCAGCATAGAGATTTACTTAAGGCTGTACATTTCAAATCAGAAGAATAAGGGGATAATTTTGGCCCCTGGGGTTTGAAAATATCTTCCAGTTGTAATCTTTGGTCTGAATATTTACATGGTGGTTTCTTCCCATTCAAGCTCAACATCACCTATAACATAAAAACATGCCATAAGAGAGAACTGAAGTTAACAGTTAAAAAGATTTAAATGTTTCATGATAAAAATATAATGTACATGGAAAGGCTATTATCCTGACTTGGATTAGAGAGAAATTAAAAAATTGATATGTTTGCTCGCCAAGCTTTTAAACCATTTTCAACAAATGGTAATTATTGAATTAATTCTCCTGTTATAGGTGGTAAACTCATAAGCTGACATACAGTGCCTCTGTTTACCTTCCATGGCATCCAGAGAGTCCATCTTCTGAAGTGCTGAATAGTTAACAAAACAGATGAGCTGATTATTTCCTTTACTCGATAAGAGATCCAGAACGCACTGATGTAAAAAGATATACTGTGCCTAGACACCAAAGAAAGGGTGGTTAAATAAATGGATGGGGTGGGGATTTCTCTTAAAAGGGGGGCTATACTTTTACAGTTAAAAGTAATATTGAATTCAACAAATGTTAAACAGCTAAGTTAAAGGCACACAATTCACCAAGTATATAAGTGATTTTCTATCATTTCAAACATAAGGTTTTCTAACCTCCTATGGAGTTTTTTTGAAGCTTCCAGTTTTTTTTTTTTCTTTTTTTTAGTACTTGTCATTAAATACCAAGTGTTCATATGTTCTTTCTTGCTGTGATTATAAAAACTAAAAAAATTATATTATTCAAATTTTTTAATGTTTTTCCTGTTAGGCATAATTGAGTAATTTTTCTTATACTTTTCTTGTTAGAATGGCTTTTGGAATGTAGATGCTAAATTTACTTTGAAAATCTGTGACTGAGCATACCTACACACCAAAGGCACATGTAGAGTATGTTTAACATTTCTGTTAATCACCCAACATTTGGCCTATTTAATGTCAAGGATCTGGTCTCTGTAAATACAAGGCAGTTGACCACTGAGATATCCAAAGATGCGTAACATTTCATCTAAAGTTTGGAATAAATTCAGTACCACCTGAGTTCTTTAAGTTTATTCAATATAACTCAATGACCTGTTAGCATTTCTGGGTTTGGACTTTTCCAGAGGTTAGTTAAGGTTACAATCATAGAAAAGTACCCTCATTTTCACATAGGAAAGGTACCTGAAGTTAAAGGAATATAACCCAATGTTTAAGATAACACACATACACACTGACAACTGATTTTAATAGAATGTCCTCTAAGTGACTATCTTAAGAAGTTACATTTATATCTATTGCTAACTATACCTCAAAACCTTTTTGGAATTACACTATTGAGACGCTCTTCAGAAATTGCTGGTCATTATCAGGAAGACGTATTTCTTCGTGGATGACAAAATGTTTCCACAGACGTCTCATCAGTGGCATGTCAGTTCTGTGAGGACAGAACTCTGTCATATTCACTGCTATATTCCCATTGCTTGTAATAGTGGCTGGAATGTGGTAGTTGCGTAATGAATGTTGACTTAGCCTCATTTAATTATCACAGTTAGTCGATCTTTACCATTTAAGGACAGGCTTGATTTGGGGAGCATACAGAAATCATTAGAGATCAAGTTTGTATGTAAGAAGGATGATCAGGTTACATAATTCAATTTTGGTGAGAAAGGAAGGGTTATAAGGGAATAAAAATTCTATTGAAATTGCTCTTGACATTCTTCTCAAGGTAATTCTAAAAGAATATTTTAAAATGTACATCACACAGTAAGTAGCATTATTAGCAGAAATATATTAACATGATATAATTTGAAAACAGCATTCATGTAAATTTATGATTTCCGTTATTAAAAAAAAAACACATTTGAACTTGAAGTCACATTTGATATGCAAAACTTCAGACTGTCCAGATCTCATCTTCTCCACTGGAAAGAATGATGGGTGTAAACTCTGCCAGCAGGGCAGGCTGAGCTCCACAGGGCAGTGCTACATGTTCCAAGATCTCTCTGCAGTGGTGTTATTGCCAAAGTGTCAGTGAAGAATTTAATTCCAGTTTCTACCCTAGGTAGTCCTGTTACCATAAGAATTAAATTTTTCTGATGTTCGGTTTCCTCATCTGGGGGATCGGAAAGGCTATGTTGTAAGATTTAAGGCCAGCCAAATAGACAGACAGATCGACTGATCGATCGATCGATCTGGCAGCAAAAAGAAAAACTAGGCACCCAAAATAATTCTTTTTTCTTCTTCTTCAGGAGTTTACATCAGTCAATTTTCAAGAGATCCAGAGCAGGAAAGGAATTTCATCCAGAATAACCTTTTTTGAGGCAGGAATAGTATCTCAGGGTATTATCTCACTGCAGAGTATTCTCTGAGAAGCCTCTTTCAGATCTCTTGGGGCTGCTGTGAACTGTGGCTTGGTACACAGGGAAAGAACTTTTGGTTATCCTTGCTTAAACCCCTCTGGTGTCTTTCCATGGTGCTATGTCACCGAGGTTCCCACCTCCCCACCCCTGGCCGTGACTACTGCCGTCTGTGCTGATACAGCGTTCTTCACAGACGTTGGGATCATACCCAAGTGCAATAGGAGAAAATAAGAAACCACTCTTGTGCAAGGCAATGCTGATTTGTAAGGACTGGAGCCAAGGTGTGGTCATTTCCCTTTTTTTCATCACAGAGAAAAGACAGTAGAGACCTTAGCTTCTGGGAACAAAGTCAGGTGAAAGACCGTTAGCTGTGCAGTACGATGTTTTAAGCAAGGATCTGAGAATTGTGACTTTTACAGAGTGGAGGCTAATTAGTAAACATGGATCTACCTTAATTTTATGACTTCTTACGGAAAGGGTGGAAGTGAAAGTGTTAATCACTTAGTCGTGACCGACTCTTTGCAACTCCATGGACTGTAGCCCACCAGGCTCCTCTGTTCATGGGATTCTCCAGGCAAAAATACTGGAGTGCGTTGCCTTTCCCTTCTCCAGGGGATCTTCCTGACCCAGGGATCGAACCTGGGTCTCCCACATTGCAGGCAGATTCTTTATCTGAGCCACCAGGGGAAGGTTACCTATACTTTTTATGGATACTGATGAAGATGTGCCTTGTGCTCAGGCGTGTCTGACTCTTTGTGACACCATGATTGTAACCAGCCAGGCTCCTTTATCGATGGGATTTTCCAGGCAGGAATACTGGAGTAGGTTGCCATCTCCTTCTCCAGGGGATCTTCCCCATCCAGGCAGTGAACCTGTGTCTCCTGCATTGCAGGCAGAATCTTTACCTGCTGAGCCATCAGGGAAGATGAAGATGTATTTATCTCAAATATCCCAACTAATATTCATGACTTCTCCCTATTAATTCAGTGACTTTTATCAGGATTTTAATGACCCGCCCCCTTTTTATCCCCCAAAGCAGTGGGCACAACTACATTGTCAGACATTTACTGCGTGCTGTGTATCTGTTGCATGCTTGGTAGTTGCAGATACTTTCTTTTATTTAATACAATAAAATTGTGTAATAATTAGAGAAATAACTTAGAGAAGTTACTTAGAGAAATAACTTAGAGAAGTTAACTAAACAAAATCACAGAGCCAGAAATTAGCAGGACTGGAATCTGAACTCAATTCTCTGACTCCAAAATTCATGCTCTTCCCATGCCCCTACTCAGCCTACAACAGTTTCCCCTGGCTGGTTATTCCAGCACAATGTATGAAGTTTATAGTGTATATTGAGTACTAAATTGTGTGAAATTATTCACAAGCATTCTTGAGCACACTTGTTACAAAGTTTGGTTTCATGGAGCTGTACAACATGACAGAATCCAACTTTTATTATTTGAAAACTGAACCTAGTCTCCAGAAGGAAAGAAATCTTACTCATTCCCATCCTTTAACTCATCCAGGAAAGCCAACCCATCTTGATCAGTGCCAAGAACATTGCTCACCATGTACATGTGTACACCTAGGAACATGGAGGAAAACGTTACCTATTTATCCTATCCTCATGTTTTAATAATCACTAATAGTTGTATTGATATTGAAGCCCTTAAAAGATCCCTGGATAAGAACCAGCTACAAAATTTGTGGGGCTCACTACGAAGTGAAAATGCGAGCTTCCTTCTTCAGAATTGGGGCTTCCCTGTGGTTCAGATGGTTAAGAATCTGCCTGCAATGCAGGAGACCAGGGTTTGCTCCCTACGTCAGGAAGATCCCCTGGAGAAGGGAATGGCTACCCACTCCAGTATTCTTGCCTGGAGCGTTCCAAGGACAGAGGAGCCTGGTGGGCTACAGTCCATGAGGTTGCAAAGAGTTGACTTAACACTTTTCCTCAAAATTAATTAAGATTTTCAAAACAGTGATAGCAGGCATCAAATCAAGTGCAAGGCCCTTTTGAGGGTGGGGACCCATGAGTTTGAATAGACTGCATACTCATGGAGCCAAGCCCGGCCACAAGTCACAGTCCATTTCTGAAGTTTTGTAAGGGAAGAGTGATGCTTCATTCATGTGTTCCCTTTCAGCATTTAAGGGAATGCATATGGATGACAGTACCTAGTTGTACTTAGCCATTACATAATTGAAGTGGCTTTAAAAGATTCCTATAAAAAGACTCAGGATTAAAGATATTATTTATCAGCAAAATACAAATGAATGACAAGAAAATGGTAGGACTAACATTTTTCATACCCCTAGAATAACCATCTTATAGCCATACTAAGAGATGAAAACAACAATGTAATCAAATCTCTCAGTGAGCTAGATCACTTATAAAAACTATAAATAATTTAAACTATATATTTTAAGACCACTATTGAAACAGAATTATTTTCTGCTAAGTATATATTTTATCTTTTGAAAATACCTAATGATAATATAAGTAAGTACTAGTCACTTTGTTGCTTCTCAGTCATTCAGTCATGTCTGACTCTTTGTGACCCCATGGACTGCAGCACGCCAGGCTTCCCTGTCCATCACCAACTCCTGGAGCAAGTTTAAACTCACGTCCATCGAGTTGGTGATGCCATCCAACCATCTCATCTTCTGTTGTCCCCTTCTCCTCCCCAAGTCATGTCCGACTCTTTGCGACCCCGTGGACTATAGCCTACCAGGCTCCTCCATCCATGGGATTCTCCAGGCAAGAATACTGGAGTGGGTTGCCATTTCCTTCTCCAGGGGATCTTCCCGACCCAGGGATCGAACCCGGGTCTCCCGCATTGCAGGCAGACGGTTTAACCTCTGAGCCACCAGGGAAGCCCCCTTCTTCTCCCACCTTCAGTCTTTCCCAGCATCATATTCTTTTCCAAGGAGTCAGTTCTTCACATCAAGTGGCCAAAGTATTGGAGCTTCAGCTTCAGCATCAGTCTTTCCAATGAATATTCAGGATTGCTATCCTTTATGATTGACTGGTTGGATCTCCTTGCTGTCCAAGGGATTCAAGAGTCTTCTCCAATACCACAGTTCAAAAGCATCAATTCTTTGGCCCTCAGCCTTTTTTTATAATCCAACTCTCACATCCATCATGTGACACGACTACTGGAAAATCCATAGCTTTGACTATATGGACCTTTGTTGGCAAAGTAATGTTTCTGCTTTTTTTTGGCGGGGGTGGGGGTTTCTTATTTAAATTTATTTTTAAATTGAAGGATAATTGCTTTACAGACTTTTGTTGTTCTCTGTCAAATTTCAACATGAAACAGCCATAGATATACATATAAGCCCTCCATTTGGGGCCTCCCTCCCGTCTCCCTCCCCACCCCACCCCTCTAGGTTTTTACAGAGCCCCTGTTTGAGTTTCCTGAGACATACAGCAAATTCCTGTTGGCTATATATTTTATATACGTTAATATATATGCTGCCTAGGTTGGTCATAGCTTCTCTTCCAAGGAGCAAGTGTTGTCTTTTAATTTCATGGCTGCAGTCAACATCTGCAGTGATTTTGGAGCCAAGAAAAGAAAGTCTGTCACTGTTTCCATTGTTTCCCCATCCATTTGCCATGAAGGGATGGGACCAGATGACATGATTTTAGGTTTTTGAATGTTGACTTTTAAGTGAGCTTTTTCACACTCCACTTTCACTTTCATCAAGAGGCTCTTTAGTTCCTCTTGGCTTTTTGCCATAAGGGTAGTGTCATCTGCATATCTGAGGTTATTGATATTTCTCCTGGAAATCTTGATTCCAGCTTGTGCTTCATCCAGCCTAGCATTTTGCATGATGTACTCTGCATATAAGTTAAATAAGCAGGGTGACAATATACAGCCTTGACGTACTCCTTTTCCAATTTGGAACCAGTCCATTGTTCCATGTCTGGTTCTAACTGCTGCTTCTTGACCTGCATACAGATTTCTCAGGAGGCAGGTAAGGTGGCCTGGTATTCCCATCTCTTGAAGAATTTTCTACAGTTTGTTGTGATCCACACAGTCAAAGGCTTTAATGTAGTCAATGAAGCACAAGTAGATGGCTTTTCTGGAATTCTCTTGCTTTTTCTATGATCCATGGATGTTGGAAATTTGATCTCTGGTTCCTCTGCCTTCTCTAAATCCAGCTTGAACATATGGAAGTTTTCAGTTCATATAATGTTGAAGCCTGGCTTGGAGAATTTTGAGCATTACTTTGCTAGCATGTAAGATGAGTGCAATTGTTCGGTAGTTTGAATATTCTTTGGCATTGCCTTTCTTTGGGATTGGAATGAAGACTGACCCTTTCTAGTCCTGTGGTCACTGCTGAGTTTTCCAAATTTGCTGGCATATTGAGTGTAGCACTTTCACAGCATCATCTTTTAGGATTTGAAATAGCTCAGCTGGAATTCCATCACCTCCACTGTGTTTGTTCATAGTGATGCTTCCTAAGACCCACTTGACTTCATGTTCCAGGATGTCTGGCTCTAGGTGATTGATCACACCGTCATTGTTATCTGAGTCATTAAGATCTTTTTTGTATAGTTCTTCTGTGTATTCTTGCCACCTCTTCTTAATCTCTTCTGCTTCTGTTAGGCCCATACCGTTTCTGTCCTTTATTGAGCCCATCTTTGCCTGAAATGTTCCCTTGGTATCTCTCATTTTCTTGAAGAGATGTGTAGTCTTTATGATTCTATTGTTTTTCACCTGTTTCTCTGTATTGCTGTGTTTGGAAGGCTTTCTTGTCTCTCCTTGCTATCCTTTGGAACTCTGCATTCAGTTGGATATATCTTTTCTCCTTTGGCTTTCACTTCTCTTCTCTTCTCAGCTATTTGTAAGGCCTCCTCAGACAGCCATTGTGCCTTTTTGCATTTCTTTTTCTTAGGGATGGTTTTGATCACCACCTCCTGTATAATGTTACAAACCTCCGTCCAATAGTTCTTCAGGCACTTTGTCTATCAGATCTAATCCCTTGAATCTTTGTCACTTCCACGGTATAATCATAAGTGATTTGATTTAGGTTATACCTGAATGGTCTAGTGGTTTTCCCTACTTTCTTCAATTTAAGTCTGAATTTGGCAATAAGGAGTTCATGATCTGAGCCACAGTCAGCTCCCAGTCTTACTTTTGCTGACTATATAGAGCTTCTCCATCTTTGGCTGCAAAGAATAACATCGATCTGATTTTGGTATTGACCATCTGGTGATGTCCGTGTATACAGTAGTCTCTTGTGTTGTTGGAAGAGGGCATTTGCTATGACCAGTGAGTTCTGTTAGCAAAACTGTGTTAGCCTTTGCGCTGCTTCGTTTTTTCCATCACGGCCAAACTTGCCTGTTACTGCAGGTATCCCTTGACTTCCTACTTTTGCATTCCAGTCCTCAGTAATGTCCAGCTCTTTTCAACCCCATTGACCATAGCCCGCCAGGCTTCTCTGTCCATGGAATTCTCCAGGCAAGAATACCAGAGTGGGTAGCCATTTCTTTCTCCAGGGGATCTTCCCAACCCAGGGAATCAAGCCCAGGTCTCCTGCATTGAAGGCAGATTCTTTACAGACTGAGCCACACCATCACTATTAGCAAGGTTGTCATAATTGCTTATTTGACCTTTACCTCATGGTTTTCAATTTATTTGTGTATACTTTATAATATACATAATTGCCCAACCTACATTTAAAAATATATATGTATTTTTATGTGTGTATGTATTTGTTGCTCTTTGCCACCCCACAGACTGTAGTCTCCCAGGCTCCTCTGTCCATGGGATTTCCCAGGAAAGAATAGTGGAGTGGGTTGCCATATCCTTCTTTGGGATATCTTCCCCACCCAGGGATCAAACCTAGGTCTCCTGCATTGTAACAGATTCTTTACCATCTGAGCCACCAGGGAAGCCCAGGAATTGAATGCTGAAACTTTTCTCCTGACAAGGTTGTACATTTTAAAAAGTTTGGTTGTCTCTGATCTAGAGTCACATCTTCTCTAGAACATTAATGTTCCATGATATGGTGTTACATGTTTTGGGGTCAAAGGATTCAAGGATACCATAGTCACAGAAGTTTGGGAAATGTTCACAAGGGCTCTGTATTTATAAATGTCAGTGCACATTACCATAGAGGCTCTAAGAAATTTTCTCAAACTCATTTTAGTAAAGAGCCTGTTTTCTCCCACCTCTAATGGTTGTAAAGCCACTTATGTTTTCTAGTTGGTACCCTAGAAAATACCATTATAGAAGATCTGCATATTTACTGTGAGAAAAATCTGTGTAGTATAAAAATATCAATCCAAAGACATGAGAAGAACATCTTAGTATAATTAGACAGATTGGGGTTTGAATTTTGGCTCTGACACTTATAACCATTGAATATCACTTAAATTCTTGGAACATCTGCTTCCCTATTTGTAAAGAAGAGCCAGTTATACCTAGCCTATTGATTAGTTTCACTGGACCTGCTTTACAAATAAAGAATTAAATGAGATAATACATGTAAATGATCTAGTACAGTACCTGGAACCTACTAAACACTCAGTAGAGGGGTCTCAGTTTCATTACCATTATACTATGTGATTTCTTTTATGACAGAAATCTAGATTTTAAAAATACCTTTGCTTCCAAACCAAAACAACCAAACAAAGACTCTCAGATAGTTGATAATATCCTGTAACAAACATTATTAGTATTAATATACAAAAGGGGTAAATATGGACAAGTGAAATACATAGACCAACCTAATAGTTAATATTTTAAACTTTTCCCAATTACAACTTCTAGCATGTTTATGAAAGAAATTAATTTGATTCATTTTCTGTGCTTCCCAAGTACTAAAGACAAATCTCTTTTCTACACACCTATCAGCACAGACAAGTTAGGACGAGTCGTCAGCAATGGTGCTGAAGGGTGACTGGGACATGTGGATCAGTTCTCCTATAATCTCCATCAGCTGCCAGCCCCAAGCCCTTGCCCCCACCCCAGAGGTTTATAACATAAGAAAAGAGTGTCTACTTTGTAGCCATAGTCCATGTCTGACCAGATTGGTGCCACTAAGGTCCTCCCAGGAAAAATTCTAGAGCTGACACTGCTTGCAGTTTTAGATTATCTTACCAGGTTTTGTACCATACACATTCTTTCGCTTCTCAGTTCAGCTACTAATCCATATATATCCACAAAATCATGATCATTTATATGTTGTGTTAAGTGGTCCAGAGCAATAAAAACTCCAGTTCTTCCAACTCCAGCACTGTAGGAAGAGTGAAATTACATGCAAATTATTCAGCAAAAAGGTTGTTCATGTGGATGGTGATGAAGAAGATAAACTATGGTAGCAATAAATTACATATAGTTTCTTTCTTATTTGGAAGTGGATTTTCTTTGGAGTTTCTTTGCACTTATATTGTTCCCAAGACTGTTGAGAAGGAGCAAGGTGATTATCTTTAACACGCTATCAAAAATTGGAGTTTTTTTAAACCAATTGACACCCATGGTGGAGTCAAGTCAATGTATGGCAAAACCAATACAATGTTGTAAAGTAAAATAAATAAATAAATAAACCAGTTGAACTTTTCCTCTTCTTTCATAATGTTTTAAGAGGTGTAGTTGGAGAAGTACAGGAAATATTTTTAAAAATCACTGAAAAGTCTTAACACCAGAAACTTTGAATATATTTTTGGTTACCAGTAGGGATGCTAAACATGGAAAATGTCAACTGTTTAGCCCAGATAGCACTTCTTCTACATCGTATTGATAAATAGACTCTCGTGTGTTCTTTTTACTTTCCCTAGAATTTCCTTTTCCTTCCATAGATAATGACATTGGAAAGCTATTTCCTTTTAAGAATTTAGTTTAATACTGAAGGTCAGTATGTGCTCCATATAAACTGTTAATTGATAAACCTGACAAGATTTATTCAGAAATTCCAATTAGAAAGACAAGACTCCTATGTACTTAAATGGTTAATATAGGAAGAAAATCTGAAAAAAAGGCATTTGAAAGGTCACCTCATCTTACAAATGTCACTTTGAAAAGTACAGAACAATACAGAAACGACTTCTGAAGGTAAAGAATAGTTGAATGTTGACAGTGCCTATGAGTCAACCTAAGAAATAGCATTACAACATAACTCTGAACATGATAACATATATTATGCCCCAGCAGAGTAATTTAGTCATTACATTGTTAGTATACTTAGAGTGTCAGACACTGCCCTAGGCATCTGGGGTGCAGGAGTGAACCACACAAAGTCTCCAATACTTACAGAGCTTAGATTCTAGAGGAGGAAGGATGAGAGTCCACACAAAAAAGAAACACGCGTAAGGTATGCCCAGTGGTGATAAGTGCTATGTGTGTGTGCGCTCAGTCATGTCCGACTTTGCAGCTCCGTGGCCTGTAGCCTGCCAGGCTCCTCTGGCCATGAAACTTTCCAAGCAAGAATACTGGGATGGGCTGCTGCTGCTGCTGCTAAGTCACATCAGTCGTGACCAAGTCTGTGTGACCCCATAGACGGCAGCCCAACAGGCTCCTCTGTCCCTGGGACTCTCCAGGCAAGAGCTGGAGTGGGTTGCCATTTCCTTCTCCAATGCGTGAAAGTGAAGTTGCTCAGTCATGTCCGACTCTTACCAACCCCATGGACTGTAGCCTACCAGGCTCCTCCATCCATGGGACTCTCCAGGCAAGAATACTGGAGTGGGTTGCCGTTGCCTACTCCGACTGGAATGGGTTGCCATTGCATAATCCAGGGGATATTCCCAACCCAGGGATCGAACCTGCATCTCTTGCATCTCCTGCATTGGCAGGCAGATTCTTAACCACTTGCATCACCTGGGATGCCCAATAAGTGCTATGGTGAAAGAGAAAAATAAAGGAGATAAAAGGTGATAGGGTAGGACAGGGTCATCAGAGACAGATTCTCTGACACTGAAACTTGAGTAGGGTTAGAAGTGCACCATGTTGGTACACGGGAGAGGAGGATACGGCCAGAAGGTGAGGGAAGAGAACAGATTTGACTGGGAGGGTGTTCTGCATGTTCAAAGAAAAGCAAGGAGACTGGGGGGGGGGGGGGGCGCGGCACGCGCGAGTGTGTGGAGAGGTGATGGGGGGCATGGATCAGAGTATTTGCTATTGGATTGGATGTAGAATGTGAGAGGAAGTGGAGAGTCAAGGATGAGTCTAGGGTTTCTGGGCAGAGCAGGATGGACTGCTGTTGACCAAGATGGGATGAGAAGGAGTGAGTTTGGAGATGGGCCCAAGCATTCTATTTTGGACACATTACATTTTCAGAATATTGTGGTCATTTTATTAATAGGTTGTCATGTTGAACTGGAAGCTAAATGTATAGGTCAAAAGCTAAAGTGAGAAGTTGGGGTTGGCTGTGATCATTTAGGAGAAAGTTTTAAAATGATACTTAAAGATTATTAATGTAAGCATACTTTTTTCTGCTTTTTTATCTAAGTCACAAAGGATGAGGCTACTCTTTTTGAGTCTAGAAGAGAGAAGGTACTTTACTTTTCTAGTGAATTTTTAAATCCATGATTATAATCCAGTGGCAGTGTATGTGTAAAATAGGGAGACATTGCAGGCAGCTTATTATCCACTTTAATCATCAATAATGCCAGTTGAAAATCAAACACTGACTTTAAAAGCAAAATGTACCAGTCTGTTAAAATTTTTGTGTGTATGGAGAGTATATGGAGTTGGGAGGGTAAGAATGAGGTTTTTACTTTTAATTTTATATGTTTTTAAATGTGAAAAAGATATCTCATAATGAGGACACTTGTATGTATTACTCTTACAATTTAAAAAATCTAAAATATTCCTGGAAAATGTAGATGTATTTAAATTATGTGTTGAGTTTCTTCATCTAAATAAAAATTTAAAAACTGGATGGATTAATATTTTATTAAATATTAACTACATTAATTATAATATATACATATCCCCATTAGAATAATTATCCATCAATTGATTTTGGAGTTATTATAATTAATAATTACTTTGTTAATGTGGTTAAAAATCATTACTTAAATGTTTATTGTAACAAAAGATACATGACAAAATTTACCATTTTAACTGTATTTAAATGCACAGTTTAGTGGGATTAAGCACATTCACAGTCTTATGCAACTATCACCAATATCTGTTTCTAGACTATTTCCATAATCCCAAAAAGAATCTCTATACCCATTAAACAGTAACTCTCCATTTCTCTTAAGTCCCTGGAAACCACAATTCCACTTTATGTCTCTATGTTTTTACCCCCTTTTTAGGTACCTCATTTAAGTAGAATCATTAAACAGGATTATCACCCACTTTTTCTCTAATTTACAAACTACAACTGTTGAAGAGACTCATGCTGAGATTAATTTAGATGCAACGTGTTAGAAAGCATAAATTATATCAGTATGTCCAGAACTCTGAATTCTAAACAGTTGTGAGCTTTATTTTTGAGGGGGAGTATTGGTGTTTCAGTGGTATAAAATACCAATGAAAATAAAAGTGAAAACCTTTATTTATTCTATTTATCATGTTTAAAGAGCTAGGTCGAAGAAAGATATTTGAATAGTTTGCAAAAATTTAGAATCATGCTTGGGTTGGTCACTTAATTTGATCTTTATTTTAAAGTTCATTTTCTTTAAATCTTTGTAACTCAAATCTCGGAAGTTGTTTTAACAAAAAAGTTTAAGTTAATATAGTAGACTAATCTCAATTGAAATAATGAAGGATCAAGAGTTTATTCATAAAACTCAAAAGATTCTACACACCCACACTCATTTACATCAGTAGTGGGCTACAATTTTTTATACATTTTAAGGATTTTGAGAGGTATAATCCAGTAAAGATTTCATAAAAATTCTTGTATGAGGATATATATATTTTGTCTTCCTTTTAGCCACAGTCATTACTCATTTTATCTCTGCCATCTAACCTTTTATAAAACTACATCTTGATTTGTTATAGCCAGTAAAATAACTGAAAACTAAAAGCTTTTATCTCTGTCGTCTAACCTTTTATAAAACTACATCTTGATTTGTTACAACCAGTAAAATAACTGAAAACTAAAAGCTGGATTGAATCTACATTAATATTCTACTAGAAAATCAATAGTGTCATGATAACATAAAGGTCACATTGAGTTTAAATCCTGTTTCGAGTATTTCACAAAAGGTTCTGAAAACCTTTCTTACCTGCAGTGGACAATCATGGGTGTGGTATCATGTGCCCTGCTTGCTCGAACCAGCTTCACAAAGTGAAGTAGAGGGGCGCTGTTCTCAGGAACCCCATGCTCAGGCCAAGCAGTAAAGTTGCACTGTCGAATGGTCATGCAATCCCCATGCTAGACAGAATGACGTATTAAAGACACATGATAAAGTTACTTAAGCATCACAGCGAAGTCTGAATGTAGCTGACTCCCCAGGTTTTCAAGGTGATCTTTTAAAATGACAGTTTACAAAACAAAGAAACTGTGGTCTCTTGATTTCCTATAAGAGAAGTCTTCTGCTGCTGCTGCACTACAGAAAATTGCCTTTCAGTATGAATGCAAACAATGAGCATGATTGTTGCACATCTTGCAAACAGATGATTATGTAGGGTATTTACATTCAACGTAGTGTAACATTTTGTAACACCAGAATAGTGGGTTTTGAACAGTTTTGACCTAACAACTTAAATAAACATGCTCACAAATTATTCAAAACACTAGTATTGAGTATCTGATAATGTCAGAGAGTATAAAGATCCTTATATCATTTTCTGTGTGTATAGATATTTATATAATAAAGGCGGGATCTCTATGTTATTGATTCTGTATTAGTTCTGGATTAAATAGAAAATCCAACGATTAAGATATAGATAGAGACCTGTGATTTCAGAAATTCCTGTTTTAAATAAAATTTTACAGTTTCTTCATAAAATAAGATAAACCTAGTGATCCAGTTGTTTCCTCCTGTTTCCTTCCTTGTTTACCTAAGAATTTGATATTAACTAGTTAATGTAAACTTCAAGTAATTTGGAATTAAACATCATGACATAGATATTGAAGGCAAATGCCGACTCAAAACTTCTATTTTGAAGATAATAGAAAAGCATTACTGAATATACAGAAATATGTCTAGAAATTAATTTTACTTTAGACATTTAGAGCATTCATATTTTTTATTATGTTTGACTTCCCCCTTCCTTTTTTTTTTTTTTTACCCTTTCAATTTTCAGATCTCTGATGGTCCAGTCTATTTGAACATCCTCCATTAGTTTTGTAATCACTATATCTCCAAAGACAGTAACTGGTTTGTTGTCCTCTGGCCAATATTGGTGACATCTGATCTGTAGTCAAGAGAAAATTCACCAGTTATAAGAACCATTATATATATATATATATATATATATATAAATATATATAAAAATATTTATATATATAGTTCAAAGTTATTCCTACTAAGGTATAACTGCCTTATACATGCCCAAGTCATTGATATGTCAGAGTATTAGCTAAAATTGTCACACATGTGCTAAGTCACTTCAGTCGTGTCTGACTTTGCAGCCCTATGGACTGTAGCCCACCAGGCTCCTCTGTCCAAGGGATTCTCCAGGCGAGAATACTGGAGTGGGTTGCCATGCCCTCCTCCAGGGGATCTTCCTGATCCAGGGATTGGACTCCTGCATCTCCTGCTTTAGGAGGCATGTTCTTTACCACTAGCACTACCTGGGAAGCCCAACATCACACATAAATTAACACAAATGTAAAATAAAGGTTTTGTGAAAAGCTTTTCAAATAACTTACCCGCCCTTTTTCAAAACACTGTGTTAGCATTACTAATGTTTTTGCTCTGGTTTCCCACACCATTCTCCAAAAGTCCCCAACTGTTCCTGGTAATGGACCTTGAGTAGCAATAAATTCATTTGGACATAAGTAGCCCTAGAATGATATAATTGCAACATTGCATCAATATTTACATGTATACATAATACTTTTTAGTTTTTGAGACATATGAAAACATACTAGTTGTAAGATAACCTAATATTCTAAAATACTGTATATTTTTGAATGCTGAAAGGTACTCAAATTTCCAACATTAATTTTAACCTCATAATGTAATATACAACTAGCTGTTCTTAAAGTTTATTTCTAACTTTGAATAAAAGAGTAAGGATGAATAATAATAATACCACTTTGTGGCAGACAATATGTTAAACATCTTTCAATTAATCTATTTCTTATAAAAACCTTATGAATTAGTACTGTTATTATCCTCATTTTACAGATGAAGATGGAAGCTAAGAAATGTGAATTTGCTCAAGGTCTCACAGTAAGATAGTCTGGATCCAGAGCCAGCTGTCTTACCCACTCCACTAGCTATTGTTATAAATTTAAAGACTGTGCAGATGTTTTCATATATCCCTGCAAGAAATTATCTACATAAATGATGGCATTAGTAATTACTCTCCAGAGCTTAAAACCAAGAGTAATGTGGAGATAATAATAAGATTCACTTAACTATTGAAGGACCTGAGATTTGTCTCAACCCTGTTACGACAGCTCTTGTACGTTTTATCAAGTTGTTCTAAACTTGGTCTATTCACCTGGAATGTAAGCATGCCATGTGAGTAGCATCTATGGATTTTTCTTAAAGTTTACGTATAAATTTTTAAAAAGGAATGGAATTACATCTATTTCAAACATCAAAATATTTTGAGGAATGAGGTTTAAGGGTGAATTTTATTTTTAAATTGAATTGTCTCAGTAGCCAGAGAATAGAGTATTACACAGAATAGTATACATCTTAAAGTTCAAGTGGTCCTAAAATCTAATCCAACCAGTTTATTTTACTTTGAAGAATGGTGAGCCACTTTAGGTGATTTTCCCCAAATCACAGTGCTAGTCAATGACGGTTTCTGGAACAAAACCTTCAGTCTCTTAAAAACAAACAAAAATTATGTGCTGAAGCATTTCTGTTTCCAGTCTCAGTTGAAATACTTGAGTATGTAATTAATTCTATTGTAAAGGTTTTTTTTTTTTTTTTTTTTTTTTTAGGTTAAATAGTACTATACAATCAATGTAGGATGTTAGGAAATTTCAGAAATATATATTAAAAGATGTGGAGTTCATCTGTAATCTCACTATCCAGAATGAAGACCATTAATATTTTAATTTCTTTACAGCCTTTAAAATGCACATTCCTCCATTCAAATAATATTTATGAGTGCTTACTGTGTGCCAGGCACTATTCTAGGAACTGAGGATTCATCACCGACTAAAATTCCTACCCTGATTTGTCTTGTTTTCTAGTTAAGGGAAAGAGACATTAAATCTGTTAACAGGTCTATTAAATGAGCAATTTACATAGCTTTTTTAAAGTGACAAATGGTATGAGAGAGAATTTCAGAAAACAGGGTGTTCAGAAAAGGCTCATTGGTGAAATCTGAGGAAAGACTTAAGCAGAAAGAGGTAAGCCCTTCAAGATTTGGAGAAAGAGTGTTCCAGGTCGAAAGTCAAGTGTAACAGCATTAAAGGAGAGATGTGTCTGGAGTTGTAGGAACTGCAAGTGGGGACAGTGATAGAAGGTGACATTGGAGAGAACGAGAGAGGGAGGGCAGCAGTGCTTTAGGCCCTGGAGCAGGTAATTAGAAGAGTTTGGTTTTTGCTCTGGATGATATAGAAAGCCATTGAAAGATTCTGAACATACATAGAGTGTGTTTAATAGTTTCACTCTAGTTACTATACAATAAGCTGATAGTGGTATAAAAAGGGAAAGGAAGGAGAGTAGTTAGAATATTCCAGCAATCCAACCCAGGAATGCAGTCTGGGTGATAGGAATGGGCATTGTGGTAAGTAATAAAATCTGGTGTATTCTGAAGACAGAGCCAAGAGAATTTGCTTATGGATTGGGTACTGGGTATAAGAAAGATAGGAGTCAGTAACAATTCCAAATAAAGATGGGGGAAAAAAAATCTTCAGTATGAGCATACTTTAAAAAATTTGTTTAATTGAAGTATAGTTGATTTATGATGTTGTGTTTCTGGTGTAAAGCAAAGTGATTCAGTTATACATATATAATACATATTCTTTTTCCTAGTCTTTTCTGTTACAGTTTATTGCAGTTTATGGAAAATCCCTCCCTGTGCTTATGCAGTAGAGTTTGTTATTTGTTAATATAGTACATTGTATCTGCCAGTCTCAAAGCTCTAATTTATCCCTCCCCACCCACTTTCCCCTTGCCGCTAAGTCACTTCAGTCGTGTCCGACTCTATGTGACCCCATAGACGGCAGCCCACCGGGCTCCACCGTCCCTGGGATTCTCCAGGCAAGAACAATGGAGTGAGTTGCCATTTCCTTCTCCATAGGTAACCATAAATTTGTTTTCTATGTCTGTGGGTCTATTTCTGTTTGGTAAATAAGTTCACTTGCATATATTTTAGGTTACACATGTAAGTAATATCACATGGTACTTCTCTTTCCGTTTCTGACAAATTTTACTTAGTGTGACAATCTCTAGGCCCATCCATGTAGCTGCAGATATCATTATTTCATTCTTTTTTACGGCCAACATTCTGTGTGGACTTATATTCACACACATATATACCATCTATGTGATATATAAATACACACTCATCACATCTCCTTTATCTATTCCTCTATCAGTGGACAGATTGGTTGCTTCCATGTCTTGGCTATCGTCAATAGTGCTGCTATGAACACTGGGGTGCATTTATCCTTTCAAATTCGAGTTTTCTCCAGATACATGCTCAGGAGTGGGATTTCTGGATCATATGGTAACTCTAATTTTAGTGTCTTAAGGAGGCTCCATACTGTTTTCCACACTGGCTGTACTAATTTACATTTCCACCAACAGTGTAGGTAGGTAGGTTCCCTTTTCCCCACACCTAGCATAAGCAGGTTTAAAAGGAAAATCAAGAATTCACAATGGACATATTAAACTTGAAATCCCATTTGGATATTCAAGTGGGAATGTCATCAAGGCAATTGGGTATATGAGTTTGGAGTTCACAAAGAAGTCCAAACTAGAGACATAATTTTAAAGTAGTCAGCAAATAGATCTTACTTAAAATCACAAGAATGGTTGAGATCATCAAGGAAATGAGTTTGAAAAGAAGCAGCAAATTGAAGGAATGGGCTCTAGATAATTTCAGTGTTTGGTAGTCAAGGAGGTAAGAGAGAACCAAAGAGGCTGAGATGAAAGAGTCAAAGGCGTAGATGGAAAATCAAGAGAACGTTGTCCTAGAAGCCGAATGAAGAAAGTGTCTTAAGGGTGAGGACAATTAAGGGTAATTTATCAGTTTATAAAATATTTCTCCTAGTCATCTGCATTTCCCTGTTTCAGGGATCAACATCCTTTGGTACTATAATCTTCTATTAGCGTAGACCAAATCTGATGTTTCTGATATGATTATGGCTCATTTGCATCATAGCCTTTAATCTTCAGTCTAACTATGGTAAAAGCTATCCTCAAACTGAAGTAATTTCAGGCATCTTAGGTTGACAGGGGAGATAATTTAGGTTAGCGGGTCGGAGTCTTCCTCTTGTCCCATTACATAATATTCTTGTTCGCTCTCTTGAAAACATTTCTAAACTCACTTGTACAACTATTGGCTATTTACAAGGATGCAGTATGTATTTTCCTCTCTACCTCTCTCCCACAGTCCATCCTTAATCAAAAATTTCCAGCTTCTCGTTGAGTCCTAGCTTTAGGAGTATAATTCCCAAGAACAGCCAAGGCCAGAGAGGTAAACATACAGTAATCTAATTACAGATCCTGGCCTGGTGTTTCCTCGCCTCAAAGCACATACTTCAGACCACCTACTAGTATTCCCTTTTCCCTTCTTCAGATTTCACTTTTCCCCCTCATCTAAACACTACCTATTTTGCTTTCTTCTCTCGCTCTATAGTTCTCCTCCCTTTTCCTTTAGCATCCAAAGAAATAGGAATCTAGAGTCCATTTGTAGATGGCCTCTATTTTTGGCTCCCGGATCAAGTGTTCATGAACTTTCACACAGAGGTTCCATGGAGGAAAACTGGGGAGTGGGGAGAAACTGAGGTGTCCTTCATTCTGAGAAGTCTTTACTGTTTGTGAAGTGAAGACTGCCTAAACTTGGGGATGGAAAAGTGAGAGGCCACTACAGTCCTATGAGTTCATTTCCATCTTCTCCTGACATCCCAGACAAAGGAGATTGCCCTGAAAGTAAAAGCAATAAATATACTGCCCACTTTGATACTGAAACTTGGCTTAATGTCCAGTGCTTTCCATCTGCACCTGCTTACTATGCAGCTCCGTAAGGATGATACATATCATTACATCTGGGTCATAGCGACTTTGTTGTAAGGTTTATTATATGGCAACATCACTTGACCACAGAAGAAAGTTTATATTCTATATATATTCAGACTTGGTTTATTGTTCATTCTACATTATCTTCTTCTTATGATTGTCTCCTGAAAACTTATAATGTTTAGAGGGAACACTGGGAGTTCATTAATATTCCTTTGTTTATGTAATCTGTGTGGTTCAGTTATACCTCCTAAAACTGTCTGGTTGCCTTCCTAATCATGTTCATATCCTATACTGTCATCCCATAGCTAGTTGAACCTTTTAGGCTATGAGGTATTCATTTGTGTCTACTTAATTGGTAGATAAGACTCAGTGTATAATTGTCATTTTGGAGTAATTACTAACCAAAGTAAAATTTTGAATGAATGAATTCTTTTCCCTCTTAACAGAGGCTTGTGGGGAGGGGGACACAGGACAGGTTATGTTTGATGTTGGGGAAAGGATGGAGCAATACATAAGCAGAGCCCCAGTGGGACCAAATGAAATGGCAGGCCTACGCGAGAAGATGATGGATAAGAAAAAAAAATTTTTTAAATGGGAGTATGGGCAGTAAAGGAAGGCTTCAGGTATCTGTACAATCATAATGAGAACCACGGTTAGCCTTGCTACCTATTAGATTTGAAGTCCGTGGTGAAGATTTAAGGGTACACATCTTGTTTTTAAAAAACTGTATGTGCTTGATTCGGCAGCACATACATTGTAAGCGAGTACATACACTAAACTTGGAGAGATACAGAGAAGATTAGCATGGGCGCTGCACAGGATTGACAGGCAAATTCATGAAGTGCTCTGTATTTATATTTGATCAAATTATGTATACAGTTCTTTCTAGA
This sequence comes from Cervus elaphus, assembly GCF_910594005.1. Classification (NCBI taxonomy): domain Eukaryota; kingdom Metazoa; phylum Chordata; class Mammalia; order Artiodactyla; family Cervidae; genus Cervus; species Cervus elaphus. The sequence goes on along the minus strand of NC_057817.1, from coordinate 11,431,273 downwards.
AGAGGTGGCTTATTAATAGGGATGAAGATTGCTATATTACAGTTGTAAGAATAGCGTTAGTTATTTTAGGTTTTCTTTTTCATAATATCAAAGATTCAGCCATCAGTGGGGTATTTTAGAATCTCAGGGACATCAGGATGGAGGATCAGTCATCAGTTTTTTTTTTTTTTTTTCTTTTTAACAATAAAACGTCTTCAGAGTTTTTGCCTCAATGTCTTGTCCAGGCCTGCCGTCTCATTTGGTCCCACTGGGGCTCTGCTTATGTACTGTTCCATCCTTTCCTTTCCCACCTAGAGAAGAGTTCATCTTCTTAATTCAAACTAGTTAAATATTATGGGTGAGACAAGTCACTGACTTGCCTATTACCTTTTAGAAAAGTTGGCATTTTGTTAAAATACTGTACTTATTATTAATCTGAATTTGCATTGACTATGTTTAGTGTATTTATACATGGTGAACGCAGTTTCTGAAATTAAGCTTTTTCCTTGCAGTTTTCTAAAAACAAACCCCGACTGTATACTGGAGTAGCTCAGAGAGAGAATCATCTGCCTTAGGGAGGAAGTAGGCGAGTCAGTGCCAAGAGAGGCTGATCTCTAATTATCAGTCATTTTTCAGAAAGATTTTTTAAGTGACTGGATTAAATAATCACAGGAGCAATTCCTCCCCTGAGATTTCATGGCTGTGTCAACCCAAGTGGAGGTCTTGGGTGCGTATAAGGTTTCTGTGTACCTAAGATAGTGGTGAGCACTGAGCGATCAAGAGTCATGGAGAAAGGCCTCCTTGGAAAACTCTGGTTATGTTCCATTTTCGATCCTGTGTGGCAAGAATTTATTGTCTGTGATGTGCAGCATAGTATATTAAGCCTATCACAGGTCACCCCACATTGGATCACTTAAGATATGTTTATTGAGTGGCTGCAAAAGAGTACACGTTCTCTAAGTAGCGGAGGGTGGAAAGAACATGGCATCACGGTTCCCTTGAAGGACTGAAAATCTGGAAGGGAAGACGAGCACAGTGGGTTTTCATATTATATGGACATGACTATCCATTTGACTAATTTTCTTTGAAAAATTGGCTGACCTCATTGTATACAGAGGATCTTCTGACATACACCAGAAATAGTGGAAAGTCCAAGGGATATGTAGTTTGAAGTTGTACATCTGCTGCTTATTAGTGAAATGATTGTTGGGTAAATTGCAATCTCTATTTGGAGCTTCCACTTCCTCATGTATAAAACATGGTGTACCTAATGTTGTAAGGAACTGGTACATTAAATCTAGAGAGGTTGCAATGAATTTCTTGTTTTCAATAGCTGGAAGAGTAACATTGTATTTATGTTTTATTAAAAAAATATAAAATAGCAACTTACAGAAACATAGCTGGCATTAATATAATCTGATCCTGGAATACTAGCATCAGCTATCAGCTTCACTCTGTTATTGTTATCTAGAAGGAAAGATAAGATATTAATACTAATTTACTATTTAAATTACCATACTTTTTTCTATAAAATACAAAGAAGTTGGTGATATAACATTCGAGAATTACAGATGGCTATAAAATTTTAAAGTAGAAGTTCCCTCTCATCCATATTTCCATGACCTAAAGACAATGACTGTTAATATGTTCTCATATTTATTTCCAGGATTTTCTATACATAGTCATATAAAATTAACCACAAATGGGGTGCTAGTCCCTCTATTCTGCAAAAGAAAATTATTTAGCCATATCTTTCCATATTCGTGCAAATAACAATATCTATTGGGTTGGCCATAAAGTTTGCTCAAATTTTTCCATAACATGTTATGGAAAAGCCTGAACAAATACCTTTACCAACCTAATAGTTCATTATTGTAAAAGGCCATATGGTATTTCATTGTATGAATATAACATGCTTATTTAGCTCTTCAGGATGATTGAAAATCATATCATTTTGTTATTATAAAATGCTGAATAAATAACTGAAATTTTGCATTTATGGTGGAGTCTATTTGTAGAATGCATTACCAGCAGTAAAATTCCCAAATCATATCGTGCTTCTCAAATTTTGAAAGACTGATGAACTGTTCTCAAATTATATCAGTTCACTCTGAACAAAAGTGTTTGAACAGTTTGAACAATTGTTTCTTCTCACTTTCACTGCCATGAAATACTGTTAAACATTTTAATTTATGACCTTCTGAGAGATACCAGTTGATTTATCTTAGTGTTTATTTTGATTGCCTTAACTATGAGTGAAGTTGAGCTTCTTTGCTTGTGTATTGGCCATTTTAAACATCTTTTCTATAATTGCCTTTTCATATTATACTATTTTTTATTTTAAAAAATATTTTATACTAAAAATGTTACATGTATTGAAAGTTTTTTGGTTTGTCATTTGTCTTTGACTCACTCAATTTATCTGTTAGCTATCTTGCCATACATAAAATTTATATATATTGTAATCAAAGTTCTCATTTTTCACTGTGGCTTTCTGCGTGATACATACAAAAGTCTTTGTCACACCAATATTCTTATCTTCACAGATTCATTCATAGTGTCTTCCAGAGCTTTAATAGGTTTTATTGCTTTTGTTTTAAATATTTTGATTTTTGATCTATTGGGCTTCTTTTATTTGGAGACAGAATGAGGGAAAGTCTATGTTTTGTTGTTTGTTGCCATTTAGGACAATAAATAGTGCATCCTTACCCGCTTATTCAAAATACCACTTTATCATACACTAGTTTTCTCTGTGTTTAGGTCTATTTCTGGAGCTCTTTCTTTAAATTGGATGCCTATTCTTTCTTTCACACCAAACTTTGAATTACTGTTATTTCAGACTGTTTTACAGTCTAGCAAAATTAGATAACCCTTTACCCATTATTCTTCTTCAAAGAAAAGCATCAAAAATTATTTTTCCCTGAGAATTTTTGCCAAATTGGTATTACAGTTGAAATGTCCAGTGCTAATTTTCACTGGACAAGGAAATGATACAAAGTCATCTATCACTAAATTCTTTTGAAGTTTTAAAGCGAATCTTCCTGGGAAGGCACTGAGTAGGGAGCAAAAATGGGTAAGTGGGTTTGAGTGGGAGCTCCAGATGGTGTCTCTCTGCCATTTATGGCCTGGGGTGGATTGTTTCACTTCTCTGCTTGTTACCTCAGCTATAACATACAGGTATAATATTTATTTTGTAGAATCCTCTGAGGAAAACATATGAAAGCTTACAAAACGTATAGCTCTGTATGGAACACAGAACATTCTCAAGTTCTTAAAATTAAGCACATGTTCTATGTTAAATGACTTTGCTGTATCATTAAGTATAATGACCCAACCAATGTGTTTGAATCTAACGAAGGGGGATCATTCCAGCAGATTACGTGAACCATTTCTGTCCCAAAGATTTTGAATTTGGCATGACGTGCCAATTTTAATGACGTCGTGGCCAGTCATGTAACTAAGAAAGGGAAGCCAGCAGGTTTCTATTCACTCAATATCTGAGTGAACTATCCGAGTCAACTGAACTGAGTCAACAGCAAGCTAAACTTTTCTTCATGGTGTTGGAACACTTCTCAAGGTCATAGTGTACTGTCAAACAGAGATTTGGAAATCTCTTCTGCACACATTTGCTGCTAATTCTAGTATCTTAAAGCCCTGTAAGCTAATATGTTCTAAAATGCACTGTGATATTTGAAATCCTTCTTTCTACATTACCCAGGGGAAACAATGAATCTCACTTAGCTGGCTCACGCTAAAATTCAGACTCTACTAAAATGAATTCATTCTCTATGGGAGGAAAAAACATTTCTTCAGCTTTATGGCTTCTCTGAAAACACAATAGGAGAATATATTAGTTTAAATATTGCGTCTTCTGTGTATATGTGTGTGATGGTGGGAGAGGCTGGGAGCATGTGGGTCTGTTTGTCCGTATGAGCAGTGTGGGTTTACAGCTTGTCTTCCAACCCAGATTAGGGAAGTTGGTTTGTTATCTCCAGACCATAGACCCTAAGGGCCTGTAACTAAATTTTAGTCACCCAGAAACTTAGAGGCTTTTAAAAATAAGCAATTTACTGATTACTAACAATCGTAAGAACTAATATTGATTGAGAGCTTCCTGTGTTCTATATTGGGCAAAGTGATTTACATGATTATTTTATCTAATCCTCAAAGCTATGCGGTTGACATTACTAACTAATGTCCAATAACTAAAGTAGTTGTTAGGTAAACAGAAATGTAACCCAGGAAGTTTGATTAGAGCCCACATTTTTAGTCATTTTACTATACAGCAGGTAGTATGTACTAGTTGAATTAATAAATTCTTAATAAAATTATTGAAAAGTATAAAATTATGCTTAATAAAATTATTTCTTATAGAACCTCCAGTTCTTTAAGAGGACAGTTAAGGAAAAACTTTACCCCAAAACCCATTAAAGGATATTGGATGTGGCTGTAGTATATTATTTGAAAAATTACTAAGTTTTCTGTACTGAAATGAAGAAAAAACAGAAAACAATTGGATATTATCCATTTGACTGTAGCAAAGGTGGAAAAAAAGTATGCAATGCTCATGATATTCCCAAACATCCTTGATTTACAGTTATTTATTGTCTTACGCATCACTAGTTATTTTTGTCTTAGCCTCAATATTGGGATTGTCTTACTCCTCAGTTCTCCTTATTTTAAGGAAGTTTATTTAGTTATATTCTTCTTATGCTGTAAGTGCAAGCAAGCTAGCACTGTATGACTTTAATGGCCATTATGTGAACCCAGAAATGCACTGAAATCTTAATAACAAAAGATCAAAATGTAACATATAAAAAATCTCACATATCAAATTTTTATATATTTAAAGTCAGGTATGCTTCAATCTTTGGAAATAAGCTAGATATGTTTAATTTACTTATATATAATGATATACAGTGATATACATTACTTCAGCCACATACATTATTATAAATCATAGTAAATATTCCATAGTAACTGTCCTTCAATCAGACTGTAGTATTTATTTTCACAGAATATCATTAAGCATGAAGCAGAGAATCTGAAGGAAATTTAGATATGGATGACTATAAAAACCTGAGACTTTCCATATCTCTTAAACTTAGGATGTATCCCACCCAGGTTAACTCTCTGAAAGGAAAAACAAAAGGACTTATTAAGAAATGTCATGCCAGAGGAATTTAGAGATGTAATACTAACATTCCTTATTTCCTACAAAGATGCCTTATTTGTCAACTTACTCTTAAAGTCATTTACCTATGATTTGTTTTGTTCCGGGAAGGATTTTAGGTGATTAAAGCTATTTGTATTTTCATCCTTTTCTAATTCTTGGGAATTAACAGATTCCATTAGGTTACTGACTTCTAGATCATGTTTCCCTAAATTTGTTTACTTCATGCCTCAGTTATCCTCTAGTTCTAGAATAACACAATATGGCCCTTTTTTGGGTGGGGGGGTGCTATTCATATCCTTATGATTTTACCTTCTGTGATTACATATTTATCAAAGTCTGTGTCTTTCTAGACAGAAGAGTTCAATTTTTATATGTATGGAATTTCCCCCAATACAGTTTTGAAAAGGCATAGAACATAGAAAAATATATATACACTAACTCTAAAATTAGGAATATTTTACAGCTCTAGACTTTGAAACAATATTGACATTTCAGAACTTAACATATCACTTTTTAATTTCATGATGTAAAAATGTATTGAATCAGAATATACTTAGTAGGATAATATGTTGAAAAATACAGCAAACACAGCCATCATTTAGAGAGGATTGCCATGTTTTATCTTTCACATTACTGCTAATTCTTACATCAATAATATGGTTTCTTTTTTCCACGTCAGTATACACATTCATTTTAATGACATTTAAGGACATAATAACAGTGTAGCATATACCATGGTTTCTTACTGATTGAAAAATGTTGACTGTGGTAAAGCACAAGCCTGCCTCCCTTGCAAAAACCAACCCTGGTGATCACACATTACTCTGATCTTCCACAAATATTTTGCAATGCACTTTTTTATATTCCTTTACAAAGCACCATGCTCTTAAGGAAAGTAATGCGCACAGTTACATGTGAACTTTCTCTTTTCATTTGAGAACTAGGTCTATAGGAAGATATTAGAGAGATTTGTTCCTGGGGTTAAATTACAAAGCTCAGAAAGTACTAGGGCTAGTTTCTTACACCTGCATGAATAGACCTTGTGTGAACAAGCTGAAACTCATGTACATTAACTTTAGTCAATATTAACAAAGCCAAAGAGATACAATTTATAAGTTGCTGCTAATAAAATGCATTATTCTAATTCAATTAATGTGTAATACATATTTAAGAAGAATGCTAAAGTGCATTTTGCACTCATCTGAAAAGCTGTCAGTATCTAAAACCAGAAATAGTATGACACATACATGGTTTTATGTTGGGAAAGCGGTTTTTTGCTCTGTTCCAAGGCAGATCAGCGTCAGTTGAAGAAAGATCCTGAAGAAATTTTGGTAATTCCTGTGGATTGAAGTCATTGCAAAGTTTAGATTTATTTCAGAGGTCAACACGAAGTTCCACTTGGTAAAAGACTATTCTAAGTCCTTTTATTTTTAAAACGAAAACACTTCTCATAACTGCAGAAGCAGGGTCAAGTTAACAGTAAAGAACTTACATGAATTTACGCTGAAAATATCCTGAATAGCACTGGTCCTTTGGGCTCCCGCTTTCTCTGGCATAGTCTCTTTGTCCTCTGTGAAGCTCTGAGGTGTGGCAACCATGCTAGCAAGTCCCTTTCATACTTTACTGATGGTTTCATCAAATAGTCCCTGTGTATTATTTAATATTTCAACATCTACTTAGTAGGGGAAGGGAACTGGTGATTTATTTTTTGTTTTTTCTCCTTGGGCAGTGTGATTTCATGCCTATTAATTGGTACAACATTGGTCAGTTTGAGAAGATGCCAAAGGTCAATTCCTGTTCTCAGTGGGCATTGTTAAGTCCATAGCAGAATGCAGAGGTGGGATTAAGAAATATCAGACACTGAGGGAGTGTCGGAGATCTGCTACTGATATTTTGGTGGAAAATCATGATATCCATTGATCATTTAAAAAAGCTGTGCAAGAAAATAGGTTATTTTATCAAGCTGATGATTTACATTTATGAAATTTATAGTTTTCCATATCAGAAATGTCTCAATTTACCAGATTCCCTTAAAAGTGCTAAAACTGTGGGGTTTGCCATTTTTCAGCATTATTAAAAATTAATTTATTAATTGGATAATTTTCCCTTCTCCCTTATTTTTCCTCTGAGAATTCTGGGCAGTCTTTTGCATGTATGTATGTGTCAGGTAGGAGGGACAAGGTTAAACATCTGAATTCTGGTCTTCTGGCATCAGAGGCTTCAAAAAAATTTTAACCAAATGAGGAATCCTGAAACAGCTTCCTTGTGTCAGGTTTTGGGAGTATCTATCAGCATATTTATATGAGACAAACAGAGGGGAAAAGAAAGGTGAATTGGAATCACCTTCTATTCTGTGTTTACAGAAGTTTCCATTTATAGATTGAAATGACTCTGGCCTTGATAATCAATACTCAGTTACCAGGCCGATTGTTTGTTAGTAATATTACACTCAGTGGCCTTCTTATCAGGGCACATGGGGCCTCAACCAGCCCTCCTAGATACTTAGCGCTTTTCCTACTGTTTCTGCTTCTTAGTGGATCACAGCTGAGTGAGATGGTTTTGCATCCTTATGCTTTCTCATTCTTCTTTCTCTCTAGAATACCTTTCTCTCTTTCTCTCTCATTGGACTTCTGCTCTGTCCTAAAGTTCATCTGGCCGGTCTCTTTTTAGTAACGTCTTTTCTGATTGCTCTCCAGACAGAGTTGAGCTCACTTCTTCCTGTGTATCTCTATCATGACACTGTATTTGTGATTTCTTAGACATGCCTGCAGTTCTTATCATAAATAGTAACTTCGTTACGGTAGAAATCATCATTATAATAACAAATGCTTATTGTGCCAGCCACGTTACACATCATTCAATCAGTTTAGTATTCACAACTCAGTAAGATAGATACAGATGGAGGACACTGAAGAACAGAGTTTCAGTAATTTGCCCAAGGTCACTTAGCTATAAAATGCTGAATTGACATATATCAATGCCTAGTGCAAGTAAGAGCTTATTGATATTTAAAGTGTAAGTGAATATGACCTGAGTACAAGGTTTATCAAATATATGCATCAAAGATGCATGTTTATTAAAACAGTTTTGCTTTAAAAATTGACACAGCAGCAGAATTAAAAGCAATCTAAAAAAGCCACATCCTTACATATTTATATGTATTTACTTAGTATATACACACAACATATATATATATATATAAAACCCAAGTACTTAAAACCATGATCTCCCAAATAGTTAAACTAGAAACCTTCTCAGTATATGTGAAAATGTTATTGCTAATAAAACTTTTCAGATAACTCAGTCATGTATAATGGAACTATACTCGCTATATTCTAATGAAACTACCCTTTGCTTCCTGAAAAATTGAAAGTTCTTGCTGAATAAATGCTAAGAAGAGTTTTATGGTACCAATGATTTTGTTAAGTCCAGATGAATATTTAAGAAGCATAACCAAAAAGCTGTAGGAAATACCATTAATCTTCTCACATTTTTGTTATTATTCCCTGAGAGACTGAAATATTACAATCCTGAATTATCCAAGCCAATTGTTTGAGTCTTTGTTCACACACTAAAATGTTCATGAAAAAACAGATATTTGGTAACATTTAGAAATCTGTTTTTATTTTTCTAATATAAAATAAGTCAGGAAAGGGGCTCACAAATTTTAAGATAGCTTATAGATCTAATACATGTATTATGTTTTTAATGTAATTTTAATTTTGTAGATATATAAAATGCTAAAAGCAATAAAATTAATCTTCTAATTTTCAAATAGTCTTAAAGTGACAAGTTCTTAGCTTCATATATTCTCTTTAATGTGATAGAGCACTTATCCCATGATAACTTAAAAATAAGCCTGTAAAGCACAGGTGTTATTTATCTATTTTTAACAGTTCTAAAAAACATTGTGTTTTTTATAATTTCTGGAAACATCAAATTCTGTTCTCAGGTTCATCTATACCACTAACACAAACTAAGCAGGCAAATATGAAATAAAATTATTTAGTTTCTAAATCTAAAAGTTAGTGAAATATATGGTACCACCCAAACCTTGCACACACACAAAAACCAATGCATCCAGCATTCTAGCATTGCTTCTATATCTGGGTGATGAGCAGAGAGAACAAACGGGGCCAGGTTGCCCTTGCTGGGTGAAGTCTGAGGAACAGCACCTTTTCCCGACACAGTAGGTGAATAATTCTGTTCAGGTTGCACCAGAGGCTGCTAGTGTAATGTTACTATCCAAACAATCAACCTGGTAATTGGGTATTGATTATCACGGCCAGAGTCCTTCATGGCCTTGCAAGCTTAAACTGGACATGAAATGTGACACATGAAACGACTGGAGGTCTGGCAATGTTGTGACAACTGCTAGTAACATACCGAAAATTCTTCTTGAAACTTTAGGTTGTTGTTTGTGCAAAGCTCTTCAACATGTTGCAGGAAGGATTTCTTGCTTATCGGCCTCCAAGCAAAGAAAGGTATAAAATGGAGTTATGTTAGGTTCATTTCTTTTCCTTTAGTGTGGACACTGCCTTTATAGTTGACCAGTTAGAGGACAGGACATTTCAAAACCACACAGCCCTTTAAAGTCACTCTGTCATATTTATAAAATTAGCTTTCCCCCTTTGAGTTCACTTTCTCTGTATTTCATGGTACAGAAATCCTTCAAATTTTAAGTGACTTTAAATGAATGATTGCACATTTTAATGAAGAAAGTTTTTCAAGTAAATGTAAGGGCATAAAGTTATCATTGAATCCTAATGCATATAATACCTCTTTGTCATACAGAGAACATTTTATACATTACAAGGTTTTAGAAGATATAAAATATTGCAGTGACCTCATTCTCATAATGACATGGTTTCTAAACCCTAAGGAGTTTAAATATCCCTGTATTACTTCCCAAGCTAAAATACAGACATGCAGGCTTCACCCCAGAGAGAGAGAAAGCATTTCTCCAGTTACCATGCAATTAGTCATGCTTTTATGATTTATATCCAGCTTGGAGGTTTTTCTACCAAACATACAAAAAAGGAACCACACATTAAGATTCATTGAATCAGGGAATCTGGAGTCGGTATTCAAAAAGAAGAAAAGATACTTAACAAACTTACTTGATGGATTTTCTATAACTAAGTAACCTGCAACAGAGATTGTGTTAAATGCATTATGAGTTGAGGGTACAGCTCTGAGTTCTAGATTAAAATTAGAAAAACATGGCAAATCAGCAATTATAACATGTTATACCTTTAACTGATATGTGATCATTATTTTAAATTCTACATCGTTTTTGAAATTATATTATTTGGACCCAAATGTGGCCAAATAATAATTTGGCTTTTCTCTCAAGCTAAGAAGGTAATGTTTTATATTGCTAGGCATTTGGGGCATTACATCAGTACAGGTCACTTTTTAATATATTGCATAGTATTTATTGCCCTAAAAATGTAAATGTGAATTAAACTTTTTTCTTTGTCCGTGAAGAATGGTGAATAAAGGAGGGTGATTGTTTGAAAACATGACATCAAATTGCCTAAATCTTGTTTCCTGAGTGAGTCTTTGTGAATATATAGCCATAAAAAATGACAGTCATTTCAGTTACTTTAGATATACATTTTTGTGACAGTTCATTAGTCAAGTTATTTATACTCTAAAAATTGAAATAATTTTAAGCAGCTAAATAGACTATGCAATGCCCAAATTCAGAGGTGGGCATATCTTTAATAACACATTTGTCATGCACAACAAATTAGCACTGCAAAAAAAGCACAAAAGGCAGAAGTGTGAAATAAAAAAAAGAACATACACCTTTATCAAAGTTTATAATTTTAAACATCAGGGATAATTTTACTGTATTTCTTAAGTGACAAATATAAGAGGATGTGGATTTTGAAGTAAAGGACAAATGAAAAAATTGATGGAAAATGTGGCTTAATAAATACTGTGAAAATGGTCACAGAGGGGTTTGTTCAGTGAAGAAAACATGAGTCAGAGTATATTTTTATTACAGTACAGGAACTGGTGAAAAATACAGGGGTGCTGCAGTAACTGTTATCAAGAATGATGGAATTCTTCGTTAATGCTGTAGGTGTCCCCAGGCAGAAGGAAGTATCTCTCAGCTCCACAGGGTATAACCTCGTAGAGCAACTCATAATCAGCATGGTATCACAATGATAAATAGCATTACTAGAGCAAAGACTTCCCTGGTGGCTCAGATGGTAAAGCATCTGCCTACAATGCGGGAGGCCCAGGTTCAATCCCTGGGTTGGGAAGATCCCCTGGAGAAGGAAATGGCAACCTGCTCCAGTACTTTTGCCTGGAAAATCCCATGGACAGAGGAACCTGGTAGGCTATAGTCCATGGGGTCGCAAAGAGTTGGACACGACTGAGCGACTTCACTTTCACTTTCAGAGCAAAGTCTTGGTGGTTAAGCTAGTCGGCTTTTCACAACACCTTAGGGTGTTTCTAAGGAGGCAACAGAGAAATCCTGACTAACTAGATAGATGGGCTTCCCTGCTGGCTCAGATGGTAAAGAATCTGTCTACAGTGCAGGAGACCTAGGTTCAATCCCTGGGTGGGGAAGAGCCCCTGGAGAAGGATGGATATGGAGATGACTGAATGGGACATTGAATCAGAAAATTCCTTAATCTGGGGATAGGAAGACGAAGTATATGAATTGGAGGTCCTGACTTCTGACACATGCAGTGGGAACTCGGGCAACAATCAATCCCCATAGAAAATAATTACCCCTCAGCAAAGACCAGCAAGAAAAGGCAATCATAAGCTAGATCCACACCAATTCAATGGCCATGAATTTGGGCAAACTCTGGGAGATGGTGAGGAACAGGGAGGCCTGGTGTACTGTGGTCCATGGATCGCAGAGTCGGACATGAAGAACAACAAAGACCTAAACTACCCAAGCTCTTCAGGGTGGTACCCTAATGTTCCTATGCCGTGATTCTCTTCAGAAGCAGGAAAGGAATGGGGGTCAGGCTGGGCAAATCTTCAGAACTGAGCTTAAGATAGAAATGAACGAGATACTTGAATTAACAAGATCGATGTCTCTGTTACCACGCAGAATTGGAAATTCTTGAGTTGTGTAGAGATCACTTTTATAATATCAGAGAACATTATTCATTGTATGAATGGTGAAGTTCAAACACCACATCTGCTTTAGTGACAAGCCTGTGATTTATCTATTTAAGGACTGTCAGATAGCCATCCTGTAGTGGGGAGATACTCTTTTCCCAGAGGATCCAGGATTATTTGAGATAGTACTGGCAAAGATATTTTTTTGGGGCTATGTAGAACCTGAAATAGAGCTAGTTTGTAGAGCAAGAAATAGCTCAGATTATTATTCTTCAAATCCTTGTTCTATTTCCATTAATAACCTATTCTTATTTAAAAATTATTGAAGGCCCAGAGGAATCGGGTGGAGAGGGAGGTGGGAGGGGGAATCGGGATGGGGAATACGTGTAAATCTATGGCTGATTCATATCAATGTATGACAAAACCCACTGAAATGTTGTGAAGTAATTAGCCTCCAACTAATAAAATAAAATAAAATAAAAATTATTAATATTTTATCTTTTAGTCAGTGTCTTTTCCGTGAGGAACTCCACAGAAGGTTGATTTTATTATTGTACATTTGAAAGATCTCTCTAGAGATATGGATTTTTTTGTTGTTTTTATTTTCTTTTATTGGAGTGTAGTTGATTTACAATGTTTTGTTTTAGGTGTATAGTGATTTTAAATTGTACCTGGCTAGGTATTAGATTTGGGTGAATATTTGTGAATTCTCACAAAATACAGTGCCCTTTTTTGGCTTCAAATACCTGTTCCAACAATTACCAGCTATATTATTTTGAGTAAGTTACCTCAACCTTTCTTAGTTTCCAGTTTAGACATTAGGGCAAATATATGTAAATCAAGCTCACGTACATAAAATGCTAGGGAATGTCTACCCCTGACTTTGGAAGCAGTATATAAATGTTGTTTGCTATCATTACTATTATAATTGCTAGTTCTAGTTTTATTGTAAAACTCAAGTTCTTTCTACAGATCTATTCTACAATTGATACTGATAAAAAGAATGAATTTTTTTGTTTCTAAACCGATAAAAAGAATGAATCTTTTTGTTTGTTTCTAAAAGAATATCCTAAATTTTACTCAAAAGTGGGAAGACTAGATTGTGCTAAATTAAGCAGGGAGATTTCCTATAATTTATTCTTCCTAATCAGAGTCCCAGAATAAAGAGTAATCAAAAGGTCGGTTTTCTAGTTCTCAATTCAAATTATAAATTAATCCTTAATAGTATAAAGGCTGTAATAATTCTCTTTTCACATTATCATGTGAAAGCATTTCTAATTGTGCCTGCATTTTTTACATTATTCTTTATAGCTACCCCTCACACTACCCTGTTTACACCACAGATATTTTCTATTAGTTTCTCCCATTCCAGGTGTTTTACCACAACCAGATGCTACTGATTGCTTAATAGCTAATTCAGATGTTAACTCCTCTAAGGACCTCACCCTATTCTATTACAGAGAAAATAATTTCCTCCTTGTATGAAACTAAACTTCTATGGACAAATCACCTTCCATCTTCTATCATGGCTATGTAAGTACATGTATTAAGGATCCATGCATTGAGGTTCATGTATTACTTGAAGGTAGGGGTGGGGTTAACATTTGGCTTACTGCAAGCCACTCATAAACTTATTTGTAGTAGACAGTGAATAAATCATTGTTAAATATACAACTGTGGATGAATTTAGACTAAGATCTGTAGTAAACTAAATACAAGTGCTCTGATTATTATTTTATTCCACAAAAATATTAATTGAGAATTCTCAAGAGATGCTACTCAAAGGCTTAAACAAATATGATCAATAGATGCACCAATAAACAGTATACAAGTCTAAACAAAGCCATATCAAATCCTCTCACAACAGAAGTTAACAGGTGCTAGATACTTAGGAAGTCACATGAACAATAAAATTGCTCTTGTCTACACAGTAATTTAGAAAAATAGATTTAATAAAACAAGATCTGTTTTGGCTTTATTTACTTTTCCATTTCACTCCCTTAAACCCGGTCATTTTACATACACTGTTCTTCACATTTGTTTTTACATAATGTGAGAAATAAGGCTTCTCATAGTCTGTTTTTATGAAATTTTCCAGTCTATGCTTATCTCACAGTTACATGTGAGCTGAAATAAATACCTACCTAGATAGCTTAAAATTGAGAAGATATTTTGGCATAAATTACCTGTTTCAAATAACAATTCACTTTTTTTCTTGTTTTTGTTTGTAGTCTCCTTGTCATTGCCTTGATTCTTAGCCTCATATTGAACAAGTGTGTTTTTCTCAAGTACTGGCTGCATTCTAAATTTTATCTTTCTTTGAAGTTTTAAAGTTTTACTTGTAAACAGGAAAAAATAGTAATTGGACAATTATGCAGGGAAGTGGAAAAGGAGATGGCATATATTATGAAGAAAATGCACTGACTTATTACTGATGAAGAAATTAAATTCCTTTATGGAAAATTATTTGGTTAGATAAGCATAAAAAAACTCACAGAAATTAATGTATATGAAAATCAACAATGTTATTTCAGGAGTGCTTTTCAAATAAAGGGATCTATAGACATACTCAAAGAGACTCAAAAAAACTTATTAACATTTTAAAAGAACTTAAAAACTTGTTATATAGAGAGTGTTTTAGACACTTTAGTGAATAAGAGTACTTATTCACTCACAATAGTGAAGGATACTGTCAAATCATATTCATTAGTGTGTAAATCAATTTGGGAATTGTCCAGATTTCAATAAGATAACTGACCAATTTCTAATATAAAGGGCTAAACACATTTTATTACATGAATCTTAGTTTAAATCCTATGCCCTTTTGTTGAAAAGGGTATTATTTCATGTCTGGGCTCATTTTTTTCAAAGTCTATCAAAAACTTAAATTCCACTCAGATTACTCTTGATAGATCCAGAGAGGAACCATTTATTTATGTTGGCAGTGGTGATTGAAGACCATATTGTCACAGAGACTCAGCTTTCCCTCAAGGTCAATTAGTTGAAATCTATAGGGAATTAAAATATAGTCCAAATAGAGAGCTACAGATGATAGCCTATAGATGGGCAGCTTAAATCAGCATTACCAGTGGCATAGGACAAATGCGAGAAGCTGTGTTTTCTGCTTAACCTGTTTTAAGTTAGGTTAAAAGTTTTACTGCCTTTACTATAAAAATATGTATTTCTCACACTAACATGTACTTCATTTTCAATGAAAAAATTTGACGAATCTCTGGTAAAACATGTTAATTGATTTTTCTAAGTTTCATAAAATATTGAGTGTGAGGTTTTTAGTTTATGTATTTCAACTCATTAATTTTTCCAATGTTCACATTTATTTCTACAGTGACTATGTTACTTATCCAAAGCATTTACTGTAATGCTTTCAAAAGGATCTTAGTTTTTGTTTTTTTCCTATTGTTTTTATTCATTATAGGCTTTAGTATTCTTTCAGACTCTTATCAAATCACCAATGACTTCTCTCTGGTCTTTAGTACAAATTAAAAATATTATCCCAACCAATGGCTAGTACTGTATAGCTGACTCTCAAACTTTAGTTTATAAGGTAAACATGCCACCTTAATAAGGGAGTTATGTAATTTTTTTTATCACAGTATTCACAGACCCCGGCACTTGTAGATGCCCAATTGATATTTCTTTCATCCAAGCAAGGTGAAATGGACTTTTAGATACATACAGGGAAAGCAATGTTCTTGA
The DNA here is from genome assembly GCF_910594005.1 of Cervus elaphus. Lineage (NCBI taxonomy): Eukaryota > Metazoa > Chordata > Mammalia > Artiodactyla > Cervidae > Cervus > Cervus elaphus. The sequence continues at coordinate 11,415,306 of NC_057817.1, read as the reverse complement.
TGTCGTCAAAGAGGTGATGTAAGATTTCCAGGGTGGCAAGAGTTGAATTTTCCTTATTACTGAGCACATGTGAAAACAAACTCTTGACAGATTCTTATTTTGTAAACCATGTACTCTAAATTAAAATTGTAGTCATAAACCTAGTTACCTCAGGGGCAAGAGGGCAGAAGCAGTAAAGAGGATGAAGAAACTGCCGACAGCTCTGTGGGGAGATCGGCAAAGGTTCTCAGGGAGGGGACTTAATGAAGAGCAGACAGATGACATAACATTATCTAAAAGGAAGTCCTGACAGTCTGAACAGGCAGGAAGGTAAGCACAGAAATTACTCTCTCAGGGGTTAGAAGGTGACCTCAGAAAACTAGATCTGAAAGACTGCTATATCTCTTTTAACAGTTTTGATGTACGTAGAGGTGTTTAAGGAGAAGGCAATGGCACCCCACTCCAGTACTCTTGCCTGGAAAATCCCATGGACGGGGGAGCCTGGTGGGCTGCAGTCCATGGCATCGTTAAGGGTCGCACATGACTGAGTGACTTCACTTTCACTCTTCACTTTCCTGCATTGGAGAAGGAAATGGCAACCCACTCCAGTGTTCTTGCCTGGAGAATCCCAGGGATGGGGAAGCCTGGTGGGCTACCGTCTATGGGGTCACACAGAGTCGGACACGACTGAAGCGACTTAGCAGTAGCAGCAGCAGAGGTGTGTAAAGGCTCTGATTAGCCCAAACTATACAGTTCTATCAGAGTAGGAGCTCTGACCAAACAGAGCACTGTTGACTGATTCTAGGAGAAGGGAATGTGGTTATAGAGGAGAGGCAGTGGGGGTTCGATAAAATGGAAGCATTTTTCCCTGAGGTACTAACGGCATATCTGGTAAAGAATCTGCCTGCAATGCAGGGTACCCGATTCAGTCCCTGAGTCAGGAATCCCCTGGAGATGGGAATGGCTACCCACTCCAGTATTCTTGCCTGGAGAATCCCATGAACAGAGGATCCTGGCAAGCGATAGTCCCTGGAGTCACAAGAGTTGGACACAACTTAGTGACTAAGCCATCACCACCAATGGCATGAAGCCAAAAAGAAAAAGAAAAGTAAAAGGATTCTGTTTAATGGTGACAGAGAAAGGCAGAGTTTCTCAACCAGACCATTTGTGAGTCTGGAACACTGAGAGGTCAGCTTTGAGTGCTGGTTGGAAATGGTATTTTCTGTGTGATGTGATCACTGAAATCTTTAGCTCAGGAGTGTTTTTGGCAGATGTTGGAATCTGATCAAGAAGGTCCTTTGAGGAAAATGTATCTTCATGAAACTATTTTAATTCTGTCAATGGGGACTTGGCAATTAGTTAATAAATAAAACAAGGTTAACTATGATTCCAAAATGCGAAATGTGGTTAGAGTAGCCATGGGTCTGCCTTCTTCTGTTTGAATTATTACTCTGAGTACTATTCACAGTCAAGAGAATGTCAGGAGTCTTGGCTCCATCCAGCCTTGTGGCTCATGGGAATTGACTCCTCTGTCATAGATCTGGGATTCTGAAATCAAAGGCATTTTTCTTCTCTACCTCCATTCATATCCTTTACTGAAGAAATTGAATATCTCTGCCACACTCAATTGCTGGGTCCCTGCTAATGCAGTCATTTTGCTATGCTCCCCTCAGAATGTATACAGCAATTTTTATCCCAGGATAAAAGTGGCACTTCTGGGCATTAGGGGGATGTCTGAAAGTGTGCACAGTTGGCTGTCCACTGGGTAGGGTGGAAGTCAAAATTATATGAAACAGGGAATGTGATCGTCTTGGTTCTCACAGATTACTACCTGTAGTAGTTGAAATGAGCTTGTATGGCATGTGAACCCAGACTCCACCCATCAGACAGAGAACTCTTGTGTCATCATAATAATAGGCCAGGAAACATGTGAAGAACTCTAGGTAAAAACTCATTTTACAATCAGAGTTAACACAACATGATAACACAGCAAATTTCTCAGGCCATGCACATTGTGTCAATGTGCATTTTGAGAAGGTTAATTTACAATAGCATGCAATATCATAGAGGACACTTAGTAAGTAGAAAGTTAACTGTTTAACAGTTAAACAGAAAGTTTAACTGTTTTTTGTCTTTGGAAAAAAATAGCATATTAAACAACAAAACACTTCTTTCTATGTATTTTAAAATATAGAGCACACCATCTGAAAAGGTTAATCACAGCAGAGCTCTGCATCACCACAGTAACTTACTGGATGACAAAAATCTCCTTTCGTCTAAAGAAAAATGAAGAGTATCTGAAAGTAAAGATTAATTTTTTAGTATAAAAACACATACTGCATTGCTTTTTTTACTTGCTGCTATAAGAACATGAGCATGAAATATCTTGGATTTCATTCTACTGTAGGACATTTCTTGTCCCAAATTCACATTTTGTTCAGACATTTCTTGTCTGGATTCATATATTTTTACCATTGCTTGCAAAATAGTTTAAGACAGAAGTAAAATTAATGACCAGGATCTGTCAGAGAACTGATGGAAATTAAAATGCTAACAATTTTACAAAGTATTTCATGTATTAGTCAAATTTTGTGTATTCTTAGTCATAGGAATTGCACAGGAATTGCACTACTAAATACTTTTCAATGTTGTAAAGTAAAATAAATAATTTAAATTAAAAAAATAAATACTTTTCAGTTTCTGTAAGATTGAACCTATACTATAGTGAAAGAGGAGAGTGAAAAAGTTGGCTTAAAGCTCAACATTCAGAAAACTAAGAACATGGCATCTGGTCCTATCACTCCATGGGAAATAGATGGGGAAACAGTGGAAACAGTGTCAGACTTTATTTTTGGGGGCTCCAAAATCACTGCAGATGGTGATTGCAGCCATGAAATTAAAAGACACTTACTCCTTGGAAGGAAAGTTATGACTAACCTAGATAGCATATTAAAAAGCAGAGATATTTGCCAACAAAGGTCCATGTCGTCAAGACTATGGTTTTTCCAGTGGTCATGTATGGATGTGAGAGTTGTACCATAAAGAAAGATGAGTGCTGAAAAATTGATGGTTTTGAACTGTGGTGTTGGAGAAGACTCTTGAGAGTCCCTTGGACTGCAAGGAGATCCAACCAGTCCATCCTAAAGGAGATCTGTCCTGGGTGTTCATTGGAAGGACTGATGCTGAAGCTGAAATTCCAATACTTTGGCCACCTCATGCAAAGAGTTGACTCATTGGAAAAGACCCTGATGCTGGGAGGGATTGGGGCAGGAGGAGAAGGGGATGACAGAGGATGAGATGGTTGGATGGCATCACCGACTCGATGGACATGAGTTTGAGTAAACTCCGGGAGTTGGTGATGGACAGGGAGGACTGGCGTGCTGCGATTCATGGGGTCGCAAAGAGTCGGAAACGACTGAGCAACTGAACTGAACTGAACCTATACTAAAAAGCTATCATTCTTTTCCCCATATCACTGGAGAATAAGTAATTCAAAAGAAGCAGTTCTTAGAAAAGAAAATACTACTTGAATGAAGAAAATACTTTGCATAGAAAATACTACTTGAAGAAGGATATCACGGGCCCTTGTCTTGTTAAGTGTGTTTGTGCTGATTCCGTGTAGTATGCTTCAGAGTCACATACATGCACACAAAATTATAGGTGTATGTTGATATTTCAGAATCAAACTGACCTGCTGCTGTCATCTTGGCTGTCCTGTTAACTAGATGCATGACCTTGGACAGTTACATAAATTCTCCAGGCATCTTATATTTTTCCTTTGTAAAATGGAGATTGGGTACCAACCACAAAAGATTAAATGACTTGGCTGAGATCATTACATATGAAATTTACCACACAGTATTATGTTAGCAAATCCTATATGTGAAAGTAGACTGGGGTCATTTTTAATTTTACAATTATTATAAATAACAATAATAATACTGAAGGTATTCTGATTTACAGTTTACAAAACACATTCATAGGATTCTTTTAAACGGTAAACTTCTGAAGGCATATATATTTGATAAAAATCCAACATGCAAACTTCTCAAGTTATTGATGAAAGATACTCTTAAAATAGCCATTCAGTTGTTTGCTTCATTTTGTTAGAATTTTAATCCCATTCATGATTACTAGATTGGGCCTTGGTCTTAAGATAATGCACCATTACATTCATTAAACTAAAATAGCAAGATAACTAGTATGGAATGATGCCCAAAATTTGAGGGGAAAAGTTGAGGACTGGAAGAAAAGGAGTATTTGTCAAATAAGAATATTAGTGACACTGATTAATATTTTCTATTTTTTCTGAGTCACCAAAAGAAACATGACTTCTAAATTCAGTTTAGAAGGGAGACAGTGAAAATTAAAAATTATTAGCCAGTAGTATCTTTATCTTTTCAAAATTCTGTTGGCTTATTTAATTTTGTGTTATAACTCTTCTGGAAAGGCAATCTGTGTTACAGTTAAATTAGTTAAAAGCAAACCACAGGGCCAGTTAGGCTGAGCAGTGTTTTTTCTCTTTAAAATTGTATCTTTTATTCCTTTAAACTTTCCCAAGAATTTAATCCTAGATTTAACATAGAATTTTTTTCAGGAATATAGATAATCTATACAATTAAAATATTGCATTTTTTCATCTTCATTGGAACTTTTTAAAAATAAGTGTAAATCTATGGCTGATTCATGTCAATGTATGACAAAACCCACTGAAATGTTGTGAAGCAATTAGCCTCCAACTAATAAAAAAATTAAAAAAAAAAAAAAACACACACACACACACAAAAAAATTACAATGCTGTGTTAGTTTCAGGTGTACCTCACAGTGATTCCATTTTATATATATATATATATATATATATATATATATATATATATATATATTATAGTTTCTTCAGATTCTTTTTCCTTAGAGATTATTACAAGTACTGAGTATAGTTCCCTGTGCTGGATAGTAGGTTCTTGTTGGTTATCTGTTTTACATAGAGTAGTGTGTGTATGTTCATCTCAAACTCCTAATTTATCCCTCACCCTTCCCTTTTCCCTTTGGTAACCAGGAGTTTGTTTTCTCTGTCAGTGAGTCTATTTCTGTTTTGTAAATAAGTTCATTTGCATCTGTTTTTTTTAAGATTCCATATTTAAGTGATATCCTATGCTATCTGTCTGGCTTACTTCACTTAGTATGATAATTTCTAGGTCCATCCATGTTGCAGCAAATGGCATCACTTCATTCTTTTAAATAGTTCATTGTATATATGTATCACATCTTCCTTATCTGTTGATGGACATTTAGAGTGCTTCTATGTCTTGGCTATTGTAAATAGTGCTTCAGTTAACATTGGGGTGCATGTTATCTTTTTTAATTAGAGATTTCTTGGGATATATGCTCAGGTGTGGGATTGTAGGATATGGTTTTTATGGAACCCTCCATACTGTTCTCCATAGCGGCTGTACCAATTTACATTCCCACCAACAGTGTTCCCTTTTCTCCACCATCTCCAACATTTATTGTTAGTAGATTTTTTGATGATGGCCATTCTGACTGGTGTGAAGTGATACTTCATTGTAGTTTCTATTTGCATTTCTCTAACAGTGATGTTGAGCATCTTTTCATGTGCTTTTTAGCTATCTGTATGTCTTCTTTGAAGAAATGTCTATATAGATCTTCTGCCCATTTTGGGATTTTTTTTGTTTGTTTTATTTTGCTGATATTGAGCTGCATGAGTTGTTTGTATAGTCTGAAGATTAATACCTTGTCAGTCACTTTGTTTGCAAATATTTTTTTCTGTGCACTTTCTTTTTGTTTTGTTTATGGTTTCCTTTGCTGTGCAAAAGATTTTTAGTTTAATTAGGTCCCATTTGTTTATTTTTATTTCCATTACTCAAGGAGATGGATCAAAAAAAATACTGCTGTGATTTATGTCAGAGAGTGTTCTGCCTGTATTTTGCGGTAAGAGTTTTATAGTATCTGGCCTTACATTTAGGTCTTCAATCCATTTTGAGGTGTGTGTGTGTGTGTGTATGGTGTTAGAGACTGTTCTAATTTCATTCTGTTATATGTAGTTGTCCAGTTTCCTTGCACTACTTATTGAAGAGGCTGTCTTTTCTCCATTATGCATTCTTACCTCCTTTGTCATAGATCAGTTGACCATGGATGCATGCGTTTATCTCTACTTTCTACCCTGTTCCATTGATCTATAGATCTGTTTTTCTGCCAGTACTATACTGTCCTGATGGCTGCAGAATAGTCGGAAGTCAGGGAGCCTGATTCTCCCAGCTCCATTTTTCTTTCTCAAGATTGCTTTGGCTATTCATGGTCTTTTGTGTTTCTGTACAAATTGTAAAAGTTTTTTATTCTAGTTCTATGAAAAATTTCATAGGGATTTGATAGGGACTGCATTGAGTCTGTAGATTGCCTGGGATAGTATAGTCATTTTCACAATATTGATTCTTCCAATCCACAAACATAGTATATCTTTGCATCTGTTTGTGTTGTCTATGATTTCTTTCATCGGCATCTTAGAGTTTTTTGAGTACAGGCATTTTTGCCTTATTTAGGTTTATTCCTAGGTATTGTATTCTTTTTGATGTGATGGTAAATGGGACTGCTTCCTTAATTTCTCTTTCTGATCTTCCATTGTTAATATATAGAAGTGTAACAGATTTGTGTATATTAATTTTGTATCTTGCAACCTTGTTGAATTCATTGATGAGCTCTAGTAGTTTTCTGGTCGCATCTTTAGGATTTTCTATGTATAATATCATGTCATCTGTGAACAGTGACAGTTTCACTTTTCCAATTTGGATTCCATTCTTGTCTTTTTCTTTTCTGATTGCTGTGGCTAGGACATCTAAAACTATGTTGAATAAAAGACATCCTTGTCTTATTCCTGATCTTAGAGGAAATGTTTAGCATTTCACCATTGAGTATGATGTTAGCTGTGGATTTGTCACATGTGGCCTTTATTACGTTGAGGTATGTTCCTTGTATGCTCACTTTCTAAAAAGTTTTTCTTGTCATAAATGGATGTTGAATTTTATCAAAATATTTTTTCTGCATTTATTGAGATGATCATTTAATTTTTATTCTTCACTTTGTTAATGTGGTGTTATCACACCGATCGCTTTTCAGATATGGAAAAATCCTTGCATCCCTGGGATAAATCCCACTGGATCATGGTCTATGATTTTTTAGTATACTGCTGAACTCAGTTTGCTAGTATTTTGTTGCGGACTTAGTGATATTGGTCTGTAATTTTTTTGTGTGTGCTATCTTTGTCTGGTTTTGGTGTCAGGGTGATGGTGGTCTCATTCAATGAGTTCAAAAGTGTTCCTTTCTGTGCAATTTTTGGAGGAGTTTCAGAAGGATAGGTGTTAAATCTTCTCTAAATGTGTGGTAGAATTCATCTGGGAAGCCGTCTGATCTTGGACTTTTGTTTGTTGTGAATTTTTGAGTAACATATTTAATTTCAGTACTTGTAACTGGTCTGTTCATACCTTCTGTTCTTCCTGGTTTAGTCTTAGTTGGTTGTGCCTAAGAATCTGTCCATTTCTTCTAGGTTGTCCATTTTATTGACATATAGTTGCTTGTAGTAATTTCATATGGTCCTTTGTACACTTGTGGTGTCCATTGTAACTTTTCCTTTTTCATTTTATTATTTTGGGTCCTCTTCTTTTTTTCTTGACGAGTATGGTGAAAGTTTTATTAATTTTTTTTATGTTTTCAAAGAACCAGCTTTTAGTTTCATTGATCTTTTCTGTTGTTTTCTTCGTCTCTATTTCTGCTCTAATCTTTGTGATATTTTTCCTTCTACTAACTTTGGATTTTGCTTGTTCTTTCTCTAGTTGCTTTAGATATAAGGTTAGGTTGTTTGAGATTTTTCTTATTCCCTCAAGTAAGTTTGTATCATTAAACTTCCCTCTTAGAATTGCTTTTGTTGTGTCCCATATTTTATATCATCGTGTTTTCATTTTCATTTGTCTTTGTATTTTTTTTATTTCCTAACGATTTCTTCTGTGATCCAGGCTCAGCAATTTTAAAGAGACAGGTTTGTGCTACAAGTGTGTATGTATGCTTATGTTGCTAATATTTTCTCGTAGAAACATTTCTCACTTCAATGTGTTAATGATGAAAAAGCCATCACAAAATGTTGTTTTGTGAATTTGTTTATCATAGCAAATCTCAGTGTTATTTTCTAATTTGGTGAATGTAAAATACATGAACCCAAATATTAAATATTCTTCCTAATGTATATAGCTTGTGTTCATTAAAAATATATAGAAAATGGCATAATGAAATGATATCATTATCATTCCAAACAAGAATTTAAAATATTTTCTTTGCATATCACTGAATGTTCTCTTGGATTTATAGAGTACTAAATCTTTGAATTTCATTAATTTTCAAGAAGAAAAAGAATGAGAGAATTTGTCTTCAGGTCCTTTATGAAACAAGGTATAATCAAATGATACAAGTTTACATATATGGAAATTATAGGAAGAATCTTAAAAAATGTATATAGCTGTACATGCAGATATAATTTCTTAACTATAAGACCCTAAGTCCTAAAGTTGGTTTAATATCAATTATTGTAATGACCATTTTTAGTCAGATAACTCCATTAAAATTAATATTTTAACTGCTGATTAGATATTTTATCATTTCTGTTAGACAAGTGATAACATATAACACTGAAGAAAACTGGCAGTCCAATTAGTATGAAGAAAGTGGGCAGTTTGGAAGGAAAAGAATTTGCCTAAACCTCAAGTGGAAAGAGCATATGTTAGTTGGGTAGATTTAGTTGGGTAGATTTAAAGGAAATTGTCTAAGTTCCTTCTTGTAAATAACAGACACATGGCATAAGTTACTCAACAATTTGGAAGCTAACTCAGGCTCCTTGATTCTTCACTCTCAGAATCTACCATCAGTCTTTGTGGCTCAGTCCTCATCAGACATGTGTGGCTTTTGATAGATTTAGACTTTCCAGTACCTGAAATACAGGTAAAGAGCTTTAGAGCTTCACTGAAGAATGACCGCATGCATATGTGCACATGGCTAATTATGAATCTGCTAATTACTATTTTTTCTAGTCTTATCATCTAATGTATGTGACTTTATTAACATGAAAAACCTTCAATAAATAATAAAGCTGGAGACAGTTATTTTAAAAAATTTCTGTAATCAAGCAAAGCATATTAGTATGTGACATTGGAATTACCAGTAAGTATTACAGTTTTGGTTACTAGAGTCATAACAAAGAAGCAAAATGCATTGAAAACTAAAATTCCTGTTTGATATGACTAGTAGTAATATATTCCAGTTTTCTATGTGCAAAAGTAGATAAAAATTATTTGAAATATACTTTAAAGACAATTCTACATCTATTACAAATAAAGTGACATATATATACAAATAAAGTGATATATATAAACAAACATGGAAGCAGGAAAATAAATAATGAGTTAATGTTAAATGAGGCTGTCCTTGAATTTTAAGTACCCAATAATAAACAATCTATACAGTCTTTGCCCACCTTTTCCATTAGCTGTCCCTTTTTGATAATGGCTGTGTTCAGTGGAATAGGGGGCAAGCTGTGAACACACAGAACTTAGAGGATCTGACCTCACATAGCCTCTATAGAATGGTAACCTTCTTGAAAAAGAATACTTTCTCCAATACTGACTGGCTTTTTTCACTGTATTATAACTCCTAAAGATTCACATACTAGAGACTTTGGGGGGATTAATAAAGATTCTTTGGTTTGATTCCTGGGTTGGGAAGAGCCACGGGAGAAGGGATAGGCTACCCACTCCGATATTCTTGGGCTTCCCTGGTGGCTTAGCTGGGAATCCACCTGTAATGCAGGAGACCTGGGTTCAGTCCCTGGGTTGGGAAGATCCCCTGGAGAAGGGAAAGGCTACCCACTCCAGTATTCTGGCCTGGAGAATTCCATGGGCTGTAAAGTCCATGGGGTCACAGAGTCGGACATGACTAAGTGACTTTCACTTTTAAAAGATACTGTAAACATGTTTGGATGCTTAGAAATTCACATGAACAGATTCAACTAAATTGTTCAAAAAACTAAAATTAATTACACTCTGAGATTTGAAGTTTCATTCCTTTTACACTTCACATATAGAAGAAAGACGGAGATCCCAGGCCTTAATTGAGAAAGGGATGTGGAAAGGGAGTTGGGTCCACAGGGGTAAGGGAGAAGAAACCTCCTTTTACTATGCGTCAGGACCCTTATAGAACTGAGGCAGAGCCTGATACTACTGATGTTCTATAGTGCTATGATATGATTTAGCCTGGGCAGGTTACCCTGCAGATCTATTGATCTTTTATGTGGTTTAATATATAACTATCTTACAGTCTTTGGAGCACTATCCATTTGAGATAGGAACAACCTGTATTAGAACATAAACAAATGTAGATAAGTATAAATGAATTTTCATATCCAACGAACCAAAGTACTTTGTAATTTACTGATAACACTGAATAACTTTCATTTTGTAGCATTCGAAAGGACTCTGCTTATCAGACAACACTTCCATCTATAGCACATATTAGATGTTTTTAGACATGCTGGAAATATTTGTGCAAAGTCAATTAGGTAAAGACTGGCTTTGATAAAGGACAACTATAAATGATTAATTCCTTTATAAGTTTAAGAACTTTGGTGCCATATTTTCATAGTAATAACTTCTAAAGGTTCAACACAACTGTGCAGGTACTTTGTAAAAATTGTCATATGCTTATGAGCATCATAAAATACTGAATCTCATAAGAATCTAAAACTTCCTAGTGATAGTTTTTATTAAGAATTTGGTAAATTATCTTAATAGAAGTTTTTCAAATGTGCCAACATTTTGAAAAACTTATGATTTTAAAAGAATATAAAATTACTTAACATTTACAATTAAGTACTCTTATTTCCAAAACATATTGATGGCACATACTTAGTGCATACTTTTAAATTTTTCCTTTCAAAGATAAATTTTACTTTGTATTTAATCCTTAAGTACTAAGCAATTTAAAAAATGAAGTGTTACTATATAATTTAGACTTTAATGTAACTGTACATTAAATAAATAGCTTAAGAAAGGCTTTTATAAAAAATGATAAAAAGAATATCAGGTTTTAGTTACAAATTTAAATAAATGTGTAATTTAAAACGTGGACAGGAAGAATCCAATGTAAAAAAATACTATCATATGTAGTGAATTATTAGACATAATTTTAAAGATTTAATGTATACAAATATTGTCTCAGGAAGAAAAAAAGCTTTGCCGAACATTATAGACCCAGGTTCATATTGAACTCAAAGTATTAGGAAGATTAAGTGATTCTCTGAACATCAGTGAGAAGTGTGTGGAAGATGGAGGTCACCCTTTGAAAGAAAATCTCTGTGACCTGTGTAAATAGAAGCCCCACAAACACTTCCAACAAGTACAGGTCACAATAGGGTCATGGCTCCGGGCCCTCTGGACCACTGTTCGCCCAGAGGAGCGTGCTCACCGCGTTAATCTCTCGTCCTTCAGTTCCAAGTCCGCCACAGTGATGAGCTGATCCAGCTTGAATTTAGTGTCAATAATTTCTGCATCCCGAGGAGAATATGTCCCACCTTCTTTCTGCTTCTGTCGAATTCTAAAAGTAAGTGTAGTAAAATTCAGGGAGGAACTATCATAGAAAGCATGTATTTGTATTTAGATTTCTTTTTAAGACATTAGTCAAATAATTTCTTTGTTGGGGTCACTTCTGTGAACACAATGCAAATTTATAGCTACTCAAATTCTTTTCCCTGCTTTAATTCCACAGACTGTATTCTATAATTTTTTAACATGCTATTTTTAATGAGAATTATTAGTTCTTCAAGGCCTGAGTCACTGACACATTTAAAGTAGAGTGAACGAGACGGATGTTGTGAGCTTGTGTCTCCTCCCTCAAGCTATCCAGTAGATTTATCATAAAAAGGAAATATGCCAATGTGGACACAGCTCATTGCTATCAGTTCAAATAGACAACCTTCCACTGTTTTTACATGCATAAAACACTTACATATACAAGATACATGAGTGTTTTATACATACTTGGCAATATTTTTATGTCTAAATATAATTATATATTCTTTATATAATCTAAGACTATAATATAGAACCAGAAAACTCAGGTTCAAAAATAGAAGTCACATGGATCTGCAAATCAAATTGATGTTAAACATAAAGTAATATTTAGCTTTTCTACCTTTTGTACTGCAAATATTTAATACTTATTATGATTTATGTGTTGAGGACGATGCAGAAAGTATAACATATGGTCCTTATCCTCAAGGATATAATTTAGTTGAGAAGGATTAGAATGTAGAAAAAGCATACAGAGGAAAAATATTCAAATTACAACTTGTAAAACAGTAATTGATCAGTTATGAAATGATATGTGATTACAACTATTGGCACTTGGAAGAAATAAAAAGTAGAGTTTGACTTGGGTGTCGCAGAAGGCGGAGGAAGCATACTTACAGTTGACTGAACACAAGCAGCGGTGTGTGAAAGCCTAGGGGACCTTCAGGTGAGGATGAACTCTGTTGGCTGAAAAGCCACATGTAGGCAAGTTGTAGGGAGTAAGAGGGGGCTGTTTTCTGCCCAGTATAGGAGCTCATCCTATAAAGAAATGATTTGGGAGCAGAAGAACACTGCGAATACAGTGGCTGCATGTCCCTTGGGGACAAGGACCATAGCTGGCACAAGATAACTCTCACCGTCTTCTGGCTGAATCTGAGAACACTATCTAGTGTAAGAAAAATATCTTTCAAGAGCCCTTCAAATTTTCTATCAAAATGATAATTTTAAAGGTTCAAGATGAAATAGAGGATGATTGGCAAACACAATACAGGACAACATTCTTCAGATAAAACAGCCTACTGAGCTATTTAGGAAATTGGTATAATGGTTATTTTTACAAATGGAAGGTCCCTCTAACTTGGCAATCTATCTTATGAAACTGGATTTTAGAATCACAACTAAGATTTTCCCTGTGCTGTGTGTGGCGTTTAGTCGCTCAGTCGTGTCCGACTCTTTGCGATCTGATGGACTGTAGCCCACCAGGCTCCTCTGTCCATGGGGATTCTCCAGGCAAGAATTCTGGAGTGGGTTGCCATGGCCTCCTCCAGGGGATCTTCCCAACCCAAAGATCAAACCTGATTAAAATATTTCTAATTAAACCTAACGGAGTTATAAATACTCAAAGATGGAGAAAGCCTGGCACCTTCCCCTTTTGTGTAAACCTGTCTCTACATCCTACATCTACTTCTTTGTCCCGCTTTCAGATATTGGAGCTAGATTCCTAAGCCAGCTGGTGGGATGTTGAGCCATTTTAACAGAAGACCCGAGTCATCCTGCAAGGCTGTAGGGACAGGAAGATACTTCCCTTGTGTGTTCTAGGACTGCATTATTATAATTCATTGTGGAAGGCCAGTAGTCCACCTAAATGAGTTCTAGCTGCTTCTAAAGTTCAAGTTCTCTCCATCCCATCAGTGAGTGATGCTGAGTAGCTTCAGCCCATCCACAATCAGGCAGCATGGACTGCTTTCACGGTCTAATTCCAGGCTGCCTACCCTCCAGTAATGATGGGCATTTTCTACAGACCAGCTCCAGCTGCTTTCGCTGTCATATTTCTTAGATCACTGTAATAGGATACATGTGCCTTTGGTGGCCATTCCATGACAAACTTGGGAGCAAGTCAACTTCTTCAGTTTGTTCACATATTGTCCACTTTCCCTTAGACTAGAGCGAGGAGATTTGTTGCAGTTGCTACTTTTGGATCCCTTAGTGTTCTCTTTTACTCCTTTAATAGTTGACTGTACTTGTTCAGTTCAGCTCAGTCGTGTCCAACTCTTTGCAACCCCGTGAATCTCAGCACGCCAGGCCTCCATGTCCATCACCAACTCCCGGGGTTTACTCAAACTCATGCCCAATCGAGTCGGTGATGCCATCCATCCATCTTGTCCTCTGTTGTCCCCTTCTCCCCCTGCCCCCAATCCCTCCCAGCATCAGGGTCTTTTCCAACGAGTCAACTCTTCGCATGAGGTGGCCAAAGTACTGGAGTTTCAGCTTCAGCATCAGTCCTCCAATGAACACCCAGGACTGATCTCCTTTAGGATGGACTGGTTGGATCTCCTTGCAGTCCAAGGGACTCTCAAGAGTCTTCTCCAACACCACAGTTCAAAACCATCAATTCTTCGGCACTCAGCTTTCTTCACAGTCCAACTCTCACATCCATACATGACCACTGGAAAAACCATAGCCTTGACCAGATGGACCTTTGTTGGCAAAGTAGTGTCTCTGCTTTTTAATATGCTATCTAGGTTGGTCATAACTTTCCTTCCAAGAAGTAAGCATCTTTTAATTTCATGGCTGCAATCACCATCTGCAGTGATTTTGGAGCCCAAAAAAATAAAGTCTGACACTGTTTCCACTGTCTCCCCATCTATTTCCCATGAGGTGATGGGACCAGATGCCATGATCTTAGTTTTCTGAATGTTAAGCTTTAAGCCAACGTTTTCACTCTCCTCTTTCACTTTCATTAAGAGGCTTTTTAGTTCCTATTCATTTTCTGCCATAAGGGTGGTATCATCTGCATTTCTGAGGTTATTGATATTTCTCCTGGCAATCTTGATTCCAGCTTATGCTTCTTCCAGCCCAGCGTTTCTCATGATGTACTCCACATATAAGTTAAATAAGCAGGGTGACAATATACAGCCTTGATGTACTCCTTTTCCTATTTGGAACCAGTCTGTTGTTCCATGTCCAGTTCTAACTGTTGCTTCCTGACCTACATACAGGTTTCTCAGGTGTATGTCAGGCAGGTCAGGTGGTCTGGTATTCCTATCTCTTTCAGAATTTTCCACAGTTTATGGTGATCCACACAGTCAAAGGCTTTGGTATAGTCAATAAAGCAGAAATAGATGTTTTTCTGGAACTCTGCTTTTGTGATGATCCAGCAGATATTGGCAATTTGATCTCTGGTTCCTCTGCCTTTTCTAAAACCAACTTGAACATCTGGAAGTTCACAGTTCACGTATTGCTGAAGCCTGGCTTGGAGAATTTTGAGCATTACTTTACTAGCGTGTGAGATGAGTGCAATTGTGCGGTAGTTTGAGCATTCTTTGGGATTGCCTTTCTTAGGGATTGGAATGAAAATGGACCTTTTCAGGTCCTGTGGCCACTGTTGAGTTTTCCAAATTTGCTGGCATATTGAGTGCAGCACTTTCACAGCATCATCTTTCAGGATTTGAAATAGCTCAACTGGAATTCCATCACATCCACTAGCTTTGTTCGTAGAGTTGCTTTCTAAGCATCTTCACATCTTCACATTCACATCCTGGAATGACCTCACATTCCAGGGTGTCTGGCTCTAGGTGAGTGATCACACCATTGTGATTATCTGGGTTATGAAGATCTTTTTTGTACAGTTCTTCTGTGTATTCTTGCCACCTCTTCTTAATATCTTCTGCTTCTGTTAGGTCCATACCATTTCTGTCCTTTATCCACCCCATCTTTGCCTGAAATGTTCCCTTGATATCTCTAATTTTCTTGAAGAGATCTCTAGTCTTTCCCATTCTATTGTTTTCCTCTATTACTTTGCATTGATCATTGAGGAAGGCTTTCTTATCTCTCCTGGCTATTCTTTGGAACTCTGCATTCAAATGGGAATATCTTTCCTTTTCTCCTTTGCTTTTCGCTTCTCTTCTTTTCACAGCTATTTGTAAGGCCTCCTCAGACAACCATTTTGCCTTTTTGCATTTCTTTTCCATGGGGATGGTCTTGATCCCTGTCTCCTGTATAATGTCACAAACCTCAGTCAATAGTTCATCAGGCTCTCTGTCTATCAGATCTAGTCCCTTAAATCTATTTCTCACTTCCACTGTATAGTCATAAGGGATTTTATTTAGGTCATACCTGAATGGTCTAGTGGTTATCCCTACTTTCTTCAATTTAAGTCTGAATTTGGCAATAAGGAGTTCATAATCTGAGCCACAGTCAGCTCCCGGTCTTGTTTTTGCTGACTGTATAGAGCTTCTCCATCTTTGGCTGCAAAGAATATAATCAATCTGATTTTGGTGTTGACCCTCTGGTGATGTCCATGTGTAGAGTCTTCTCTTGTGTTGTTGGAAGAGGGTGTTTGCTATGACCAGTGCGTTCTCTTGGCAAAACTCTATTAGCCTTTGCCCTGCTTCATTCTGTACTCCAAGGCCAAATTTGCCTGTTACTCCAGGTGTTTCTTGACTTCCTACTTTTGCATTCCAGTCCCTTATAATGAAAAGGACATCTTTTTTGGGTGTTAGTTCTAAAAGGTCTTGTAGGTCTTCATAGAACTGTTCAACTTCAGCTTCTTCAGTGTTACTGGTTGGGGCATAGGCTTGGATTACCGTGATATTGAATGGTTTGCCTTGGAATCGAACAGAGATCATCCTGTCGTTTTTGAGATTGCATCCAAGTACTGCATTTCGGACTCTCTTGTTGACTATGATGGCTACTCCATTTCTTCTAAGGGATTCCTACCCACAGTAGTAGATATAATGGTCATGTGAGTTAAATTCACCCTTTTCAGTCCATTTTAGTTCACTGATTCCTAGAATGTCAACATTCACTCTTGCCATCTCCTGTTGGACCACTTCCAGTTTGCTTTGATTCATGGACCTGACATTCCAGGTTCCTCTTTACAGCATCAGACCTTGATTCTATCACCAGTTTCATCCACAACTGGGTATTGTTTTTGCTTTGGCTCCATCCCTTCATTCTTTCTGGAGTTATTTCTCCACTGATCTCCAGTAGCATATGGGGCACCTACCGACCGGGGGACTTCCTCTTTCAGTGTCCTATCATTTTGCCTTCTCATACTGTTCATGGAACAGTTGTTATTACTAAACACTTCCCGTTCTAGTAACCACTGTGGGCTTCTGTCTCCTAATTAGACTGTAACTGCCCATAAAGCATCCTAGGAATAAGTCTTATGCAAATAGTCTTACCTTGCAAATGCAAAAACAGCTGTTCCAAGAAGAATGATGGAAAGGATACACAAAGTGACTGAAAGTATAATCTCTACAGTTCGTTCTGAAAGTCCTTCACCTGAAGAGAAAGTGTAACATGATCATTAATTATTATTATATGGGATACTATGTTGGGTCTAAAATAAAGATATACTTCGACCTATTTCTCAATAACATTAACAAAATGTACACATGTCTTTATCTTCTAGATCTTTTAACTTTGGGGCTCAATCCTTGGTCCTCTTTTTCTATCTACACTCACACCCTTGGTACACTCATGCAAACTCATGGTTTTAATTTTCATCTATATGATGATGTCTACTTAACTGTAATCTAAGGAACTACCAAATTGTATATCCAGTTGCCCACTATACATCTTTACATAGAAATGTAACTAAATTTCAAAAATCAGAATGTCCCAAACTGAACTTCTATCCATCTCTCCTTTCAACTGCATCTTTCTTCTTCTTAGTTGATGGCAACTTCATTTATTCTAGTTGCTCAGTCCCCAAATTGTGCAGTCATACTTGACTTTCTCATTCGCAGAACACATCTAAAATCTCTGAGGAAATCCTGTTGACTCTAAGTAGACACATTTTTCACTAAAAGAAACCAGGGAAAATTGGAGAGATAGTAATCCCAAATTGTGATTAGGGCACAAAAGGAATTTGGGACATCTAATGAGACAAGAAAGCTAAGAAACTATCAAAGTCTAATGGTGTAGAAAAAACAAAAGGTCATCTTTAAGAGGTCCTACTGGCCAAAGATGGAACATTTTAAACTTCATGATGAATAAAACCTGAAACTGATAGAAATATATTCAATATCAGTATAAAAATCCATGAGTTCCAATATTATTCAATGAAATAGAAATGAAAATTAAAACAAAAAATACTATTTTGTAACCTCTGGTTTTAGCTAAATTACTTTTCTTTCACTCTCTAAAACTTTGAAATTAAAGGGAGAAAATTAAGCATTCCCCCCCCCCCCGGCTTTCTATTTTTATGAAATAAAAAAAGCCCTAGTTAAGGAAAAAAAGCTCCTTTTTAGAGGAAAATTCTGTTTAATAAATGTGGAAGAAATAATAAAATTGGAAATTAATTTTGCATTCCTAATGAAATAACTGACTCAGGTAACAATCACAAATGCATCTTTAAATGACTAGGAGGTTGATAGGGACTTGAACATTTAGGGAATGTCAGACTATCACCTCACAGATTATTTGCTGGTTATAACATGGGAAAAAAACTTCCAGTGAAGAATCATGCTGTCACTATCACTAAATTAACTGATCAATTTTAACATCACTGAAAATGTGACGAGACATTATATACCTCCTGATGTGAGGTATTTTGATCTACACAGCAACACTTGTAAAGTATTTCTGCCAAAATGTTCATTGTGCGTATTCAGACCTTTAGATCTTATCTCTAATTTATAAGAAAGTAGGAAAAGTAGTTCAAAAATAAAATGACATCAATAAAGAGCAATGAGACAAATTCAGAACATGGAACCCCTTATAGGACAGCTCATCTAGTTGCCTAAATGAGTCTTTGGCATAGGAGTGGGGAGGCGGGAGGAAGTCTCTTCTAGATGAAAATAGATTGAGAAAGGGTGAAAACTGTTAGTCACTCAGTTGTATGTGATTCTTTGCAGTCCCATGGACTATAGCCCGTCAGGCTCCTCTGGCCATGGGATTTTCCAGGGAAGAATACTGGAGTGGGTTGCCATTTCCTTCTCTGGGGTATCTTCCTAACCCAGGGATCAAACCCACATCTCCTGCATTGCAGGTGGATTCTTTACCATCTGATCCACCAGGGAAGCCCAGATTAAGAGACACAACAATCAAAAATAATGTGTGAGCCTCTCTTTTGATCCTGTTTCAAAAAATTATAAAGAAAAAAAATCAGAGGATGTTTTGAAAATATGTGGTTTTACATAATATCAAGGATTTAACATTAATTTTGTTTAAGTGCAACAATATAATAAAAACAGACTTATTAGAGAAATAAGCTAAAGTATTTGGAGTGGAAGATAATGCTTTCTGTAATTTAAAATACTTCAGAAATAAAATGACCAAGGCACAAATAGAGCAGATGTGGCAAACTTCATAGGCACTTAGGGCTCATTATACTATTCGAAACTTTTGTGTACTCTCTATTCGCCTTTTACTACCTCTTCTGCAAGTAACCTGATCGAGGCCACCATCCTATTTTGCATGAATTATTGTATGGACACCTAACAAGTCTTCCTGTATCTATCCTTGTCTTCTATGTATTCTCAGCATAGTAAGCAAGAATAATGCTTTTAACATATTACCTCTCTACTTAAAACCCTCATCTCTCACAGACAAAATGCAAAGTCCTCCCAATGGCCTACACCATAGGTTAATGGTCTCTGGTCCTTCATTAACACTCTGGTTCCCTGTCATCTCTGACTTCCCTTCCAATCGCCAGCTGGCTTACTGCTTTGGAGCCAGACTGTCTCCTTATTGTTCTTGGGATACACCAGGTCACTTTTGATACAGGGCTTTGTCCAGCTTCTTCCTGTGCCTGGAAAGGGACTTCTCTTGTAGATCTTCCTGGGGAGCCATGTCATTACCTTCAAGAATTTTCTCAAATATCACCTAGTGAATGACACCTCTTACAGACTGAATATATGTGTCCCTCCAAAATTCATATGCTGAAACCCTAACACAAATACAATGTGAGATTATTTGAGTAAGGATGTCCTTAATGTTATTTGAGGTCTTAAGGGCTGAGCAGAATTAGTATCGTTTTAAGAAGAGAACGCCAGAAACTATTCTCTTCCTCTGTGTACACATACTGAGGAGAGGCCACAGGAGGACACAGCAAAACGGAGGAGACCACTCACCACATACTGAGCTGGCTGCAACTCTGTGTTGGCCCCCCTAGCTCCAGAACTGTGAGAAAGCAACCTTGTTTAAGCTCTGTCTATGGTATTTAGCATAAGATGGCTGGATGGCATCACCGACTTGATGGGCATGAGTTTGAGTAATCTCTGGGAGTTGGTGATGGACAGGGAGGCCTGGCGTGCTGTGATTCATGGGGTCGCAAAGAGTTGGACATGACTGAGCGACTGAACTGAACTGAACTGACAGTATTTGTAATGGCAGCCTGGGCAGACTCAGAGATTACCCTATTTAAGATGGAAAGTTACAACTCCTCCACTTGCTGTCTTCCCCCTCCTGCCTCCTCTGCACTCTGTTCTACTTTTTTTCCCCCTCCATAACCCTCTTAACATATCTTAAAATTCATTTATTTATTATCCTACTACCCATCCAGAAGTAGGATTCCTGAAGACAGGAGTCTTTATTTTATTCACAACTGTATATGAAGTCTGAGAATAATATCAGGCACATAGCAAACATTAAATACTTTAAAAATTTACTGGTTAAAAATTCAGTTTTGAAGTAGAAATTAAAAGTCTTCAGGTTGAAGATTAGGCATTAAACCAAATAACTATAAAGTGTTTGTTTTTTTATACAATTAGTAATTTTCATCAATTTTAAGTTATATAATTTTACTGTAAAAAGTATTAAAGTCAGGTGACAACATAGGTTAACTATTTGTAAAATACACAGGGATTAATGTTTCACCTTTATTCCCCTGGCTTGGTACTTACAAATGTTAACAATCAGAGTTTCATGGTCACCTAGAATCTTCACCTAAATTTAGAAGACACTAAATGAGCATATAATAGCTCATATAGTATTTTAGATACACCTTTTTTACACATTAAAATATAAATGGCTTGTTTCATAAATTTTCACATGCTTATTCCTAATTAGATATGCTTGAGAAAGGAAACATGAAGATGAATAAAGAATCATCTTTATCAGGTAGTATTGAGTCACTAGACCTTGGAATCTAGTGGAAAAAAAAAAATGACTTCATAGACCATAGATTAGATTACCATTTCAAAGCACCAGCCAAGTAAAGTGAAGAAATGACATATAATGTATTAATAAACAGTAGGTAATCCTTTGGGCACGTGCATTACAAATGTGCTACTAGGAAAGGACAAAATGTACTGTGATTTTCCAGTACAAATTTTGATTCACCACTATGTATGTACCCACAGAGCACTACCAGTACAGAATGAAATTATTCTCTAAGTCCTTTCACAGAAAATGGAACTCTTCTGCCTGAAAGTATGAGCATTCTTTTTTTAATACGTACAAGTCATTTCCTAATGAGACTTAAAATCCTATGAAAGGTCAAATCATTTTATTTCATAACAGAATGTTCCACTGTAATTAAGCAAATCATAATTATAAAGCACTAATTTTTCATAAGTATTATCTTTTGATTAAAGTTATCATTATTTAAACTCAGCCTATGGATCTGACTTTTTAAGCTACTTTTATATCTCTAAGAAGAAGCTTGAAGTAAATGAGTTATAAAGCTCCTAGGACAATGCCTGTCTCTTGATACAGATACATATTACATAACAGAATGTGACTTTGAGCCTTATAACTCATTTATTATGACAGAACTTAAGTAAAAAAGTTCTCTTTTAGCCCTGTACTAGCCATCCAAAATATTTAAATACTACACAAAGAGCTTACTAAAAGTCATTCTATGTCATAATTCAAGAAATATCTATTAAATCAGCTATGCAAAATATTAGTAGATACTAAACAATTGTTTCCAAGATGTAGAGAAAAGTCACACTTATTGTTTACAAAAAACAAAAGGAATTACTGCATTTTTATGTGTAAAAATAAAGCATACTCATGTATTAATGCTAGCCTCAAAAAGCTGAGACGATAAAAAGAGAAAAGCTAGAAATAGTTTAAAATATTGAGAAGAGAAAATGGTACAGCAAGGATAGGAAGTATGCAGGAGCAGAAAAATTAGCAATAGTGATGAAATTGAAAGCTACTTGGGTACTTGGTAATTTCTAGGCAACACAACATTGCCTGAAGTCAGGTTGCCTGGGTCTAAAAGCTGGTGGTGTACTTCCCCAGCTCTGTAACCTTGGGCAAGCTGCTTAAAGACCCAGCTTCAGATTTCATAGCAATACTCCAATATTTTGGCCACCTCATGTGAAGAGTTGACTCACTGGAAAAAGACCCTGATGCTGGGAGGGATTGGGGGCAGGAGGAGAAGGGGACGACAGAGGATGAGATGGCTGGATGGCATCACCGACTCGATGGGCATGAGTTTGAGTAAACTCCGGGAGTTGGTGATGGACAGGGAGGCCTGGCGTGCTGCGATTCAAGGGGTCGCAAAGAGTCGGACACGACTGAGCAACTGAACTGACTGACTGACTGACATTAGGGATACCCATAAATAGGAAATCACATTATAGGATTGTAGTGAAAAAATACATGAGGCTATATAGAAAGGTTTGGCATG
The DNA here is from genome assembly GCF_910594005.1 of Cervus elaphus. NCBI lineage: Eukaryota > Metazoa > Chordata > Mammalia > Artiodactyla > Cervidae > Cervus > Cervus elaphus. The sequence continues at coordinate 11,392,895 of NC_057817.1, read as the reverse complement.
AAGGGTTTGGTACATAAGTAAACAATGTTTCATATATTAATTAATAACCTTTTCATTAATCTGTACATTGATTTAATGTACATGATTAATTACATTAATCATATGTAATTATGATTTATGATCATAAATGATCATTGATTTAATGGTTTATCATTAAATATGATTTAATCTCCCAGTTAAGTTTATGAAAGTGTGATGTGAAAGTGTAGGTCTCTCAGTTGTGTCTGACTCTTTGCTACCCCATGGACTGTAGCCCGCCAGGCTCCTCCATCCATGGGATTCTCCAGGCAAGAATACTGGAGTGGGTTTCCATTTCCTTCTCCAGGAATTGAACCTGAGTTTCCTCATTGCAGGCAAATTCTTTACTGTCTGAGCCACCACAGAAGCCCAGCTAGTTTATGAATTGGGTGTTATTCTGCTTTTGGAAATGAGACTGCAGAGGTTAATTTGTTAAGTGACTAATTCAAAGTCACAAATTCCATATATGCCAAAATGGCCTGAAACTTGTTTGTCTGGCTGCAGAGTTTGCGAGCTTCACTATCACATTACTGCTGCCTATGAACATCATAAAACTTCCCCCTGTTCCTTTTGTCACAAAAATATATATAGTGACTCCCTATTTTTCTTCTCAAGTGAGAATACTGGAACTTTTAATTGTTAGCACAGTAATTAAATAAGGAGTGTTATGACCAAAAAAAAAAAAAAAAAATCACAGAGTGCCTTTGCTGTGGAGTTTGTTTCCTCTCTTTAGCTTTAGTGAAGCCCTGTGAGGTGCATAAAGGAGTGTCTGGAGTTCAAATCACAGGAATCCTCTATAATGAAACCTTGTAATCAAAACATTGCCTGCAAGCGGTTTCCATAAACGTATATACCTAAGGAGGAGTTTTTAAAAATGAATTTAAGATGAATTCTTATGAATTTGGTTAATAAAAATTCTAAGGCTTAGTCCTGAATGCAAATAAATAAGTTGTAAGTATATCTTTAGGATTAAAATAATGGCATGTGTCATTTTGTATTATTCCTACAGGTCATCAAGATTTCCCCAGGTGTGATTCCTCTTCCATCTTATTCATCTTTATTTAGCAAAGCCCTGTCCAGCCCCTTCTCACTTGTCCTGCTGCTAGCCTTTTCACTAAGCCTTTTAGTTCATCAGTGATTCTCTGCCCCTAATTTAACATCCCAATAATATCTCTACAGTCGCAACCACTATCAAAATGGTCTGTCTTGTAAGTGCCTGTCCTATACTAACTTCAAAACACAGCCTTCAAAAGGTGCTTAAATCCTGAAGACTGTACTGATAGGTAACTCAACTTGAAGCTCCTTGCCTGTGGTGTGCAAAATACCAGTGAATGACTGTACATCCAGTGGTGGTTTGATGACCTAGATGAGACCTAGACTTTGGCTAAAGTGTGAGATACACCTAAGTATTGGGCAGGCTTGTTAGAAATGCTGGGAGCCACTAGTCCTGTGTCCTAATACATGACATATTCGAGAGAGAGGACTCAAAGTACATCCTTTGTACTCTTATGACCCCGGGGATATTATACCAATGCATTTACTATTTGCTGGCCCCCACTCTCACAGCCGTGAAATCATTCTGGCCATTGACCACTGCCAACTAAAGAAATGGTCAACTTTATTTCTTTTTTTAATCCTTCTACTATATCTTCCTCAGCAATGTTCTTTTACCAAAAACTATGACTTCATGGCCTTTTATGTGAATATCAACTGTAGACAAGCACCTTTTCTGGAGGGTGCACTTTAGTGCCTGACTCATCAGCGTGAACCTGGCAGACACAGAACCACAATATTCAATAGCTAGGTAAAGAAAAAAAAAAAAAGTGAGGCCAGAAATTGATGGTGTTACATCCATTCACCAGCAGAATGACTGAGCTACTTGTTCTACATCAAAGAATTCTGCTCCAGTGGTACATGACACATTACAAATCTTAGCATTTCATTTCGCCATAACTGAGGGTTGCATGCCTTTAAACTCCATCTACTCCTGCCCAGTACTGGTTTTCAAGCTACAGATAACTATCTAGGTAGCAGAATTCCATGCGGTCAGTCAGAGTAAGCATTACAGAACAAAAGCCTATTATCAAGCTGCTATCTGCCAGGAGAGAGCCCCCTGAAGGCCACTCTAAGGAGGAACCTGAAAGGCTGTCCTTAGGTCACTGGTCTATGCATGCTCAGTCGCGTCCGACTCTCTGTGACCCTGTGGACTGTAGTCTGCCAGGCTTTCTGTCCGTGAGATTTCTCCGGCAAGAACACCAGAGTGGATTGCCATTTTCTTCTCCAACAAATAACATATGAGCCCTGAAAAACTGATTGTAGATACATACGACCCTCCCTGTCACTACCCCTTACCAGCCCAGTGGCCTTCCACCTGCAGAGTCCAAGCTGGCTCCCAGCCCCTCCTGCTCCAGCCTTGGTAAGACCTGGTGCTCTGCCCTGCCCTCTGCATCTTCCAACTCGGACACTCCTGCTGTTACCAGGGCACACACGTCAGCACCTGGGTGACTAGGGGGGTGGTGGTGATTCCAGGAGAGGAGTCAGAGAACTCACAAGTGTATTTCTCCTACCTTCTAGAATTACTTATTGTATGCCACTGCCTCGGCTGTGAGAGACAGGAAGAAAAAGAAGAGATCTTCACTGAGAAACATCTTGAGACTACGGTGGCCAGCGCTGAATGGGGCCCATTCGTGGCCACAAGGATGCTATTCTGCAGTATCTGAGGAGTCACGTCCTTGTACACTGTGGTTCCTAATGCTCTTTCATTCCTATTAACCCAGATGTGTCAACTTTACATTCCAGATAACCAGTTGAATATGTTGTCCTCATATCAATAATCTATATAAACCCAAGAAGCTGTGAGATGAATAATACACAGCAAACAATACAACAAAGTAATGTCTTTTTAGCACTCCATCTACAAAATGTCATTTCTCTAAGACATATGAGCCAATCCATTTGTACTATGTTCCTTATCTTCCACCAGTTAATATACTGGGGTCAGCATTTAGCTGTGGTAGTATGTGGTTTCTGAATTCTATACCCTAAAGGAAATTATGTTGATGCCACTAAAACATTTACTGTGGCAGTGTCAGGTGTGATAAACACAGCCTCCAAATGCAGAAACCCTTGAAAAAAGTTTAAAATAATTGAATTATTATGTAAAAATAAACCAGTGATGTTTATGGAATTAAGCAGACAGCATAGCCAATGAAATCTGTCATTCTTTTATAAACATTAATGTAGCAAATGGTGCACTACATTTCTTCATTTCTTCAAGATCGAAAGTTTCCTTAAGTGCAGGCCGCAGAAACTGGCTTTTTATACAGTTAATGGTCCAGAACCAGATGAGAGTTTCTAACTAAAAATGGTGGAACATGTTCTATCTTCTCCCAACCATAACTCTCACTGAAATCTACTGCATTGATGATATATACTGTGGATCTGAACAACACATTGAGTTGCACAGGCTCAGAGACTGATACACAGGAGATAGAAATTTGCAAATTACTCAGAAATCCTAGGGAAAGAATTGTTCCCAAGGAAGTACAATTTTAAAATCTTTCATTATAACCTATCAAAAAGCTATTAAGCATTCAGCTATTTTTATTAACTATAAAAGGTTAATATATTTACCCATATTGTTTTACATTAATCTTTCAAGGCATATCACCATTTTCCAAATAAGGAAACTGAGGGTAATAGAAATTATTTTCCCAAGTGGTAGAATCAAGATTTGAATCCAGATCTAAATCCTGCATTTGCAGTTTAATGTTATAAAATTTGTGCTGGCAGAGCCACTTAATTACTGAATCTGGGCCACGGTTTCCTCATCTGCAAGATGGAACTAACATTAGCAACCTAACAGGCTTTCTGAACCTCAGCACACTGGTTAGGGGTCAGATGATTCCTTGCTGGAGGGGCCTGCCTCTGCCCTGGAGGATAGGCAGCAGCATCTCTCCTCTCTTTGCCCCCTGGATGCCACTAGCTCAGCTCCCACACTTATGACCACCCAGCCGGAAATGGCTCCAGACACTGCCAAATCCCCAAACAGTAAAATCACTCCGTTGAGAACCACTGACCTAAATTAAAGGACAGTTGTGAAGAATCCATCAGTTAATACATACGAAGGACCTCAGAGTATGTCTGGCACAGAATATTTAAAGTTAGATATGTTGATGGTGAAGGAGGCGGAGGAGAGAAAGAGGAGAAGTAGGAAGGGGATCAGTCAGGGGAGAGAAAGGGGGAGAAAGAGAAAAGGAAGAAGTATACTTGCATCTGACTGAATGGTACTTATGTTCTATCCAGGCCTGACTGGATGGATATAATTGAAAAACTCATGAAAGCACTGATCAGAAAGAAAACTTAAAAAGACATAAGCTTCTAACTTTTAGGATTATTTCAGAAAATTTTCCTTAATCCTTTTTCACTTTTACAAAGTAAAAATCTTTTACATAAAAGATTACATATTAAAAAACCAAATATTTTCTTAGTGTAATGTCCATACACATCAGCCTAGACTGAATACCATATTGAAATCTATGTCCAAATTTGAATAGATGGAGCATCCATCACTTAAAAGAGTATTATAAATACTACTTTTTCCTTAGTCAAGATAATTAACCTTGAAATGACTTTATACTTGAGAACATTCAGTCATGGAATACATTTACTAAGGAACATTATAGCTATGATTAGCATGTTGAGATTATAAATGAAATTAAACTAGAAAAATGTCTTACTTAAAGTCTTAACAGGATCAGAGTAATCAGAGTCAGTAAATTGTCCCATGACATTTGTGGCTCTAAATTTAAATCTGTGGAAGAAGAAAAACAATTTACATATGACTTTTTTTTCTATATATAATTTAAATAAATATC